>NC_132933.1:43849247-44495747 GCF_047675955.1 Chlorocebus sabaeus
TGGTGGAGGCTTTCAATCTAGAAGCTGATTCCTTATGAGAAATTTTCTTCTATTGTTTATTTGTTAATTTCTTGAAAAACATTGTCTTTCTTCTCTCTGGAAATACTATGAGATATATAAGATATAAGATGTCCTTGGTTGATCTTTTAATTGTCTTATTATTTATCTTATATGGTCCATATTTTTGTTTTTAGTTTTCCTTCCTGGGAGAGTTTCTCATCTTTGTGTTCCAACACTTTTACTAATTCTTAAGAATGATTTAATTATGTTTTTAATTTCCAAGAGTTCATTCTTGTTGTTTGATTATTTTAATAGCATTCTGCTTTTGTTTTATCAATACAGTATTTTTCCTATTTCACTGAGGTACTCATTATAGTTCTTTTGACGTTTTCTTCTGCTCTCTATTTTATCTGTTTTTCCCTCAGTTCCTATTTTTTCATGTTTTTATTTCATGTTGAAAGTTTTCCTTAGATGTCTGCAGATTTGAAGGTTTATGTGCATGATGGATATATTGACAAGTGGGCTTCAGTACAGGGCAACTGGCTAACCAGTTGCTTTTTGTTTGCTTCTTTTGGTCAATATCTGTCTGCCTTGGCTTTTGAGGTAGTCTTTTTCTTCAGAGAAGAGTCTTCTAATCTTCTCGGGAGTCATAATCATAGCTGTCAGTATTCCAGAAGCAATATTGGGAGGAGACTGGGATTCTCACCATTAAGAATGAAAACTTTGGCTGGGCGCGGTGGCTCAAGCCTGTAATCCCAGCACTTTGGGAGGCCGAAATGGGCGGATCACGAGGTCAGGAGATCGAGACCATCCTGGCTAACACGGTGAAACCCCGTCTCTACTAAAAAATACAAAAACAAACAAACAAACAAACAAACAAAAAACAAACTAGCCAGGCGAGGTGGCGGGCCCTGTAGTTCCAGCTACTCGGGAGGCTGAGGCAGGAGAATCGCGTAAACCCAGGAGGCGGAGCTTGCAGTGAGCTGAGATCTGGCCACTGCACCCCAGCCTGGGCGACAGAGCCAGACTCCGTCTCAAAAAAAAAAAAAAAAAAAAAAAAAGAATGAAAACTTTAACTCCATCACTGTTTTTTTGTGCTCCACCTCATTTCCAACTTCCTTTTTGTCTAGTGCCCCAGCTCTGGAGCTACTCTGAATCAATTTAATCTGTTTCTTGTAGACGTCTGCACCTCCCAGTAGAGGCGGGTATGGGGGATGTCTACATGTTTATTACACAGACATTCAAAGAGCTCTCCCTCTTTTAGTGTTTGGCCTCACCTTCACTTCTACAACTTGGTGGTTGTAATTACTAAGTCTTTCCAGGATTCTTACAGGGCAGATCTGCTTGTTGCTTATGAATAATTCCCCTCTACAGGCACTTAGGTTTGACTGTTCTCCACTTTGCTAAATCAGTTGCCATGTTTGTAGCAAATTTTTATTTTCAGATTCTGTGGTACAGGGTTACAGATGTTTCCTGATACCATTAGATATGGAGATTTAGTGTTTCTGTTCCTTGTTCTCTTTGTTTGAGAGTGATGTTTGAGAGGAGAAAGAGAGTGAAGTAAAAAAAAATCTTGATTTCATTATGTTTAATCAGGAAGAATATGGAAAGTCATAAAGGAAAAAATAAGTCACAAAAGGGTGCATGTGATATTATTTTACTGTTGAGTTCACCAAAGCCTATTAATTAAGTTAGTAAGTATTTATTAAGCTCAGACTTAATATGAAGGTTAAGATCATGGGTTTTGAAGGCAGACTGCCTTAAGTTTATTTAAACTCTCTATGTCTTCTTTTCCTCATTTTAAAAATTGAAAATAACAATAGTACCTATCTAACAGGGTTCTTGTGAGGATTAAATGAATGAACACACTAAATAGTTTGCCTGGCACCTGATAACCCCTCAATTAATGTTAGCCATTATTATTATTATTAAAGTTATTATTATTATTATTGTGGGTCAGGCACTCTGCAGGGGATATAATAGAGATCAAAATAGAAATGAGATCTTTCCCCCAATGAAGGAGAACAGTTTTTCCATTTCAGGTGCTAAGGAAATTGGATCTAAAATTGGGACTCTAGTACTTCTTGGTCACCAGTTCAAAACTAGGACAAGGGACTTGAACACTATACTTCCAGGATGATGTTACCAGAGCCCTATGCTCCTCTTCTGAAATGCAAACAATAGCAGCTGTTGTATATTCAGTGTTTACTCTGTACCAGGTCATTTACATAAATGATCCAATGGAATCGTCAGACAACGCCTACAAATTAGATATATTAACATCTACATTTTGTGGTTGAGGAAACTAAGGCTCAAGGTAACTTGCTCAAGGTCATACAGCTGGCAAGTGGCAGAGCTGGGATTCCAACCCAAGGCTACTACCAGATCCTGATCATTTAACCACACATTAGGCTTGTGTTTTATTGTTTTATTCCACTGTGCTAATAATATCTAATGCCAATGCTTTACTCAGGCAAAGTAACATTGCTAAGTGACTAATACTTTGATTTGAATAGATTTATTGAATTGTTTTCCTGTAATGTAGGTGGTACTAGGACCTTATGAGGACCTGTGAAAAGAGAACAATAAATCAGAATAGAGAGATTTGAGGGGTGGGCACACCAGTGATGAACTTCCTAATTTGGTCTCAGGATGATTGGGCAAGGATTATAACTTTGTACCTTTAAATTTTGGCACAAATTAGACTTCTGAATTAGGGTTTGATGCTTGCATTCTTCCTTTTCATTGTATTCCCAATGCTTGTTTTCAGTTAAATTCTATTGGCCACAAAGATATATGGCTGGAACACACATTTTGGATTTTTTTCAAATGTACAGTTATTTGATTAAGCAAAGGAAATCCTCAGGATTTCTTAGCAAACTTGGGGACCTTATGCTCGTTATTGCTATTGTTTTCCATTACCCTAAATATGGGTGCCTGGCAGGGGGATGCTAGGCTGCAGCAGATGTGTTTAGGACTGGAACATTCCAGAATGGGGCACACCAAACAAGGTTGTCAGAAAAGGTTGCCTGCAGCTCACAGTGGCTAAGATTGTCTTTCTACCCCATTCTATACAAAATAAGGGTTTTGTGTTGATGTGCATCGCATCAAACACATTGGTCTTTTATCCATCTCTTGGCTATGCCCAAGGGTTGAGATCATGCATTATTGGAGGTACTGCCTTTAATAACAAGAATTCAATTATCATTTGGTTTCTTGATCTGTGCATGTGCCTGACTTTTTGTTCATAATTGATGTGCCATTTTGTCCTTCAGGTGATGGCTTTTCAAGCTAGGCATGTTTTAATGTACACTTCTGAGGACAAAATTCTTGGGAAGCCGGTTTTGTGTCTTCTCAGACACAGTAAATCTGAACTGATGGTAGTCAACTTAACAACAGCACGAACCATTATACTGAACAAATTCAGATATTACTGTTCCTGATCCAGACCTTATTCTCTTGGATAAAAACTTTAAAAGCCTAGGGTAGAGCTATCTAAAGTAACAGAATAAAAACCAGTGATACGTTTTAATTATCATTCATAATTAATTCTTTCAGGTTCAGGTCTATAGAGTAGGCAAAAACAATAGGCTTAGTCATCAGTGGTCTCACCATTTTGGACTGCGATGTCAACAAGATCATCTCTCTGACAGAAGTTCCCGCTAATTCTGTCTTACTTTTTTGGAGCTTCAGTGAGAAGCTGGATAGAGGCCTGTAGAGAATGCTTCTTCTTCCCGTGTTCCACCTTTTACCTTTTCTCTTTCTCATTATTTGTGGCAAGTGCAACTAGGGACCTTTTGTGAATGATGCCAACAGAGTATGCCCTTGATGTATGGGAAGAGGCAATTCCCTTTGCTGAAGGGCATAATGGGTAAAACAGGAACTCAGACCAACTACAGCACAACTCCAAGGCCTCGAAGTGACAGTGGACCATTGTGACAGCCCCTCTTTTGCAAGTGAATGTTGTTACTATAGCTATGCTATAAGTCTCTCTACCATAGTGTTGTGGCTGTGAGTACATGTGTTGTCTAGGCTAGAGAATCCTGAAGAACAGGCTTCAGTTTCAGTCATCTTGGAGAGTTTCTGTCAGTCAGCTCCAATAGGTCAATCAGAGCACAAAAGCCAGCACAGCCTGGCCAGCTGAAAACCCAGTGTGTTGGAGAAACTCAGAGTTGGGAATGTTGTTTTTGAGTTTTAATCTTCACTTTTGGCTGTAGGTAGATGCAGTTTTCTTTCCCAGAAGGCTCTGTGCCTTTCAAAACAGAACACTAGCATTCTGTTTGCTTTCAGGAGCTTGCTGCCCGGTTTTTTTTTTTTTTTTTTTTTTCACTTATTTGTTTTACTAGTATTGATTTTATACTCCACTTTCCATCCTTCACTTATTGTCATAACCTACCAAAGCCCCCAGAAAACAGTCAGGGTTTTGCAGAAATTCCAAAGACAATCAAATAGAGCATCCAAGAATGTCAGGAGGGGAATTAGTGAAAACCTCTTAAGGGAGCTCAGCGTGTGCTAGGCAACTAAGTGTGGATACCTTGGTGGCAGCACATGCCATCCATTCATGATCTATTTCTACAGAGTGCATCTTGACACAGGGTGATGAAGGAAGATCATTGGAATAAAACCCTCTGGAGACTGAGGCATTGATTTCTGCTCTGCTAGTAGTTAGCTCTGTTACGTGCGGCAAGGTTTTGGCCTGAACAACTAGAAGAATGAAGTAGTTATTAACATAGATTGACAAGACTAGTTGTAGATGGATCAGGAGGATTTGGGGTGAATATCATGAGTTCAACATTAGGTATGCTGATTTTTAACATCCAAGTGGAGATATAAAAGTAGGCAATTGAGTATATAAATCTGGAATTTAGGCTATAGGTCTGAATTGGAAGGATAAATCTGAGAGTTATGGCATAGATCTAGTACTTAAGGCCACGAGAACAAAAGAGATCACCAAGGAAGTTAGTGTGGACAGAGAAGAAGACCAAAGACTGAGTTTTGGGGCACTCCAACGTGAAGAGAGAGGTCAGCGAGATGAAGAAGAACCCTTAAACAGGCTATAAAAATGTCTACAAGCTAAATTTTGTCCCTGAACTATACCAAGTATTAGGAATTTTCACAGGAGTTCAGAGCCAGAAGGGACCACAGGGGACATATATTCCAATAAAGAATGCTAAACTGAGAAACAGGAGACCTGAATTTTACTCCTTATTTTATGCTCAGGTATGTGAACTTGACAGATCATGTAACTTCTCTGTGTCTCCCTTTCTTACCTATAATGTAAGATAGTTAGACAAGATGACTTCTAAAGTTTAGACATTCATGATTCTGTGTTCTCTTTTCACAGAGGAAGAAACGGAAGCGCAGAGAAAGCTGATAAATGACTTTCTCAAACATTCTGGCATTAGGCACTGATCACAGGACAGGGTATCATCTTCTATACTGATGTCTTAAAATCCTGCATGCATTTTAGAATATTTGAGGAGCTTTCAATAATGCTGATTACTGGGGTATCAAACTAAAAGCATCTCTTTTTGTTGGTCTGGGTTGGGTTTGGCACTGCTATTTTTGACGCTCTTCAGGTAATTCTAACGTGCAGCTGGTGTTGAAAACCCCCACTCTACATTAACAGGACATGGCAGTGTCTTGCTATCTGCTACACCTCTCTGCATCTTGACTTTTATTTCTAATAAAAAACGATTCACTCAATTTTAAGCCCTTTTTTTTCACATGAAGGTTGTTACAGGAGCTTAGCTTTCTAGACCTTGTGAAACCAAAGTAGCAAGTATCAGCTTTCTCTGATGCTCAGAAAAATGGCATGACCATAGCTTTCTTGAACTCCATCCTAGAAATGAAGTGACATGGAAAACCATGAAGCCATGGCCGCGTGTGTGAGGGGCCATGTAGGGGGAGGTACAGAGAAGGGAGGAATTGTTTTCTCATCCTCTACCTTTTTGGAAAAAAGATACAAGATTTTATACAAAAACAGACTTACAAGGTTAATGGGCTGTGCATCTGGGCATAGTATACAAAAACATTGTTGCTTTTACCATATTTATTTAGCAGGCATAGTTATGCTATCCACCCTAGCAGTCCTACTGTTTTAAGTCGAAGCTTTGCCACTGTGCACATCAATAGGTTTTCTGACTAAAATTCATATTCTCTATACTCTACAAACTTTGGTTCTAGATAGCTGGGTGCGTATGTGTCAGGGTGGATGTTTGCGTGTGCATACATGTGAGTGTGTATGTGTAGGTATGTGTTTAAAACTGAATTCTAATGTTCACTTTCTCTGGGGAGCATGTGTCCAGAAAAATAGCCATTTTGAACTAAGACAGGATACAGACATGGACTGTGGAGACACATTATTTACAGTCTTTTCACACACACCTACCACTCCAGTAGTGCCAGCAAAATGATTTTACCATGCACAGTGCACCAGTAATTAACCTGGCATATTTCCTTTGAATTCCCCTTGTCTATTCTATAGTTGTTTTTCTTAAGTGCCCTTTATAATTCTAAATCATTTTCTTAGTTTAGAAGCATAAAAATATATTGTGTATGACTTGGTTTGCTCATAAAATTGTCATATTTGATATATTTAAAGATGTGACGGCCTGGGGGAGAAAAACAGGAAAATTCAGGGGAGAAACTGAGCAAGTCCTTAGAAACAATTTTTTTCCTCTGGGTCTTCATAGTTCTACTTCACTCAGACGTGCAGACCATAATAATGAACACAGGCTTAGAATATACTCTGAGATCGCTCTAGGGTGACCAGGGCTCAAGATAATTGTAATTTTTAAAAATAGGTTTCACCGTTGTTTGGAACCATCTACAATTCAATTTACTTTATCGCACAAGCCATGAATAATGCTATGAAAGAAAATGGACAGGCTGGTGCTGCCAGCCTGGTTCAGCATTCCAGAAACATGCAGTTCTATGGATTCAACCAGTTGATAAGGACAGATTCAAATGGAAATGGAATTTCAGAATATGTAATCCTGGACACCAACTGGAAAGAATGGGAACTCCATAGCACCTACACTGTGGACATGGAAATGGAGCTGCTACGTTTCGGAGGGATCCCTATTCACTTCCCTGGTGGCAGGCCCCCTAGAGCAGATGCAAAATGCTGGTTTGCAGAAGGGAAGATCTGCCACGGAGGTAAGGAATGGAAAATTGCTAGTAGTCAATTTGGCTCAGCTTGGGTTACAAGGGAACCTCTTTAGGAGAAGGCGTATTTTAATATTGAAACATGCATAAAATCAGTCATTTGCATTCGAGTGACGTACACCTCTTGGCACTGTATCTAGTTAATTTAAAATAATAAGAACAATGAGAGGTACTTTGCAGCCCTGAATAATCATCCACAATTTAAAAGCCTCCCCACCACTCTTTTTAAAAAGAATCCCACTCTTTCCCAAAGAGTTTACTCTAAAAAGAGGAAGACATTAGCCTTCTTCTTGCTCTTTTGTAGGCTATGACCTATGATTATTTCTCCTGCTTTCAAGGTCCCCTATCCATCCCTTGATGTTTCCAAATCCTGCCAATCAAGTCCCACCACAGAAATACCATATCTATACTCTCTCCTCTCTGAACTCCCATTGAAATAAAAGTTTGTGCCTCACAGCTTAGCACAAAATTGCTTTTCAATTGTTTCTTGTGTACTGATTTTGTCTCCACTCCCACTCCCAAATATATTGCTCTTTGAGGATAGGGACCATAGCTAAGAATTTTTATGGTGCCCAACTGCCCAACACAGTAGGTATCCAGTAAATACTTACAGTTTGATTGACTGGTGGAACTCCTCTAGCTTGTGGAAGAGGGGAAACTTGGTCAAATCTCTGAGAGTCAGAGGGGATCACTGGAAGGACCCATATTATTATGCAACTGTATACCATACACTTAAAACCAAACGCATCTATTTGAAAGGGGCTTTGATTTCTACTTTGCTTTAGCATGATATACCCAGCTACGTCTTCACTCACATCATATTTCCCTCAAAAATCTTACTAATCTATCCAAATATTTAGATTTTATGGAGGCTAATTTACATTCTGATGAAAACACTAATTATCAAAATCAGACTTACCCTCACCCTTGAAGGAGAAGTTCTGTGTTTTTCATCTATAACTTGCAAGGTCTATGGGCTCAGGTGAATTAAAAAGGCCTTTTATTTTATGAAGGCAAGGTAATACTTACCCTTCACAGGTGAGATAACATATTTATTCTCAAGAACTCTGTTGCTGTCCAACTTAAATTAAGGTACTCAAAGTTTTCCATTCGTGGACTTTTTCCTCCAAAGAAACACTCTGGTAAGCCTTAATTCATGTGATTTGTTATTGTCAGAGTGGTGAGTGGTTTTGCTTCAGAACAGTGAAATTGCTTTCTGTGTCCATAAAGTCAACAAGACAGACTGTGCTGAGAAAAAATGGAATTAGGTTAGGTAGATGTGGCTTGATTTTAGAGTCACCAGAAAGCATGAGGAGTCACTCTGCGGTGCCCTTTATTTACTGCCTCTCTCTGATAATGCCATTCTTCCTCTTCCTCTCACTCTCTGCAGGCATCGATGCTGCCTTTGCCATGATGGTCTGCCTTACTTTGCTTATAGCCCTGCTGTTTATTAATGGATTTGCTTACTTTATAAGGTACATTTTTTGTTCTTTTTGTATATAAAAAAATACAAGCCCATAATAGCCTTGTTAATATTGATTTCCAGGAAGTCCTGATTCATTACAATTGTCTCATTACATGACCCACTGATTTTCTTTTTTCCACAGTGGTTTACCATTCCTACAGGCCCCATTTAGAGTGAAGTGTTTTCATGATGCCAAGAATAACTTCCTCAGCTGTGTTGTCAGTGTTGTTGCCTGTGAATAGATCTGGCTCTCAACACAATGGTGAAATAAGAGAACTAGTACTTTAGGGCCTGTGTACTCCCTATCTTTGTTCTCCTTTCTCCTAGCAGAGTCTCCTTGCCCAAATGATATGTGATGATAGGGAATGGAATTGAGATATTTTAATGAATTTCAAGAATTCGGCAGACTTTGCTAAAATCCAAGCTCTAGGAATAATGGTATGAACTCATAGGACTATAATGGGGATTAAGTAAACTAAAATAAGTAAAGCACCTAGAACAGTATGTGACTCATAGTAGGTGCTCAATAAATGGTAAAATCTCAACCCCTTCCCAAGAACAAGGAACTCTCTTGCTGATTGTTGGAAGCTCAGGATCTTCACTTTGATACTCATGCCTTTTGTCCAGGGTATCACATTCCAGATTTCTACCATCTTGCTTCCTTGGGCAAAAGTTATCCTGTCTAACCATCAACATCTTTATTATCATCAAGTTTTACCTTCCTCCCTCAGATCCCTTAGTACATGACCAAATAATCTAATGAGGTACTACAGAACCAGGGATAAGTGGCTGAAGATGGCCTAACATGACAGCTCTTTCTTATAAACTTTGCATTTTAACACTTGGACTCTCTCCATACTAGAACAATTGGAGGAAAGTGAAAAATAAAATAAATTATAGCCATCTCATTTTCCCATTGCCACCCTGCAAACCACATCATTGTCACCTCTTAGTAAGGGTGGTCCTGACAACAATATGGCCTGGATTGGTAGGGAATAGAGTGAGGCTATTTTGTTAAGTTCTACAAAAAAATTTTTATAGTGTATTAAATAGCTGTGTGACCTTGGGCAAGCCACCTAACCTTTCTTGGCCAGAATTTTCTCATTTGCACAATGAAGAAATTGGATTAGATGATGTTTAAGAGCCTTCCCAGCTCTGATATTTTAATAAGTCTGTGAAATCCTGGATTGAAACCGTAACAGATGTTACTCTTAGTGTTTAAAATGTTGGCATAGCTGTGGAAAACTTCTATTATCCAATTTCCCCAGTATTAGAAATTTGATAAAGTCACACAGAGTCGTAGGTAGCTTATGAATTGTTAAAACACACTTGATAAAGACACTAGTTCAAAGGAAGTTTTTCTTTTAATTTCTGTAACTGGGATATATTCCTGCTAAGAATAGAAATTCAATATCTTTAACTTAGCTGCTGCCAAAGAATATTTAATTAACATCATTAGATACTTAGCAAAAATAAACTCTATCCAATCAAAAAGCTTCCCTGTCTGGAGAAATTTGAGGAGTAACAGACTCTGTCTACCTAATGCCAAAACATCCCGTGGCAGTGTGGAAAATGTAGTCACTCAGCTGTTTATGTTATTTGTCAACCCCCCAACTGACAGTTCTCACTCATCTTTCCCACTGTATGGACTGGTTCTTTGGGCTTTAAGTGAGCCTAGTCTGCAATTCTTGGAAAAGGAAGGAAAAAAGAAAAAAAAAAAAAACCAGTGGGGAGGGGTTTGTTTGAATCTTGTGGGCTGAAGGGCAAAGATTGGAGAGGAAAATTATTGGAGAGGGACCTGATTAGAGAGGAAAATGATTGGAGAGGAAAATGAGTTTGAGACAATTGGTACTTCAAGTGGTCACAGAAAACTTAGAGATGGGAAAGAGGTACATCATTTCCCAGACTCACTTGGTCCTTGGTTCTTCAGCTAACAAAGCACAAAAGATGCCCCCTCTTTGCTGCCTTCCTCCCTCTTTCTGCCCACCACGGCTGCAATCAGAAGAGCTGAGCGGCTGATGAGATTCTGTAATAGACGGTGATTACTTGCAGGAGAGTAACTCTCTGTTCCTTCCTTTTCTGTATGTTTTGATTGTTTAAGTTTTTTTTCAGAAAGAAAGACATGCAAAGAACCCAACCACCCCAAAACAAAGGATTCTTTGAACTCCTCCTTTCTCCCTACTCCTCCGGAACCAGATTGCATCGCCTTTCTATAAAGCTCTCCCGTGCTTTGTTATACTAATGATGATAATGATAATAATGAGCCCTCATACTTTCATAGTGCTTTATGCTTTTCAGAGCACTTTCACATACATTATCTGATTTGATTTTCAAAACAACTCTATAAAGCAGGTAATGCAAGGACTATTATCCTGCTAGATGAGGACACTGAGCCATGCAGAGGTTAAATTATTTATCCAAGGTCACCTGGACCTGGCTAATTAATGACAGAATCTGCACCACATCCCAGATCTCTGGACTGGGAGTCCAGTTTGCTTTTTACTAGAGTGTACTCTGTAGCATGATTATTTTTACAGGTGTGCCTGTTTTAAGACAATTCACCACACATATGAAACAGATGAGTTAGGGAGTGATGCTTTACTTTGCCAAAAGATTCATGTGCTGTACCCAAGAATCCACTACAGGGCTCTTTTAATTTTCTCTGCAGGGCAGCAGCTCCCACAGTGATAAGGGACATATTTGTTGGCAGACAATTAGAAACACATTAATTGTTTGTTTACAAACCAGTGGAATCACTGAGAAAAACTGAGTTGCTGATACTTAAAGCTACAGTGACATTGTAAACTTCTTAAAGCAACTTGACAAAGCATTTTGATTCAGTGGTTGTTTTCTCCACGATGGCTCTTGGCTTTAACACATTCCACAGAGTAACCATTATGGGGTTACGGAAAAAGCAAAGCCAAATTGTAGCTGTCAGAGCCCCCAAGACAAAACAACAAAACGAGCACACTGACTAATCAAGATTCCCTCCAGGTCTTCAAGTTGCCCAGTCAGACCTACCTGACTGTGTGAGTACACATCATAAACTCCTATGTGTCTAGTAATTGATTTGTAGAAAATAATTACATTCACTACAAATTAATGGGCATGTTTAGAGAGAATCAGGTTTAAACTGTGTCTGTAATGCTCAGACAAGAGACCAATTCAGTAAAAGAAGAAAACTCAGTCAGCCTACTTGTTTGGAATCATGTAGACAAAGCAACCAACTGATTGAATTTTTCCACTTTTCAACCTGTTGCTTTGGCAACTTTACAAGACAAGCGTCTTATGGGTAGAAATCTGGGCCCACAGCCAGGGAGCAAGGATTCAAGTTCCAGCTCTGCCTCAGGCTAGGGGATCTCATGCCAATTTGCTCAATTTTGTTTTGTTTCTCTAATGTGTTTTTGTCTATAAAATGGAGATTAATGATTCTTGGCCCTGGTATTATCAGGATAAATACTATGGCATATGAGAAAGAGTATTGAGTTCCTTAAATGTATTCAGACGTGTTGTTATGAATGTGCCCTTGATGTGGGATCACCATTTTATTAGCCTGAGATACCATTCCCATGTAGTGCCTTCGCACCTCTCTTTTGATGCGTCTTCAAGAGCATTTTAATTTTTCTCTTTTGGTCTTTGTAACTGCAAGTTGTGCGGGCCGGGCTTCCTTCTTTTCCTGTAGGTACTATGGTAAAAATCCATGTGTGTTTATCCTCCCAATTATTTTGTATACCTTGAATATTCTTTAACTGTTATCTTAGGGCAAATTAACCCTGGCTTTGCCAAAACACCCAGTCCCTTGTGACACTCTGATTTCATGTTTGTTTTAGGCGTCGTATAAATAAAATCCAGTTGATCAAAGGACCCAGTAGAATTCTACTGACTTTGGAGGATGTAACGTTTATCAACCCCCACTTTGGCAGTAAGGTAAGGTGTATCCTTTTCTTTTGCTGCTCTGTCCAGTATGGTAGCCACAAGCCACAGATAATTATTGAGCACTTGACGTGTGGCTAGTCTGAATTGTGATATGCTATAAGAGTAAAATATTCAGTGGGTTTAGAAGACAGTACAAAAACATGTAAAATATCTTATTAAATTTAAAAAAATATTTAAACAATTACAAAAGTTAAGTAAATGTCAAAATTAAATATTTTAGATATATTGGGTTAAAGTATATTATTAAAGTTAATTTTACCTGTTTCCTTTTATTAATTGTGACTACTAGAAAACTTAAAATTACATATATGGCTCATGTTACATTTTTATTAAATAGTGCAGCCTTAGAACATTGTTGTGCAAGTGAATGCAGTGCACTTTGAGCAGTAGTTTAGCTTTGACTTAATGTAGTTCTTTGTATATATGGACTCAACATTTGATGGTTATTTCTTCAAGGGCAGCAATATATCTTTTAAAATGTTAGCCTAACATAATGCTTATAATATAGTAGGTGCTTGTAAAAGTTTGGTGAATTAATCAACTAGTGAAAGAGAGTTGCATTTCACCAAAAGATCTTCACTGGTTGTGATTGTAATGTATTGGTGATCTTCATTAAAGGCCTGCTACTATGTCCTACCCCTGGGGCTAGGCTTTGTGAAAGATGACATGTAGTCCTAGATTTCAAGAGGATTGCAGTTAAGTTAGAGAGACAAATCATACCACACAAGAGAGACGACAAGCGCCATGTTGTACAAAGAAACTAGAGCGTGGTAGAACTTCAGAGGAGGCAGATCAGTGGAGGGAGGCTTTTCAGAAACTCAGCACAAAAACTGAGTCTTAATGAAGGAAGGATAGGGATTTTTTAGGTCACAAACTGGTAACCACCTTTGTTTCACCCTCACAGTTATTAAAAAAAAAGCCAGAATTTTGAAATTATGAAATTACATATAAAAATCTGGATTTCTGAGTTTTCTTTAAAAGTTGGAAGATCTGTCAACCTTGGATCTCATTCTGACAATTGGCTATAACTCAGTAGTAGTTGTGTTTTGTGGAAAAGGCATGTTCTTTGCAGTTTGATACAATTCCCACCACTCTATATTGTCTTATACTCAGCATATTTCACCTCTTTATATTACCTATCTGGCCCCATAGGTGAGGCATCCTAGGCAGAGGAAATAGCATAAATAGAAGCTTGGAGAAGAGAACATGTGGGGAAGAGTACTGTCAAAGCTAGCTAGTGTGTCTCTTTGTGCTAGTATATGTAGCCACAGTAAAGACACTAGTCTGTAATTTATAGTATGGTAGTGGATGTAGGAAGAGTATACAAACACCTTATACTGTCTTCATGTGCCATTTACTCTTGCTACACAACTGTGCCAGATTTGATAATTAATTGTTATCTCAGTGACCAAACTGGTCTTTTGCCTGAATGTGAAATTGAAGGGTATATTTAATTAGTTGGCTGGGTGAGAATGGATTTACATGGTACTACCCTGAGCAGTTGGAGTCAAATTAGTTGTTCAGCTGTTTGATTTAATTTTCAATTATAACCCTAATTCTTACTTGTTTAAATCATCAGATCTTTTCGTAAGGTTGATATTGTGTTCCTGGAAACGTATTGCTGAAAGCCAAAACTGTCACTGTGGCTGAAGCCTACACTCCACCCTTGTGGCATAAAAATTTATTGATATTAGTCCCCATTTTTGGAGCCACCAAAGGACCCTAGGACTCATGGTAGTGGAATTTGTCTGGATTTGCCATACTCAATATGCCTGGCATAAAATTTCCTGCTTTAAGTAGAAAGTATAGATGTTGAAATACAAGCTCTGAAGCAATACTAATATATAACCCAATACTAAGAAAAAAGTATTCACTTTTGTGACAAGATGTTTTATCCAGAAATGGATGTTCAGTAGTAAAAGTAGATGATTAGAAGTTATTGTCTAAATGTAGCAAAATATAGTAAAGTTTCAGTCAAAAGCAATAAACCTGTTTGTAAAATCCCCACTTCTTTGGTGATATCCATGTCAAAATGACAGTTCATATCAATTGCCTAGATGTTTTAGCTCTAACATATCAAAATGATACACATAGCTCAATTTTGGACTGAATGAGGCTTTAATTTGTATAGGATTTGCGATAGTCCAGTGTAGTCTATAAGACCTCCACCTATTCCTCCTCTCATTTGTACTGAGACATAAACCATATTTGGGTGACTAAAGCATACCAGGCCTCACAAAGTCACCATAAATAGCTGAGCAGTGCTACCTTCAGGTAAACAAAGTACCTAGGGTTTTAAAATCTTGCTCATCCTGATAGTTTTTTTTTCACTTGTGCATACATTTTGACATGAGAATAAAACGTCATCACTTTTTACCATATGAGTGAGAAAAATGAATAATAACAGGACTATTACTGTTACTAAGGGATTGGTATACTGTTATAAGGGATTGGTAGCCTTATAGTAGGGAATGTTCTTTTGTAAATTGAAAAAAAATAATTGTTTTATTTTATTTTATGTTTTTACTATTTTGGCCCAGGTGGAAAAGGATGGCATTACCCTAGAAGAACATGGCTCTTGGCCTCCAGATCCCTTTTGGCATTTGGCTTATATCAGAGGTTCTGATGGGAAGAGATAGGGGAAGCATACATTTTCCTTAATTGCTGTGTAGTCACAAACTTGCAGCTGGCTGTGCCTAATCAGTCAAGAAGCCAAGCCAAGAATTCCATCCAAATGGAATGTCTGAAAGTGTAAACTCTTAGTGAATATAAAATTAATTCTGTCTAGAAAAATTGGCAGGTCAGGAGAAGTCAGGTTAGGAAAGGAAGTTTTTAGAAGAAAATGAAGCTGAAGTCAAAATGTGTGTGGATTTTGGCAATTCCCTTGCTTTCTCCTTTGCCCTTCATGGAGAGGTCTATATCTCAATATACAGATCTAGGTACTCCTGCTGAGACATGAAAATAAAGAATGAAAGGGAAGTAGATTCCTCCCTGACCTTGCTCTGTTGGGGAGTGTTCAGGTTGATGCTGGGGTTATGTGAAGAGTCAAGTTTTCCATCTTGTCTGAATTTTGAGCTGTTGAGATTTCAGCACATTGCGGGCTGGGTGGAGTTTACCATTGTCTTGGAACTTTGTGATAGTCTTCATAGACGGAGCTTAACTCTGAGCTAACTCAGCTGTAATCTTTAGTTGATCAAAGACTATTAAGGGGTAGAGTGTTGGGAAGTAGTTAAGATTAATTTTTATTGGCAAGCAAAGTAAAATAAAGCATAATGTAGTTGTAGAGAGAGCACAGGACCAGATATAACACCAAGATTCTTGTCCCAGTCCCTATGTACCTCTCTAGGTCTTTGTTTCCTAATTATAAAACAAGGATGTTGGAGTTGAGGGTGGGGGCACTCCTAGACAATACCAAAATGTAACTACTAGCTCTGGATTGCTTTAATTCTAAGAAAGGCACATTTGGAGGTATGGAGAATATGAGGAACCTGTTGATTTATATGTCTTCATGTGAAATAAGTCTACTGGTTCAATTGAAGATACAGAGGTTCAATTTTAAAGGTTAACACAGATTGCAGGTAACTCTTCCTCTTGTCATTCAACTGTGCAGTTCCCAGCCCTTTCCTACCAGACTTATGTGTGCAACTTCAAAAATCAAGGAATAGAGAATTTGACCCATTTAAGCATCAGACTCATAAATTATATATAGGCATGTGATCTGCTCACTCTCTACTATTATTGCTTTCTGGGATCCCTCTGCCATTAATTTTACCTGCACAAAGAAGGATGCCATTCAGGATAGTATCACAAAAAGAGCCACTCCTGAGAGTCAGCAAGGTGGGATGCTGTCCTAGGTCTGCTATTGACTTTTTTTTTTTTTTTTTTTTTTTTTTTTTTTTTTTTGAGACGGAGTCTCGCTCTGTCGCCCAGGCTGGAGTGCAGTGGCGCAATCTCGGCTCACTGCAAGCTCCGCCTGCCGGGTTCACGCCATTCTCCTACCTCAGCCTCCCGAGTAGCTGGGACTACAGGCGCCCGCCACTGCGCCCGGCTAATTTTTTTCTATTTTTTAGTAGAGACGGGGTTTCACCATGGTCTCGATCTCCTGACCTTGTGATCCGCCCGCCTCGGCCTCCCAAAGTGCTGGGATTACAGGCGTGAGCCACCGCGCCCGGCCGACTTTTTTTAATGTTAGATTTTTATAAACAATAATTCTTGTAACTGAACAATTGACTAGCTGTATGATATTAGGAAACTTATTTTATCTTTTTTTGGTCTTACTTTTTTGTCTATAAAGTGAGGGTCCCAGATTAAATTATGACTGGCATTCTTTCTTGCCCCCATCTATAATTTTAATCCTCTCTAGGTGATGGAAGCACCTTTATAATTTTTTGGTGCTACATGGTGGTTAAATAAGGTACCAACCCTGAACTAAAAAAAAAAAAAAGTTCAGAAGGATAGGGAAAATCAATCAACCTCATGTTTACAGGGTTCAACTCATACGGTTCTTTTCTTAGGAATAAAAAAGAAAATTCAGATAAGCTCTGTGCTAAATCATGAGTATTTTGTTCATAACTTTTCTTTCCTAATCCTTTCACAGAGAGGAAGTCGTGCCAGTGTAAGCTTCCAGATTACCTCAGAGGTTCAAAGTGGGAGGTTCCCAAGACTCTCCTTTTCTTCAGGCAGTCTAACTCCAGCTACCTATGAAAACTCCAACATAGCGATTTATGAGGTAAGATATTTAACAGCTGTCTAATCTACTGTTTTCTTGGATTTTAAAATGAGGCAATGATTTAGTAATTAGTCTTTAGGTAAAAATACTGGGGCTTTTGGCAAGTCTTTCCAGTTTGGTGTGTGTGTTTGCTTATGGACTTGTTTAGTTGACATTCTTGGCAATTATTTTCCTCAGCAACAAATCTACTTATTTATAACTTCACTGGTCTTTCAACTCCATATATTTATTATGCATGTAGAAAAAAGTTCTTGAGACCCAAACATTTAAATGTGTCACTCACTCCAGAAGATATATAGATAATAATAGAAGAAATGACTCCCTGAGTCTATTGTTTGTAATGAGATGTCTAGAGACATGCGTGTGCACGGCAGAGTTTGGGGTACCCTTCTCTTCAAATTCTAGTTGTTCTTCCTGTACTTGTTATCCTCTGATATTGAGACTTTAAAAATTATTCAGTTATTTATTTTTCTTCACCTGTTCTGCCTCTTGGAGTAACAGGTTACTTTCTGCTGCTGAAAATAGAAATCCTTTTCATTCCACTGAGGTTTCTGTCTTTCAAGCTTTAAGAGGCCACCCTGTACCACCTGATCTAAGATACTAGAATTTGGCAACCAGAACAAATCTTGCATCAGAGAGATGAACTGTTTCTTCTCAGCATGAATGAGTTAAGCAGGGGGTAAAAGGGAAACTAGACTGCCTTTCTGTTCCTTCTAAGTGAGGCCTTCTCAGTGTGGTTTCCTTGTTTTGTTTGAAGATACTCCCAAGAGCAGCAAACACTCTCAACTTCAACAGTAACTACAAAGAAAGTCCAAAACAGGACAGAATGAGTTTTTAGATTGTCAACCACATTGGATTTTTCAAATGAATACTCTTCTCCATTAGATAAATAATTGACAGGGACCTTACTATGGTTTGAATGTGTCCTTCTCAAAATTCAGGTGTTGAAACTTAATGGCCAATGTGATGGTATAAATAGATGGGGTCTTTAGAAGGTGATTAGGCCATGAAGGCTCCTCTCTCATCAATTGAATTAAAGCCCTTATAGAAGAGGCTTCATGCAGTGTTTGGCTAATTTGCCCTTCCACGTTCTGCTCTGGGAGGACACAGCATTCCTCCCTTCTGGAGGGTGCAGAAACAAGGCACCATCTTGGTAACAGAGAGCAGCCCTCACTAGACAGCCAAACCTGTTGGCGCCTTGATCTTGGACATCCCATCCTTCAGAACTGTAAAAAATAATTTTCTGGTCTTTATAAATTACCCAATATTAACAGACTAAGACAGAAATTGGTACCAGAGCAGTGAGTTGTTACAAAAAAAATACCTAAAACTGTGGAAGTCGCTTTGGAACTGGGTAATGGGGAGAGGTTGGAACACTTTTGAAGGGAGTGCTGGAAAAAGTCTTGATTGCTGAGAATGGAGTAGTAAGGGAAATTCTGTTGAAGATTTGGAAGAAGAGATGAACTGTATGGAAAGCCTGATTCTTCTTAGAGATTACTTAAGTGGTCGTGAACAGATTGACCACATTGGTAAAAATATGTACGTTAAAGACCATTTTGAGGAAGTCTTAGATGGAAATGAGGAACGAAGTTGGAAAAGAATCCATTCTTTTTATAAATTGGCAAAGAACTTGGCTGAATTATGTCCATATTCTAGGACCCTGTGGAAGGTAGAATTCGTGAGCAATGAATGAGGATTTTTGGTGGAAGAAATCTCTAGACATCTAAGCATTCAGGGTGCTGCATGGCTTTTCTTAACTGCTTATAGTAAGATGCAAAAAGTGATAAATGACTTAAAGACAGAATGCATTTTTTTAAAAAAAACAAGGGAAACAGAACATATAGAGTTGTAAAATTCTCAGCCTTGCCATGTGAAGAATGAAAAAGCATGTTTAGGAGAGAAAACCAAGAGTGTGACAAAAGAAAAAAAGTTTGCTAAGGAGATTGGTATGGATAGAAGGAAGCCAGATGCTATTCATCAAGATGACGGGAGAATGGGAGAATGACCCCAAAGACATTTTGGGATCTTCAAAGCTGTCATGCCCTTTACAGGCCCAGAGAGCCAGGGCCTTGAGCGTCGAACTGGTTTCAAAGTAGAGGCCCAGGACACTGATGCGGTCCAGGGCACCTGTGAGATCCCAGGGCTTGCCGCCTGGGGCTGACTCAAATCTCTGCTTCCCATGTTTCAGTGCAGGGCTCTTTGACCTTCCCAGTTCTGACTCAGGTGGTCCAAGGTTTGGCTTGGCCTACTGCTCTGGAAGATGCAAGCCATAAATCTTGGTAGTACCCACGTGGTGCCAACTTTGCAGGCTCTCAGAGTGCAAGAGGTATGGAGGCATGGATACATCCATCTAGATTTCAAAGGATATCTTGGACAGCTTCAGCACCCAGGCAGAGACTTGCCACAGGGGCAGGGCCACTGCAGAGAGTCCCCACTGGAACAATACCCAGTGGAACTGTGGGGTCTGGGCCACCACAAAGCGTCCTTACTAGGGCAGTACTCAGCAAAACTGTGGAGTCAGGGCCACCACAAAGATCCTCCAGTAGCATAGTGCTTAGTGGGGCTTTGGGGCACGGCCACCCTTGACACCCTAGACCTGTAAAGCCACCAGAATGCAACGCCAGTCTGGGAGAGCTGCAGTCATACTGACTCCTACCTGTGAGAGCTGAGGCATGGGTTGTACCCAGTTAAGCCATGAAGGTGGAATCCTCTGGGGCCTTGGGGGCCCAACACCCACCCCAATGTGTCTGGGAATTGGAACATGGAGTCAAATATTATTCTCAAGACTTAAGACTTAATGTTGTTTGTTTTGTTGGATTTTGGACTTACTTTGGACCTGTTACCTCTTTCTTCTTGCCTACTTCTGACTTTTGGAATAGAAATGTCTATCTTGTGCATATCCCACCATTGTATTTTAGAAGCATATGATTTGTTTGATTTCACAGATTGATGTGATGATATTAAGAGCTAATTAGGCCACAAGGGCTTCTCCTTTGTGAACGATATTAAGGCTCTTATAAAAGAGGCTTAATGCAGCCTTCAGCTAGCTTGCTGTTCTGTGTTCTGCCATGTGAAAACATAGTGTTCCTCCTCTTGGGAGGATGCAGCAACAAGGCATCATCCTGAAAGCAGAGAGCAGACCTCACCAGACCACCATACCTGCTGGTACCTTGATCTTGGACATCCCAGCCTCCAGAACTATGAGAAATATATTCCTCTCTTTATAAATTACCCAGTCATAGGAATTCTGTTATAGCAGCACAAATGGACTATAGGCCTTCAACACCAACATTAGCGTGGTGTATGTTTGTTCAGCCTATGTGAGGGCTTTGACTTAAATTAGTGGCAGAAACCTCTGGATCTTGCTTTGGACTTAATTCAATCAAAGAGGAGAACCGCTTCAAATGTAAACTTGAGGTATTGGGGAATTGTCAGCTCTACTCTCTCAAAGATCTAAGATAGGGTAACCAGATGGCTTTTGAATGTCAAATGGAATGAACTGATGGCTTTAGAAATGTATTGACACCTCTGGGATTCTGAAGTAAATCTCCATAACCTTGGCTTTTATCTGTAAAATGAAGGGTTGAACTAAATTCTCAACCTTGGTTGCTTACTGGAATCTCCTTGGGGAAATTTAAGAAATACCTGCTCCCAGGCCCCACCCTCAGCAATTCTGATTCAGTTGGCATGAGGTGGGGCCAGGTATTGGTATTTTTTAAAAGTTCTCTGATATGTGCAGCCTGGGTTGAGAATTGCTGGTCTAACAGACCTCTAAGGCCTTTTCTGGCTGAATATGCTATCATTCTCTGATTCTGTGGAATAATTTATGTGTTAAATTGTGGTATGTTTTATTTGGTGGGGCTGGAAGGTTATAGTGTAGAATTGAGAAGGGGAAAAAAATTAACATCTGTATGTAACTGGCCTTTAACAGTCTGTCAGGTATTTTCTCATTTTGGAAGGAGGCAGAGAGCTAAGAATGACTATTGGTCAGTCAGATCATGAGTATTTTTAAATGGTGTAGGCCAAATGGGGACTTTATTTTTACAAAAGGAGGGTGTTATGAGAATAATACCTACACGGTGAAGTCAATATTAGGCTGATGGCATGGTGTGAAGGAAGGCAGCTGAGGCTAGAAAACTGCCCTGACTAAAGAGGACTGACTAAAGAGGTTAAAGAGGACTCAAAGAGGGGACATAAGCCAATAGAATTAACAGATGAAACAAAGACGTAGTGTGTCTTCTGAAACAGTACTCTATTAGGAATGTTTTAAAGAAGACTCATTGTCTAGTTTCTGTTTAAAATAAATCAGATTTTCATAAGAATTGTCATTGGAAGACCTGGAATTTCCAGATAAGGTGCCTGGAGTAGCAGATATCTAATAGCAAAAGACAAGTTTCCCTAGGACATGCTATCACATTGTACTACACTCACAAATTCACACTTTATTTTACACACAGATGCATAACCTTTGGAATTGTGTGGGAAAATCAGCCCTTATTTCACAGATAGCCTTTGAAATGTGAAAGGAAAGCCAGATGAGCTGACTGCCAGGCAGAAAGAGCTGTGAATGGCCATTGCAGTGGGGACATGTCATGATCTGCTCTAATAGTTACAGTCTGGGTGAGACGAGGTGTGGTGGGCAGCAGTGTAACCCTGACACATTCAGAGAGAACCCACTGAATTCATCTTCCCTCTTCATTTTCTGACTACTTTTTCCTCTTTGCTTCTCCCTGTGTTTTCCTCTTTGTCTCATCTTTCTCTCTCTCCATTCATCTCTCTTTCTCAGAGCATTTTTTCTGTCTTCTCACCTTCTATATCCCTTGTAACTCTCTCCCTGCCCCCTCCCTTCCATCAACCATCTTTTCTTTCTTATCACAGAATCACAGATCATCAGAGCTAAAAAAAATCATCTAGTAAGTCCAGAAATCATCTAGTAAGTCCTAAGGAATCATCTAGTAAGTCCAGCTTTGTCAGTGAGGAAACTGAGGCTCAGGCAGATTGAGTGGCTGTTCTAAGGCCACCCTTGAGTTTGAAGCAGAGCCAGGTCTAGGATCTAGTGCTCTTTCCCCTTATTAATACACCATGGCTTTAGTTCAAAACTGATGGACATTAAATTACTTCTAAAAAGTTCAGTGAATAGAGTTTGATGTTTCTTGCTCTTAATTAAAAAGTGAGTGATGAGTGAAGTATTTTATCATTCTCTCTTAGAAGAAAAAAACAAAACAAATAGTGCATGTGTGGTGAAGATAAAACTTGCCCATTTCCTCCCTTTTCCTCATTATTCATGAAGTAGAATGCACACAGACTCAAAAATTTGCTTACAAACTTTGTGAGAATTATTTAAATCTTAAAACAAACACACAAAAATCTCCCAAACCAAAGAAACCCCAACAAGAGGAAAGAGCAACAAAGTAGGAGATGGAAGACCTTGGGTCAATTGTGGCTCTGTTACTACCTAGTTTTCTGACCTTGGGATAATCACTTAATCTCTTAAGTTTTCAGTTTCTTTATCAAAATATGAAGGGATTGTGTTAGGGATACCTATGACCCTTTCCAGCTCTCACATTTGTTGATTTGGCAGGAAAAAGCTCTGCTTAGCTGCTGGTGGCAGTTAATAAGCCAGACAGAAGGTTAGCCCATGTTTGCAATAGGGCTGGCTCTAGGAAGAAGGTATGGGGTACCAGGTGTGAGGCAGAGTCAGGACTGTGAGTACTGATGTTCAGGTTGTGCTCTGCAAAAGGGAACTACATCTAAGAGGGTAATATTCACATTGTAACATATGCCAACTTATGTGTGAGTGGTACCAAAGTGGGCACAGAGATTCTGGCTTCCCAGTCTAGTTCTGGAATGAGGTGGTAGAAGAGCCTTCTCACATCTACATCTATACTGGCACTCCCAGCTATGCACATGCACAGTCACTGGTAAACTCATGTGTAGCTGGGTATGTACTATCTTGACTATTTTCCAGAAGTTTCTTGAGGTTGCTTTTCTCTCCTGCCTAATATTCTCAGAGGACCAATTTCAACTTCTCAACCCAACTCCTAATGCCTGACTGCAAAGCTGACAGAGGCCTCACTGGGCAGATAGAATTTGGTGATGTGCAGAGCATCCATGCTGCTCGTGGAATGTGCTCCCTGGTGTCTGGGGGATGTGTCCATAAATGAGAGTATGGTATGTGTATGTATACAGCCAGGGTGTTCTGCCTAACATCACAGGGCTGCCACAGGCTGTATGATAATATACTCACAAAGTTCAGATTTTTTAAATTTGAGAGAAAATACCCTTTCTAACCAGCACAAAAGTGCCATAGTGGCTAGCAGTGACCATGGGCTCAGTAACATAACTGCAAAGGTGCCGGGAAGGCTTTTTTGTTCACTAGTCTTTCCCACATGTTGGTTGATTCCATAAATTTTCAGTTAGAGTTTTATTCTTTCAGCTTAATATTTAGCCTTTGGTCCCTCTAAAGGGCCAAGTTCTCTGAAGGGTAAAACTTCAAGCTTGTGTCAGGCCCTCCTGACTTCTGTGAATGAGTTTTAGATCCCCGACTGAGAGCAGATTTTGATGAAAGAAACTTAGTAAGAGGTAAATGAAGAGAGTATGAGTGAGGAGAGTTCCATAAATATGAGGAAAAGGCAAAGGCTGGGATGGTGGATCAAAAACTTTCACCTGTATTAGAGTCACGTGGAGGACTTGTTAAAACACAGATTGCTGGACCTCACCCTACGATTTCTGATTTCGTTAAGTGTTGGGTGGGGCTTGAGAACTGGCCTTTCTAACCAGTTTCCAGGTGATGCTAATGCAGCTGGTCCAGGGACCACACTTGGAGATTTAGTGGATTGAATGCTTTGACCATTCTGCTGCAGGCAGGCACTGATCCGGGACTACCCTTCTGAACGCTCTGGGAACTGAGCCTGGCCAGTGCATTTGTTGAGTTTTGTTTGTTTGTTTGTTTGTTTGTTCGTTTTTTCCAGCTGCTGAAGGTCTCGGAGGGCTATTTCTTAGTTAAAGGGCTTTGAGCTCCTTGGGTAGTAAATGATAATACAAAGTGCTGGCAACTAACTCAGAAGCCTGCAGCTTCCATTAGCCTTTGCCTCTGGCAGGTTTCCAGATGCACTGCCATAGCCAGATATATTCCTTGATAAGAGAGTGGTTACACTCTTTTTTTTTTTTTTTTTTTTTTTTTAAAGACAGAGTCTTGCTCTGTTGCCCAGGCTGGAGTGCAGTGGCGCCATGTCCACTCACTGCAAGCTCTGCCTCCCAGGTTCACGCTACTCTCCTGCCTCAGCTTCCTGAGTAGCTGGGACTAAGGCGCCCGCCACCATGCCCAGATAATTTTTTGTATTTTTAGTAGAGATGGGGTTTCGCTGTGCTAGCCAGGATGGTCTCGATCTCCTGACCTCGTGATGTGCCCGCCTTGGCCTCCCAAAGTGCTAGGATTACAGGCGTGCACCCGGCCTGATTATACTCTTTTATTTTTGGAATTTGACTGCACAGAGCTCTCTGCTTTATTATCTCTACTTGATGACAAGTTGGTGCAGCCCGAAATGGAATCTCCAGGCTATAGGTAATGGATGTGAAATCACTTTGAAGAGTAGAGAGAATTGTGCAAATGTAAGGCATTATTACTATTATGGAGAAGAAAGAATCTATATTTGTATTTTTTTAAATTTGGGTTGGATGGAAACTAAATAGGGCTTTATGACTGATGAATCCTTGAGGCTATGCACATAGAAAAAAATTATCAGGCGCTGGTGTTGAAGTGAAAACAATAAAATAATTGTTGTTTTTAACTTGACAGAAGCCTTAAAATAGCAGTTTTTTACTTAATAAGTCAGAAACAGACTTTTGGAAGACTCTAGATTACTCACATTACTATGGTAGTACATTGAGCATTCAAATAAGAAATGTTTAATCTAGATTTAAGCCAATTGGATTATGACTAAAGCATAAGACAACCCCCCCCCATACACACACACACAAATGGCCTGTTCCACAAGAGAAAAATGGATCAAGGTAAATGCAGGAAACATTTGCTGCACTACATCTCCCACCCTACGTTTCCCTCCACAGACGCCTCAAGGCAGTGGGAATTGCAACCACTAACCATCACCATTAATCATGGGGAACCTGGTGCTACATCACTTAGCTATGAAAAAGTGAAATGACCTAGCACTTCCTGCAGTTAGTTAAGAAAGGCTTTGCAAAGAGTGGTATCATTCCTTTTCTGGAGTCTACATATCTGCAGTTGTTTCCCTGTCTTGAGAAACTGTAATTTTTAAGTTTAACTTCTGTGTATGACTTCATTTCAGCTCAGAATACAGAATGTCTGTGAGGTGGAGGGTGGGAGAGAAGGAAAATGTCTATTTGGATTGCTGGTATAGCTATAAACCCTTTATGTGGAAGGGACATTTTTCTGAAACTGCTGGGAACTAAGTTTAACCACTATTCATTCTCCTCCTTTTCTTTCTAGGGTGATTGGGTGTGGCTGAAAAAGCTCCCCCCTGGAGATTTTGGAGACATTAAGTCCATCAAGTCAAGAGCAAGTGATGTGTTCGAAATGGTATGAGAAACCTTCATTTATGTAAATTCCCACTAAAATAAATCTGTTCTCCAAAGTAACTAACATCAGAGCTGTTTAGGAAGACCCCTTAACAAATCAGTTCAGGGAAACTGCAGGGTTGCTACTGGGTTGGCATGATCATATTATGCAATGGCAAAGGTATGTGCTCTGGAGTCAAAGAGACATGAAGCACTCAAATCTCAGCTCTACCATGTAAGAGCTGTATTAACTTGGGCAAGTCATCTAAACTCCCTAAGCCTTAGTTTCCTTATTTATAAAAGGGTTATATTAATATCTACCCTTTAGGTTGGATGAGGATTTAAAGAGACAATACACGTAAAGCATCTTGTGCATTTCCTGGCGCATAGCTTCTTTATCAAGTGGTAACTATTAGGATTATTATCAAGTAAATATCCCATAATCATTCCAAATCTTCATTTTCCAGTCACTTGGTAATTTCTATTTGAAAGGTGGTTATTTCCCTAATCCCACTAATTATGTTCAAGGAGACCTTGGATGGCTTGCTTAAGAAAGCAGCCTGTAGATAAGGCAAGGATACTGATGATCCTTCCTAAGCCATTTTAAAATCTTGGCTCCTCCTTGGACTGAGTCCATACAAGACTTGTGAATACTATCTTGGGTTCCTTCAGGTTCTTGAAAGTGGGATTTTAAAAGGCAATCACAGATTGCTGTACATTTATGAAGTGGGCCATTTCAAATCATTCCAACAAATCTGAATGAGGCAACTACTACTTCCAGAGCACTGAACAAGTGAGAAAACAAAGGAAATGGAAGATATGTGGCCTGTGGAAGATAGGACATGTCCTAGAGGTTAGGAAGAGATGTTATGATTTGGTATTTTTCTTTCTTTTTTTTGAGACGGAGTTTTGCTCCTGTTGCCCAGGCTGGAGTGTAATGGCACGATCTCAGCTCACTGTAACCTCTGCCTCCCAGGTTCAAGGCGATTCTCCTGAGTAGCTGGGATTCTCCTGAGTAGTTGAGTACTCAGACTCCTGAGTAGCTGGGATTACAGGCACCCACAACCATGCCCGGCTAATATTTTATATTTTTAGTAGAGACAGGGTTTCACCATGTCGGTCAGGCTGGTCTGGAACTCCTGACCTCAGGTGATCCTCCCGCCTCAGCCTCACAAACTGCTTGGATTACAGGCGTGAGCCATCATGCCCGGCCAATTTGGTATTTTTCTTACACGTGATTGTAATACCCGGAGATGAAGGCAAGATAATGAGACATGAGTCCAAAAGGGGGATCAAGGTCAGAACTAAAATAGACAATTCTACACTGGTTTGGTAATCCAGGATGCTAAACAGAAATCTAGGTCCAAATTATGGAGCCAAAACAGGCCAAACCTGGGACAGCTGATACACTAGAAGTATTGACTCAAGGTAGAGTGTGTCCATGACATCTTTTTTGGGGTAGCTTCTAATTTTGACATAATTTCAAACCTACAAAAAGCTTCAAGAATAATTCAAAGATTCAGCAATTATTTACATTTTGCCTAGTTGCTTTTTATTATCTATTTATATATTTATGTACATTATTTTTCTGAGCCATTTGAGAGTAAGTTGTAGACCCTATGCCCTTTTATCTCTAAACACTTCAGTGTGTACTTCCTAAAAACACTACAGTATAATGATCAAAATCAGAAAATTTAACATTGCTACAATACTACTATCTAAACTACTTCCCATATTCTAATTTTACTAATGGTCTTATACAATACAGCTAATATTCCAACATATCAGTTTCTAATCCAGACTCACACATTTAGTTGGCTGTCATATCTTTTTAGTTGCTTTTAATCTGTAACAGTTTCTCAGATTTTCTTTGTTTTTCTTCATCTTTATATTTTTGCTGAATTCAGATCAATTATTTCATGGACTGTCCCTCAATTTGAGTTTGCCTGGGTTCCTCAAGATTGATTTAAACTATGCATCTTCAGCCAGAATACTACAGAAGTTATGTGTCTTTTTCAGTGCACTTTATCAGGAGGCACTTTATGAGGATGATGGTGATCATCCCATTATTGGTGATGTTAACCTGATTACTTAATTTAGGTGCTGCCTGCCAAGTTCCTCCACTGTAGAGTAACTGCTTTTATCTTATTGTAATTAATATATAATATTGGGAGAGATACTTTTTGTAAATATCCTGTTCTTCATCAAAGTTTTACCCAATAATTTTGACATCCATTGATAAATGTCGTATTCCATCATTGTTTCTACATTTACTGGTTGACATTTTATTATAAGAAAGAAGCTTTTCTTCTTCCTCATTTATTTATTCATTCATTTATTTATATCAGTGTGCACATATAGGTTTTTATTTTATTCAATTAGTATCTATAATATTCATATCAATAAATCTGTCTATCTAAAACCATAAATTCATACTAAACTCTCTAATTCTAATCCAGTGCCACAGGGTTAATTCTGTTTTATTTTATTTTTTTTTACTTTTCCATATTTGTAATTTCCTTCTCTGACAGTGAAGAAATTGCCCTCCCATTATCCTCATGACATCTCTTTGTGTGTTCCCTTTACTGACTTGTGTTGCCATGTCAGGTATAGAGTGTAACTCAAACTTAGAGAGAAAGCCAGGATTTTCTAGAATTTACCAATTTACCATGTGGGCGTGCTTTAATGCTTTTTAGTTGAATGCTTTTTTGAAGCTGGAGGTGGATCTGATCATACTGTCACTGTGAGTCCAGCACTGCCTTGACTACTTATATGTATTCATGACCTTTATAACGTTAGGGCTGGGTACCAGGATCCAGATGGAAAGCAGATCTTTCTGAGCCAGATATAGAAAGGAGCAGTGCACAATGGGATGGATGTCCTTGAAAAACAAGCAGCTGGAGTCAGAAGGCCACAGAGCTGATACTTTTCAACATCTTTTAAGATCACAACTTCTGCAAAATTGTGTGCAGAAAAATTAGGCCGTATCTCTTAGTCTCGTGTTCTTCCCCATAATGTGGAACTGATTGGCATGTTCCCTGTACTCCTCTAAAGGCAAATGGAAAGTATCATGGAGTTCTTTAAAGGAAATTCTCAGTTGTTGTTGTTAGAGATTATCTCTTTCTTTAAGAAATGTGAAGAAGAGTAAACTGCAGTTGCTGTGAAACAAAATGTTTACTTTGTGAAAAAATATTTGGGGCCATTCTAGAGCCTCTATTGAGAATATTATCTTCCCTGTAGCCACTTCTTCTCCAGTGGTGGCTGTTATTATGCCTCAGTACCTCAGGATCATGATCATGTAGTGAAATTGTATCCCTTGATTACTGGCGATGCTTCCCAAACGATGATTCTCTTGCCTTTGTTAAACACACTCACAAGCTTTTGAGGCTAATGCCACTCTCTGTTTTAGCATCTTCTACACCTCCTGTTACTTCCATCTACTCTCCATATTCACTACCCCTAATTTATTGAATATTTTGGGATATGGATCATGGTCCTCCTCTCTACTCCAAGACCTGCTGTTATGCTGGTGACATCAATTGGACATGGACTGTGGACAACTATATATCTTGACTATTTCATTCTTTGTCATATCGTCCTAATAATCTTCTCTTCCATTCTACTTTGGTCAAACACTGCTACCATTATATTAATACCTTCTGCTTTTCCATCTTCTATAACTGCTGCTGAAAATGCTTCACCTGGCCGGGCGCAGTAGCTCACGCCTGTAATCCCAGCACTTTGGGAGGCCGAGGCGGGTGGATCACGAGGTCAGGAGATCAAGACCATCCTAGCTAACATGGTGAAACCCTGTCTCTACTAATAATATAAAAAAATTAGCCGGTTGTAGTGGTGGCCGCCTGTAGTCCCAGCTACTCAGGAGGCTGAGACAGAAGAATGGCGTGAACCCGGGAGGCAGAGCTTGCAGTGAGCCGAGATCACACCACTGCACTCCAGCCTGGGCGACAGAGCTAGACTCCGTCTCAAAAAAAAAAAACAAAACAAAAAACAAAAAACAAACAAACAAAAAGCTTCACCTCCCAAATTATGAATTCATCACACTCTCTGATTATAACCTCCTTTTATCCCAACTGTGCCTATATTTGACTATATCAGGTCTTCCACTCTACTGACCTCTGCTTTCTCCAAACTCACAAGCCCTTGTTTTATTTACTTTATTGTCCAATTCAGATTCTATAATCTATCATTTGAACATGCTCTTATTAATATTTCTGTTTTTTTGGTCAGACCCACTTGCAAAACTCTAGTTCTGTATGATCCCAACTCTTAACTTTATTTGTGCTTGCACTTAAACAGTCAAATATTATAGCAGAAATTTATGCAACAAAGTATATTGTTTCCACTATAAATTCATGGTTTCTTATATTTAAATGTCCCTTACTACTACCTCATAATTCCATTATACTTTATTGGTTAATTCACTTCCTACAACCCATACATCAAAGCTTCTCCATTTTCCTTGAAGCTCCAATGTCCTTCTCTTTCTCGATTTTTACTCTTGCTATCCTGGTCCAAGCTACCATCATCTCCCACTAGAGCTACTAAGATTGTCTTTTTTTCTTTTCATAGACTTAATTTCTTAAAAAAAATTATTTCCATAGTTTTTTGGGGGGAACAGGTGGTATTTGGTTACATGAATAAGTTCTTTAGTGGCAATTTGTGAGATTTTGGTGCACCCATCACCTAAGCAGTATACACTGAACTCAATTTGTAGTCATTTATCTCTCACCCCCTCCCACCCTTTCCCCCTAATCCCCAAAGTCCTTTGTATCATTCTTATGTCTTTGCATCCTCATAACTTAGCTCCCACTTATGAGTGAGAACATATGATGTTTGGTTTTCCATTCCTAAGCTACTTCACTTAGAATTAATAGTCTCTAGTTCCATCCAGGTTGCTGCAAATGCCATTAATTCATTCCTCTTTATGGCTGAGTAGTATTCCATCATATATATAAATATATGTATATATGATGTGATATATATACACATATATACCAATAGATATATACACATATATATCATACACACACACACACACACACACAACAATTTCTTTATCCACTCGTTGACTGACGGGCATTTGGGCTGGTTCCATATTTTTGCAATTGCAAATTGTGCTGCTATAAACATGCGTGTACAAGTATCTTTTTCACATAATGACTTCTTTTCCTCTGGGTAGATATCCAGTAGTGGGATTGAAAACTGAATCAAATGGTAGTTCTACTCTTAGTTCTTTAAGAAATTTCCACACTGTTGGCCAGGCACGGTGGCTAATGGGAGGCCAAGGCGGGTGGATCATGAGGTCAGGAAATCAAGACCATCCTGGCTAACATGGTGAAACCCCATCTTTACTAAAAATACAAAAACTTAGCCAGGCGTAGTGGTGGACACCTGTGGTCCCGGCTACTCAGAGGCTGAGGCAGGAGAATGGCATGAACCTGGGAGGTGCAGTGAGCCGAGATCACACCACTGCACTCCAGCCTGGGCGACAGAGTGAGACTCCATCTCAAAAAAAAAAAAAAAAAAGAGAAAAAAAATCTCCATACTGTTTTCCATAGTGGTTGTAGTAGTTTACATTCCCACTAGCAGTGTAGAAGTGTTCCCTGTTTGGCTGGGCATGGTGGCTCATGCCTGTAATCCCAGCACTTTGGGAGCCCGGGGCAGGTGGATCACCTGAGGTCAGGAGTTCGAGACCAGCCTGACCAACATGGTGAAACCCTGTCTCTACTAAAAATACAAAAATTAGCTGAGCGTGGTGGTGGGCGCCTGTAATCCCAGCTACTCTGGAGGCTGAGGCAGGAGAATTGCTTGAACCCGGGTGATAGAGGTTGCAGTGAGCCAAAATCATGCCATTGAACTCCAGCCTGGGTGACAAGAGTGAAACTCCATCTCAAAAAAAAAAAAAAAAAAAAAAAAAAAAAAAAGTGTTCCCTGTTCACTGCATCCGCTCCAACATCTAGACTTAATTTTTTGGAACTGTTTTGGGTTCACAGAAAATTGAGCAGAAAGCACGGAGAGTTCCCATCTATCTCCTGTCCCCACCCATGCACAGCCTCCCCAACTATTAACAGGGTGGCTGATTGATTATAATCATGAACTTACACTGACACATCATTATCACCCAAAGTCCATAGTTTACATTGGGGTAAACTCTTGGTGTTATATATCTTGTGAATTTTGACAAATGTATAATGGCATGTATTCACCATTATAGCAACATACAGAATAGTTTCAGTCCCCTAAAAATCCTCTGTGCTCCACCTGTTCACACCTGTCTCCCCCTAACCCCTGACACCTTGCAACTGTCTTTTAACTATTCTAATCACATCCACTCTCAAATCCATTCTTCACATTGCAAACTACTCTTTTCAAAATTGAGTCTGATTTTATCACTGCTTAAATCTCTTTAGTAGATTCCTATTGTTCTTTCCTTTGTGTGGAGATTTCAAATTATAGATTCAACTTCTTTAATAGATATTGGACTATTCAAACTTTCTATTTCTTCTTGTGCCAGTTTTGGTAAGTTATGGCTTTAAAGGAAGTTGTTCATTTCATATATGTTATCAAACTTATTGGCACAAAGTTGTATATATAATATGTTCAAGCTATCTTTTAGATATCCTTAAGATCTGTAACGATGTTCTCCGTTTCATTCCTGATACTGATAATTTACGTTTTTTTCTTAATCAGCATTGCTAGAGGATATTAATTCTATTCATATTTTCCAAATATCAACTTTGAACTTTGTTGATTGTTTTCTATTGTATGCCTGCTTTCTGTCCCATTGATTTATATTCTTATCTTTTTTTTCCTTCCTTCTACTTACTTTGTATTTAATTTGTTGCTCTTTTACTAGTTTTCTGAGTTGGAAGCTTTGATGGTTGATTTTAACCTTTCTTATTTTCTAATTTACTCACCTACAGCTAGAAAATCTCCTCTAAGCACTGCTTCAGCTAAAATCCAGAATTTTTTCTTTTTTTCTTTTTTGAAAAAAACCCACTTTTTGTAATCCCAGCACTTTGGGAGACTGAGGAAGGATGATAGCTTGAGCCTAGGAGTTCAAGACCAGCTTGGGCAACATAAAGAGACCCTATTGCTACCAAAAAAAAAAAAAAAAAAAAAAAAAAAAAAAGGAAAGGAAGAAATATATGCAAAATAAACAAAATAGTATAACATTTATGTGTCCAAAACTCACCTTCAACAATCATCATTATCCTATATTTTTTCATCTATACCTTCACCCATTTCTCACATCCCTAATTTTGTGGTAGTTATTATTAATTTTCAGTTCTGTATTTTTAGGTGCAGTTACACACTTTGAAATGCCCATATCATTTCTCTATAATTTTGATAAAATGACATACCCATACAATCTAGACTTCTATCATGATATAAAGTAGAGATTAGCAAATTATGGCCCATGGCCTGTTTTTACAGTCTGGAAGCAAAGAATATTTTCTACATTTTAAAAAGGGTTATGAAAAAATAAAACAACAGAAACCATGTATTATCTGCGAAGCCCAAGTTATCTATTATCTGTAGTTTTATAGAAAAAGATTGCTGACCCCTGATATAAAACATTCCCTTCTCTCCAAAATTTCACTTGTGTCCCTTAGTAAATTTGTGTTCACCGAAAACCAGAGGCAACCACAGTTCTGTTTTTCTGTTTGCTTGTTTAACTTGCATTAATTTTGCTTGTTCTAAAACATCATATAAGTGGAAACAGACAACAGAAAGATTGTGATATTCATCCATGTATAAGTAGCTTGTTCCTTTTTATTGCTAAGTAGTATTCCATTGCATAAATATAGCACAATTTAATTATCCATTTTACCGCTGATGGACATTTGGGTTGATTGCAATTTTGGCTATTGTCTATATAAGTGCAATGGATAATCTTGAACCAGTCTTTTTATGGACACATATTTGAATTTCTCTTGAGAATTTCTCCTAGAAATACCAGGAAGGGAATTTCTAGGTTAAAGCGTAGTGTACACTTAACTCTATAACACCCTGTGAAATATTTTCTCATTTTACTTTCCTGCACACAAGTTATGAGAATTCCCTTTGATCTACATCATTGCCGATATTTGATGTTGTCAATTTAATTTTAGTCATTCTAGTGAGTTGATGAGGTTCTCTCATAGTGTTTTTTTATTTTTAATTGTGCTAAAAAGACATAAAATTTACCACCTTAAAGTGTACAGTTAAGTAGTGTTAAGTATATTCACATTGTTGTGCAACATATCTCTGGAACTTTTTCACCTTGAAAAACTGAAACTCTGTACCCATTAAACAACTCTCCATTTCCTCCTTCCTGAAGTTCCTGGTAAACACCATTCTATTTTCTTTTCCTATGAATTTTCACTACTTTGTATATCCTGTATAAGTAGAATCATACAGTATTTGTCATTTTGTGACTCACTCATTTCACTTAGCATAATGTTTCATTGTGTTTATAAAATATGTTTTCTATTCAGGTGTAATATAAAATAAAATGTACACATGCTAGATGTTCTGTTCAATGAATTTTGACAATTGCATGTATCTATGTAACCATTCTCCAAAAAAGTTACTAATATGTTCTTTTTTGGAGAAAAAAAATTACACCAGAAAGTTCATTTGTCCTCCTTTTCAGTAATTTCTCCTATCCCATAGGCAATCACTATTCTGATGTCTATTAAAATAAATTAATATTTTTTTCTGTTCTTTGATTTTATGTAAATGGAATGATACAGTATCTTGTGCCTGCCTTCTTTCTGTTAGCACAATTCTTTTTAAGATTAACTTATGATTTTGCATATACCTGTAGGTCACTTTTTAAATTGCCAGTAGTAGTTCGTTTTATGACTATATCACAATTTCTTTATCATTCTCCTGTTGAACATTTGGCTTGATTCTAATTTTTTAGAAGAGTTTTTTTGATGATTTTATGAATGAGGCAACTATAAACATTTTTCGTTATGGTAAAAAAATCACATAACATAAAATTTACCATCTTAACCATTTTTAAGTATACAATTCAGTAGTGTTAAGCATATTCACATTGTTGTGAAACATATCTCCAGAACTTTTTCATCTTGCAAATCTTAAGCTTTTTCATCTTGCAAATCTGATCTTGAAAATATCCCCATTTCTATTTCCAACAGCCCCTGGTAACTACCACTCTTTCTGTTCCTATGAGTTTCACTACTTTAGATATCTCATGTAAGTATAATCATATAGTATTTATGTTTTTGTGACTGTCTTATTTCACTTGGCATAATGTCCTCAAGGTTCATTCATGTTGTAGCATGTGACAGGATTTCCTTCTTTTTTAAGACTGAGTAATAGTCCATTGTATGTTATGCATTTGTTTATTGTTAAATGTTTGGGTTACATCCACCTCTTGGCTAATGTGAATAGTGCTGCTAGGAACATGGTTGTAGAAATACTTCTTTGAGACTGTGCTATCAATCCTTTTGTACATATATCTGGAAGTAAGATTGCTGGCTAATGTGATGGTTCTATTTTTAATATTTTGTATAAACTTTCATACTGTTTTCCATAGCAGTTGCACCATTTTACAATCCCACCAACAGTGCCCAAGTGTTCCAATTTCTCCACATCTTTGCCAACACTTATTTTCTGTAGCCATCATAATGGGGTTAAGGTGATATCTCCCAGAGGTTTTGATTTGCATTTCTCTATTAATTAGTGGTGGTGGCCGTCTTTTCATAGAAAACTATAAAGATTTTTATATATGTCTTTTGTGAACATATATTTTTACTTCTCTTGAGTAGATACATAAGAATAGAACTGGGTCATAGAGTAGTTGTATGTGTAGCTTTATATGAAACATCCAAACTGTTCTCCAAATCGGTTTTGGCATTTTACGTTCCCATCGGAAATGTTCCAGTTGCTCTAAATTCTTAACAACATTTGTCTTTTTGATATTTGCCTTTCTAGTGTGTATGAAATGGTATCTTATACTCTAATTTGCATTTTCCTGATGACTAAAATTGTTGAGCACCCTTTTAACGTGTTTACAATTCACTTGTATATCTTCCTGTGTGAAGAGCCTTTTCAAGTTTTTGCCCATTCTTAAACATTGGGATTTTTTTGTATTTTTATTTTTAAATTACAGACATTCTTTATATATCCTGAATAGCCTTTGCTGAACTATTTATTTTGTAATTATTTTTCTCAATTTGTGGCTTGTCTATGATGTCTTCTGTTGAGCAACATTTTTAGTTTTAAGGAAGTCCAATTGTCCAATTTATCATTTTATTTTCCCCTCCAACTCCCCTCCCTTTCCCCCTTCTTCTCCCTTTGTCCTCCGCCTTTGTCCCTCCTACTTTCTTTCTCTTTCTCTTTGTCTGTCTTTCTGTCTCTTTCTTTCTTTCTTCTTTCTTTCTTTCTTTCTTTCTTTCTTTCTTTCTTTCTTTCTTTCTTTCTTTCTTTCTCTTTCTTTCTTTCTTTCTCTTTCTTTCTTTCTTTCTTTCTTTCTTTCTTTCTTTCTTTCTTTCTTTCTTTCTTTTTCTTTCTTTCTTTCTCTCTCTCTGTTTCTTTCTTTCTCTTTCTCTCTTTCTTTCTCTCTTTCTCTCTCTCTCTCTTCCTTCCTTCCATCCATCCCTCCCTCCCTCCCTCCCTCCTTCCTTTCTTTCCTTTCTTTCTTTCCTTTCTTTCCTTCCTTTCTTTCTCCTTCCTTCCTTCCTTCCTTCCTTCCTTCCTTCCTTCCTTCCTTCCTTCCTTCCTCCCTCCCTCCCTCCCTCCCTCCCTCCCTCCCTCCCTCCCTCCTTCCTTCCTTCCTTCCTTCCTTCCTTCCTTCCTTCCTTCCTTCCTTCCTTCCTTCCTTCCTTCCTTCTTTTTCTTTCTTTTCTTCTCTCTCTCTCTGTCTCTCTCCCTCCCCCAGTCCAAGATTCTGGGTTTCGGCCTATGATCCATTTTGAATTACTTTTTGTGTACAGACTGAGACAATGATTAAGGTTCAGTTTTTGCATATAGATACCCAGGGTTCCAGTAACAATTGTTTTTAAAAAGCTTTCCATTGAATTAATGTTGTAACTTGGAGAAAAATTAACTGACTAGGTATGTGTGCATATATTTTTGGAGTCTCTGTTCTGTTTCCTTCACTCATTAGTGTAACCATAATGCCAATATCACACTCCCTTGGTTATCATAACTATAGAGTACCTCCTAAAGTCAAGTGGTGTAAGCCTCTAACTTTTTTTTTTCAAGATTGTTTTGGACATTGTAAATTCTTTAAATTTAAAATAAATTTTGAAATCAGCCTGTCTATTACTTCCACAAGGCTTTCTGTAAGTTCTGATGGGGATTGCAATGAATTTATAGAGACATTTAGGCAAAATGGACGTCTTAACAATACTGAGTCTTTCAGTCCATTAATGGGGTATATGTCACCATTTATTTAAGTTTTCTTTACTTTTTTCTTATCAAAGTTTTGATACTATTGTACAAGTTGAGTAGAAATGGTAACAGCAGACATATTTGCCTTGTTCCTGGCCTTAGAGGAAAAGGAATCAATGTTTTATTTTTAGGTTTGATGTTACCTGAAAGTTTTTCACATGTCTGCATTTCTATGATTCTTTTAATCATAAAGAGGTTTTATATTTATATTGCTACCTATTGCAATTATTCTATGGTTTTGCTCTTTCATTCTGTTAACGTGGTGAATTACATCATTTTTAAAAGAAATATTAAGCACATCTTAATATTCCCAGGATGAATTCCACTTGGTCACGATAGATTATCTTTTTAATATATTGGTAGACGATATTTGCTAATCTTTTAAAAGAATTTTTGCATCTATGTTTTTAAGAAGAATTAGTCTATACTTTTAATGTTTGTCAGCATTATGTTTGGCTTCATAAAACAAGTTTGGACATCTTTGTCTTTTTCTGAGAGTTTGTGTAAGACTGGTAATATTTATTATTAAATTTTTAAATAAATTTCATCAATAAAATCATTTGGTCCTTGGATTTTCTTTGTGGGGATGTTTTTGAAAACAAATTCAATTTCTTTGCTAAATATAGGGCTGTTAGGATTATTATTTCATATTGTGCCAAGTTTAATAAGTTGTGTTTTTCAAGAAATGTCAAATTCGTTATTGACTTTATTAGCATAAAATTGCTTATAAATTCCTTTATAACCTTACTGATATCTGTATGATCTGTAGTGATACCATATCTTTCATTCTAGATATTAATAATTTTTTCTTTTTCTTTTTTTCTTGATCAGTCTTCTTAGAGATTTATTAAATTTATTACTTTTGTTTTAAAGAACAATGTTTCGATTTTGTTAATTTTCTCTACATTTTGATTGTTTTCTATTTTTATGATCTCTGCCCTTATGTTATTTCTTTCTGCTTATTTTTGGTTTATTCATTCTTATTTTTTGAACATTCTTTCTTTTTAATTTAAATGACATATTTACATTTAAGCTCTGCTGTAGCTGCATCCCACAAAATTTTATATGTTACATTTTCATTGACCTTTCAGCTTGAAATAATTATAATTTCATTATTCTTTTTTGACCCATGTATTATTTTGAAATATATGCTTAATTACTAAATATTTGTGGCCCTTCTGGATACCATAATTAATAGATTTCTCATTTAATTCTGTTGTGGTCAAAGAATATTATCTGCAAATTTAATCTTGAAATGTATCAAAAACATTGGCTATAGCCAAGCATGTGGTCTATGTTGGTGAACATTCCACATACTTTGAAATTAATGCACATTGTACAGTTGTTTGGTGTAGAATCCTATCAATATCAATTAGGTCAAGATGGTTGATAGTGTGATTCAGATCTTCTATATCCTTACTGCATTTTTGTCAATATGTTTCATCAATTACCATAAAATTTTCCTATTTTCTAATTCTGTGAGTGTTTTCTTCAGGTGCATTGAAGTTCTATTATTAAGTACATCTAGTAAATGTTTAACAACAGGCTTTCTGAAAAAGATCCCTAATTTGGAGCATTTCCTGATTTCTGTGCTGTAAGTACCTCCATTGTAACTAATTTGGGACTACCCATGTGATGTCATTGAACACAGAGATGGTAAGAAATACGCAAAATATTCTTCTTATGATCCAGCACATCTTTGCACATATACATTTTATTATTATGTCTTGATTATTTTATCATTATGAAATGTCCCTCTTTATGTCTGATAATACTTATTTTCTTGATTTCTATTTTCTTCAATAATAACATAGCCAATTTAGCTTTCTGATTAGTTTTTGCATGATTCACTTTTTCTGTACTTTTTCTTTCAATGCATTTGTGTCTTTGGATTACTGTTCATCTTATTTAGGGAGCAGGCATTTGGTTCTTTCTTTTTATCTCCGCATTCTGCAATCTGTCTTCTAATTGAAATGTTTAGGCTACTTACATTTAAGGCACTTATTGACATAGTTGGATTTCTCATCGTCTATTTTGCTATATGTTCTCTATTTGACTCATCTATGTCTCTGTTTGTTCCTTTGTTTCCCTTTTCTTGCTTTCCTTTGGGCTAAAAGTGTTTTTCATATATTCCATTTTGTTTCCTATATTGGCATTTTAGCGATACATTTTTGCACTTTTTAATGACTGTTCTAGGAATTGCTTAAATGCATCTTGAATTTATCACAAACTACTCAGAATTAATATTCCACTTCTTTACCTAAAACATAGGAAATTTGTAACAGCAGTGTCCCATTTACTAGCCTACTATTCTTTGCCCTATTATTATCATATATATACCTACATTTATTGTGAACCATATAATATAGGGGTAAGATTTATTTTAAGCATTCATATGCATTTCATACAAATTAAGAGAATGAAATAAAAATATATTCTGTTATATTTATCAACATATTTACTATTTCTGATAACTTTAATTATTTCCTAATAGAGCCAAGTTACCATTTAGCATCTTTTCTCTTCAACCTGAAGATCCTCCCCGTAGGCATTACTTGTATTGCAGGCCTGCTGATGACAAATTTTCTGTTTTCGTCTATTTGATAATGTCTTCAATTTTGAATGATACTTATGCTTGGTACAGAATTATGAGTTGATAGCTGCATTTATTTTCTTTTGGCATATTAAATATTTCATTTCATTGGTGTTTTTTTTTTGTATTTCTTTGTTTCTGATGAGAAGTCAGCTATTATTCATTCTTTGTATGTAGTGGGTACTGTTTTTCTCTGACTACCTTCAAAAGTTTATTATCATAGTTCAGGGTTTTGACTGTTAAATGTCTAGATATTGCTTTCTTTGTATTTAATCTCTTTGGTGGGTCACTGAACTTCTTAGATTTTAAGCTCATCTTTGGATTGTAGGAGTTTGAATATGATGTATGTAGGGCATTTTCTTTGTGTTTATTCTGTTTGGAGTTCAATGAGCTCCTTAGAATTTTAAGTTGATGTCTTTTACTAAATTCACAAAGGTTTTGACCACTATTTCTATAAAAATTGTTTTGCCCCATTTTCTTTATATCCTTCTAGAACTCAAGTTACTTATGTATTAGTCTGTTTGATATTGTCCCACTTATCCTTTTTCCCTCTGTTTTTCAGATTAGGTATTTTTTTATTGATCTCTCCTCAAGTTCATTACTCTTATGTCATTTCCTAAGCCCACCTTAGGAAAAAAAGTAAAATTTTTTTACTTCAGTTATTATATTTTCTAGCTATATAGTTTTCAATTGGTTCGTATTTATAGTTTCTTTTTCTCTGCCATGTTCTATACCCATATATTCATTTTGCATATGTTGTCCTTTAAATCTTCGAATATATTTATAAAATCTGTGTTAAAGGGCTTTTCTGCTAATCACAACATTTGTGTCATTTTGAGATTAATTTCTATTGACCTTTTTTTAGCCTGAGTATGGGTCACATTTTTTCTATTTCTTTGTACATCTAAGGCTTTTTGGTTCATTATTGAATATTATGAATAATACATTTTAGAAACTCTGGATTCTGTGGTGTTGCTCTGAAGAACTGTTTTTTTGTTCTTGGAGGTAAATCCAAATTTTACTCATTTTAGTTGTCTTTCAAATATAGTTCTACCTCCATTTCTGCTTTCAGTTACTCTCCACTGTCTCAGGTTTTTAGAATATTTGATTCATATTTTATAGGTTTCTTTGTCTACTGAGTATTTAAAGACATTGTTCAATTGTCTTCTGAGTTTGTTCTGCATTCCCAAATATCTAATATTTTTTATTTTATGCTAGATATTTTATGTAAATAAACTGTAGAAGCTCCAGGTCATATGTTCTACCAGCAAGGATTTTTCTCTTTTCATTTGTTAGGTGGTTTGGGTAAGGAACTAATCACATTAATCGAATCAAAGATTGAGCTGGATTGAAGCTGTGTTGCAGTTATAGTTAGACTCAGTCCACCACAAATTCTACTGTTTCTCAGGCATATCTTTCCAAGAGTCTACAAGTCTGTCTCCTCCACTTTGAAAGATTGGGATATTCAGACTGTACTTCATAACCTTTTTCCTTTACTCTCAATCCATGCTGCTTCCAAATTTGGCAAATTTCTTGAGGAAGACACCAACCGAATGTTTGTCGCAGGCTCTATTTCTTCAGTGAGACTTTGTCTCCTAAATATCGGAAAACTACAGAAGATCTCAAACAATTTTATAGAAGCTTTCTAGTCTCCTCTATAGCCCCCAGACTCAGAAAATATGCTGTGGGGAGAAAATTAGCTCACATTTAGGTCTCCTGAAATTTATTAATTGTGATACCAGTCTTCCACAATTGCCAAAAGCATTACCAGGTTTTGCATTTTCCCAGCAAATTCTTTCTGTTAAGCTAAGCCCAATCTTCGGCTTGTGCTGGAAATCAGCAAATGTCCTCAGGGAAGAAAATGGCTGACAACAGCCTGGTTATCTTAGAAGGGCTCTTGCATCTTTGAATTTTAGATTATTTTTTTTGCACCTGCATATCCCCAGTGGTTTTTTTTTAAATATATTTTTTTCAATTTTTCTAGTTGTTAAAAGCTGTAGCATCAGGAATGGTGGTCTGCCATAACCTACTACACCCTACTTGGTATTCAATGTCCCTATAATCATTTTTAATATAAGTAAATGGCAACTTAAAATGACCTATTACATTCTGTATAATCTGGCTCTTCCCTGTCTCTTCAGTCTTATATCACCATCATATTTCCTTCAACCACTCTGCTTAAGGCACACTGGCGTTTACTTAGTCTTTGGATTATGATATGCTCCCAGCACAAAGCCTTTACCTGTACTATTACAATCCCTCAAATACTTTTCCTTCCCTGCTTTGCATGGTTTAATCCACTCATGTTTTAACTCCCAGATCAATTCTCACTTCCCATGAGCCCTGTCCCAACTTCTCTGATTGGTTAAAGCCCCAATTATACATACTCACATTATGTAACTCTCCTCTATAGGACTTGTCAGAGTCACAAATTTTGTATCATTGTGTAATCATCTGGTTAAAACAAGAGGTCAGAAACCATGTAACATTTTGTTCATCATTTGTCCCCAGTCTTTCTCTCAGGACCTGGCAAATAATAGGTACTAAAAAACTTTGTTAAATGAATAAAATATTGCTAGTGGGAAATATAGGATCAGAAGTCTTTCACTAGTACCTGGTTAATGTGTTCGATATGACAATTGACCTCTGGGTGTTAGATAGTGGGTAGGTTGATCCAGGGATAGGAGGTCTTGAACAATAGCTCTTTACAACAAAATAAAAATAAAAATAAATGCAGGAAACAGACATGAATCACCAATTAACTCATGGAGGTAGAAAATTTTCTTGTTGAGACCAGGCACACTGTCTGGTGTCTGTAATCCCAGCACTTTGGGAGGCCGAGGTGGGCGGCTCACCTGAGGTCAGGAGTTCGAGACCAGCCTGGCCAACATGGTGAAACCCTGTCTCTACTAAAAATACAAAAATTAGCTGAGCATGGTGGCACGCACCAGTAATCCCAGCTATTTGGGAGGCTGACGCACGAGAATCACTTGAACTGGGAGGTGGTTGTGGCAGTGAGCTGAGATCGTGCCATTGCACTCCAGCCTAGGCGACAGAGTGAGACTGTGTCTTAAAACAACAACAACAACAACAACAACAACAACAAAGGAAAAAGAAAAAAAGAAAAAAAAAGAACATTTTCTTGTCAAAATAGTCAGCAATTGCTGATATAGTTGCGGGTGAGCACCTATGTGGAGAAGGACATTTTCATAAAGGTATACATATCCACTTCTAGGATGAAATTTCAGCTGCTGTGGAAGAGGGACACGGAGAGATTAATTCTGGTGTTATGACATCCTAGGAACTTTTTTCAAGTGGGTAAAGGAGTCTTTCAGATAATTTAAGTCAGTATTTGACTTAGGAACAGATGTCTCTGGTGGCTGTATGCTTAAAGGTGTCATGTCACACTTTGGGAGTCCAAGACGAGTGGATCACTTGAGGTCAGGAGTTCGAGACCAGCCTGGCCAACATGGCGAAACCCCGTCTCTACAAAAAATATGAAAAATGAGCTGGGTGTAGTGGCATGCACCTGTAATCTCGGCTACTCAGGAGGCTGAGGCAGGACAATCGCTTGAACCCAGGAGGCAGAGGTTGTAGTGAGCCGGATCGTGCCACTGCACTCCAACTAGGTGACAGAATGAGACTCTGTCTCAAAAAAAAAAGAAAAAAAAAAAAGAAAAAAAAAGATATCATGTCAAATATGAAGCTAACAAAATCCTTGAGAGACAGGACACATTCAACTCTTAAACATTTGATGGTAGCCAGCCAGATAGGTATTATGGAAGAGGCAAAGTACGTGTCTACCCGGTAAATGTTCATCTTGCTAAAGCTGATGTTGCAAACTTTCTCTGCGTCCTGAGGTTGTCCAGAATCTTGGTAGGACATGACTGCATGTAGGCATCTACCTGCCCCTTATACGGGATCTTCTCTATTGGTTACAGCTGAGGATGGATGCATATAAAGATCTATCAAAGATCTAGACAGAATTTTTCCCATGCTAGTACCATTAGTGTAATGCTAGATGCTTTAACAAATAGACCTTCAAACACATAATGTCTCAAACACAGCAGAAGTTTAATTTTCACCCAAATAACAGCACAAGGTGGATATTCTTGTACTGTTGGCAGGTGACTCTCTTCCAATATCATGACTCAGGGACCCAGGCTATAACCATCTCATGGCTCTGCTATGTCTTAGGGCCGTATCATCATCTGCATTCATCCATAGAAGTGGGAAAATAATATGGAAGAGGGTATAAAAGCCTTAGCCTAGAAATGGCACATATCACTTCCTCTCCCATTTAATTGCCTAGAGGAAGTGGCATATATCGGTTCCTCTTCTATTTCATTGCTTGGAATTCAGTCATATGGCTACACTTAGCTCCAAGAAAGACTGGAAAATATGGATTAGCTCTCTGCCCAAGAAGAAGAGAAAATAGATTTGTGTTGAACAGCTAGTAGTATTGAATATGACAACTTTTTACTTTTTCTTCCAACAGAGTTCCAGAGCCCAGTAATTTTGGCTGCTTGCTTCATAAGAAAATAGAACTTTAGGAGCAGTGCCTATTTTGCTGTTTGTGGGCTGAGTTTCTGTCCGCCTTAACTAGTTTAGGTTGCAGTGGATGAAGAGAATTGTCATGGGTGCCAGGCTCTTGTACTTAGAAGGCAACCTTGGTGGTCAATAGCTGACATTCCCACCAGGGATAATTTAACATTTGCTTGTATCATATTCTAAGAAGCAAGCTCATATTCTAAGTCGTATAGTGTAATTCATCTCAATAAATGGGCCACCATCAGTTCAATGTTCAAAATACAATAATTCTTGATTTCATTCTTTCCTCCCCTCCCCACACAAGTCATGTGATTTTTAGCTCCAAAAGACATCTCAGATCTGCCTTTTGCTGTTCATTTACACTGTTACCATTCTAAGCCTCTCTCTCTATTTAGATAGATATAGATATACATATCTGTGTAAACATACTTTTAAGTTTCTATAATTAATAAATTTTAATGGTGAAATTCACCAGACACTTTTCTTCATCTTACCTGACCTCTCTGGTATTTATCACACTTTCCTGAAATTCTTTCTGGCAGGCATTTTTCTCACTCTCCTGAAACTAATCCTGTGGTTTTAACGATATTGTTTTAAATAGGCTTTTCCCTACTTCCTGGCCTTTCTTCTAAGTCTTATTGCAGGCTGTTCTTCCTTTTCCCACCCTTCAAATGTTGATGTTTCCTTTTTCTCTTTTTCTTTATACTTTCCTCAGGTAATCTTATCTATTCCCACTGTTTTTACCTAAAATTTAATTGCTTACAATTCCCACATGTATTTATACTGGTCAGAACTCATTCCTGAGCTTCCAACTCTGACTATACAACTGTCTTTGAAATAGTTCTACCTTTATGTTCTGTAGGTACCTCATTCTGAATATGTCTCCAACTGAATTTATCAGCCTTTCCACCACCAAATGTGCTTTTCCATCTGTCTTAGCTGAGATTACCCAAAATCTGAGCCTGAGATGGAAATTCTTGTTCAAATTTTTTATGGAGAAAATGCTTTCAAGTAAAGAGTGAGGGAAGTAGGATAGGACAGGGTAAAAGTTAAGCAAACATTTGATTTCAGGTGGAAACTAGCAATAGTATGATCTTATGGGGAAGTGCTGGAGTACAAGTTATACCATGAATCTTACCTTGAGGCTAGGAAGTTGGACTTTTGTACTGTCCTCAGTGAGTAAATTATTGCCTGAGGCCTGTGGGTGGGACCTAACCTCTCAGGTAAGGTGGCTCACCATTAATTTGTGCTCTAGGACAGTTTTTTTTTTTTTTTTTTTTTTTTTTTTTTTTTTTAATGGAGCAACTATGAGTTATCAGTCAACAGTCACAGCCGTTGGGGGATGCATGGTTAAAGGCTTATGTATAGGGCACCAACATATCCACTATTACCTCATCCCTGAATTCCCTATATTAATATGTAGCACCACTGTCTACCCAGGTATCCAAGTAAAAATCTGGGAGTGATCATAGAGTCTTTTTTCCCCTCTCTCATCCCTCATTTAAATAGTAATAATAATAAATGATAATTATTGAGTGCCCACAGTATAAATTTCAAATTCCATAGCATGGTTCATAAAGTCCCATGGGATGTGGCTCCTGTCTGTTTCTCCAGTCTAGTATTTAATATTCTCTTCCTTACACTCCATTCTGACCACCTAAACCTGTTGTGGATTTCTCAACATAATGTGCTATCACTCTCAACCCCTCTCATCATGTCATCATCACCTGGTCAACTCTTACTTGTCCTTTGAGAGAGTCCACATGTTACCTCCTTAGGGAAGCCTTCTCTGACTACCCTAGGGTGAATTAGATACTTAACATTTGAGCTCTCACAGCATCCCATGCCCCCATTTTTCAGAACACATTTCACAATGAAATACAATTGTTGGATTACTTGCCTATCACCCTTCATTGAATGTAAGCTTTTTCAGGACAGTGATGTTACCTTGTTTGTCTCTTTCTCTAGCATGCATTCCAGTGTCTTGGATGTTGTGAGCATGCACTAAATGCTTCTCACATTAGTGAAATAAAATGAATGAATGCAAAGAGAAAGTATGGCCAAAATTCTAAATGTTTCTTCTGAAAAAAATTGTATAAGCTCTGGCCTGATGTTTATATAGGGAAACTATTTTAATAGGTGCTAGGTAGATGAGTATTCATAGAAAGACAATCTATTCTACATTTTATTGTATCATCTCTCTTTAGTCCTCTTGAGCCACTGAGCTCCATTCCAGAAAGTCCCAAAGGAATCAAGGAGAAATCTGCAGCTTCAGTTTCACTTATAATTATGCTAAAAGAGATCCCTTTCTGAAATTTTCCCCTTTGGCCATTAAATTTGTTTTCTATTGCTGCTGTAACAAATTAGTGCAAACTTAGTGGCTTAAAACATCACTGATTTATTATCCCACAGTTCTGTAGATCAGCAGTCAATGCCGACTCAGCTGGGTGTTTTGCTTGGCATCTCAAAACTCCAAAGTCAAGGTGTCAGTTGCACTGTGCTCTTATCTGGAGACCTGTGGCAGGGGTCAGGGCTGGGGTGAGGAGGAACCACTTCTAGGTTCTTTCAGGTTGCCTGCAGAATTCAGTTCAGTGGGGTCACAGGATCGATATATTAGTCCATTATCATGCTGCTAATAAAGACATACCTGAGACTGGGTAATTTATAAAGGAAAGAAGTTTAATGAACTCACACTTCCACATGGCTGGAGAGGGCTCACAATCATAGCGGAGGGTGAAGGAGAAGCAAGACACATTTTACATGGTGGCAGGCAAGATGATGTGTGCAGGGGAACTCCCCTTTATAAAACCATCAGATCTTGTGAAACTTATTCACTATCATGAGGACAGCATGGGAAAGACCTGTCCCCATGATTCAATTACCTCCCAGTGGGTCCCTCTCACAGTATGTGGGAATTATGGGAACTACAGCTCAAGATGAGATTTGGGTGGGGACACAGCAAAACCGTATTAATTGAGGTCCCCACTTTCTTGCTGGGTGTCAGCTGAGGGTGGTTACCAGCTTCTAGAGGCTGCTCACGTTCTTTGGCTTATAGCCTCCTTCCCCCCATCTTCAAAGCCAACAATGGCCTGTTGAGTCCTCATATTTTGAATCTCTCTGACTTATCTTCTACAGTCTTCTTTTGAAGCTTTTATGGGCTCATGTGATTAGATTAGTCTCACCCTGATAATCTCCTTTTTGTTGTATAACAAAACACAATCACAGGAGTAACACTAGGGGTTGGAGATCATGGGAGTCAAAATTCTGTCAACCACACAACCAATCATAAGAAGGGTCAAAAGAAAGTTATGTGCCCTCAACTCTGGTCCCCAGTTGAGACAGGACAGCTGTGACTCTCATTTCTCTCTCTCATTTCCAGATGAAGGACTTGCGTCATGAGAATATTAACCCTTTATTGGGTTTCTTCTATGATTCGGGGATGTTTGCCATTGTGACAGAATTCTGTTCCCGAGGGAGCCTAGAAGACATACTGACAAACCAAGATGTGAAACTCGACTGGATGTTTAAATCATCACTCCTGCTGGATCTCATAAAGGTTAATGGGAAGACTGAGGAAATCTTGGATTTTCTCTGTAGATTAGAACTTTAATGTTTTGGGATATTTTATCTTCCTTAGATTGTTGTGATCATTTCACTCCTTTCTGTATTAGTCCATATTCATGCTGCTGATAAAGACATATCTGAGACTGGGAAGAAAAAGATGTTTAATTGGACTTACAGTTCCACATGGCTGGGGAGGCCTCAGAATCATGGCAGGAGGTGAAAGGCACTTCTTATATGGTGGTGGCAAGAGAAAATGAGGAAGAAGCAAAAGTGGAAACCCCTGCCAAACCCATCAGATTTCATGAGACTTATTCACTATCATGAGAATAGCACAGAAAAGACCAGCCCTCACGATTCAATTACCTCCCCCTGGGTCTCTCTCACAACATGTGGGAATTCTGGGAGATACAATTCGAGTTGAGATTTGGGTGGGGACACAGCCAAACCACATCACTCCATCCCTGGCCCCTCCAAATCTCATGTCCTCACATTTCAAAACCAATCATGCCTTCCCGATAGTCCCCCAAAGTCTTAACTCATTTCAACATTAACCCAAAAGTCCACAGTCCAAAGTCTCATCTGAGACAAGGCAAGTCCCTTTTGCCTATGAGCCTGCAAAATCAAAAGCAAGCTAGTTACTTCCTAGATACAATGGGGGTACAGGTATTAGGTAAATACAGCTGTTCTAAATGGGAAAAATTGGCCAATACCAAGGGGTTACAGGGCCCATGAAAGTCCGAAATCCAGTGGGGCAGTCAAATTTTAAAGCTCCAAAATGATCTCCTTTGACTTCAGGTCTCACATCCAGGTCACGCTGATGCAAGAGGTGGGTTTCCATGGTCTTGGGCAGCTCTGCCCCTGTGGCTTTGCAGGGTACAGCCTCCCTTCTGGCTGCTTTCATGGGCTGGCATTGAGTGTCTGTGGCTTTTCCAGTTGTACAGTGCAAACTGTTGGTGGATCTACCATTCTGGGGTCTGGAGGATGGTGGCCCTCTTCTCACAGCTCCACTAGGCAGTGCCCCAGTAGGAACTCTTTGTGGGGGTCTGACCCCACATTTCCCTTCCACAGTGCCCTAGCAGAGGTTCTCCATGAGGGTCCTGCTCCTGCAGCAAACTTTTGCCTGGGCATCCAGGCATTCCCATATATCTTCTGAAATCTAGGCGGAGGTTCCCAAACCTCAGTTCCTGACTTCTGTGCACCTGCAGGCTCCACACCACATGGAAGTTGCCAAGGCTTGGGGCTTCTGCCCTCTGAAGCCACAGCCCAAGCTTTATGTTGGCCCCTTTCAGCCATGGCTGGAGCAGCTGGGACACAGGGAACCAAGTCCCTAGGCTGCACACAGCATGGGGACCCTGGGCCCAGCCCACGAAACCACTTTTTCCTCCTGGGCCTACAGGCTTGTGATGGGAGGGGCTGCCATGAAGGTCTCTGATGTGGCCTGGAGACATGTTCCCCATGGTCTTGTGGATTAACATTAGGTTCCTTGCTACTCATGCAGATTTCTGCAGCCAGCTTGAATTTCTCCTCAAAAAATAGGTTTTGCTTTTCTACTGCATTGTCAGGCTGCAAATTTTCTAAACTTTTATGCTGTGTTTCCCTTTTAAAACAATGCTTTTAACAGCACCCAAGTCACCTTTTGAATGCTTTGCTGCTTAGAAATTTCTTCTGCCAGATACCCTAAATCATCTCTCTCAAGTTCAAAGTTCCACAAATCTCTAGGGCAGGGGCAAAATGCCACTAGTGTCTTTGCTAAAACATAACAAGAGTCACCTTTGTTCCAGTTCCCAACAAATTACTCATCTCCATCTGAGACTACTTCAGCCTGGACCTTATTGTTCATCTCACTATCAGCGTTTTTGTCAAAGCCATTCAACAGGTCTCTAGGAGGATCCAAACTTTCCCAAATTTTCCTGTCTTCTTCTGAGCCCTCCAAACTGTTCCAACCTCTGGCTGTTACCTAGTTCCAAAGTCGCTTCCACATTTTTGAGTATCTTTTCAGCAATGCCCCACTCCCAGTACCAACTTACTATATTAGTCCATTTTCATGCTGCTGATAAAGACATACCCAAGATTGGGAATAAAAAGAGGTTTAATTGGACTTACAGTTGCACATGGCTGTGGAGGCCTCAGGTTCATGATGGGAGGCAAAAGGCACTTCTTACATGGTAGCAGGAAGAGAAAATGAGGAAGAAGCAAAAGTGGAAACCTTTGATAAACTCATCAGATCTCATGAGACTTATTCACTATCATGAGAATAGCATGGAAAAGACCAGCCCCCACGATTCAATTACATTCCCCTGGGTCCCTCCCACAATGCATGGGAATTCTGGAAAATACAATTCAAGTTGAGATATGGGTAGGGACCCAGTGAAACCATATCACTTTCCTTCCCAAGTTTTGCCCCCACCACACTTCTCACAGTTCTTTTGTCCATATCTGTTATATGATACAGATACAGAAAAGGTTTACCTGTCCTCTCCCCAACTTGAGGTCCAGATTTTTCTTTACTTCCTGTTGTCATTGAGCACTCTTCTGCCTTAAGCCGTCCTTTCTTTCATCCAATTTCTCTGCTTTGTGGATGTGAGAAAGTGCTCATTCCCAGATTATTTGGTGCTACTTAGCTCTACCTCCTAGTTTTCACCCTTCTAAATGGTGGCTCAGTCTAGAACTAGGTGACAGGTCTTTACACACCATGGCTGTGTATGTGGAACTCAGTGCCACTGGAAAACCAAAAGACCAGTGGATCTATCAAGGATCACCTTTATTCTCTGAGCCAAAGACTCCTGACAGCCAAGGTAGGGTTCATAGATGAGTCCCATGGAGGAGTTTTTGGGGATCCCATGAATGCCACGGAATGATATGCAAATTGTGTATATGTGCATTTTTTACAGGGCTGATCTGCATAATCAATGACTTTTTGGGCTTCTTGCATATTGATCATAGTCTTGATCTTTTTCTGCTAGCCTAATCCTTTTTCAGGGGCCTTGAAAGGGAAAGACATTCTCTCATGCCAATTCCCTTTAAGATAGGTGTGATTAGCCTCCTTTTACAGAGACTCAGGGAGGCTAAATGAGGTACACGTTGTTATAGAGTGTCTGGCACATATAGTAGGTACTCAATAAATATTTCTCAGCCAACTATTAGGTGGTGGAGCTGATAATAAAATCCAAATCTCCTGATTCTTATTCTAGTACTTTTTCTGCTCACACTGTAAGCTAAGCCCAGTGAGTTAAGGGAGGAGCCTCTAAATGACAATCCTCTCAAGGCCATGATAAATGAAAAGCAACCGTTAGACAACATGGGGGAAATCTTGCCCACTGTAGACTCTACTCAGAAGTACTGAAGAGTGCAGACTATCCAAGAGCACAGGGTGAAAATAATTCCAAGTACAAAGGGATGTCACACTGCAAAAGAGACAGATACTTAAAAGGACTTTTAGCAAACAAAGTTCTGAAATGACTGGACTAGAATATAAATGTATGTATATGCAGAATGAATAAATCCATCTGAATGAGAGTCCTGGTCACATTTGAATACCTTGTGAAGGTTGCCAAGCAAGTGCAGAGATCAGTACTAGACAGCTTTCTTCTTTCTGGTTGCCTATTTTTAACTATAAAAATAATATATAAGATGTAAAACTCAAATGATATATATTGGAAAAATACATCTACTCAACCCTCTTTCTTCATACTCCCCCTCAAAGTTAACTACTGCTAACAATTTGGCAACCACCTTGTAATTAATTTCATGTGTATTTATATGCATTATAGCATTATAGATGACTTTTTTGTTTGTTAAATATACATGCTGTCACATAGTTCTGCAATTACTATATTTCACTTACTTGATGGCTTAGAGTTGTTTCTATGTCAGCTACATACAGGTCTATCTTATTCTTTTTAAGTGCTGTAGAATATTCCCTAGTGTGAATGTATCACACTCTAGCCAGTCCCTTATTGATATTTAGTGCATTTCTAATTATATACTATTATAAAAGCAAAGCTACAACAAGCCATCTTATCTTTGTCTCTTTGTGTATACATGCAAGCATTTCTCTGGAGGAGAGGTACAATGCCTGGATCATAGGGTACATATAGTTTAAATTTTGATAATTTTGATAGCTATTGCCAAACTGCCCATGCACAAGTTTGTCCCAGTTTCCATTCTTGCCAATAATGGGTGAGAGTGGGTTAGAACTTCTGGGGGAAATTCTCCAAATTCCTGGCAATTATATGAATATGGATGTATTCTGTATCTGAAATGTTAATAAATCTCCTAGTAACACGTAATTCTCTGTACACACAAGATAACATTCTTCACCAAAACATAAAATTTTGGAGCTACAAGGGATCTGAAAACTGACTCATGTCAAAGGTTTACTTTGCCTGCATAGAAGAGAAAAAAGCTGAGTTCTGGATCATCATAACTCATGCCATTAACAGTCTAAGAAATTGGTGTTAAAAGCACAAAATAGTTAAATGAGTTGCTAAATAAATCCTGTTGTGTCATCTACAGGGCATGAAGTACTTACACCACAGAGAGTTTGTTCATGGGAGGCTAAAGTCTCGAAACTGTGTGGTAGATGGGCGTTTTGTACTAAAAGTGACAGATTATGGCTTTAACGACATCTTAGAAATGCTGAGACTCTCTGAAGGGGAATCTTGTGTGGAAGGTAAGCAATGAATTGTACCCTTCTGATGCACACGAGGTAACTCCAAAGTTCAAATGAAAATATGCACTGAATTAAAGCCTCAGGCTGATTTCAACTCTCCACTTTTGTTGAAAATCCAGACTCATTTCCAAGCTAAGGGACTTGAATGAAGTAGGCCCGCTGTAACTTCGGCCCAGCCTGGCTTTCTGAACAAAGCCAGTGTAATAATGTTCAGTTCCTGCTGTGGCAGGATTAGGCTGTATTGTTTGGAGACCCCAGCAGTCCCTGGAAAAACTTGCTGAGCACTAGGCACACAGTAGGTGCTCAATAAATACTTGTCAAGTTGAATGGAGGGTAATTTGGAAGCTGGACCCCCACAAAGTACATTTTAGAATGGGATGTCACTAGAGCATACCAGCACTGTCTCTGTCAGAGAGGAAGAATTGAGGAGTGATCTCTCAGCAAATAAATGCTCTATGGGTTATGTGGGAAGGCTTCAGGCAGAACTGTGGCCTTCTAGCGAATAAGTAGCCATGCCTGTCTCAAAGTCAAATAAAAATATAGAGACAAATCTTTAAATGAAACATTTTATTTGGGAAAACAGTATTTCAATTTGTGGCATGCACATAGACCAGGGGGTGGTCCTTGGTATGTCCAAAGAACACAGAAAAGTTGGGGGTTCTATTGGAAAGAGAAATGTTATATATGTTTTTTAAAGAAAACTCATTGACACTACCAAAGTTTTGGGGAGCAGGAAAGCTCCGATTGGTAAGTGATGGCCGTAGGTAAAACTAGTCTTAGAGTCATGGAAGTTTGTTTCATCAGCTACTAGGTAAAACTGATATTAAGATTATAGAAGGTCATTTCGGCATCTGGCTTGCAAGATTATCCCTGGGCAGACACTTGTACCCCAAGTGCTTTTCTTTTTCTCCTGTGGTTTCTGGACTCCAATTAAATTGGATGTAATAAGATAACTCCAGTTCATATCATCAATGTTCACACCAACAATGTCCATTTTGTGTTTTTGTCTTCTGTCTAGTGCACCAGTGGTAGCACTAAACAATGCCTGTAGGAGTCATAACAGATCAAAGAAATAGGAGAAATCTGAGATGGGGGGTGGGTGGGTGAGAACCACGGAGGAATGAGCAGACAGATGAGAGAGAGAAAGAGGAAAAAAGAAAGAGAACAAACATGATGAAATACATATAGGAAATGTGGGCATTAAATGTTTTAACCAATATTGCAAGCATAAAGAAGAGAGATAGTGACACAAAAAGACAGAAAAGCAAACAGCCCCAAAAAGACAGAGAGAGAGAGAGAGAGAGAGATGCAAAACTACATCATATATCCATATTCTTAAAATTATCTTTGGCATAAGTTTTTAAACTGCTGACTTTACTACATAAAAGAAAAGAAGAATGAAAGACACATAGAGAGGGAGACACCCATGCATAGACAGAGAATCCAGTCATTGGTGGTATCATCTTTGCTCTTTATAAGACTTGTGGGTTATTAAATTTAGGGAGTCGTCTAGTCCAATTCCCTCCTTTTACAGATGAGACAATTGAAACTCATGATTTCCTCCAAACCTGCAGTGACTTAGCAGCAGTTCTAGGACTTCAAATTCAGATTTTCTGAAGTGTGACCCCTATCCTGTAGACATGGCAAGTACTTAGCATTCTGTCAAAATCAATTCTCTATAAAACACAATACCTTGGGAGGCCGAGGCGGGCAGATCACGAGGTCAGGAGCTTGAGACCAGCCTGGCCAGCATGGTGAAACCCCATCTCTACTAAAAATACAAAAATTAGCCAGGCATGGTGGCACGCGTCTGTTATCCTAGCTACTTGGGAGGCTAAGGAAGGAGAATCGCTTGAGCCCGGGAGGTGGAGGTTGCAGTGAGCCAAGACTGTGCCACTGCACTCCAGCCTGGGTGACAGAATGAGACTCTGTCTCAAAAACAAACAAACAAACAAACAACAATGCCTAGCTTCTCAGAGTTCCGTTTAATTTCCAGATTGGCAGCTTTGAAACTTAAGAAAATCTAGTCTTAAGGTGGGTAAAAGATAGCTGCAGGACTCTCTTTTCTGGTTTTGTGCTTTTGAGGGGACTATGTCTGTCTGTCTCTGTCTCTGTCTCTCCCTATTATCATTTTACTCCATTCTCCAAATTGCAGTGGCAGTATGGATGGTCAGTCCATTCCTCACACACTGCAGCCAGAAGGAGCTTTCTAAACCACAAATCTGATCATGTTACAGCTGTGCCTAAATCTATTGAATGGCTTCCCATTGCTCTAAGGATAAATTTCAAATTCCTTTACATGGCTTACGAGCTGAGCCCCGCATGGCCTGGAACTTGCTGACCTCCCATACTAACCACTCCCCCTCTGTCTTTATGCTCTGGCCATGCTGAACTCCTTCTAGTTGTTTATTTACCCCAGGCTGTCTCTTACTACCAAATCTCCACACAAGCTGTGTCCTCTGCCTGGGACACTCTTCTCTTCCCACTCTTGCATATACTCTTCTGGGTCTGGCTAAATTCTACTCCTTCTTCAGCATTCAACTTAAGTACCACTGCCTCAAGAGGCTTTCCATGACCCCTATGCTGGGCTAGGTTACCCTCTTTATGATCCTTCAGGGCCCTGAACTTTGTTGTGAGACCATAGTCCATTAGCATTACTCATTCAATTAGCCTTCTCTCCCCCCACCCAAACTACAAGCTCTGTGGGGGCAGGAAACAGGTTTGCCTCTCTCAGTGCCTTTCATAGTTCCTGATAGAATATTTGTTGAATCAACAGAACAACAAAATAAAATGAAATAAAAGAACTTGTCTCCCTACCTTAGATGATGAGGCTAAAAGAATCTTATAATTGAAAGGCCATTGGATGTCATCTGACTCAACTTCCATTTTATAGATAGGGAAGCCAAGGTTCAGAAAGGTAAGCTACTTAGTGGCCAACCTAAGATTTTGAACTCAGGTCTCTAGACTTCCAGTTCTGTGTTCTTTTATACTATACCGCAGTAGCTCTCCAAAGTCAATTCTATCGCCCTAGCAAAGCTCAGAGTTAATACTGGCTCCAGCAGATAAAAAACAAGCCAAAGTAATTTCTCTAGTTTTCTCAAGAGTTCAACTCTAATGGTAGTTAGTGGCTCTTACTTGGTTCTGGAGTGGAGATGAGGAAATGGGGGTGGGTTGTAAGTGTATTCATTACTGTCCACTCTCAATTATGTAAGTATAGTGCAGAAAAGCCTCATTATAGCCATTAACAACATACATGTAAGTGCTCTTTGGAAATACTATTTGGTAATGATTGTATTTAATCACCCAGCTTTTACCAGAGAGTTTTGCTCTCTTTTTCCATCTTGTGCTTTTAAAGGTGCAGGGAGAAAGGATGTCAAAAAGAAGCAGCCACATGCCATTTTTCTTGCTGTCAAATATTCACCCTTGCACTCCTCTCCAAAACCATGGTGCCTAAAATCCCACAACCATAAATGTATTCCTTTGACATTCAGTCATTAAACTATCATTCATTGTTTTCCGTTTGATTTGTAAATATAAATCTTCCTAGGTAGGGAGACATAGGGGCAAAAATCACTATAGTGAGTGTGTTGGAGACTTTCATGGGTGTAGGTGAGTAGTGGATGGTGGGTGGAAGCTCAGAAGGGCCTGGTTGGGGGACAAAGGCTGGGGACGCTTAAAGAGCAAAGAGAGAAGATGGGTGCATGGTTGGTGGTGAAGCTGGAATTTCTTATTTCACCATTTTGATCAGGATTGGCTGAAAATAAGAATTTCCATGGTGGATTTCTCTTTCCTGGGTTTTGCTAACAAACCAAAAATAATATCTCACCTTTTACCCTTCTTCCTATTTCATAGTACTTTGTTTCTTGGACTCTCTTCCCAATACCCAAAATTTAACAAGATGAAAAGTTAGCCATTACTTTCCCCCTGATACCCTCACTCTTAGCAGACGTTTGTCTCCAGCCTCACTATCTAGATGTAACCTTGTTGTTTACTCCAACTCCCTCTCATTCTCAAGGCACTGGGAGCCTATCCTTAGCCCTGTCACTGCTTTCTCCATTGTAGCCTTCCAATGTTTCTGGTTCCCTGTGTTGCTGCTGCTACCCCCACCCCCATTTAGGCCCCTCTCACCTCACTACCTGCTCTTACTGCAATGACTTCCTAGCTGGTCTCCCTGATTCCAGCCTCTCTCCTTCAATCCAGCTTGTGCATGTTGCCAGATTAATCTTCCCCAACAGGGCTTTCATCAAATCCCTCTCCAGCTCCAGCACCCCTACTGCCTTTTGTATTCACTCCAAATGCCTTCATTTGGCTCTCAGGCCCTCTCACCTTCTGCTGCCATTCTTCCAGCCACCCGCCCTCCCCCACTTCATCAACCCCACTTCTCATTTCTCATTATTCCTTAACAGAGCGCTTCTCTTCAGCCAAGCTAATCTGCTTACCACCACCCCGCCCTCCCCCGCCGCAATTTGCTCCTTTCTGCCTCTTGTTCTTTTGCACATGCTGTTCTTTCTCCCTGAAAAGCCCTTACCTTCTCAGCTCCAGAAAGTTGCATCCTTGACCTTCCTAACAAGCACATTTAAAATTTAACTTTTCCAGGAAGTCTTCCTGGATTAATTTGCTCAGCTCAGTTTTTTTTTATTAGTTTGAACCTGATGAAATTGCCGATATCTAACTGTTTTTGATTCACAGAAATGGTAACTTTATATAGTTCAATCTAAAACACTCTTCTTCCAGGTTTTGAGTACCATATTTCTGTTGTTAAATTACATTTCTTTATATATTGCTTACAGTGCCCCCCCAAGAAAAATTTCTGACATTCTCACTGCCATAAACTCTGAACGCAGAAATAGTCTTTTGTCCCTGATGGGGCCTGAAATGAAGCAGAGCACACGATGGGTGTTTGACTTTGACCTTTACTGGATTCATTTCCCTTTACTATATAGTGGCCCTCATCATTCCCTCTCTTTTATTGCAGTTAGGGGTGCATATGTCTGTGTTTCCTACTGGTCTGTGAACTCCTCAAGTTTGATTCATCTCTGGCACCACCTCTGCACCTAGCACAGTGTGTGGTACCTAGTAGACCGTCAATAAATATTTGCAGAACTGAGTTGAAGGAATTGTTGCACCTTTTTGCACTGCAAGGAACAGGAAGGTTGGTGTTCCTCTAATCCTTTTAGAGGAGACCTAGAGAAAGCAACTTGTGAATCTCTTAGCCCCAGCACAATCAAATTACCAGACACATATAGATCTCAGCAAACAGCAAATCCATGGCAACCAGTGTGGTAGCACACTTGCCTTTCCCTGGAAACCTGCCAACTGCTACTTGCCGGCTCAAGAAAGCAAGCACCAGAGAATTTCTATACTTTTAGCTTCTGCGTCCTTTCCCACATTGCTGCTGTGTCTGCCTGCGTGGTTCTGGGTTGGAGAGAGTAGTATGTTTTCTCTGTTCATAATTCCTTAGAAGAATAGATTCAGACCTGGGGGGATGGGGGGGCACTAGCATGGCAGTCTGTCTAATAAAAATATAAGGCAGTCAATAAAACAGTACCCTCTGAGCCCTAAAGGGCATTGCAGATGTTGTCAGTTAATCCTCCCTGCATTCATTACACAATGCTTTCTTTTTAGAGCTGCTGTGGACTGCCCCTGAACTGTTGAGAACCCCAAGAGGCGGCAGGTTAGGTTCTTTTGCAGGAGATGTCTACAGCTTTGCCATCATCATGCAAGAAGTGATGGTCCGGGGTACCCCATTCTGCATGATGGATCTGCCTGCTCAAGGTAAGTGGGAAGTGAGAAAAGGGCCCTAGGGGTCCACCACGGCCAAGATCATCAGACCAACTCAGGCTGTCATGATTTTCCAGAAGAGTGTTAGTGCTAACAGCCTGATAGTCTGCAAGCAGCTCAAGTTATGTACAGGTGGGACTTATAGCCAGACAACTTTAGGCATCTGGAAGAAATTCCCCCACCCAAGAAGCTGGTCTTTTTTCAGACTGTGACATAAGCCAAGGGCCTACAGGACTGATGCCAATCCTTTTTTTTTTTTTTTTTTTTTTTTTAATTTCACAGTCCCTTCTACTCCTTTGAGACACTCTGCCAAGTATTTTAGTATCCCTCATGCTGCTTCTGGATGTCAAGGCCCTACCACTGTTTCCCTGTGACATGCCCCAGGCTTCTATCCTAATCTCCCACCAAGACACTTGGCTATTAGGCAATATCTATCAATAATGACAAAATCAGTAGACAAAACTTTGAGGGGAAACAGGATATCTGTATATTCTCAAAGTATGAACCCACAAGATACTTACAAATTGCAAATGGAAAAAATAGAGTTTACAAGTAGAGGATCCTGTAGACACCACCTTAAGCAAGCATTCAAGATTACCAATAATAAGCTATTACCAGTAATACAGCACACCCATGTCATATACCCATTGACATGATACACTAAGAAGGGCACAATGTCACCTTAGTGTTATTCTTGACAAAAAAAAAAATACACAACCTCAATCTAATAATGAGAAAACTTTAGACAAACCCCAGCTGACATTCTACAAAATAAGCGGCTAGGACTAATCCAAAGTATCTAAGACAGGAAAGAATGGAAAGACAGGAAAAGAATGACGAGCTATCACAGACCGAAAGAGACAAAGACAATAATTACATGCAATATGGGATCTTGAATTGGATTGTGGAACAGAAAAAGGACATTAAGGGAAAACTGATGAAATTCAAATAAGAACCTTAGTAATATTATTGTACAAATGTTAATTTCCTTTGTACTATGGTTCTGTAAGTTATTAACAATAGGGGAAGCTGAGTGAAGGTGTACAGGAAATTGTACTATTTTTAAAACTTTTCTGGAAGTTTAATTTTTTTCAGAATAAAATCTTTTAAAAATGAAAAAGAAAGAAAAACTAAAACCACTTAGCTAGGCTGTGTCCCACTCAGGGTTCCACATCATTCCTCTACTTAAAGCCCTCCAACAGTTCCTCATCACTTGTTAAGTGAAGGTGAGACTCCTCCCATGACATACAAGGCCTTTCACAATCTGGCCCCTGGCTACCTCTCGAGGCTTATCTTCTGTCACCCTCTATATCCTAGCTAAACCACATGACTGGCAGGGCCCTGAAAGTATCATGGTCTCTCCCATCTCTGTGCCTTTTCACATACTAGGAGGTGGAATTTTCCCACCTCCTCCCAACCTTGCCTCATCCAACTCATGTCACCTTCTCTGGGAAACCTTCTTTAGTGTGGGTCAGGTGCCTTTTCTGTACTCACAAGTGCCTGTCTCAGCTAGAGCACTTATATTGTTTGCCACTGTTTATTGCAATTGGACTGTGAGATCCTCAAGTGCATGAATCATGCTGTGCCTAAGCAGAAAGGTGGCCCATTCAACTTGATGGTGTTCTGAGAAAGGGACAAAGACTCCATCTGCCAGAGAATGGATGAGGCAGTCAAGTTTCAGGGAGTACATTCTCATGGAATCTGTTGTACTGAGAGCACAATGCTGTAATGGAGGAACCATTACTGGTACAGCCTGACCTGGGTTAAAGGAACAGAATGTGTAATGTCACAAGGAACTGAGAAGTCAGAGGCAACAACTGGAATTCTTTTATGGAGGCAAGGGGCTCATATCAGGGGTAAAGCGGCACTGTTGGAGTGTTATAGCCAATTCAGGAATGGGAAGGTCACACTGGTGGGGCAAACAAAGCTTGGCTCCTGATGTGGCAGTTAGAAAGTTAGAATTGGAGGTGGTGGGGAGGGGACTAAAGATGAGAAATGAGCCTGAAGAGATAGGACAAGAGCCTGGATTTTACTCTGTGGGTGATGGGGAGTCATAAAAGGCTTTTGAGCAAGAAAGTGACATGACCAGATCTGGGTTTTAGGAAAGGTTTGGAGAAGGGTAGGTTGGAAGCAGAGAGATCAGTTTGAGGCCCAGTGTGGGTTGCTGGGGATATTGAGAGATAACGATTTTTTTTTCCTGCTGCCAGGGAGTTTTCTTTTTGTAAAAAGGTCAGTGTGACTGCTCCAGACCTTTTGTCACTAATGGCTGTTGGGTCTGAATAGGGAGTCTAAGAATTCCCAGTTGAAGTCTGAGACATTTGGAAGCAGGACAGTGTAACAGATTGATTCCTTGGTTCAAATTTGAACTCTGTCACTTTCTAGCCATGTGACCTTGGGTAAGTTACTTACTCTCTTCATGTCTCAGTTTCCCTAGCTATAAAATTAAAATAAGAGTGCCTACCTCACCTGTTTGTATGTGAGAATACAGTGAAATAATGCATGCAAAGTATTCAGCACATTACTGGTATATAGGAAATATTCTACTGGAAGTGGAGTTCATGGACCATCAACCAGGAGGATCTTCATGAGGCCTTGAACTGTTTACTGTAGTTCTTAATTCCCTTTGCCTAGACACAAGGTAGAGACCTGGACCTGGGCTGGGCCTGGGCTTGTAAGGAAAGTTAAGTGGGTCTATTGTGGGGATTGGACGGCTTAGATGATTGGGGATGGTTGAGGGGAGCCAGGTTACTGAAGTTAGAGCATTAGAGTTGACATCAGATAGGCAGTATCTAAAACCTAGCAGAAACAGAATAAAGTTGTGCCTAAATGATACCAAGAGTCCAACTGATTAATATCTCACTCCTCCCCCATTGCCTGATGCAGCTTTTGCTCAAATATAATCTATATTCAGGTCACCTAAGGAGAGAGCAAAGGAGATGGTCCTTCTGTGTTATCTGCTAACCTACCCCCCTTCTTGGCTAAAAGTCAGTTATCTTTGCCAAATCTTGGTCCTTTTTTCCATGATTTGTAAACTTTTCTCTTCTTGCATCTGGACAGAAATCATAAACAGACTTAAGAAGCCTCCTCCTGTGTACAGACCAGTAGTTCCTCCTGAGCACGCCCCTCCAGAATGTCTCCAGCTGATGAAGCAGTGCTGGGCTGAGGCTGCAGAACAACGACCAACGTTTGATGAAATATTTAACCAGGTAAGGACTCTGAATCTTATCATTGCCCAGGAGCCTTCCTGAAGTCAACCTACACAAGGCTAACTCCTTAGTCCTTGTCATATTGTGGAAGGAACCTCTTGCAAGGGGGAAGGGCACTCCTCTCGGAGAAACAGCCTGGGAGTGGCTACTTTGAGGCTCTTGGTGCTGGAGTGTCATCAGCACATCCTCCAAGAGCCCAAAGATTGGTTCTAGTGTTCTTCTGTGTCTGAAGCTCTGTTCCTGACCATCCACAATCTGACCTAATCAACCTTTCAGAGATGGAATTGAACCATTAGGCATTTGTAAGGCAATGGCATTGAAACTATTAGATGATGGGTATCATGGAATAGATGGGGCTCCTCACAGAGCCATGTTTACTTTGGGGATACCAGAGAACTCTGGTATTCAACTCTGGTATTCAACTCTGGTGTTCAAGATGGAAGAAAGAGAAAGTGCAAATGTGGCGTGCAAAAGCAGGAAATTCCTTAAGTTCCCAGGCAATGGGGTACATGAAAAGTGATAACCTTCCTCCTTAAGATACTGAATTTCTAAAGAGGGTGATTCTTTCCCTAGAGGTGGAGATTGAAAGGGGAGTGAAGGAAAGGACAGAGTGAGCCCTGCTGTGGAAACTAAGGTGCAATTCCAATGTTGGACCATGCAGTTTAGGCTTTGTTGAAATTACAGGACACCAAAACTAAGGGTGCTCACCATGAGTGCTGTGTCAGCTCTGGCAGAGAGGCTTTTGTGCCTGGCTGGAGTACAGCACTGAGATGCTTTATGAGTGGCAGGTATCTGAGGCGGAAAGAAAGAAAGAGTTGGATTGAAAGCCTGAGTGGCCCTGCTTATGAAGTCATCCGTGTCCCCAGCTAACAATGCCTCCATTAGCCCGGCTAAGTTTCTTGAGGACACTCAAACAGGTGTTCAATAGTATGGAAAAGGCGAAGGACCATGAAGGTCAAATTTCTGAAACCTTACCATGAGGCAGGAGAAAGAGCATTTGCCCCTGTGTTGATGCTAGAGATGTTATTTCAGAAGGCAGCAGAGAAGCCAGTGATAGATAGGGGGAGTGTACATCATGAGACTTTCAAACAAGACATTGCTATAGCTGCCCTCACTAAAATGCTTCAGTGGAAGTTTAGGCTGTCTGATGACAAGGCTAGCCTCCTAACTTCCTGCAGTTAATAACACTTAAGTGGGAGGAGGAGGAGGAGAGGGAGGTTCCCTGGGTTAGGCAATAGGGGGAGCCCAAAGGATCTAAACTGGCTACAAGGTTATCCCCAGGACTTGGATGAACCTGCGGATGTGAACCAGGCTCAGAAGGGAAACTCCTAGTGTTGGCCTTGGGGCATTGGGTGCTAGGTGGAGCATGTGTGGCCCAGCTATATATAAAAGGTTCACTGGGACAGAGCCCTAGATGTCTGCTTAGCAAAACCACCTCCGATTTTTTGTTGTTGTGAACACAGTCATGTGCATGTTGGCTATAACAGTATAGAGGGGCTACCCCTCATGATTCTAATACTATGCCTAGCTCCCTGTTACTGTAGATAGTCAAGGTCCCAAAAAGGCATATTGAAAATTCGTGACATGCAGACATCTCTAAGGCATTAGGGCATAGAATGGGGGCAAAATCAGTTGAATTTTACATCACTCTGACTGACCGAAGGACAGGTGCTAGAGGACACCCCTATTCTTGGACCTCCATGGTAAGAAATAGGGGTTGATTTTATCATGTGGATCTGGAGCCCTCTGTAAGAGGTTGAGGAACCTCTCACTGTTCAAAAACTGGCGACACAGTGGCATTTGAAGATGAGAATGATTTAGTAGACTGATGATCCAGAAGAGTAAAACGGCACTTTCGGCCCTCTTTCGCCTTACCTCACACACAGCTGGCCTGGGCTCAAGACCAAATCCTGTTGTCTTAGAAGTGGCTACTATGCATATAATAGCATCTCAGAACTGAAGGAGCCTGCTCAGAGCACTTTTGCTCAGGCTTGAAAGAACCAGAAGTGTAGGGGAAGAACTACTGGTGTGCGGGGATGGGGAGGGGGCAGAGGTGCACTGGAAGTGCCCTGTAAATGGGTCAGGGTGACAGTGAGGATGGGTGGTGACTTTTCCTATTTATATCTGGGTTCACCTTTCCTGCCCTGGCATTTTAGTGGAATGGATTTGTGATAAGGGGACCTGCTCCATCATCTCTGAGTTTGAGGAATAAGCATTTTCTGGTTCCCTTTTCTATTTTACTTCCAGTTTAAAACTTTTAATAAAGGGAAGAAGACCAATATCATTGATTCTATGCTTCGGATGTTGGAGCAATATTCTAGCAACTTGGAAGATTTGATTCGGGAGCGGACTGAAGAGCTGGAAATTGAAAAACAGAAAACGGAAAAGCTTCTAACACAGATGCTACCGCCGTATGTGAGAACACCTGAGGAGTGTGAATCCTTATAACAGTGTGTTCTGTTAAAAAAAAAAAAAAAGAAAAGAAAAAATTACCCATCAACTAACTGCTCCCTCCCCTTGTCCTGCACCCTCTAGTGGACTTGAGTCACACCTTCAAATCAAAGTAAAATTGGAAACCAAGGGAGCAGAGCACACATCCTAATTTTCCACTACCTGTAGATCATGCTGGTCATTTAAGTTTTTGTGCCTTGATTTTTCTGTATATCACTTCGTGACTTTCCTAGGAGGTTGACTGATTAAAAGAAAGCAGTTCTTTGAGCTCCTAGAGGAAAGTAGCAAGGTTGTTTTTCCAGGTCTTTCCTCTCTTAGCTGAAAACCTTATCTGTTGCTAAAATTTCCAAGTTTTCCAGGGCACCTTACTTATTATGTTGTAACGTGATCTTCTAGGAGATAATTAAGGAAACTAGCCTCATGAAAGGGCAGTCACCTGGGAGCATTCCCCAGGTGTCTGAGTTAGCCATTTAGAGAGCTGAAAAACCTCCACATGAAGGCACAGACCAGGTTCATCCAGTGCTGTATTCCAGCACCTGGCATAGTTCCTGACCCATTGTAAGCACTTAAAACTTATATGTAGAATAAATGAACGAATTAATGTTTTCATCGATGTAACACTTTCTTCCTCATCATTTATTAGCAGTGGTTTTTAGAGGTTTATTTGGTGTATTTTTAGCAGGTGGATGTGGCATGACGGGAGACCAGTGTCATCTTAGGAATAGCTGTGTCTGCTTTTCAGATCAGTTGCTGAATCTCTCAAAAAGGGCTGCACAGTTGAACCTGAGGGCTTTGACTTGGTCACCTTGTACTTCAGCGACATTGTGGGCTTCACAACCATTTCAGCCATGAGTGAGCCCATTGAGGTGGTGGATCTTCTGAATGACCTATACACACTCTTTGATGCAATAATTGGCAGTCATGATGTCTACAAGGTAGGTTAATTAGCAGGAAAATATATTCCATAGTGAAATTTTTACATGAGGCCCATCCATGTGTATTCCAAAATTGAAGAATAAAATTTATGGAATATTGTTATTTAGGAATAAAAAATTAAATAGTACACCCCTTCCCTTGGTATGTCACTGGAAATGAAAGCCAGGTACAATGCATGTAATTTACAAAATAACAACTTTCAACCCAGCAAAAGATTGCCAGTCAGATTTCTTTTGAACTTTTTTTCTAGAATTGGGACTAAGAAGATGTTGGGACCAAGAGAGTTATTGCACATCAGTGGCTGAGTACTCACAGTGTAGGCAGTACTCTACTAGGCACTGAAGGGGATAAAGAGGAAGTATTGGTGTTTTGCCCATAGTTGGTGACTGCTACAGAGTTCTTGGTAAGGTTTGTGTAGATCTAATACATGCTATAAAAATTTGGTCTCCTCCTTCAGGTACTGTTTTATACGGGAGAGAACTTGGCATTACAGCAGAGAAATATTAGACTCGAGGCTCTTTGGGATTGCTACAGGGTAACTGAAAGGCTGCCTATTGGTCTGAGGTCTGGGGAAGTGATTAATTGTGGGGTGGCAAGCCCCTGTTTCCACCTTCTCTCACTCCTCCAGCCTGTGAATTGTCACTCTATTAGAGTTTGCAAAATGACTACATTGACTAATTTTGGTGCCATGCTTCCTCACCTTTGTTTACATATGTTGTCTTGTCTCTAGGCAAAAAATGACTAAAAATCTCAAAGCTGTGCAGGGACATTTCTACGTTGTCTGCATCATGGATACTTGTCTTATTGAAGAAGAAAGATGCCCCAGGCATCCTAAACTTTAGACAGCTTCTCTATCCCAGGACCAAAGTAGAGCTGGAGAATGAGTAGCTCCATTCATTGGATTCTTCACAGTAGTCTGAAATGTTCTAGCTCTCAAATCACACACAAGAAAGTGTGTTTATCTCAGATTAGACAGGGCCTTTTCAGGTCAGATAGGGAGCCTCAGGGCTAGGCCAAGCCATCTAAATAGGGCTCAGAAATAAACATCATACCTGTCAATCAGCAGGAGCTACAAGCTAATCAAGAAGCACACATGGAAACCATGATGCAGGAAAAATCCATGGAATCAGAGTACCTGTCTTAACTTGTTGAACTCAAGCAGCCTGAAGAGAAAAACAAATCACTGAAAGCTAATTCAGTTGAAACTAAAATCAAAGATGATTCAGCGTGGGCTGTAACACAGCTACCAGTTTAATCAATCCAGCTGATTCTGTTCAGACAATTGTTGGGGGTCTTAGCAATAGGCTATTAGATATTTTGGTACTTAATGGTTGCAGTAGGGAGTTAATGGGCTGTTCCCAGAACAGAGCAAAGCTATATAAATCCAAAAATGAAATTTATTTTTTCAGCCCTGTTTATTAAAAATGACACAGTGCAAAGGAAATAAAAATCGAACCAGCAGCAAATGACCAAACTCATTTGTATTTTCATTTTCTTTACCTGTAAAATTTGAATCATCCCCCCCCGGTACTTGATAATCTGAAATGGAATGGATAATCTGAAATGGAGGGCTACTATAGAATTATGAAGTTAGTGATTCCGTTTCAGTTCTCCTGCCACTATCTGCATCTCAATCGCACCCCTTTCTAAACCTCCTTTTCCCTCTCAGCATCCTTACGTTGACTGATAATTTCCACAGCAACCCTCAATTTTCCACAGCAGTCTGCACACCAAGACCATGCATGCCCATGCTCCCTGCTCTTTCTAATCTCCTCATCCATATCCTTGGGGCCTCCTGGGTGACTGACTCATCAAAGCTAAAGGGTCAACCACTAATCTCTGATAATGGCCAGCCACTGACTTTCCCCTTCCATATAGCATTTACATGGTAATCCTTCCTTCCTGTGTGCAGGCTGGCATGCCTACATGAGGGCAGGTATCCATTCTTCAAATTGCACAAGGTAAGGGAGACCTTGGATGGAAACATTTTGAGACAGAAAGTCCTATAGATTGAAAGGATCATTGTTATTGGCTATAGAAATTCATGATGAAGAGCCTATTGCTGATTGCTAAACTTCTTTCTCTGGAGCTGAATCATACCCACAGTTCCAAGGCTAGTTTCGAGACATACCTATTTGATAATGATGATGATGATGATGATGATGATGGTGATAGCTTGAACTAAATATATATTATCTAATAGGCAGGTTTTAAATGCTTTGACATATATTACATTATTTATTCCTTGGAAAACCCTATGAAGTTTTTACTATCATTAACACTATCGTACAGATAAGGATACTGAAGTACAGAGAGATTAAGTGATTTACCCATGGCCACACAGTTTGCAAGTGTTGAATCTTAAATGCTAACCAAGATGGTATAACTTCAGAGTTTCATGTTCTTAACTGTTGTATTCTGTGGGTGCAGTTCTCCAGGAACACATGGGTTTTAACTGGATTCAGACTTGTAGTAACACAGTCTGACTGGCACATTTCACAAAAAGTCCCTTCAGCTTAGTTATTTTTTGGATTTACCCAAAAAGTTTCAACTTACTGGTTATCTAAAACAGTGAGCGCACTTCTGTGGGGAAGGCGAGGAGCATAGATTTCCCTTTTTTTCAAGTGTCCAGCCCTAACCATCCCCTGCAAAGCAGTTGAGGGCCAGTACTGCTGCTCCTCAGGGAGGTAGTAGTAGGAGAGGAGGAGGTAACTGGTGGGAAGAGACTAATTTTTTATACCCAATAGGCCAGCAAAACTAACTTCATCATACTAGCAAGGCAAAGCAGAGGGAACAGGCTTGTTCTTCCTTTCCCTTTCCCTATATTTTCCTTAAGGCTACCCTAGCTTATTTACCCCAAATAATCTATAGAAACGTTTGCTGGGAAGCATCATAGCCACCTTCTAGGATGCTCCCCCATGGACACCCTAGGGACAGTACTAGAAATCTCCCTTTTCTCTTCCCCACAAATGTCTCAGAGCCTAGTATTTTTCTAAGGTCAATCAGGAGCCTGTGAGGTAGCTATACTCATTTCAGAATCTCTTGGTGTGGGGCCTAGACTTCAGTATTTTTAATAAAGCTCCTTAAGCAATTCTAACATGCAGCCAGACTTGTGGATCATTGACAGTCCCTCTCTGCCTTTCTCACTTTACAACAAAACCACCTGGCCTCCATTATACCCTTACAGCTCTGTGCTAAAAAAAAGCACAAATAAGTTGTTTGCTAATTCTATTTTTCCTAATTCCCAGGTAGAGACCATTGGAGATGCCTACATGGTGGCTTCAGGCCTCCCGAAGAGGAATGGCAGTAGGCATGCAGCTGAGATTGCAAACATGTCCTTAGATATCCTGAGCTCCGTGGGCACTTTCAAGATGCGGCACATGCCAGAGGTGCCAGTCCGAATTCGAATTGGCCTGCACTCAGGTAATAACCAGTTAAAGTAAGGAAACATTCTCATGTGCTTCTAAGAAGACTAAAAAAAAAAGGGAAAAGGATAGCTCTCCATTGATCCCTGGCCACTGGATTATCTAGGTGTCCAGGGCTGCATAATTCCTTTATGCCTACCCAAGTTTACTCTCCTCCCAGTACCTGCACTAACACAGTGGGCAGCAGCTCCTTGTTCCAGGTACTAAACCCTTTTAATCTACCATTTTGGTTAGAGGCAATATTTCCATGTTTGACTATGCTATAAAATCAACAAGTGTATCTTGTAGTTAGGATAATTCATTTAATTAATTAAAATCCCAACTTCGGAACTATTTTCCTCCCATATTCATTACCTACTAGCTCCTCTTGCTTCTGTATCCACTCCCTACCTTTTTCTCTTTGCTCTGCTCTTCTAGGCTCCTTTCTTTCCCCCATCCTTTTTACCCCTTTCCTACCAAACTTCTTTAAAAAAATGAATGACATCCACTGTGCCATTTCTTCACTGTCCAGTCCCTCCTTAGCTCCTTTGCAATCTGACTTCAGTTCTCACCACTTTCCCCAATTCTTGTCTGCCTTTACCTCTGCGGCATCTGGAATTCATGACAAGCCTCCCTAAAACGCTTCTCAATTGGCTTTTATGACATGCTCCTCACTCTGTGAATGCTGCTTTTCACTTTATTTACTGGTTCTCTTGACTCTTCCTGTTCTCTAACATTTTCTGCAAAGCTCTCAGTCTTGTGATCTCTTTGCTGTCTGCATGTATCACCTCTAATTTATTACTCAACCCACAGCAACCTGACTTTCATTTTCTACCACAGTCTGTGTCTCTATTTGTCCCTTATATTGGTATTCTCCAGTGTTCTGTCATGATGCACTTTTTTTCTCCTCCTACATACTCTCATGGGTGATCTCATTCATACCTGTGGTTTAACTACCACTTGTACGCTAATGACTTCCAACTCCACAGCTTTCGTGCAGTCTTCTCACTTAAGCTTCAGCCTTCTATATCAAACTTCCTGCTGATATGCCCACCTGAATGTTCCACATGGACCTTAGACTCAACACATCTAAAACAGAATTATTTTTTACTCATACAAACTTCCTGCTCTTCTTATATTTATTCTCTATTTCAGTTGGTGGTACCACCATTGACCTAGTTTCTCCAGTTAGTCTTGGGAGTCATTCTCTTTGACTCCTCCCTTACTCTGACCTTTAACATTCAACTAACTACTAAGTCTTGAACACTTTACCTTTTAAATATGTGTTGATCTATCTTGTCTCTTCTTCACTCTCACAACCCAAGCCTAGGACACCAACATCTCTCGCCTGGATCACTGCAATAGCATCTTCTTGCTTCCACTCTTGCCCCTTACCATCCATCCTTCTCATAGTCATCAGCATAATCTGTGTTTCCTTGTCTGTCCTTCCATTAGGCTTTAAGCTCCTTGGTGGCAGGAAGCATATCTTACTCATGTTTGTATCCAGAGTTCTTAGCACATAGCAGGTGTTTGATTTTTTCTTTTAGAGAAAAGCCCTCATCTGTCATCTGTGCTTCAGTTTCATATTTCCAACCCCCCTCAGCCTACATTTTCTTGAAACGTTCACCATTATTTCAAATTTAACATATTTAAAACTTCAAGTCATCTTTTTCCACAAATCAGCATAAACTCACAAGCCCATGGCAATTTTCTCATGGTTGTCAATCAGACAGCCAACAAGTCTGTTGATTCTTTTATGTCTCTCTTATTACTTCGTGGCCATCCACTTCTTATCATTGCCTCCTTTTAAGTACCTTGTGCTTGGATTACTGCAGCAGCCATCTAAAGGTTTTTCCTGGTTTTACTTTTTCCCCTTTCAGTGCATTTTATACACTGATCTGAGAAAAAAGATCATGTAATTCCTTGCTCAAAATTCTCTAGTGGTTCAAGATCCTCCATCTTGTACAACCCACTTAATCCAACCTTGTCTCCAGTTTCTCCCGAGCCATGTGAACTAGGCAGACTGTTCTCTCTAAGAGCTTCCCAAATTACATGTTCAGTCCCAACCACAGGCCTTTGATTTATGTCTCTTTTCCACTGTTCAAATCTTACTTACCCATCAAGACCTAGATCAAATCCTACCTTCTCCACTGGACCCTTCTTGATTGAGTCAGGTCCTAATAAGCACCTCCCCCCATTTTCTGAACTATTATAGCACTTCTGTCTGTGCTTCTTGCCTCAGCCATATGTTGTCTTGGGTTACTGCTTAATTGCTTCCTCTTTGATAGTATCTTCTCTTCAATTAGACTATAAATTCCTGGAGAACTAAGACTATGTGTTACTTTTCTTTTTTATTCTCCTTGGTGCTGAGCCATAAAAACAGAGCAGAAAGCCAGGCATGGTGGCTCACACCTGTAATCCCAATACTTTGGGAGGCCGAGGTGGGAGGATTGCTTGAGCTCAGGAGTTTGATACCAGCGTGGGAAATATAGTGAGACCCCCATCTGTTTTTAGGAAAAAAAATCAGAGCAGAAACCAGAAAGGTGAAGGTGAAGAACTTTCTGGATACTCCCAAACTGACTTTTCAGTATGGCTGCTGAAGTTTTCTCAATTACCTTGAACACTTAACACAGCCATATTAAAATGTAAGAACAAAAAAATTCTAAATGCAAAATATTCTTTGATTATTTATACATACTGCTTTTCCATGCCCCAATACAGACAATTGAAAATGAACTCTATTTGTTTTTAGAATAATTCTCTTGATAGACACAGTTTGGGAGCCAGATAAACCCATGAAAGTCTTTCTTCCAACGCTAAGGCACGAGAAAAATTACATTTTTTTCCTTACAACAAACATGTTTGGACCCTGAGTCCCTGTCCAGGCCTTTCTGGTTTGGGTTTGATACTTTTTTGTCCCTGTTGACAGATATAAGCATCTCGAGTGTAACTGTTACTTGGAACAAAGGTACAAATCAGAAGGGCAGTCATGTCTGCACTGTTATAAATTTGCTTTCTTGTAGGGCAAAGAGTTCATTACTCATTATGTCTTTCTTCAGATTCCCAGAGCTATATGATGGCAACTTTTATTCTTTTACAAAGATACATTCCTTCCTCTTTGTACCATTCCTCTATTAGCATTGGGTGCGTACCTGTTGACTGTAATTCCAACCCCCTGCTACTCTACAGGGCCGGTTGTTGCTGGAGTGGTGGGCCTCACCATGCCCAGATACTGCTTGTTTGGAGACACTGTGAACACAGCTTCTCGGATGGAATCAACAGGCTTACGTGAGTACCTAATAGAGGGATGGATAGGATGGCACCATCCTGCTATTGAGAAGGTAATTCTTCTTCACAGACATGAAAGAGAGCAGGGTACTTGATGTTTTAATGTTTTAAAGAAAAATAAAAGATAATTTGAGAAGATTGAGATTTATCACACATTTTCCTGGTCTCTAATGGCAAACCAGTAGGGGGTGATGTTGGACTGAACATGTACTTTCTTGTTCTAGAAATGAAGCTGTAGCTAAGTGACACCAAAACAGCCACTCAATTTGATAAAAACAACTAAAATAGTATTTTGGGTAAAGAAAAAAATTGGCCGGGCTTGTGGGTTTGTGGGAGTCATGTTGAGAAAAGAACTACATGAGGGACTGACATTTTCCGTTTTTCAACTAGTTTGTGGAGACACACTGAAGCCAGCTGCCTCCCAGTTGCCTACTGTTTGCTGTTGCAGTCCCCTTTTTGAACCAGTTAGGACCCCAGGAGTTCTGGCTTCGTCAAATAGCCCTCTAGAACTTAGCTAGCAATAATCCCTCAATCCAAGTAGCTTGGAATTCTGAAATAATTTATTGCAACTTCCCTGTATATAAAACCCTTAGCTTCTATCAAAACAGGCATGGTATCAAAGATACCATTTCTTCTCTGCTTCTTTGAAAAGAAAACTGTACAAACCATATGCCATTTGTCTGTTTGTAAGATGCTGGCTCCACTCTTACTTGGTTATTTACTGCCACTACAGAATCACAATGTGCCTTTTGCTTATATCATGGTTGAGCAAAGCATTTTTTATGCTATTATGGGAAGAGCATAGAGAATAACAGTAAATTCTATATGCAGTTTTCATGGATTTTATACCAAAAAAGGGAAGAAATCACTTAAGCCCTTAGAAGCTCTAGCTCTGGCAAGAAAAGTTCTCCCCAAACTTCAGCAATATACTCAAACCTAGTCCCTGATGTTATGGTGGCCTGTATAACAGTGGGTGGTGCCCTGTCTGACCCCACTTCCCATCACTCATGTGTAGAAACAGGCTTACACAATGGGTCCAGTCTTAGTCAATCTAGCCTGTGCAGCCATGATTAAGGAGGCAGTATGGAACTTAGAAGCTGTTGTCAGAATAAATTTTCTGACATCTGGGAAAGTCTTCAAACTCCTTAAATATGGCAGAGGCCGTGGAAGTAGCCATCCAGGAACTGCTGCATGAATATGGCTTTGCATATGATTTTACTCTTAAAGTGCAACCCAAGATGAAGTGACATTTATCATGGAACTGCAATGCAGATTTGGCACAGTATTCTGGACTGATGTAAGCTTGTAGAAGGCTGAAGTCATATTCTGGTCTGAACCAGGGAAAACTCCACACATTTCACATTGGAAATACAAAGTTGAGACCAGAAATTGAATTTTGAGATTTAGACAGCTCCTTGCCCAGTGATCAGCTAGGAAGAAGAAAATAGAGTGAATCACCCACAGCAGGAGTTTATTAAGCACTGACTGTGCAAGGAAGTTATTGTGAAGCATACAAAGAAGTATACACACATGCTCTCTGTGCTAAAGGAGCTGGTTAATGTGCTTTTCTAAAAGCTAATGACTATGACCCAAATATGACATTAAGCTCTACAACTGAATGGAGATTGTAGAGAGGTAGCCTCTCCTCACATTGGATATGAAATCAGGATATGCCACACATCTGTTAATAGAAACATTATTTCATCAATATCTCCTTTGTGCTCAGTTGAAACCACTGAGATTCTGGAATGGAAGTGACTCGTGACCCAGCCCTGGAGTGATTCTCCTTACCATACAAGTGGATGGTCGTTGGTATGAGCTATCTCTCTTTTAAGCTGTGTGTTCCCTACTATCAAGATTACTGAAAGGTTCTCTGAAGACCAGATGCTTGTGGGATGCACACATAGGACTGGCTAGGAATATACTGGCTGGGCATGTATATTTTAGGAATAGGACAACCTTTTTTGAATAAGGGCTTTGGGTGATCATGAGTTAATGAGGAAGACACAAACAAACAACAGTACTGAGCTACCAAGAGAAAGAACGTCATTGTGAGTATACGCAGCAGAAAATCCTTGCAGGTCTCTCAAGCCATGCCTTCCTACTCAGGTTGTAATCAGCTTTTTTTTTTTTTTTTAATGATTTTCTCAAGCATGTGTGAAAACTAGCCTTGGACTTTTATTTAAGACTCAACCTCAACAAGGTCTCGCTTCATGGGGTGACAGTTTTTAGAAATGTCAAGGATCTTACCTGAGTGAACAAGTGATTATTCTTCATCAAATAATTACTCTTAGGTTCTAAATAAAATTTTAATGTGGCAGTTCCCCATGTAAATCTCTTATCCCAGATTGAGATCATTGGTTGGAAAATAGTACATTCATGTGTAGACAAAGCTAGGTGCCCCCACCCAAAGGTCAGCTATAAATGTACAGTCTTCACAAAATATTTGTTGAAAGAGTTCTTGGCATATTTCTCATTGATGTTTTATTTTTCAGTATAGCAATGTTGAGAGATAGTTGTAAGAATGCATATGAAAAAGACATCCTTTTGCCTCTTAAGATACGTAAAGCATGAGAGTTCAGCCATAGTAGCAGCCTGTGAAAGAAACTGCTGAAGTCAAACTTTCTTCAAATGACGTCACGTTTCAGCCGAGAGCACAGTAGATGCTGGTTTCTCCATCTCAACCTTTGAGTTAAATTAACACCTTCCTATTGCATGGCCTTTCATTTGAGATAGTGTCTAGGAGGCTGATAGGTGCTACAACTAATGCCTTATTTGGACCTGGTGAGGAAGGCCATCACTCCCTCTCCACCTCTTGTGAAACCCTAAGTAAACCTCTCTCAGCACGTTGCTGATGGTCCAGTCCATTTACAAGTGAAGACATTTATTACATTGATATTTTTTCATTAATTTTACCAATAAGAAAGGAGCTCAAATCATGTCTCTCCTTCTTTTGCAGCTTATCGCATTCATGTCAGTCTCAGCACTGTTACAATTCTTCAAAATCTGAGTGAGGGCTATGAAATGGAGCTTCGAGGAAGAACAGAACTCAAGGTATAATGTCTTTTTGTTTTTTGAGCCAGACTATTTGGATACATCTGCTTCTGGAGAGGTCATGGTCTCCTAAAAGAGTTTACCTGGGAGTCTGATACTCAGAGCTATAACTTGGGCAGAATCTTCAGCCCCATTTGGGGTTCCCAAAAGATTGTTCCATTTTGCCTCAATTTTCTTCTCTTTAAAATATGGCTACAGTGGGGGGGAGTATTGAGATTTTTTCTGCATTTTTCAGACTGTAAGTTGTATCTTTCTCTCTTAAAGAACTGCACAAAATTTGGCTTTCCAATGAGCTGCACTATTATTTACATTTTCTAACCTGCATTTGTTCACTCTTTGGCAGTGCCAGCCATTGTTCAATAAGCCACAGTATTTGTTAGTTTGGATTTTCTATTCACTTTCTCAGTGGCCACCCTTCCTGGGTGAAAGGCACCCATTGGCACACTATTTGCAGAGAGACGTTTTCTTTCCCTAAGAAACCAGGAGGAACAAAGTCAGTTTCTATGAAAGACAAACATTTTGTAACTCCTTTTTCCCTGTTAGAGTTATCGCTTGACCTGAGATATAGGATTAGAATAATTTTAGTTTTATTTTTTTTGCCATTTCCACTACATTCTATTTATCTATTTCTGAATGACCCAAAGACCACCGGTTGACCCAGTTGTAAGAGAGCTCAGTGATATAACAATCTAACTCCCTCATTTTCAGATGAAGAACCAAGGTCCAGAGAGGTGAAGTAGTTTGAGCAGGGTCACACCGTCAACTGATAGCAGAATCAGGTCAAGACTCAGGAAGCCTGACTTCCTTTTTAGCGAACTTTCCATGACATCATGCTCCATGAAGATGATTTTCTCAGTGATTATTTTTGGGTAAAGCAAGAGCAGGGCACTAAGTGATGCACAATTAGCTTCTGACTTTGGCATTCCTTTTCTAAATGGTTACATGCAGCTAGATTTTAGACGTCAAAATTTAGAAGGTCTAATTCTCGTTGATAACTTCCTCCTATGGCGAGTCCTAGTTTTTTCCTTCCAATAGGTTATTAGTATCTTCCAGTAGGTTGGATGAGTCACTTACAAGGGGACAGAGGCTCCTTTCCCACCTCTTTCAGAGAACTCAGACAGTGAAATGATGGGGACAGGGATATTACTTGGGCAGCAAATCTAACTGTCCAAAGCTTTTGTGATCCTTCTATACATTATGTCATATTTCAACAGAGGGGTAGAAATGCAGCTTGGTTTCCTGAAGACCTTTTCCTCTGCATTGCTGGGCAGAGATCCCTCATTTAAAAACCAAAGAGTTGCCACTTTTGAAACTGAAAAACGAAAATGCATCCCTGTCCCCATGGTTTTTATTGTCCCACAAATTCAGCTCAGGAGCACTCACATCTTTGGGTATTTCAAGTACAAAATCAGGACTTAACTTCAAAAGGGCCCTTTGCAGTTTCATGGTTTCCTCAACCCCAGGGAATCTGGGAACATTTTGTAGCAGGTTGGAAGAGGAGCCTTTCCCTGATGCCACATTGGGCCTGGGTTATTGTAGTGTCAGGGTCCTTATAAGGAGGAGAGATTAAGAGGGAAGAGAAGAGGGAGCCTCAGAGGAAAGGAAGGGGCAATGAGAACAAGGAAGAGGAGAGGAAGTAAGGCCCAAGGAAAGGTCAGGAGAGGCGGAGGGATCCTTTCTGTGTGTGTACCCTCTACCTCACCACCAGAAACAGGTGTCGTACATTGCATCATAGGGGCTGAGGGGCATGGGGTTTCTGGTCCACCAGGGACATGCAATATACCCCCAATAAGACCATGTCACCAGCACACTTCAGAAATTCTTATTCAACATTTTCACTCCTTATCTACTCTGTGCTACTAGAAGCAAGAGTTGCTCTAGTACATGGGGCAGAAATATCACATTTGATGGTGAGCCTGGTGTGATTTCAAAGTTGATGGCTAGAAATGTCTTTTCCTTCCAACTGACTGATGTTTGAAATTCCTCCATTAAAGCCTTTTCTCTTGGGCTCAAGGCTTGTATCCAGTAAGAACATTCTTCCCCCTACCGCATCTCCTCCACTAGGTTGATGACACTTTATGTTGTTTCCCTTAGTGGAATCAAAAACATGGATTAATTGGGTGAGAGAGGAGAACATAGGGCAGTTGAGTAATTGGCTGGGTTGAGATTACAAAGAAAGAGAACAAAGTGAGGAAGCTGAAGTAGCTTGGGGGAGGACTCATTTAGAGATGAGAAGCTCGGCCTCTTGTGCCCACTGCCCATTGCCCACTTCAACCCCCTCTTCTACTATACTGGCAACAAATTATCAATGCCTAGCTGGCCAGTTCTGCTTTTTCAATATTTCTCTCCTGATGGGCTAGTGATAAGTCACTGTATTACCTCTTCTCGTACATGAGTCCTGTTTCAGTCACTGTTTTTCTGACAAGTGTGGAGCTCCTTGCTGAGATTTTTGTATATATCTAGGCTTATCAGCTGTATTTACCAGAAGCTTTTAGGTAGAGCTACATTCTGGGGAGACTTTCTCAAATAATTGCTCTTCAGCCAGTTTATGTTGTTGTTGTCAGAGGTGGACACTTTATAAATACTTTGTAATTTTTTATTGTAAACTGACAATTAATAATTGTGTATTTTTATGGGGTACAAAGTGATGTTATGATTTAGTAATACAATGTGGAATAATTCAATCAAACCAGTTAACATATCCATCACCTCAAATACTTAACATTTCTTTTGTGGTGGCAACATTTGAAATGCATTCGCTTAGTGATTTTGAAATGTACAACATTATTAACTATATTCACTATGATATGCAATAGAGCTGAAAAAAATCACACGTATTCCTCCTGTCTAACTGAACAGATTTTGTGTTCTTACACCATCATCTCTTAATTTCACCCACCTTTGGCTTCTGTAACCACCATTCTACTCTCATTCAATTGTTTTAGATTCCACATATAAATGAGAACATGCAGTATTTGCCTTTCTGTGCCTGGCTTATCTCACTTAGCAAACATTCTTCAATTCCATTCATGTTGTCACAAGTGATAGAATTTCTTTCTTTTTAGAGGATGAATAGTATTCCATTGTGTGTATATGCTACTTTTTTTATCCATTCGTCTGTTGATAAACGGGTTGATTCCATAACTTGGCTATTGTGCCTAGTGCTGCAATGAACATGGGAGTGCAGATATCTTTTTGACAAACTAATTCCAATATTTTGAGTAAATACCCTGAAGTGGAATTGCTAGATCATATGGTAATTTTACTTTAACTTTTTGGAGAAATCTTCATGCTGTTTTCTATAATGGCTGTACTAATTTACATTCTAGAGGTGGGCACTTTCTGAACTTGTCTTTGAATTCTGGGGTTAAACAGTATTTGGTTCTCAGGTTCCTAAGTATTAGTGTTTGTTTTATTTTCCCCAATCTTTTCTACTCATACCCCAACCCCTAGCGTTCACACATAAGCAGTCACGTGTACATATAAGCACACGCATGCACACACACCAGCAACTGAATTAAGAAATGGTGAGATTGTACTGACAGATCCGTGAAGGTCAGAAAATTTTGCCTCAAATTATTGCCCCATAACTGACTTAATGTCTGACATCAGACAAGTAATTTCACCCTCTCTCCGTGCTTTCATTTGTCCACATCGAGGCCTCATCTGACTTATGGTTATCAGGAAGCTCATTAATCCCACAAGCTTCAAATTTCCCAATCGTTGCTTTTTGGCCTCTAGATCTGCCTTTTGACTCCAGTGTGTTGGAGAGGTTTTGTGGTATGGAAGGAAGAGCATTTAAAATTTGGTGTCTAGGAGATGGGTTCAAGTCCCAGTTGTGCCTATTTATTGACAAGTCATTTAATCTCCAGGAACCTCAGTGTCCCCATTCGCAGAATGAGATTAATAATTAACCTATATTCTAGATTTTTGTGAGGATTAAGTAAGATCGGAGATACCAAAATGTCTCAGAAGCATCATGCCAAAGTAAGATGCTATTATTTGGGGGATCTCTAGGACTGCTTAGGGATTGATATTGGGTCAAAGAGTTTGCTTCAGGCTTTAGTTGTTGCCATACTTGTTTTCTCTCTTTTTCTCCCTTTAGCAAAATTGTGGAAGTCAGGTAGGTAAACAGAGAACTAGGATTCTAAGAATTCTTTTGGATGGGCTCCAAAACCTCAGAGGGCCCCTGGAGCTCCCCTGCATACTCTGATTTGGAAGCTTGCCTGAGTCCATAACACTTCCATCCTCTTTTGCAACCATTAGTTTTGGCATCCCAGTGTGTCCTAAGACCCACCCAAATCTTTGGACAATTCTGGCATCTACAAAGCTCCCTTGGAGATTGGCATGCTGTCCTGATAGCCTCTAGATCTCAAGACAAACAGTCAAATATGGCTGAGGGCGGGGGACTCTTGAGTTTGAACTTTAATAGTATGTTTTTCCAAAATAAGATCCAATGGCACCTTGTTCCAAGTGCACAAGGGCTGAGAGTTTCAATTAATGAAACAGTTTGATTATTTACTGAGCAACTGTCTGTATAAGATACTACACTAGGTACCGTGTAAAAAGAAAAAGCTTTGGAAGCAGAAGAGTTGGGCTTAATGTGTTTAGGGCCTAAAACATGGCCTAGTGGTTGTGTTTAACCATACTGTGAGCTCCTTAAGGATGGAGCCATCTCTGTATTTCCAGCCCTAGCACAGGAGGAGTGGAATAAATGAAAGAATGAGTGAAGGAATATATTTTCAAGTTGTTTACCTCTTCTGAAAACAGAGTAGGCTCAAATAGTCCAATTATTTGAACTGTTTGAGACTTAGGGAGAGTCTGATGCCAGTTAATGGAGGTTAGACTATAGTGGTATGCTCTTTCTACTTGCCTCATAGAAGGCTTGTTCAAGCCTTGAATCAAATATTTGCAAAATGCTTTGAGATTCTCCAATTAAATGTGCTAATTATTATGGTCGTTGTCATTATTATTAAGGGATAAGTATATGTGATGTAAAATAGGGAACAGTGGATTTGATATTTAAAGGGGGCAAATCTAATTGGAATTTCTAAGTTAAACAATTCAGAACTGCTCCAAATGAGAGCTGCTGAGAGTGAGACCATATTTCAGATTAATGAGTTGGAAACATCCCATTACTTTCCTCAGTCTTGGTAAACACATTTTTTTCTTATGGATTAGAGGAAATGAGAGAACAGATGAAAGAGAATTGAAAGGAGGAGAGAGAAGCACATTGAGAGGAAAGTTTACTGGAAAGAGAGGAAGGCAGAACAGTGGCAGAAAATTTGACTCCTCTGAGGTCGTCACTCAGGCCCTGGGGTGACTAGCTTGAGTGTACACTCCTTTTCTCTTCTTAGACCTGTGGTTCTTGACAACCAAGTAACTGAGCTATAAATGGAGGCCAACTTGGGGTCTTGCCCTACCTGTGAGAGTCCCTTGGCTGGAAGAAAAGAACACTGCACAAATGTAGACCTCTCAAAATAGCCAGGATAATTTAGACTTAAAATTTAACAGCCTGTTTTCTATTTCTACTCTCTTTATGGGTTTGGTGAGAGCCATTGAATGAGAGGGTAAGGAGGTAGGTAGAATCTGAATATATGTACCCTAGATACAGAAGACAATGGCTTGCCTAGTGCCAAAAGATCAGGGCACAAATGATATATAAAATCTTCAACTGGGCATCCAGATATTTGGTTGCTGTGAAGCCAAACATCCACACATTCCCAATGATGAAGCTATATGGTGGCGGGAGACAAAGGATCTGGATGACAGCTTGATATGGTGTTCACTTTTCATCTGGCTGCTCTGGCTCAGCCCCGTAGGGAGGAAGACTCCAGGGAGTGGTGAGGCAATTTCTGAGCCAACCTGAATGCTTGTATCCTTTTGGAATATTGATTATAACATGCTTAAGATTTTTCATGTTTTCTATGATAAGGGCAAAGGCACAGAGGAGACCTTCTGGCTGATTGGGAAAAAAGGCTTCACGAAGCCCCTTCCTGTGCCCCCACCAGTGGACAAAGATGGGTAAGTGGAGTTCACATTTAATTGGAGTCTTCCTATGCCATACTCTGCCACACTTTCTTCACTACCTATTTGATGTCTCGCCTGCCCTGCAGGCAAGTGGGCCATGGCCTACAACCGGTGGAAATTGCAGCCTTCCAAAGAAGAAAAGCAGAAAGGCAGTTGGTGAGAAACAAGCCATAAGGTAAGAGCCAGGAGGAAAACAGCACAGCAGCTTGCCAAATTTTCGAATCTGGGGCTTCCTTTGGCATGCGTGCCAGTGTCAGCCTACACTCTGTTGGCATAGTGTGATGGAGCTGGAGAATTTCCACGGTCTAATAAAATGGGTGAAAATCTTGTTGTGGGGAGGCCTGCTGCAGGGTGAACTGCACTTGAGGGAAGTTGCCTGCCCTGGCCCGAGAGAGACCCTTGCCTCTTGCCCTGACAACACATTTGAATGCTAACAAAGCTGGCCTTGCTATCCAGTTATCAGGTAGGTACACCTGTCTCTTTTATTGTTGAGCACCTGGGCCACATGGTGAGCCACATCAGATCTTTAGAGACTTAATCTGTCTAGGCAATAGTAATAGGACTACCTGCTATTCCTGGGATCTGTTGGCAAGACCACCTTGGAGGGGATATTTATGTCATTTCCTCCAGAGGCACTGCCTGATCCCTTTCACGGTTGGCCTTGCCAAGCAAAATAAGACTGGCTACTCTTTAACTGCCTGGCTTGTATTCAGGACAATTTCTCCCATCCTTTCTCCCCTACTAGGATGGTACAATTCTGAAGCAGCAACAACCACCTAATTATCAGGAATTCTCTCCACATATTTATCCATATTTATCTCTGAGGAATCCATTGTGTTCTTTGTCTCTTCTCAGTATCTCTTATCTTCTTTATCGTGTTTGCTTTTTGTTTTTTTCTTTTTTAAAATCTTGCTTTCTTATTCTCTCTTCCATGGAAACTTTGACCCTGAAATACTTCGCTCCCTCCACATATCCTTGGAAATCACAAGATTCTAAGGTAAACATTAAGGCATCTCCACATACTCCTGCTCCCTTGTTCTCTAACCTGTCCCAGAATAATCACAATTCTAGCAGCAACTACTAAAGGCATCCACATACTTTCATATTCTCCTACTGGCCTCTGATGACTTTGTTGATTCTTTGTGACTGTTCCTGTCCTAAGGAAACCCCAGTGCATCTTCACTTCTGCAATAATAACAGGTACCCTGAACTAGTCGTAAACATTTATGCATTACAAAGGCTTCTGTATTGAGTGTGTGGCTCTTCTGCAGCCTCCTGCATCACCCTCTGGCTCCCTGACACCTGGGGCCAGGATTTGTTCTACAGTCTTCCAATTTCCAGAACCATTCTTTCCTTTGAGTAGGGAAACACAGGAACAACCTCTGACACAGACAGACACACACACAGATCCAGACACATACTCTCTAGCCTCTCTCTCTCTCTTTCTCTCTCTCTCTCTCTCCCTCTCTCCCTCTCTCCTTCTCTCCCTCTCTCCCTCTCCCCCCCCCTCTTTCTCTTCAGGAAAGTGTTTGGAAGCTCTTGAAGGATTTATCCCTTTGGAAGGGTAGTGTGGCATTGGAGGCACTGTACAAGAACCCATCCATTCCTAAGAATGTGTTGGAGTTTGCAGCACAAAATACTGCAACTCACCGTCATTGGCTGTGTGCTTGGTAGTGCTTTCCTGACATACAGATGAATGTTGCTTAGGTCATTTGTAAATTCACTCATCTGGAACCCCTTGACAGAGGGCCAGCTTCTGTGTACTGTAGATATATGGAACAGATCGAAGCCACTGGGTCAAGAGAGGATTCCACCTCTGGTCCTGGCCTTGTTAACACATGTACTTCAATCAGCCTGTTAACTGACCACATGGCCTTGCTGGCCTATACAAATCACAAAAGTCCCCAAGAAGTACACCCCTGACAAATTTCAGAAGGCTTGTCCTAAAGCCAAGCACGCCTATATTGCTGTTACTTGCTAACACCGCCTATTCCAGAATGTTTCCAACTTTCTGTGAATTGACAGGCTGACACTGGGATAGACCCAACTTACAAAAGACCTATGACACCTATGAATGCCACTGACTTGCTGCCACCATCGTAAGAGATGTTGAGGAAAAACTTGAAACCTTTAAGAGAGCCCTGTGAGGTTGGACAGGAAGGATGAAAAACTGCTATGAAAGGGGGCACAGCTTTGGTGAAGTGATTATAGGGGCTGCCTCTCAAGCAGGGCCCTACCTGATAACTCTTACCTTGTGTCCCCAAATATCCACTACTTCTCAAACCTGGTTTTTGTATCATCTGGTTACTTTCCCTAACATTTCACCAACTGGGGTTAATTTTGGGCTGACAAGCCCCCTCTTTTAATCATAGATGTGCTTTTTTGAGGGTGAGAAGCAATTAATCACCCATATCATAATGAAGGTGAACTGAGCTAACTGTTCAGGAGGATTTGGCAGTTTTATTTTGATTAGGACAAGGAGAAATGGCGAAGTTGGCAGTTTTGAAGAATCTATTCTTCAAATAGATTTGAAGGGTCACACTGGCAGACTTGGTTTAACACAAAAGCAGTAGATACCTGGGAAATAGGAAAACGGTGAAAGTAAGTATGAAGATGGAAAAGTTAGCTTAGATTCCACCTCTTTTAAGCCTTTTGAGTCTTTATTGGACTCAATGAATGGAGAGAAAGCACATTTTCCTTCTGCTATCAGGACCCAGGACCCCCACAAGAGCTTTAATATAACTCTGCTCCATGTGGGTTAAATCAGCCTTTGTGGACTGGCTAGAAACCTGACCACCACACATATAGCACTGTTACTATGGAGGAAGCCATTCCAAGTTCCAAATCATCAACTTATAAATGTGTAGAACGTACCTCATTAGTAAGTTGAGACCACCTGTATATTAACATGCCCTCTTTTTTTTGTTAAATTTGTAAAACCCTTGTAAATAGCAATGTCTAATCATGTAAATCTGACACATGTAATAATGTTTATTTGTTTAACAATCCAGGAAAGTTGAGCAATTTGCAAGCTGTTTATGGAATATAATAGTGGTATGGGGCTTGGAATCGTTCATACTGAAATCCTGTGAAAGGCCTAGGATATATAAGGTATGCTTACTGTTTTGGCCTAGGATATATAAGGTATGGTTACTGTTTTCTCTTTCTCTCGCCCAGGGGCAAAGGGCTCCAAGATTTGAATCTTCTCTTGGTGAGGCAATGGAAAAGCTCACTTCAGTTCAACAAATTGTTCTGCTTGGGCAAGAAATTAGTGAATGACTACACCTCTGAGGATGACCTAATTCCGGTGTGAGCAGGACACTGGGAAGTATTTTTAAAAGTTTCGCTCAGTACCCAGCTATCACTAGCAAGGCCGTATGAATGTAAACTGCAATAGATGTGAACCTTATTGAAGAGTAGAGAGCCACCTCCAAGTTTAGTCATTCCAAAGTAGCAGGCCCAACTTGGATGAAGATGAGAAGCTCTCTATTTTCACAGAAAAAAAGTAGGAGGCACTATGTTTTCTTTTTCATTTTGTTTTAATCTCTAGAAAGTATTTAATGAACATAATTTATAACTCAGATACTATAAGATTAGTGCCAGAAAAAAAAAAAAAAAAACCTGCACAAACATACATCTGAATCCCAGTCTATTGTGACCTCAATTGGCTGGAATGCATAAGGAAGAAGGAGGGAGAAGAGTCTGGTTAATTGTGTTGTTTGGATAACTGAAGGCTAAGAAGATTCTTTGTTTCCTTATTGCTCATTTTTCAAAATCTTTCCGAAACTGTCACGGTCTCTTTTCCTAAGTTAGGCAACATAATTGGGTTGTCCTTGCTAGATGAGTATTTCATTGGGACTCAGGGTAGTATTCTAAACATGACAGAATAAATGTAAGATATATTGTCAGGGTAAAATATATAAAAATGGATTGAACTGAGCGATTCCCTTAAAGTTTTGTACTTTCCCTCCCTTTTCCTGCTCACCCTGCTTTTCAACCCTCTACCCCTTCTCCTAAAATAAATCCCTTTGAACATTTGTTTTTACTTTATGCTTTTAGTTTTCCAGATTCCACTTTCAAGGAGTTATTGGCAGTGGCTTGCCGCAGTCACGTGGACCAAAGCAATAAGGCTTAAGTCTCAGGCATGTTTAAAATAGTTAAGCAAGCTTTTCCTCTCGTTTATTATATTAAAAAAATCTCCTTATTAAAACAGCTGAACCCAAACATATCAGCTAGTAAAGCAGTTAATTCTTTTTAGTACAACCCCTTTTAAAGAAATAAATGCCTAAGGTATAATTTGATACCTTTCTCACTATTATTTAATTTTTCCACTATCAACTCACCCTGAATCTGAGCTTAGAGTCAAAAGTTCTTCCCAGCAGTTTTCCTTCAACCTTCAGTCAAAGGCCCTTGGACTACTTATCTCTTAACAGAATCCAACTTCTGCCAGCCTCAGGTGGTCTATTTACTATGCCAAAGCTGTTCAAGAGGACGCAGAAAAGGCTTAAGTTACCTTTCAACTTCCTTGAGCTGAGTTTCTAACTCCTTTTTCCAGACATATCAGAGAAGGACACATAAAATATCATCCTCTATTTTTATCAAGGTCTTAGTCAAAAGCTGAGCTTTTAAGACCTAACTAGAAGTTTGGGCGACAAATGTAATAATGTTTATTTGTTTAACAATCCAGGAAAGTTGAGGAATTTGCAAGCTGTTTATGGAATATAGTGGTGGTGTGGGGCTTGGAATTATTCGTATTGAAATCCTGTGAAAGGTCTAGGATATACAAGGCATACTTACTGTTTTCTCTTTCTCTTGCCCTAGGGCAAAGGGCTCCAAGATTTGAATCTTCTCTTGGCGAGGCAATAAAAAAGTTTCTCTTCTTCCAGAGATGGTTATCCTGCAGTATACGTATGGAAGGATAATTGAGGGCAAGGGAGTGGGAGTGGGGCTGCAGCTCCAGATCCTCCATGAATTTGTATTCTCCCAAACACAGTTCAGTTATTTAGCCCTAGGACCTACAGCTCCAGCGTGGGCGTGCAAAATGAACGTTGCTCAGCCAAAATCTTTTATTAAGCAACAAAACCCACTGAGAGTGATTCCTAACTTTGTATCTGATCCTATCCCCTATTTCCCTCCTTAGTATTTCTCTAGTCCAGCATGTCAACCAAGTTTATCTTGTCAAGCCTACTAATTCTGTCTTGTTCATGATCACATCTTCCTTTGCTTGATTTTATCATGAGGCCCTTTGTAAAACTATTCCATCCATTTTTAGATTCTTTTTCATTAAGGCCTTCTGCATTGACCAAAACTAAGTTTCCTTCAATTTTTCTTAGTGCTTTAATTATCTGATCAGAAGAAAAACCATTCCCTACTCTCATATACTATTTGATTTATTTAGTGAGGTACAGCATGATTCTCACATACAGCTGATTATTTCTCTATTTGTCTGTTGCTACTAGCACACTGGCTTGAGTTGGTCATTAAGAGGGAGTAAAAATTTCTTCCCAGTTGTTTTCCTAAGTACCCTTGTATTCCTTGTATAAAATAAATTATTTAGAAAATAATTCAAATAAAGTTTTCAAACAAATTTAAATTTGTCTTATCACATCCCTCATATCTGCTTGTTTTCTTGTGATTTATCTTTTAAAAATAAATTATTGGAAAAACAAAGCCAAATGTGAAAGGACTGCAAGTTAGGTTTTGCTTATTTGAGGTTTTACTGTACTTTACAACATAACTTAATAAAGTGATCATCCCATGGGGAATTATATAAGTCCTTTTCTTTAGATTTTTTTTTTCCTTATGGACCTCAGCAGCAATATATGTTCATTGTAGAAAATTTAGAAAAACACAGAAAGGCACACAGGAAGTTAGGATTGTTCAAAATTCCTTTAGATCCTTTATTCTATCTTCCCTGTCTGGCTTCACTTCATAGATTATTGCATGTTATTATAGCATCTACCTAGCCAAAGAATACCTGAACTCAGCTGATTCTGAAATTACCCACTTTGCTCTTATTTTATTTTATTGTTGGCAATATTATTCATATTTTTGATGGTAGAAGTTGAATCTGTTTAGATTTTGGGAAGCTTTCAGTGATCCAGTCATTCTTTCTTGCACTTGGGATAGTGAAGCAGGAGGAGATAGCAGATGGCTATCTACTTCATCAGAGGGCCATAACTTGGTTTACTACATAAAGCAACTCTAACAAGAAGTATTGTTGCAAGGACTCTCATTTTTCCTACCCTGTCTTAGACATAGTATAAACAACTTTATTACCAAACTACTCATATAATTACATTCTTGTCCTTAATCCAACTGGAATCAACTTCCAAGGAGTAGGAGGTGGCAAACAGCCAAACAGTAATACTTCATTCACTGGGTGGTCACATCTATGTGACATCAAATAATTGAACGTAACTTAAACACTCAGTTGAATCAAGTAAGCATTAATTAGCCAAAAGTCCACAGAGGATTGACCATTTTACTTTAACCTCTTCTCCAGCCAAAGCTTGTGGACCTAATCAATGCATTTCCCATCTGACCGGTTGAATATAGCCCATTACAATAGTGGAGTCTGTGCAATAGAATTCTCTCTCACCCCTTCTGTGGTCCATGCCTTTTTCTTGGGTCAAGATAATTGGTGAGTAGACCATAGACATGGACACAAGTTACCTTTTATAAGACATTATATGTCTGTTATTTGTGTGTTGTTTGTGTTTCTTCTAGAGTAGTTTGTAAAACCCCTGCAATCTTACTTATTTTCTAGTTTGGATTTGCTGTAGGCCATGAATCGCTTTCAAAGAGAGAAGCAGAAGTGACCATTCATCTATATATTCACTTTGGCTCACTATAAATTAGAGTGGCTCCAGTTGCCACTAAAGATCTTTCAAAGGTGACTAATTCCAAGCAAATGAATATACACATAGAAGCATAGAGCTGGTAGGGCCTTTGGAAACTATCAACCCTGTTATAGTATGAAGTAGAATATGAAGATTCTGAGAGGAGAAGCTATCCTTTTAAAGTTACCATCTAGTTAGTAAATAAGAACTTGCTTTAACAAGTCAAAAACAGATCTGAATTGTCAAGGAAAACCTCTGACCCTTAGGAATACTTCTTGGAAATTCTGGGGGTAAGATCCCTAACCGTGTATGTACAAGCGTGGGCTTGGCAGGAATACTCTGGTTTGGGGTGTTTTGAGCTAGATGACTGCTGACATCACAATCCAGAAAGAAATAGAGTACAGAAGGAAGATAGCAGATTCCTTGATCACTAAATCAGCTTTACCATGCAGACAGGATCTAATCCATATACATCCCTATCTAAGATGATCTGGCCCAAGTGAATGGAGAATAAACCTCTAATTCTGCCTGGCCCTATGGATTCATTTGTAGCTTTTAGCACAGGACCCAAGTCCTATAGAACTAAAGTCTCAGAAATACATGAGGAGATGCCTGACTTTGGAGAACACCAAGAATGTTTTCAATGTGCCCAATATCCAAATGGTAGCTCCTATATATAGTGAGAGGAGTCAGGGGAGAACCAAACCTGTGAACTTTAAAGCAAGATAAGAACTGAATCTGATTACTACTTGTCGACACCAACTTTCTCCTCCAGAGATAGGAAATTTCCTGAGTTGTGAGTACACTTTTGTATCCACTGGGTGTAGACTAGCCAAAGAAGGGCTTTACTTCAGGGGTGGTTGAGCTTATCATGGGGAATAGACACAGGTGAACTTCTCATGACCATGGCTTCCTGGAATGAGAGATCATAGGAAAAACAATTGTTCAAGCAGCACTGGTAATAAGAATGAGCTCTCTCAGGGACTAGCTGATGGAGCTAGTTTGGGTTTGCTGTAGGTCAAGCAATAATGAATCTCTTTCAAAGAGAGACTGGGGGGAGAGGTGACCATTAACCTATATACTCACTTTGGCTCACTATTAGTGGCAGTATTTTAATTTCATTGGGACATCTTTGATGTGGTTTAGAAATAAGTCCAACTTGTTTGGTGGGGCATCCCTTGGTCCAGGAGCAATCTAGAGTCAGATTAAGTTTTTTGGATGGTTGTGAGACTGTAGAACCTACCTCACTGGTCAGATTTGGGTTGACTTAGTCACTGACCCTACAGGGTAAACATTAATACAAAATATCCCCACTTATGCTTATTGTTAGAAAGTACAACACTATTCTAATGGTTTTTAGTAACAGTATTCCAAACCATATTGTAAGAAGGTTATGTTACTCCAGAGAAGTAACTTTTTTTCCTTCTGTATGTATATCTTTGCTGCATTTAAGTGTATTTTTCTGGGATCACAGTTCACCTCCTGTAATTTTCCTGTTCCAGAAACTTCAATGTTCCTCTAGTTTTATAAATTTCTTAGTTGGTTTCCAACCTAGCTTTCTCTACCCTTCTTCTTGCAGTTTATTCTCTAGTCACAATCTATTATTAGCTCTTTCCTTTGACATTTTCTGATTTCATGCCATTAATCATGCTGTTTATTCTACCTAAAATTCCTTCTCTGTCTCCTACCACCACATGTCCAAATTCTACCCATTCTTCAAAGTCTAGACAAATATCTCTTTTCACCAAAAGCCTTCCTTATTCACTATAATCACATGTCTCCATTTCTAAATTCCTAGCTATACTTCTTTAATGGTTATGTAACATTAACTTATTTTACAGTTGTTTACTTATCTTCTTGTCTCAACTATATTTGACCTAGATTTAAAAAAATTTTATAAGCTTCTTGAAGGCAGGAACTATGTTTAATTCATCTTTATACTCTGCACAGTGCCTGATGCATGCATATGACAGGCACTTAACAAATATATGTTAAATAAATAAATGAATATTTCTATGTCTTTCTGCGTATGTGTCTTTTTTCTGAGCACTTTTACCCCTTCTTTTGTTATTTAATGTTTTTCTTGTGTTCCCATCCATCTATTTACTATCACCCTCTCTCTCATCACCTGTGAAGATATATATATATATATATATACTCACATATATATAATGTAACTTCATACCTATTATTTAAAAACAAAGTATATATTGTATTTCTTGTGTTTGTTAGATGTTAGATACCTCGCTCTTTATCTGAAAAGTGTTCGAGTGTTTTTATATTTCCTTCATAAAATACTAAAGAGTTAAATTAAGTCACATTTTTAGTATGTCATATTTGGTTAACTTTTTTCTTGAGGACCATTAACCTTTGATAGTGAAAACATTCCTCATTTGTGCATTGAAAACAATCTAGTTATTGTTTACTATGGTTATAACTTGTGGCATTGAGGGTAGTTGATTTTATGAATTGTAATACTTAGCCAAGAGAAATGGACACTAAGGGACAAAGGAAGGGCAAGATAGCTCTCTTAATAAATATGAAGGGATACCATGGAGAACAGGATTTCTTTTGGTTTTATGTTGCTTCAGAAGATAGAATCTGAATCAAATGATGGAAGCTGGGGACATAAAATCAACATAAGGCAGAACTTTCTAGTAGTCAGAGCTATCTGAAAATGAATGTTAGAGTCTGAGAGGTGGTGAGTTCTCTGTCATTAAGGATATTCAAATAGAAGTTAAATGATCATGTAATGGGAAGAGAGTAGATGATATTTTGTGCACTGTATGGGAGTTAGGATAAATGATATCTCAAGTTCTATTCCCACTCTGAGAGCTTTTGGTTCTACAATTCCTTGACACACCTTCTTAAAACAGACCTAAGTGGTTTTCAAGTGTTAAGAACACGTGAAAACAGGTCAGTTCAAACCCCAAACCAGAAAAAGTTATAAGAAACATAACTAGAACCTTCAGGCAGTCCCATGATAAATCACTGTATTTGCCCACTAAATCTCACTCTGAGTTTCTTGGTAGTTAAAGCAAAAAGGGAAGAAAAAACCAAAATTGAGTTGCATAGTTCTCTGTCAAGTAAAAAAAAAACCAAAACAACAACAACAATAACAACAACAACAGCAACAACAACAACATGCCCATGAGTTCATCTGCCTAGAGAGATTTCTTTTTCCTGCCACTTATTTCCAGGAGGACTTTATCATGTGAATCCTGTATAATAGATATTGTGTATTATAATGGACAATGTGGTTTTATAAAAGATATAGACACAATCTTCAAATGGAAATATCTTTTCTTCCTCTTCAAAAAGAAATAAAAGGCTGTAAAATGTCAAATCTTAAGCCATTAAGGATCTCCCCCACCCAGAAAGCTAAGGTATTATGACTCCAGTAATTTGTTTTCTGTTGATCTGGCTTAACATAGGGACCTGGCACAGAAAACCTACAAGAATAGACAGTTAACATGACCCTTATAAGCTCTCAAGTGTCTTCTGTATCAAGTGATCCTCCTGGGTCATAGAACATTTATTGTCGAATTTCCTGAAGGTTGCCTCAAGGAGAATGTGTGGTCTCTGCCAGTTACTTACTGGCTTTGGTGGTTAGCTATTGGGAAAAGCCAATTTGCCAGATCTGCTATGAAGTGTCATTGCATATCTATAGGGGCAAGGCACTCAACTTCACAGAGAGATGAATTTATGAAATTAGTAAAGCTTTTATGGAGTAAGGACCCTTCTCAATGAGTATCAGAGTAGTGCCTTGATCAAAGACATAGTCTAGCAACCAAAAGTAATTTTAAAACAGTTTAAATTCTTGCATTAAGCAAAAACCTTGGAGAACTCATTAAAATCTCCTTTCCTCTATTTATTTATTTATTTTTGCATCATATTCCAGGGGTTTCTCTTCAATTCATCACCACCCTCCAACTTTTCCTGTACTTTCAGATTGAACAATACTTTTCTCAATACTCCCCCTCTCTGAGGGCTTTATTATGCATATTGACTAAGATTGTAGCTTAACTCTTTCCCCCCTGCCTCTCATGTGTTCTTGTTTTCTCTTCTTGATTCTGAACCCAAGAGGTCAAGAATCAATTTTGCCAATAGTAGGAGAGAGTGGTTGGAATTGTGAGAATCTGAAAAAAGAAAAACCAACCTCTTCTTGATGCACTCGGGCAGGGAAAAGGCTGTGAACATAAACACATTCATAACTTTCACCCTGTCACACTGTTTCATAGAAGTTTACTCTATTCTTTGGACGGATGAATTATCAGAATCACTCAATTTCAAGCCTGTTTTGTTATTAACACAATTTCTTTTCCTTTTTACTCCATTTTATAAACTAGGCTTTCCCACAAGAATTAGAAATAAAGATATTTGGAAACAAATAGTTAATTATGGCAAACCTTATGTTAAACATGGTTAGAAAAGATAGCAAGTCTCGTGGGAAGATTGGGACTTCTCTTAGACTGTTGGTATAAATCATTCTAAGAGTGCCATATTCAGCATGCAGAAAGGAAGCAAGGAAGGGCTGGCTGGACTTCCCAATGCTTCCTAATCTGCCCTCTACAGTGCGGCTTTAATACAGTCATGTGCCACAGAAGAACGACTTGGTTAACGACTGTCCACATATATGATGGTGGTCCCATACGATTATAATACCACATTTTTACTGTACCTTTTCTATGTTTAGATACACAAATGCATTGGAACCTGGAACAGCATGGGTTTGAACTGCATGGGTCTATTTATATGTGGATTTTTTCAATAAAAGTTACACTGAGTGTTCCTGCCTCTCCTGCCTCCCCTTCCACCTCCTCCACCTCGTCTGCCTCTGCCACATGTGAGACAGCAAGACCAACCCGTTCCTCTTCCTCCTCCTCCTCAGCTTGTTCAATGTGAAGACGAGGAGGATGAAGACCTCTATGATGATCCAAGGGCACTTAATAAATAGTAAATATATTTTCTCTTTCTTGTGATTTTATTAATAACATTTCTTTTCTCTAGCTTACTTTATAGTAATAATAAAATATATAATACATATAACATACAAAATATGTGTTAATTGGCTGTTTTAATTTTTTTAGTTTTTGTGGATACATAGTAGGTGCATATATGACCATTTATGTTTGAGTAAGGCTTCTGGTCAACAGATTATTAGTAGTTAATTTTCTGGCAAGTCAAAATTATTTGTGAATTTTTGACTGCGTTGGAGGTCAGTGCCTCTAACCCCCACATTGTTCAAGAGCCAACTGCATTTACCATTGTTACATTTGACTACAGAATTCAGTACAGTAACATGCTGTACAGTTTTGTAGCCTAGGTGCAATAAGCTATACATTACAGCCTAGGTGTGTAGTAGGCTATACCATCAAAAATTGTGTAAGTACACTCCCTGATGTTTACATAATGATGAAATTGCCTAACGGTGCTTTTCTCATAATGTATTTCCATTGTTAGGTGATACATGGCTATCTCTGGTTTATGGTGTAAAGTCCTGAAGCATTGGGAGCACCTTTTCAAATAAAAATGCAACCCCAAATTATAAGGCCAAATGTAAACATTTCAGTAACTAATCACACCATTCTTCTCAATTGACAAGAATTCTGGCTAACAGAAATTCCTGGTGGTTGATGACAATAGTATAGATCCTTAGTCATTTACCAAAATGTCCTGCTGATAGGGCTTCAAATATTTAGTTTTTGTACCTTGTGATTCCTTTTTATGACTCCAATAAATAGAGTCATAGAATTTCAAAGCTAGAAGGGATTTCAAAGATCATTTGGTTCAACTTTCTTATTTCACAGACTGGGGAACTAATCCCAGAAAAGAAAGTACCCTTTCAAAGTTTGCACAGCTGGCTAGTGGCAGAGCTGGGACTAGAACTTCCTTTCTCCCTCTTTCAGGTGCGTAGTTGCTGTTAAATTCCAAAACTGGCTGTCAGCAGAGTATCCACTATTGAAAATGCACCAAGTGTCCTTAATAACTTCTGTATTTCAGTTCAGTATATTCCAAACCCTTTCCATTATGAAACTGATGAATCATTAGTGACTAATTAGGTCTTCATGTGGCAGTATCATTTGTAGCCTGCTCCTTGATCTTGCATTTTATCCCTTCCTCTTTGGCATCGATTGAAAAAGCCACACAGACTATGTTTTGGATGAGCTCAGTTGGTTAGTTATATCACATCAGTAGAAAGGAAAGACCTCAACTTTTGATTATGTGGTCTATGATCTGAAGAATTTCCTTATATTTTTTAAATGGACTTAGTCTTTAGGCTTTACAAGTAAGTAAGCATATTATTCACTTATTTACGTGAGTAATGTATTTATTCAGCTTTCTCCTCCCCCATGGGAGAAAGTTGTGAAATTGCCAATCTATGGATCAGTTTAGGATCACATTTTGACCAACTAGTTTCCTTTTCCTCTGACCCAAATCTTTTGACTGTGAAAAGTTACAGTTAGTACAAGTATCTACTAAGAACTGCCAGATCTGCTCGATAGCAGCTTTTCAGATTAACTTTTTAAACTAATGCTTTCATTGTATTAGGTTAACTGATTTTAAAATTCCATTTTGTATTTATATCAATGAGTGCTAATTCACTTAATTGTGACATTCACCAGAGTGGTGTCATCTGTCTTGGGAAAGAGAAACCTGAATGTATTCAAAGTCAGCTGTAGGCAATGAAAACATTAACTTCAGTAGAACTTTAGTTCTGACCTGTTCTACCTGTTTCTCTCTCTGGTCAGTTACATAGAGATAAGCTTAGGTTTCAGAAGGATGATTTAATATGTTGAATGCTAACCAGCGAGACAGACTACTAACCAGAGGTGTAATAGACCATCCACCTAACTGACTGCAATGAGATAATTTGGGATAGGCTATCTTCTAGATTCTGTCCTAGGTGTTATTAATTGGAGTAACTCATTGGCTAATCTGCATTCTGCCATGCTATATGAAGACCAGTTAGGTATTTATATAGCCTGGTAGTCCTTGGCATGTGCTTGGAAGTTTCTCCAGTCTTATTTTAAATCACAGTGTCAAACAGGTAGTGCAGATGGGCAAGACTTGGAGTTTCTTTTCTGCTACTCTTCCAATTCCATGTCAGAGCCAAGGAATCAAGACAAGGTTGACACATATGGCAAGGAGATCTGGCAAATACCTTCTTAATCAGATCCAGAGAAACAGCCAAACCAGGTAAATTGTCTCCAAAGTGAGTTTTTATTTGCAGTTTGGGTACTGAAATGATCTGGATTATCTATGAGAAATCAAATAACTGTGGAATTTCCAAATCTTTACTTCCTTTTAAGCTCATCATCCTTGTTGTATAGCTGTTAACTCCAGGCACCATTAATTAAGAACCAGTTAGCAACATGTCAGTTTCAAATCAGGAAGTTGCTAATCTATTCCCTTTAGCAGAAAATCTCATCATCATGATTACAGCTATCACTATATTCCTACTATATGGCAAAAACTACATGTGTGATATCTTCTAATCTTCACAACAATCCAGGGAGTCATGTATTATTATCAACCCCAATCTACAAATGAAAAAACTAAGGCTCAGAGGAGTTAAGCAAATTGCTCAAGGCCACAGAGGTGATAAGTGACCAGCAAAATCGAACCCAGACCCATCTTGATTCCAAGGCCCATTCTCATTCTACTATACTCAAATGATGTGAAATTATCCAAGGAGACCAAGATAACATTTTTTGCTGCAGACTTTGCAAAGCATTGGACTATTTAGAATTCTGAATTTATTTCCCACTTGAGGGAACAGTTTCCTAGCTTTGAGGCTTGGTTCAACAGATACTTGATGGATGAGGCAGCTGCTGGAGAACGTCAAAGGGTGGGGGTGAGGCAAGCATATTCAGCAACCAGTGTACTCTCTTGGCTTTGTCTGACCTGGTAGGTGGAAATAAGTTCTCTCAAATTTTAAAATGAAATAAACAAAACCGAACATTTTTGTTAACTAGAGTTTTAGCCTTTTAAAGAAGTTTCGTTTCAAAACATTTGACAGAAGGAAAACTATCTATTGAATCATTTTTAAATAAAAGTTTCACATCACTGATACCATCAGTGCTTCAAGGATCTACCTTTGTATACAGAGGAGTCTCTGGTGGATATTGAATATTGACTCGAATTTGAATGGAACCCAACCAGGTACCAAACTATGGGAAGTAGCCACATTCTATTGCTAAACCCCAGATCAACCGAAGCCGAATATTCTTACTGAACTGTGACCTGAACCAATGTTTGCTATTGTTGTTTTTTTTCTTAACATACAGCGAATTAATTCAAACAGGAACCAATGTTGTGTATTTTATAAAGTGATTGAACCCAAACTAACAAAAAACTTCAAAATAATCTTAATAACAAATGTGAATGGAATTGATACACAGTCCAGTAAATTTCAGTCCTTGATTAATGATGCCACTGAGATTCCAGGGTTAAAGATCTGCTCTGTGTTTGGAGAGCCCAGCTCTGCCTTGACTAAACAACTCAGCCACACTGTCTTGAAGACCATGGGTCACATTACCCATAAACCCACCCGTGTTCTGAGAGAGCATGAGCAGCAGACTAAGGTGGAAGAGAGTTGTCTGCTTCCAAATACAATAGTATGCACATGATGACACTGAAAAATGTTCACTGGCTTCCTTTGCTATTCCTCAAACATACCACACATACTCCTGCCTCAGTCTTTTCATATGCCATTCCTTCTGTCTGAAATACTTTGCCTTCACTTAATTTGCTCACCCCTTCTTTAAGGTCTCTGCTGAAATGTCACCTTAATGGAGAATGATTTCTGTGATAACCTTATTAAAACAGAAACCGTTTTCACTAGTTTAACCCCATGTAACATCATGTTATCTTTTCACATTCTCAAACTAAGATAAACCCCTGCGGACAAGAAGCAAATAAACTACCTGCCAATGGACCTAGCCAATCTCACTCCCTGGCAGAGTATGCCTAAAGGTCAAAAAGTCGGTCTTAATGAAGCCAGAATCTTAACTGATTCTCTTTGCCAAAACTTGTGCTGGTCCTGGAAATGAGCTACATATTTGAGGCGGGGACTCAGGCTAATGATCCATTGAGTTCAGCTACCTCATGAATCAAGCTAGAGGCCCCTTAGTCCTTCAAAATTTGGTCAATGAATCAGTCTCTCAAATGGCCTAGGGCCACGAGGCCCATGGAAGTAGTTGGCCTCTTTCCTAGAATCCTGTTCTACCCTCCTCTGGCCTGCCATGGATATATACTGAACAAGTAATCAGAAGTCACCAGATATCTCGGTGTCCTTGTGTGTATCCACCTGCCTCGAGCCCAAACCCAATACAGCTAAACAACAAGTTGCTGATAATGTATCTGAATTAAATTTATGTGAAAGGTGCTATGGTCTGTACATACAAATATTCTTATTCATTTTCCATCCATCACCTGTGCATGCCTTTAGGGATCACAGGCTGGAATAGTTAGTTTTGAAATAGGAAATTTTCCTTGACTCTTTTGTGGGCCTCACATCAGGGGTGCCTCATTTATTTGTCTGCAGCAACTTTCAACCCCTCATGGGACAGGGAGCACACAGGTGAGTGGGTGCAGGAGCCAGAGTGAACACTTTTCAGTACCGGTAGGAGCAAAACTCTGTGTGGCCCTGTAGCAGAATCTAGGGTGGTACCTGTGACCTCTGAAGACACAGAGGGCATGTGTTACAGTGCGCTGTTTTAGCTTTGCCATCTGTGGATGGCTGAAGTGCTAACAGCTCAGTGAACGGTCAGTGTGACAGTCTTTTGCACCTGCACCCAAGTCCTTGTCCAGTGTCCAGGAGAAATGAGGTTACATGAACAAATTGAAGGGTGGTGAATGTGGAGGATTTTATTGCCAAAGAAAGTGACTCTCAGTGGGAAGGGGAACTGGAAGGGGGATGGAATGGGAAGGTGGTCTTCCCCTGGAAGTCCTGTTGTCATTCCATCCCTCTGAAGTCAAGCTACTTCTCTCTGACATATGGCTGCTGTCTCTCTTCTCTCCTTCTCTGCCCTCTGCCAGTTGGGTCAGGGGTTTTTATGGGTATAGGATGTGGGGCAGGGTGGGTCATGGGTGGTTTTGGAAAAGGTAACATTAGAACAGGAAAATGGGGATGTTCTCACTTTGGGCCGTGGTTCCAGGTTTGATGGTGGGGCTTCACCAGGGATCCCTCCCTTTTCTGTCTAGAATTTCTCTACCTCCTGTCCCTATCACTTTGATGAAATATAAAAACAAATCTTGGGGGGGGGGGCAGAGCAAGATGGCCGAATAGGAACAGCTCCAGTCTCCAGCTCCCAGCATGAGCAACACAGAAGACAGGTGATTTCTGCATTATCAACTGAGGAATGCAGCTCATTGCCAGCAACGGATCAAAGCTGGACGGAGAATGACTTTGATGAGATGAGAGAAGAAGGCTTCAGTCCATCAAACTTCTCAGAGCTAAAGGAGGAATTACAAGCCAGAAGAGAGTGGGGGCCAATATTCAACATTCTTAAAGAAAAGAATTTTCAACCCAGAATTTCATATCCAGCCAAACTAAGTTTCATAAGTGAAGGGGAAATAAAATCCTTTACAGATAAGCAAATGCTTAGAGATTTTGTCACCACTAGGCCTGCCTTACAAGAGACCCTGAAGGAAGCACTAAACATGGAAAGGAACAACCGGTACCAGCCATTGCAAAACCATGCCAAAATGTAAAGACCATCGAGGCTAGGAAGAACCTGCATCAACTAACGAGCAAAATAACTAGTTAATATCATAATGGCAGGATCAAGTTCACACATAACAATATTAACCTTAAATGTAAATGGACTAAATGCTCCAATTAAAAGACACAGACTGGCAAACTGGATAAAGAGTCAAGACCCATCAGTCTGCTGTACACAGGAGACCCATCTCACATGCAGAGACATACATAGGCTCAAAATAAAGGGATGGAGGAAGATCTACCAAGCAAATGGAGAACAAAAAAAAAGCAGGGGTTGCAATAATAGTCTCTGATAAAACAGTCTTTAAACTATCAAAGATCAAAAGAGACAAAGAAGGCCATTACAAAATGGTAAAGGGATCAATTCATCAGGAAGAGCTAACTATCCTAAATATATATGCACCCAATACAGGAGCACCAAGATTCATAAAGCAAGTCCTTAGAGACTTACAAAGAGACTTACACTCCCATACAATAATAATGGGAGACTTCAACACCCCACTGTCAACATTAGACAGATCAACGAGACAGAAAGTTAACAAGGATATCCAGGAATTGAACTCATCTCTGCAGCAAGCAGACCTAATAGACATCTACAGAACTCTCCATCCCAAATCAACAGAATATACATTCTTCTCAGCACCACATCACACTTATTCCAAAATTGACCACATAATTGGAAGTAAAGCACTCCTCAGCAAATGTACAAGAACAGAAATTATAACAAACTGTCTCTCAGACCATAGTGCAATCAAACTAGAACTCAGGACTAAGAAACTCAATCAAAACCGCTCAACTACATGGAAACTGAATAACCTGCTCCTGAATGACTACTGGGTACACAACGAAATGAAGGTAGAAATAAAGATGTTCTTTGAAACCAATGAGAACAAAGATAAACATACCAGAATCTCTGGGACACATTTAAAGCAGTGTGTAGAGGGAAATTTATAGCACTAAATGCCCACAAGAGAAAGCTGGAAAGATCTAAAATTGACACTCTAACATCACAATTAAAAGAACTAGAGAAGCAAGAGCAAACACATTCAAAAGCTAGCAGAAGGCAATAAATAACTAAGATCAGAGCAGAACTGAAGGAGATAGAGACACAAAAATCCCTCCAAAAAATCAATGAATCCAGGAGTTGGTTTTTTGAAAAGATCAACAAAATTGACAGACCACTAGCAAGACTAATAAAGAAGAAAAGAGAGAAGAATCAAATAGACACAATAAAAAATGATAAAGGGGATATCACCACCAACCCCACAGAAATACACACTACCATCAGAGAATACTATAAACACCTCTATGCAAATAAACTAGAAAATCTAGAAGAAATGGATAATTTTCTGGACACTTACACTCTCCCAAGACTAAACCAGGAAGAAGCTGAATCCCTGAATAGACCAATAGCAGGCTCTGAAATTGAGGCAATAATTAATAGCCTACCAACCAAAAAAAGTCCAGGACCAGATGGACTCACAGCTGAATTCTACCAGAGGTACAAGGAGGAGATGGTACCATTCCTTCTGAAACTATTCCAATCTATAGAAAAAGAGGGAATCCTCCCTAACTCATTTTATGAGGCCAACATCATCCTGATACCAAAGCCTGGCAGAGACACAACAAAAAAAGAGAATTTTAGACCAATATCCCTGATGAACATCGATGCAAAAATCCTCAATAAAATACTGGCAAACCAGATCCAGCAGCACATCAAAAAGCTTATCCACCATGATCAAGTGGGCTTCATCCCTGGGATGCAAGGCTGGTTCAACATATGCAAATCAATAAACGTAATCCAGCATATAAACAGAACCAAAGACAAAAACCACATGATTATCTCAATAGATGCAGAAAAGGCCTTTGACAAAATTCAGCAGCCCTTCATGCTAAAAACTCCCAATAAATTTGGTATTGATGGAACGTATCTCAAAATCATAAGAGCTACTTATGACAAACCCACAGCCAATATCATACTGAATGGGCAACAACTGGAAAAATTCCCTTTGAAAACTGGCACAAGACAGGGATGCCCTCTCTCACCACTCCTATTCAACATAGTGTTGGAAGTTCTGGCTAGGGCAATCAGGCAAGAGAAAGAAATCAAGGGTAATAAGTTAGGAAAAGAAGAAGTCAAATTGTCCCTGTTTGCAGATGACATGATTGTATATTTAGAAAACCCCATTGTCTCAGCCCAAAATCTCCTTAAGCTGATAAGCAACTTCAGCAAAGTCTCAGGATACAAAATTAATGTGCAAAAATCACAAGCATTCTTATACACCAGTAACAGACAAACAGAGAGCCAAATCATGAATGAACTTCCATTCACAATTGCTTCAAAGAGAATAAAATACCTAGGAATCCAACTTACAAGGGATGTAAAGGACCTCTTCAAGGAGAACTACAAACCACTGCTCAGTGAAATAAAAGAGGACACAAACAAATGGAAGAACATACCATGCTCATGGACAGGGAGAATCAATATTGTGAAAATGGCCATACTGCCCATGGTAATTTATAGATTCAATGCCATCCCCGTCAAGCTACCAATGACTTTCTTCACAGAATTGGAAAAAATTGCTTTAAAGTTCATATGGAACCAAAAAAGAGCCTGCATCTCCAAGACAATCCTAAGCCAAAAGAACAAAGCTGGAGGCATCACACTACCTGACTTCAAACTATACTACAAGGCTACAGTAACCAAAACAGCATGGTACTGGTACCAAAACAGAGATATAGACCAATGGTACAGAACAGAGTCGTCAGAAATAATACCACACAACTACAGCCATCTGATCTTTGATAAACCTGAGAAAAACAAGAAATGGGGAAAGGATTCCCTATTTAATAAATGGTGCTGGGAAAATTGGCTGGCCTAAGTAGAAAGCTGAAACTGGATCCTTTCCTTACTCCTTATACGAAAATTAATTCAAGATGGATTAGAGACTTAAATGTTAGACCTAATACCATAAAAACCCTAGAAGAAAACCTAGGTAATACTATTCAGGACATAGGCATGGGCAAGGACTTCATGTCTAAAACACCAAAAGCAATGGCAACAAAAGCCAAAATTGACAAATGGGATCTCATTAAACTAAAGAGCTTCTGCACAGCAAAAGAAACTACCATCAGAGTGAACAGGCAACCTACAGAATGGGAGAAAATTTTTGCAATCTACTCATCTGACAAAGGGCTAATATCCAGAACCTACAAAGAACTCAAACAAATTTACAAGAAAAAAACAAACAACCCCATCAAAAAGTGTGCAAAGGATATGAACAGACATTTCTCAAAAGAGGACATTCATACAGCCAACAGACACATGAAAAAATGCTCATCATCACTGGCCATCAGAGAAATGCAAATCAAAACCACACTGAGATACCATCTCACACCAGTTAGTATGGCAATCATTAAAAAGTCAGGAAACAACAGGTGCTGGAGAGGATGTGGAGAAATAGGAACACTTTTGCACTGTTGGTGGGATTGTAAACTAGTTCAACCATTATGGAAAACAGTATGGCGATTCCTCAAGGATCTAGAACTAGAAGTACCATATGACCCAGCCATCCCATTACTGGGTATATACCCAAAGGATTATAAATCATGCTGCTATAAAGACACATGCACATGTATGTTTATTGTGGCACTATTCACAATAGCACAGACTTGGAATCAACCCAAATGTCCATCAGTGACAGACTGGATTAAGAAAATGTGGCACATATACACCATGGAATACTATGCAGCCATAAAAAAGGATGAGTTTGTGTCCCTTGTAGGGACATGGATGCAGCTGGAAACCATCATTCTCAGCAAACTATCGCAAGAACAGAAAACCAAACACCGCATGTTCTCACTCATAGGTGGGAACTGAACAATGAGATCACTTGGACTCGGGAAGGGGAACATCACACACTGGGGCCTATCACGGGGAGGGGGGAGGGGGGAGGGATTGCATTGGGAGTTATACCTGATGTAAATGACGAGTTGATGGGTGCTGACGAGTTGATGGGTGCAGCACACCAACATGGCACAAGTATACATATGTAACAAACCTGCACGTTATGCACATGTACCCTAGAACTTAAAGTATAATAAAAATAAAATAAAATAAAATAAAAAACAAAAAACAAATCTGCTTTTCCCCAAAGTTTCAAATGAATTGACTTCACAGCCATTGGCTAATGCCCCCAGTGAGACTGAGTACTCCATGCTGCAAGAACAATCTTGAACTTTAAAGGTAGTGGGGTAGTGGTGGGTAGAGGCTGAGCCTGCTTTGTGAATAAAGAAGAGAGAAAAAGGCACATCTAAGGAGACCTCTGTTGCCTAAGACCTGTGAGTCTAAAATAACTTAAGAGTGGGTTCCAAGATAGGGAAAAGGGGCAGAAAATAGACTTCCTCATCCTCTCTGCTCACAGCCCACCTCATTCCAACTCTGCCTTGACTACCTATCACTCTGACCTTTTGTTTCTAGGAGTGGGTGGTAATGGTGAAAGGAATCCATTAATGCCCCTAGGAGTAAAATGCTGTTCCTAGTCTTTGCCCAACCTTGGAGGAGGTCTCATGGCTTTGCTTCATGCTGACCACACCAAACCCAGGCTCTGGGATGTAAGTGCTCTCATCTCCTCTCCCTGTCAGTTTCTTATGGCCTTAGCTTGCCCTCCCTCTTCAACCAGTTTAAGTTGGTACCAAATATACATTCACAGATATTACAAAAGACATGCATACTTATTGACAAATTTCATCTATCTATCTATCTATCTATCTATCTATCTATCTATCTATCTATGTATGTATGTATGTATGTATCTATCTATCTATCTTAAAACTTGAAAGATTCCCCAGTCTTCACCCCTGTGGTTAAGGCTATATGCAGTTTGACATGTAGGGTTTCATTTAATTTTCCAGGTACTGTATGCTCAAGCAACTCATCCAGATTATTAAAAATTCCAGGGAATGTCAATTTTGAATCCTGGTAAAGCCAGATGCTGCAGACCATAGGACAATTAGGGTAAGTGAAAAAGCCTTGGGTGGCATGGCTTTTTGAGACCCCTGCTAGTGGGTGCCAATGCATGTTTGCCCCATCAAGGGGGTGCTTTGTGAGACATATGTGAGACACTATACCCCAGCAGGCTGTACTAAAGCAGCCTAGATACCAGGATGAACATTCTTAGCTTCTTTGGTGATCTCTGCGTTGTGGCTGAAGCCAAATATCCATGCCCGGCTAACAGATAAGATGTCTTTGTGAAGGTAAAAGGCCAATGTCTTTGAGGAAAGTTTGGCTTTTTCTGGGTACCTTCCCACCCTACTGTCTGCTTTGCTCTGCCTCCCCTCCCAGAAACAAAAAGCCTTAGTCAAGTTTGTTAACTTAGTCAATCAAAAGCTCATAGTATAAGAGCCCTAGATGCAACTAAGAAAAATAGCATGCACACATGACAGATTCATGGCTTAGTGGTTAACCAAGGCAGTTTGTTTGGAAGGGACAAAGGTCTGTAAACCAAGGATTTATGGAATGTATAAGATCTTTACATTTATTCATTCATCCAGAGCACCCCCTCGCTTTGCACCATCAAGAACTTTTTCTTGCCATTTCCTCACAAGTGTCATAACCTATGACGTAAGTTGTCCTCCTTGGGTTGCCAATGAAGAAGTACCGCAAGAGTGGAGGTCAGCTATTTGGCCTGTGATAAAGACAATGGAAACCCCAGCAATAAGAAAAAGAACTGAAAGGCTAGTGAAAGCCAGGAGTTTCACTCCCTGTTTTCTGCTTCTCAGAACCGGGGTCAATAGAGTCAGATTTTTAGCATGCTTGCATGCGTTTACTCATTCACTCCTCGTTTTATTTTACCAAGGACCCAAGGAAGTTAAGAATCTTAGCTTTTCCATTCTACTTTAAAATTGATACACAGTGGGAAATGTTTCTTGAGGGAATGTCACACTTTTTTCCCAAACTGGATAATCACCAACCAACCCACTAGTGTTATATTTAGGGTTTTTAGAACTCAGGAAGCTGTAAAACTCACTGGTTTAAGAAACATGCTGCTTTGTTCAGGGAGGACTTAGTCTAATCAGAAGGTTTAAAGATCCAAGATCACTATAATAGGCAGCCTATAAAGCATAAACCCACAGAATGGCAGAGCTGGAAGGGATCAAAAATCATATAGTCAAACATATACCAGTATCTCATCAGACCATGGGCATATTACTCATTTTTTTCTGTGGATGCCACTGGCTTTTCAGAGATCAGTGGCTTTGGGTCATGGGAATGGTCTTTTTGCCTTGCAGCTCTCATGTTCCAGCTCTAAGGGTTTTGCATTTGTCTTGCTTTCCAGCTCTAACATGAAAAAAAATGATTTTTATATAAACTAGAATGTTAAGGTGAGAGCATGACAATGGTCATAAAAACCCTAATCAACTTTCTTTTAAAAATTTATTGAAATTGTATATATTTAAGGTATATAGCATGATGTTTTGATATACTTGAGCACCTTTCTAACTTCCCCCACCCCCTGGCTTAGCATTGAAAAATTCCCTTGGGGTGTCCCCAGTGGAACAAATTATTTCTTTTAATAGCGCCGATGACTAGGTGGATGAGCCTGAGGGGTGTGTGCGTGTCACATAACGAGGCAATTAGTTTATTAATAATACTGTGACTGCCCCTAATTCCATTAACAAACATGCATGATGTGTGTGCCTTCCCCTAGGCACTTCATTAAGCATTTGATAGAGCAGTGATTAGCATTATCCTCACTAACACCTGACACTGGCTGTGTGCTTTGCATTTACCTTTCAGGACAGGAAGCAAAGTTGAGAAAATCAGCAGCAAGTAGAGGTAATAAGGCCCAGAGAAGGGGCAGATATATTGTTCTCAGAGTTTAGAGTTTTGTAGAAGAGTAAAAATCATGTAATTTGGGACTCATATAGGGTGACTGGCATTTATTTTGTGAAACAGACAAACAAAAAACCTGTACAAGTGAGAAGCTCTATCATTTCACTTAAAAATGACATTTTAACTCCAAAGATGTAGAAAGGACAGAATAGATTTAGAGTAAATTTAATTCATAAAAAACTCACTGCATTGTCCTCATTCCTGTGGAAACATGGTCACAAACTGGAATTGGTACACACATTGGTTTTTGGAAAGTTCTGGTCTACATGAGAACTAACAATCTCAGCTTTATGGAGGCACCTACTGGCTGGTCTGGGGTGACATTGGTTAGTTTCCCAGAAGAATAATCAGATGTAAAGGCATAAGATAGGAAGCTTCTGGGACAAGAAAGCAAGAAGATGGAAGGATCATTCTTTCCACTATCATTGTGAGACAGGGGGATATGCTAAAAGTGCAAATGTCTTATGGACAGACAAATTGATGGTTTTCCAGCAATAATCTGGTATAGCTCCTGGATAGAGCAAGGTGGCACCAGAAGACTTTCTTGTGGAAACTCTTCTCCACAGTGTGGTCCCTTCCCCACCTCTCCAAACACACACACACACACAAACACACACACACACACACACACACACACACACACACACACACACTCTCTTAGGACACCCTTTCTTTTTCTAATACTAGTTGCCTGCAATATGTATTGACAAGATGAAAAGCACCTTCCACTTAGAATCCAAATACCCAAGTTCCAGTCCTGATTCTGACACTAGCGTGATTTCTGGCAAGTTTTCTCCTTTCCCTGAACCTTGGTTTCCACACTTGTATAATGGGAGAATTGAACTAGGCTTATCTGTAGGCGCAAGTAGCTCTGATATCCTCTCCACTCCACCCCACCTCTGTCGCAAGCTGGCCTTAGTTAATTTCTTTAGTTCATTTGGGGCCGACAGAGGCATGATTCTTATCTGGTCTCTGTTGGATTGGTGGCAGAGTCCTCCTTACCTTGTTCTTCCTCTTCTCATGCACCATTGCAGGCTCAGCAAGGTCAGCTCAGGCCTGTTTCCCTTTCAACTGTGCATGATATCACTGAAAGAGTGCTTCATGCTGGAGTTTATGGGCTGAGAACCCAAGGGCACTTCACTAATTTTCATGGTCTCCAGCTATATTCCATTTTTCTAATAGATTGATTTATCCATTTAAGACAGACAAGATTGCTTTGGGCCCAGAAATGCTCTTTGAGTGGATGTTTCTAGAAGAAGGGAAAAATGTAGTTGAAACAGAAGTGGCCACTCTTCAAAGCACTCCTTTCCCCTCACGCAATACCCCCATAGGGGCACTAGAGGCCATACAGATCTCAATCCATGCCCTGCACTGTTGCTTATTAGCTGTGCCATCTTGAGCAATTTTCTTGACTTTTCTGAGCTTCAGTTTTTCCATTTGCAAAGTTTGGAGAGTTTTGATGCAGATTAGACAAGAATATAATGTAGTTAGCATATAGCAAACATTCAATAAATGGTAGCTATTGCAATTCTTTATAACAGTTCCATAGCTATATAATGAAGCTCTTACTGCCCTTCTGGGCAGAGCTGGATAGTCTCCCCAGCTAGGTGTAAGAAAAAACAGCCAGTTTCTTCAGAAAAGTGAAATATATACACCCAAACTGACAGTGACAGTCAGGCAGCCATCTTCAGCCCTCATATCAGGGACTAGCTCCAGGCCTCACTGCATCTTGAGGAAGCCAGCCTGAATGCTTCTGGAACCACCCTGTGACCATGAATCTTCATGGGACAAAGTGAAGGCTTTTACTGTGGTGTCCCTTTTCTATCTGTGTCTGGCATGTGGTATTTCTAATGCTGACAACACTGCAAGTTAAGAATTACATCCTCATTTTACTGTTAAAGAAAAAGGCACAGATTAGTTTCACATGCTACTGTGGCCTTGGTGGTGCCATGCTCTACCTATTAATTAGTTTAGCTCAGGGATAATGTTCATGTTCATGTTCACTAATACTTTGTTACACCCATACTTCACTGTGTGTGGGCTGGGAGGTAACAAGCTTCCTCAAGGGACTGACACCAAGATGGAAAAGGAGGCATGGCACCACAGACATACACTCTGGAAGAGACAATGTTATGTGTTCGTCAAGTCTTGTTTTTTTCCTCTTTCTGCTTGCATAGAAAAGTTACATTTCCCACCCTTCCTTGCAATTATATGGGGGCCATGTGACTACATTCTTGCCAATGGGATTTGGAAGAAATGACATAAGCTACTTCCTAGCCTGGCCCTTAAAATATCTCACAGGAGTCTTTAACCCTCTCTCCCCTTACTATAGAGAACTTGGGGCACCATATTGAGATGCTGCCATCACATAATGGAAAGAGCCTGGAGCCTGGAATTGCCAAAATTGGAGGAGAACCCCCTGATGACACTCATCAGATTTTATGTGTATATGAAAGAAACTTTAGTTGTGCCTCACCACTGAGATTTAAGTCTATTTGTTATTGCAACATAGCATAACGTTATTCTGATTAATGCATATAACTGTCATATATAGTTAGAAACATATACATATGGTAGTCCCCCTTATACTCAGAGGATATGTTCCAAGAATCCCAAAAACCACAGATAGTACCAGGCCCTATACAGGCATATCTCAAAGATATTGCAGCTTTGGTTCCAGACCATGTCAATAAAGTGAATATTGCAATAAAGCAAGTCACACACATTTTTTTTGGTTTCCCAGTGCATATAAAAGTTATGTTTACACTACACTGTAGTCTACTAAGTGTACAATAGCATTGTGTCTAAGACAACAATGTAGATACCTTAATTAAAAAACACTTTGTTGCTAAAAAAGGCTGACACAGAGACACAAAGTGAGCACATGCTGTTGGAAATATGGCACTGATGGACTTGTTCGACACAGGGTTGCTGCAAACCTTAAATTTTTGAAAAACATACTATTTGCAAAGCACAATAAAGTAAAAGGCAATGAAACAAGGTATGCCTGTGTATACTCTGTTTTTTGGATCTGATAATTGAGATGGCTACTAAGTGACTAATGCACAGGTAACATCTACAGCATGGATACGCTGGACGAAGGGATAATTCGTCCCACCTCTGTCCCTCAGGTGGGACAGAGGGGGATGGTGCAAGATTTCATCACTCTACTCAGAAGGGCATGAATTTAAAAATTTATGAATTGTATATTTTTTGGAGTTTTCCATTTAATATTTTCAGACTGAGGTTGATTGCACATAACTGAAACCATAGACAGGGAAACTGAGGATAAGCAGAAACTACTGAACTCTAAAGAGAGAGATGGCAGAGAGAATGATTTGGAAAGTCAGGGATGAGGGAATAAATGAATGATAAAATGGATAGAGGGAACATAGGCTTGGAAGCCAGCGCAGAGATTTTTGTGAAGTAATGATCAGAACAACCTGAAGATGCCTGATACGCTATGTTTCCAAAAAGAAACCTCATCTTTAGCTCTTGCTGAAGCTGCTCCCCCATGTAGAAGGACAAAGCAATGCTGGGAGGGAGCATTTTCAGTTTCTTAGGTCAGGCTCATGTATTGTGCACCCTATTTGAGCAGGTGCTGATACTCAGCAACTCCTTGAGATGAAAGCAATTTTGTCAATCATTTCATGTATTATTCCTTTAGTCTCCTCGAGCAGAAAGGGATTTTTCTGTTTTCTATCCCAAGGATAGATAAAAAGAAGTCTTTTCTGGCTGGGCACCATGGCCTGACCCATTCAAGGCCCCTTCTTGATCAGAGGTACCAAATGTTATGTTGGAGAATGGTCTTTGCATTCCACACAAGGTATAGATATCTAGCCCCCAAGCTGTCAAAGATCCACTCTGGAGCTGCTCTCCATGTCTTCCTTTAAGCCTAGGCCATTGCATGCCAGCAGCTCAGACTGTCTCTTAAAGTTTCTCTAAACCTGCATGCTGCAGTTTAAGGGCGCTTTCTCTTGTGCTGTTGTCAGTAGAAACAGAGAATGCATATTACCCATCCTGACTAACTGCCTCCACCCAGCTTTGCTTCTTCCCTAGACTACTGAGCTAACTGCCATCATTAACCTAGGAACTCTTCCCTTTTTGGAAAGCCTGCCTTGGTGAGTATTCCAGGCCGGACAGTAGCTGTATTCTTTCCAATCTTTAAGGCAGTCATTGAACATTTTACAATTTCTTTATGAAGTCTTAAGAGGAAGTGAATTGTCAGCTAGGTTGGGCCATCCACAGTCTCCCAGGGGACTGTACAGCGGCTTGAGAAAAACCTCATCCTGGCCTATTACAACAGTGCTGCCTTGCCAAAGTACACAAGGTCAGCCACTGCGCTCCGCTCTGAGCTGAGCCAGAGCAATGGAGGGCAGAGTGCAAGAACGGTAGGGCTTCCCTGACCTGACAAATCAGGTCTCGCCAGACCTCAAGGCCAGTCAGCTCTGTGCCATGCAGGAGTTGTTGCAGCCAAGTTAGCACACGTATTTCCACCCAGCCGTGCTGAGTGCAGCACAGACTTCCAGGAACCGGCTTCAATTTCTGGTCCTAAAAGAGGTGTTGGCAAGAAATAAAGACAGAGAAAGTAAGAATGAAAGAAGGAAGGAAGGAGGGAGGAGGTTGGGAGGAAAGAAAGAAAGAAGGGAATACATAAAAGAAAGCAAACCTTGCATCTGAGTATTCCTGGGCCATGACAATGAGCTGTGTTGAGATAGTTAGTACTTGCACATAGCTAGACAACCAGAATGTGTGTGACTGTTAAATTCAGAGCACTGCGATTATGGCAGGAACTTAAGAACTAGGAGGCCCTCCCTGCCCTGGTATGCCTCATTCTGCTATCTAAACATACCCAAAAGGACTTTAGGACAATTCCAAGAAAGCGGAGCAGATGTGAAGTGATATAGTTTAAATAGCTTTATAGAAGTGCTTACGTGATTTTCCTTATGCAGCTGAAATGCCCCAGCCTAGAGATGGAGCACTGGATTTCTTATATCCCACTGTGTTACCTATTGGCCAAAACTGCTATCTGTCTCCACTTCCATGTCAGCAGTAGTCTTCTTGCAGCAGCTTGTAGAGATCTGATACCTCATTGTGATTTCATGTGAAACTCCAGACCCAGTATCCATTACACTTAATGCAGCAGTAGAGACCTTAAGGCCAACATTCTGAGAAACTATGTTGGTTCTGTCGTCACACAAACACAAAAAAAGCAGCAGATGCATCCTCAATGAACAGAGAGTAAACAAATACACTCTGAAGATTTGAGGGCAAGGGTGCTAGAACAGATTTTTTTTCAAGATTCCTTATTAGCCCCAAGATTCTGTAACTAGTACTGTCATTTTAAAACTATTTTATTTAGAAAAGATTAAACTTGACTCCCTTGATCTCTTATCCCTAATGATAAGGATATAGGTCTATCATTCAGCTTTCCTGTAATCTGTTTGGGAAGGGGGTGTGTATGTGTATGTGTGTGTGTATGTGTGTGTGTGTGTGTGTGTGTGTGTATGTGTGTGTGTGTCTTTCTTTCCAAGGGAAAAGAGATACCTAAAGAGATATAGAGACTTATCCAAAGGAAGTTTCTCCATCCGTGCCCTCAGCCCACCTCATCCTGCCCACCAAGATAGGCTCAAACTCCAGGAATTCCTGACACGTAGATACCCACCATCCCACACATACAATTACTTCTGTTGCCTTGCACCCCTAACAAGTACCAACATATTTCAACAAAGCTGTCAGGACTGAAACATGTGTCTAAAACAGGGAGCAAAACATTCTAAGTGAAAGAGGAGGAGGTAATGAGGGTGGGCCACGTGGCTCCTAGATGAAAATTGTTTTCCATCTGGGTCTCTAGAAGGGAGAACTTAGAGATGGTGAAATCCCAGGGCAAGAAGGAACTTTTAGAAACAGCTTAAATCACCCCAGACAGATGCCACAACACCCTCATTTAAAACATTTCTTGAGAAACTCCCTTAATTATTGTTTGTAAATGCTCCCTTTTGCCTTTTAGTCAGTGTGCTGCTACAAGCTCTTACTTCTTGGTTTGCAAGTGATGCTGGTCGCAATGATTGGGTAGTCTTAAGTGAGGCACTATGGGGTATACAAAGGAGGAAAAAATAGATCTCACTTCCAAGATCTGGTGGCCTTTCTCTAATAATGCTTTATAGAGAACCTGAATGCAGTTTGTTTAGCTCAGAACTCCAGCCTGAGGGCATGACATGGCACAGGTGGTTGTCCTAGACAGGTCAGGCTAAGAACTATTAGCAAGGAAACTCCGTGAGTTATGTGACATTTGCCCAAAAAATGTCCAGAACCATATTTGCCCTCATTGTTTCTGAGCAATCTCACAGAAATCCTTGTCAGAGCCCTTTCTAATTTCCGGGGAGCTTTAGAGATTCATGACACAACTAAAGCAAAACCAAACAGGGAACCAGCTTCTCTCTCCAGTTTATCTGTAGAGAAGTTATTTCCCGTTCTTGGCATCTACCTTGGGGTTCATTTTCTACCAATGCTCTGAATCTTTGAGAAAGAATTCATTCCTGTTTGATTAATAGGTCATGTGTTTCCACTTAGCATGTGACAGTTAACCTATTATACATATACCATATTATTGGCGGTGGGAGCTGTGTAGATTGGGATGTGTTAGTGACATTTTAGAGAAGAGGTGACAGAGGAATTTGTCTGTCTGGTAGCATCCAAGCTAGGACACAGGGTGAAAAATAGAGTGCAAATATATAGACACACACAGACATGCTTCCATAAGTTTCTTGGCTCTTCTAACCTCCCCTCCTGAGTCCACCTCCCCCGATACATAAACAACTACAGCAGCAATACTTGGTCTCCTAGATGTACCCAAATATGAACTATAAGGCTGGGCAGGGTGCAGTGGCTCATCCCTGTAATCCCAGCACTTTGGAATGCCGAGGCGGGTGGATCACTTGAGGTCAGGAGTTCGATACCTGGCCTGGCCAACATGGTGAAACCTCATCTCTACTAAAAATACAAAAAGCATGTAGCTGGGCATGGTGGTGTGCACCTGTAATCACAGCTACTCAGAAGACTGAGGCAGGATAATCGCTTGAACTCAGGAGGAAGAGTTTGCAGTGAGCCGAGATCGCACCACTGCACTCCAGCCTGGGTGACAAAGTCAGACTCCGTCTCAAAAAAAAAAAAAAAAAGAACTATAAGGCTCAAATCTGGAATTAGCAAACATCAGGACAGAAGAAGTTAGATTCTTCTTAACTCCTCCTTCTCCAACAGATATTCCTCCAGCAAGTTAACCAACCCTCGATAAAAATGGGGAGAGAAGTTACATTCCTCCTCTTAATGTCTTTCTGCCTGCCCTGTATCCAACTTGCCTGGCCTCACTGCCTAACCCTACTAAAGCACTCACCTATCCTCCACTGCCTTATCTCTGGTGGGGCTGGCCTTTCCTGTAGTTCACATGTCCAACATAGCTGTGCAGATCAGAGTGGCAACCTGGATGGAAAAGGTCAGCAAAAGATGAGAGGACCATTTGTGCTTCTGTGCCTTGTCCAAACTCTTCTCTGTGGTCAGTCACCTGCAAGGCCTTAATTGAGTCAGGCACTATAGAATATGCAAAAAGGAAGAGAGAGATTCTGATCTCAAGAGTCTTGCAATATAGCTGAAAAGGAAGAAGGTAACACACCCACTGGAGACTAAAGAATTGGATATAATAGTGGAAAGATGTATTCAGTGGTGAGTAATCATATTGTTGTTGTTGTTGTTGTTGTTTTTGAGACAGAGTCTCACACTGTTGCCCAGGCTGGACTGCAGTGGCGTGATGTCGACTCACTGCAAGCTCCGCCTCCTGGGTTCACGACATTCTCCTGTCTCAGCCTCCCGAGTAGCTGGGATTACAGGCACCCACGGCCAAGCCCGGCTTATTTTTTGTATTTTTAGTAGAGACGGGCTTTCACCATGTTAGCCAGGATGGTCTTCATCTCCTAACCCTGTGATCCACCCGCCTCGGCCTCCCAAAGTGCTGGGATTACAGGCGTGGGCCACCGGGCCTGGCGAGTAATCATATTCTTGTTGAAAGAGCTGAGAGGCCATGAGGGTTTCCTGTGAGCTAGAGTAGTCTGGAAAGACTTTATATAGGAGGTAGGAGTTGATCTGGTGTCCAGTGGGTCTCATTATAGAACCCCATACTGGGATGGTCTTGCAATCCGCTCTTCCTGAGTTTGTCGAGGTCTGGAAATGGGACAGAGGTGAAGCCAGGGGAAGCTACGACCTAGTACTTTTTTGACCACAGTCCTCCTATGGTTCTATTCCCCAGTTTGGCTTTCTGTACCTCTACCTACCCCTCCACACGTCATCTTGAGTTTTGAATTTACACCAAGCAGCAGCTGGAAACCAGGCATTGGCTGCTGGAACAATATTGGCTGGATTTCAAGTTATTTCAGACGTTCACAAGGGGAAATTTGCTTTGCTCTTGCACATTATAATAAAGACCATGTGCTCTGGGCCCCATGGAAACATAGTTCTCTAATAGTTCATCTTGGGGATTCAATAACACATACAAACTCGAGTTGCTGTGAAAGGCATGCTGGTTGCTTGAACTCAAAAGCAATGCTCCTGAGTCCCCAAGGGGATTGCTTGTCCTCAAAAGAGAGAAGCTGTTGGGCCTCTAAATGGAATAGAATTCTGACATTTTTCTCATTCCTTCCTCCACTGAGAAACACAAGAGCTTCTTGTATCAAGAGGAAACTAGCATGGGAAGTGTGACTTGCTTTAAAAAGCCTTTGAAGCACGCATTTCTGCAAACCACTGCTGGCCTGGAGAGAGAGAGAAAAAAAAAAAAACCCACTGTGGTGGGAAGCCAGGGACCTGGGTTCTAGCTCCAGTAGGGCCATTAATTTCTTTTGTGATCTGGAAGCAGGCTGTTACTCTTCCTACTGCTTCCCTGGCACCCATCCTAGCCTTCAATTTTTAAAATGACAGTATGGTGTCTTCTTGACAGCTTTGGCAGCTCTGAAATTCTGTGGTTCAAAGTCTAGCTCTTAAAATGGAAGCCAACACTTGAGAGAAAGAAGCCTGTGGTAGAACTCACTCTAGGGATAATGTTATACACAGGAGTGGTAGATGTTGCCTCTCTTGGGTGATTTGGGCTACTCTGGCCTTGCCTTAAAGTATCTCTTCCCTGATGTGGCAAGATCTTCTGTTTTTCTGGTTTCCTTTTTTTCTCTTTTTTTGGATTAATCACAGCCCTGATGCCCTCTTCTAAAATGTATATGGTCTTTGTAACCTCTTAACATGAATGCACTAACTGGACACTGTTCTCCTTAACTGGGGAATAGGGAGATAAAGAGAAGGTGGTGATAGCAATTGAGGAGGCAGATATGAAAAGGTGGTTGCCAAAGACACATTCTTCCCTGCCTTCACAAGTTTGCTCAGGGACAGCCCTGACTCTCCTACAATATTGTTGTTTCCAGAGTGGGTAGAGAAGCAGAGAGTTCTTGTTTCATCCTTATAATCTATTTGGAAAGTCAGTTTTTGGAGGTGTTGGCCTATCCCCAGTTGGATTTGTCTGGAAGGAAGTACCAAGTCACAGGACATGTCTGCTGACATCAAGCAATAATATACTTGTGTCCTCTGTGAGGGATATAGTAAAACCTTTAGAGATGAAGAACCCATAGTCCTCTGCTCATCTATTTCCATTACTTAGGTTCCTTTGTCATCATAAAGTTTCCCTGTTAGCTGAGGTTCTTAATGCTGTGATTTGCAGAAGACATAGTGTTTAATCCTAGTTCACCCCTTACATAGTCTTGTGACCTTGTATAGCAGTCATTTAATGCTTACACTAGGTTATTAACCACACAAGAAAACTGGTCTTCATGGCTCACAGTCATACTTGGAAGGGAAAAGAAGAGAGAGGAAGAAAGGGAAAAGTAGAGTGGGGAAAGGAATGAAGAAGAGAGGAAGTTTTTTTGTTTCTTTTTCTTTCTTTCTTTTTTTTTTTTTTTTTTAATTAAAGACTCTATCACTGAGCTTGATCACCCACCTTATTCTACAGACTTGGCTCCGAATGACTTTTGGTTGTTTGCTAAAATCAAATCTACCCTCAAAGGACAAAGATTTATCACCACTGTGGTTATTCAAAAGGATGTGCCGCTGGCTCTGAACTCAATTACTAAAGAGGAGTTCCAAAAAATGTTTTGAGCAATGGCAACATCATTTCAATAAATGTACAGGGATTTAGCCTCCCAAGGTACTAGTCTGAAGGGAACACCACTCTTTCAGATGTGCACGTCCTAATATGATTGTGAAAAAGCAGCAGTCACATTACGTTATAGTCACTCTTCAGATTACTGCCCGTTTCGTCTCCTTTTGTTCTCACTTGGGATTGGCAACAGCTGGTTGCCAAGTTTTGTAGGGAGCAGCTGAAAGCCATGTTTAATTTTACCCTGGCTTGTTCTGTACCTATGGCTGTTAGTATTCCTTCACTGTACATGCAATAAAACAGTATCATAGGAAATAGGCACTTGCATAATGCTTTATGTTTTTCCAGGCAGTTTCACAGATGGTAAGATTTCAAGACAGAATATACAGATGGTAATCTCCTGGAGGGAAGGAACCTCTTCTTATTTGTTTTTGAATACCCACACCCCGGAATAATGCCTTGTCCATAACACATAAATGTTCATGGAATGGGATAGCTGTCCTCTCATTTTGTCCTGGAAACATTCTTGTAAAGAAGGCAGGCTACCTATTTTCAAGTAATTATTCCTATTGTACAAGGACTCAGAACACAAAGAGTACAAAGTGTATGAATGGAAGCAGTCCACTGTAATGCTTCGGCTAGTGGGTTTTGGAAACAGTTCTGGATTGTAATTTGGACTTTGCCACTAATTAGCCATTTTACTTTGAGTCAATAACAAACTTTAGTTTTCTCAGCTAGAAAACAGTATCCTCCTCAAACGAGGATAATAGTAGTCCCTACCTCCCAGGGTTGTGAGGATGAAATGTGAACATCTATGTAAGGCACTGAGCATTGGGCTGGCACAGTAAGTAAGCAGTCAATGGTGGCTACTTTTACTTAGTGAATTGTTTAGTTTAAACAACTAGCTGATGGCAGAGCACAAGCTGAATTCCAGAGCTGTCTAACTTAATGTCAAGTTCTTTGCATAAGACAGGGTAAAAATGAGTTTGAGATAAAGTGATGAAGACTCTATAGGCTTGGATAACAAATGAAGAATGGAAGATCCTGGATGTCCTTTGTGCTTCTTACACAAGGGATTTTCTGAAAAGGATGTTCAAGAACATATGATCTAATCCCTGTATCTTTCAGAAATATTATCCCAGGCTTGAAGGAGTCCTTCTGTGACTTAGTCATCCTATCCATGGAAGTCAGACCCTCTGTCAGCCCCTAACCTCCCTGAGAAGTGAGGTAGCTTAAATATATATGTGTGTGTGTATATATATTTTTATGTGAATATACATATATATGTATACACTGTACACACACACACTCATTTAAGTAGCTGAAACAAAAGCCAAAAAGAACAGAGTGGCCACTGACTACAAGATAAAAACTGAGGCAGCATCTCCTTGCATTCCAACTTCCAATCCCATAGAATGGAGCTAAACAGAGGCTTACATTGGCCTGTTTCCTGATTTCAGGAACATAAATCCAATCAACTGAAATGCCTTGTGTTTATACTGGCTACCCAAGGCCCCTCACGACTTTACACAGGAAATCATTAAAATTCCTTATATTCTCCCCAGGCAAAGGCATATACAGTCAAGCGTCTCCTTCTTTCTATCCAGAGGAGATCTAGGTATCTAGAAGCTTTCAGTCCAGGAAAGACACCGTCTTTCTGTTTGTAGACCTACAGATTATTCCATCTTGGAGTTTTGAGTGACAGTTTTAGTGAAATGCCCAAGGATTCTTGGTAGACTCAGAAGTGGTCACCTATTTCTGCCACTGTACCTGAGAAATCCCATATTCTTCCCTCACGGGGCCTACTTAACCTGAGGTTACTCTTTTCTTCCCTCCTGTAATCACACCTGAAAAAACAGCATGCCTACTCAGGGTGAGAAATACAGCCCTAGAGGGTCACAAAGCCTTCAATCTTCAGTGATTAGGAGACCAAAGGACCAGATCTCTACTTCCATTTGGCCCTTTGAAAGTAAAAGCCTGAAACATCCTGTTTTGCCACATTTGTTTCTTTACCATACAGCTGGAACTGCTCCAGTGGGCAGAAGGATCAGTTCAGAAATACCCATCTTAAACTTTACACGTGGCTTGTCATCAACCTACAAGGAGAACTGAAGCTAAAGCTTAGCATTCTTGTCATTCCTTCTTTTCTAATTAACAACATATGATCTCGACTTTCTTCCCTCAGTTTCCTCTCAAGAGCTCCCTGCTTTTCACAGTGCTGAAAGCCCAAAGATCCACTTGAAATTCAAGCCAGCCCAAGCCCATGACTTACCCAGGTCTTATCTTCTTCCCTCAGTGGAATCCCAAATCACTTCTTTCTATGTGCCAGGCTGCTTCCTGCTCAACAACTATCCAGTTTCATCCTAAAGAGAAAGGCACTTGTGGTTCTGTACCTTCTTGGGTCTGACAGATGCTCCCTCACACTGAGTACAGAAAGCAATCTAGGAAGGAAGCAAGCTCTGAGCCAGCCCTTCCCAGAGTTGAGAGTTTTGACCTCATCAGCCCAAACTTACATTTTCTGGCTCTCTCCTAAATCTCCTAGTGCTTCCACTTACTCTCTGCTTGTTCTAGTTGTATGTTTTTAAAGAGCATTTTCCCCAATACCCTAAAAGAGAGAAAGTAATGACTTAATCCAAAATAATGGATCCTGATGGTATAATTCAATGGGGAGCTATTTGGGAATTTAAGGCTCTTCCTTATGACCCACAGAACACATGGCCAGGGTGACTAACTCCAAATTTGCTATACGAGACCAACGTTTCCTCAGGCTCCCATTTTATACTCCCAGAGTCTCCTAAACTCCAACTTGGTTAATAGTTTCTGTGCTTGGCTTAAGACCTCCCACAGAGTTAATGCCTGGTGAGGGGCTTAGGAACAGTATTCTTAGGTCATACTAAGATCTGTTCTTAACGGGTGCACAAATAAAAACATGGGCAGAAATATGACCTGAAGGGTCCCTGACTTCAAGACCACCCTTGGAGCTCACAGGAAGCCCCCTGCTTCTATATACACACATTTATGACAAAGAGCCTCCCCTATCACATAGAAGGCCCACATGGGAAATATCCTCCCTCCTCCTAAATGGGCCAACTGCCTCTATTAAGTGGGGTAGTATAACTAGGTTTTGTACCTTGTGACATATATCATGGTGTCCTAGGTTAAAAGGTGACATTCACAATGGTGTCACAGCTGCAGGGTGCTAGTGGCTAAAGAGACATGTACAACCAGTTTTAACCCCTATTAGTAGAGCAGTAGAGAAAAAAAATACAGCACAGAATGACACAGAAAAGGAAAGGAGAAAGCGTTTCAATGTATTCCACAGGGCCTAAACAGTCATGCCTAGAAACCGTGAGTGGAGGCCCATTTCTACACCATGTCTAAATGACGTCTGCACTAAAGCCTTTATTTGTAATGCCTCATACTCTAACTGTCAATGGACTGCTAAAATTTTTGCTCATGGAAAACCATATCATTTTTTTTTTCCTGGTGGTTATAGTCAACTATATTGATGGCATTTTTCTTCCAGGGGGATTGAGATGGGAATCATGTTGAGAACAGAGATTCTCATTGTGTTGAGGGGTAGATTTGAGCGAGAACTCCCCAGAGCTGAAGACCTCTCTCTTCCTCTTGTGCTGTCATTGGGAACACTGGTCCAGGGCCCTTACTCCCTAATGGTCACATGAACCATGAAGTCTGCAGTTTGGTTCCTATAGCCAAACTCATTGTCCTATCAGTAAATGAACTTAACAATATGGTCATGGAGATCAATGCTAGCCCAAGCATCAAAGATGGAGGAATGGGTGTCACTGTTAAAGTCAAAGGAGATAACTTGGTCTTTAGTGTAGGCCAGGATGTCCTTTAAGGGACCTTCCAATGCCTGACTTGACACTTTATTGATGTCACTATACTTGTATACTTTCTCCAGGATGCAGGTCAGGTCCATGACAGACATGTTGGAGATAGAGAAAACCATGCCAATGAGCTTCCCATTCAGCACAGGAATGACCCTTCCCACAGCCTTGGTGGTGTCAGTGTTTGCAGCAATGATGATCTGGACAGCACCAACTGTGATATGACTAACATACCACAGTTTCCTATTAAGAAACCATCTGTACTTTTCAGGATGGAAGTGATGGTGTGAACTGTGATAATGAGTATCTCCATGATTCAAAGTTGTCATAGAGGGATAACCTTGATTAGGGGGGCCAGAGAGTTTGTGGTACAAGAGGAGAAGTGGTCATACTTCTCATGGTTCACTTACATCACAAACGTTGAGCCATCTGCAGAATGGGAAGAGATAATGTGCCTCCATCTCTAATGTGAACTCTAGTCTTCTCCAAGAGAAGAAAGAGACTAGTGGACTACATAACATATTAGACACTAGCATTATCTTACTTGATATTGGCAATATCTCACTCCTAGAAAGTGGAAATGGGTTTCCTAATATAGACAAGTTTCCCTTTCTTAGCCTCGACAATAATGTTGAACTTTTCATGTGAGGAATCACACATGTAGATGACACAGTTGAGGTAGTCTTCAGTAGTGAAACACAATTGACTCATACCATTTTATAAAGATGGGATATGGTTCTGTGGCCCAGGCTGGAGTGCAGTGGTGTGATCATAGCTCACTGTAGCTTCAAACTCCTGGGCTCAAGCGATCCTCCCACCTCAGCCTCCCAAGTAGCTTGGACTACAGGCATGTGCCACCAGGACTAGCTAATTTAAATTTTAATTGTTTTAGAGAGGGCCTCACTATGTTGCCCAGTCTGGTCTTGAACTCCTGGGCTTAAGCAATTCTCTTGCTTCAGCATCCCAAATTGCTGGGATTACAGGCACAAGCCACCATGCCCGGCTAACTCATACCATTTTTAATGGCCAGATACGTTGAGCTATGAGACTTCATTACTCCCCAGCAGTCTTCAAATTGTATTCATTAAACGAAGTTGTATTTCAAGCTATTGTATCTCTACTTATGTGTCTGGCTGCTTGGCCTAGAAAAAGATAATCACACAACCACACTGGAGTTCTTACAAAAGCTTAGTTTTCAGCAAGCAGAACTACAGTACTACCCAGAAATACCTGTATATTGCCTCAGTCAGTTACATTCCCCATTCTTTTAATGCTTATTCCAAAATTTATAACCTGTCTTTTTAGACTCCCTCTCCACCTCACCTACTCCTTACTCTTACAGCAGGTTGCTTTAATTTTTCTATCATCAGGTAAATAGAGGCCATATGGGAGGGGGCATCTCAAAATTTCTACCTTGACATGGTGAAAAATACACTTACACCTATACCCACCATTGTCTTCTTCCCTTCTACTTGTTCTCTAGAACTCCCCACTTCATATGTAGTCTGAGAGATCTTTCTTCACTAATTTTCCTTTTGCTCAACTCTGACTTTAATCTTTTCCAATATCCTAGTTGGGGTCCTCTCAGAATTTAAAAATCATCAAGTCTTATTCCAATAACAAGAAATAAACAACAACAACAATGAAAAACTCCTCAAGAAACAACTCCTTCAGCTTTCATTCTATCCATTTCACTGTCTCACTACAGTGGGAACTCACTCCCGTAACCTATTACAACTTGTTGCAATCTGGCTGAACATACTTTAAGATTATCTATTAATAATTGTGAAATTGAATGTGCATATCTCAATTATTACCTAATTTTATTTTCTGCGTCATTTGCTACTATTGGTCACTGGCTTCTACTTAAAATTTTTTTCTTTCTTGACTTCCATGGCAGTATTCTTTCCTATTCCCCCCCGCCCCCCCCCCGCACCCCCCGCCGTCTTTCAGATTGCACTTTTTCAGTCTTCTCTGCAAGCTCCTTTTCCTCTATCAAACCATTGAATGTCATTGTTTCCCTGGGTTCTATTCTCAGCACTCTTCTTTTATTTATTTATTTTTTAAATTTTTAATTCTTGTGGGTACACAGTAGTTGTATATATTTATGTGGTACATGAGATATTTTGATACAGGAACACAATGCATAATAATCACATCAATCACAAATGAGACATCCATTACCTCAAGCATTTATTATTTCTTTGTGTTGCAAACAATCCAATTACACACTTTTAGTTATATTTAAATGTACAATTAAATTGTTATTGACAATAGCCACCCTGCTGTGCTATCAAATACCAGATCTTATTCACTCTATTTTTTGTACCCAGTAACCATCTCCACTTACCTTCCCAACTCCCAACCCTGCCGTTACCCTTCTCAGCCTCTTGTTACCATCCTATTCTCGATCTCTATGCCATCAACTGTTTTAATTTTTAGCTCCTACAAATTAGTGAGAACATGTAAAATTTGTCATTCTGTGCCTGGATTATTTAACTTAACATAACGATCTCCAGTTCCATCATCATTAATGTGAATGACAGAATCTCATTACTTTTGATGGCTGAATAGTACTCCATTGTGTGTATGTACCTCATTTTCTTTATCCATTCATCTGTTAATGGACACTTAGGTTACTTCCAAATCTTAGCTATTGTAAACAGTGCTGCAACACACTTTGGACTGCAGATATCTCTTCAATATATTGATTTATTTTATTTTGGGAATATACCCAGCGGTGGGATTTCTGGATCATCTGGTAGCTCAAGTTTTAGGTTTTTTTGAGGAAGTTCCAAACTGTTCTCCATAGTGGTTGTACTAATTTACATTCCCATCAATAGTGTATGAGGGTTCCCTTTTCTCCACATGCTCTCTAGCATTTGTTATTGCCTGTCTTTCGCATAAAAGCCATTTTAACTGGAGTGAGATAATCTCTCATTGTAGTTTTGATTTGCATATTTCTCTGACCATCAATGACATTGAGCACTTTTTCAGCACCTCCCAGAGGGAGGGGCAGGCTGCCATTTTAGCTGTGTTGAAGCCTTAGCTGTTATTGCCTTCAGACTTTACAGAGTCTGTGGCAAACTGGGGGATGGAGTGTACCCCCAGAATAGCACAACTGTTCTACAAAAAAGTGGCCCAACTGATTTTTTTATGCAGTTCCCTGATCCTGTTCTTCCTCTTTGAGCAGGGCCTCCCAACCCGGGTCTCCAGAGTCCTCCTGCTGATGTGTTCAGGCTGGCAACAGGTACTGGAAATTCTGAGGTGACTAGGGTCCGGAGCAGATGCCTGGCATACTGCAGCTTATAGAAAAGTATCCAGACTCTTTGTAAAATGGGTGCCTGATCCTGTATCTCCTCACTGGATGAGTCGTCCTTGCTTGGGTCTCCAGCAATCCCCCACCAGCCACAAGTCAGGGCTATCAAGCTAGTAGCAGTTTTGTAACTTTCTGGAATAGAGCATGCAGTTGGAGAAGTGTGTTGCTATCTTTTCTGTCTTGCAGCCCTCACCCTTGATGTCTCCAGGCCCTGGAGAGTCCATAGGGACCAGGGCTGGTCCAGACTCCCCCAACAGAGCATCTACCTCATGGAAAAGTGGCCAGGTTGTTCTCCACACAGGTCCCAGTTCTCACTTCTTCTCACTGGGCAGGGTTGCCCGACCTGGGACTCCAGCACAACCACCCTGCCCCTGCCTGACCACTTCAATCAGAGGCAGTCCAGCCTTTCTCCATGGATGAAAGCCCAGAGTCAACCTGTAACCCTTCTGTGATGGCAGTTGCAGTGGTACCACCATAACAGCCCTCAGGCTGGGGAGGTAACAAAGTGCCCCATCACTGTGATGGCACCTCCAGCACACTGTAGCCACCAAACAGAGAGGAGTCCAGCCCTTCTTCTCTGAGAATTCCCACCCCCCAATCCTCACCAGGCTAGGACACTGGCTTATGACCATAGAACAATCTCCTCCACCCACAGCTGAGCATACCCACTGGTAGTGGCCTGGAGTCTCGCTGGGGAGAGGCTCACGCTCACAGAGATAACTAACAGCCCCTCTGCCACTGCCACAGCAGTGATCCTCTTTCTGCTGTCCCTGGTTGGGGGAAGAAACAAAGAACCTGAGAGCTATACTCAAGCTTACAGCATGCCATAGTCACCATATAGAAAGGAGACCAATCTTTCCTCCCAGTGAGCCCTTCACTCCTTCCTCCCCAACAAGTGGAGCCCCCCAGCTCACACCAGCAGTTCAGCCACCCCATTCTACTGACTGAACACTCCCAGTAACATCAGCTCTGTGTTTCTTGGAGGTGGATGCCCCCAGGGGCAACTGAAAGCCCCTCTGCCACTGCCTCTGCAGTGGTACTATCTCTGCTACATTTGGGTTACCAAAGAGGCAAACCTCCTAAGTGCTTTATCCACACCTCCAACAAGTTGCAGTTGATTCAAGGAGAGGAGGCAAGTTTGTCTCCCATGGGTCCTACCCACTCCTCCATCATCAGGCAGGGAACCCCCCCAGCTTGGGCCCACAGCACAGTTTACCCATCCCAGGCTGATTGCACTGAGTGGTTACTGACCTGCATCCCTCTGGGATCGACCCTCCAGGAAACAAGTAAAGGACCCTTGGCCACAACCACTGTGAAGGTCCCTTCCTCTGCTGCCTCCAAGTTGGGGGTGGAATATAAACTTTGAGATTACCCCAGAGCTGCAGTCAGGAGCCTGGTACTTCCAAGCTGTAATATAGAGACAGCACTCAAGTAGGAGAGGAGCCCACACTTTCAGAGTTTTAAGAGGGAACACAGCTGCAAACATGAGGAAATATTTGCAAGTCACACAACTGAGCAAGAGTCTACTTATTGACCACTATACCTTGTGCCACCTACTGGATCACACCCCAAAGCTTCAACAGCAAAAATATATTCCCCTGTGAAACCAAAGACAAGAAGTGAGCTACAAGTAAAGACCCTGTACAAAGCCTTGACTCTGTGAAAACATGCAGAAAATAAGTCTGTTGATTGTACTCAATCTACACTGCAGTTAAAGGAGCACCTACACAGAGAGATGAGAAAGAACCAATGCAAGAACTCTGGCAACTCAAATGGCCAGAGAGACTTGTCTTCCAAATGATCACACTAGTTCTCCAACGAGGTTTCTTAACCCAACTGAGTTGACTGAAATGACACAGATAGAATTCAGAATATGGATAGAAATGAAAATAATCAAGATTCAGGAGAATGGCAAGACCCAATCCAAGGAAACTAAGAATCACAATAAAATGATACAAGAGCTGAAGGACAAAATGAGGAAAAAAAAAAAAAAAAAATAACCTAGTGGATCTGACAGAGCTGAAAAACAACCTAAAAGAAGTTCACAATGCAATTGCAAGTATTAACAGCAGAATAGACTAAGCTGAGGAAAGAATCTCAGAACTTGAAGACTAGATTTCTCAAATAAGACAGTCAGACAAAAATAAAAAGAATAAAAATGAGTGAGGAAAATCTGAGAAATATGAAATTATGTAAAAAGGCCAAATCCACCAATAATTGGCATCACTGAAGGAGATGGGGAGAAAAGAAACAACTTGGTAAACATATTTCAGTATATTGTCCATGAAAACATCTCCAACCTCACTAGAGAGGCCAACAGTCAAATTTAGGAAGTACAGAGAACCCCTGAAAGATTCTATACAAGAAGATTATCCCCAAGGTACATAACCCTCAGATTCTCCAAGGTTGAAGTAAAAGAAAATATATTAAAGGCATCCAGAGTAAAAGGCCAGGTCAACTGTGAAGGGAAGCCTATCAGAGTAACAGTGGACCTTTCAGCAGAAACCCTACAAGCCGGAAGAGATTGGTGGCCTATATTCAACATTCTTAAAGAAAAGAAATTTCAAATAAGGATTTCATATCCAGCCAAACTAAGCTTCATGAGCAAAGGAGAAATAAGATCCTTATCAGACAAACAAATGCTGAGGGAATTCGTTACCACCAGACCTACCTTACAAAAGTTTCTGAAGGAAGGATTAAATATGGAAAGGGAAGACCATTACCAGCCAAGACCAGTGACACTATAAAGCAACCACACAAACAAGTCTGTGTAACAGCTAGCTAATGCCATGATGGCAGGATTAAATAGACTCATATCAATACTGACTTCAAAGGTAAACAGGCTAAATGCCCCGATTAAAAGGCACAGAGTGGCAAACTGGATAAAGAACCAAGACCTATTGGTATGCTGTCATCAAGAGACCCATCTCACATGCAATGACATCCATAGGCTCAAAACAATGAGAGGAAGAAAAATCTACCAACCAAATGGAAAACAGAAAAAAGCAGAGGTTGTAATCCTAATTTCAGAAAAAAAAACATACTTTAAACCAACAAAGGTATAAAGAGACAATGAAAGGCATTACACAAAGGACTCAGCTCAACAAGAAGACCTAACTATGCTAAATATATATGCAGTCAACACAGGAGAGCCCAGATTTATTAAACAAGTTTTTAGAGACCTCCAAAAAGACTTAGACAGAAAAACAAGGGCTGCAATCCTAATTTCAGTCAAAACAGACTTTAAACCAACAAAGATTTAAAAAGACAAAGAAGGGCATTACATAATGTTAAAGGGTTCAACTAAACAAGACCTACCTATTCTAAATAAATATAAGCCCAACACAGGAACACCAAGATTTATAAAGAAAATTCTTAGAGACCTTCAAAGAGACTTAGATTCTCAGACAATAATAGTGGGGGACTTCAATATCACACTGATAGTATCAGACAGATCATCAAGACAAAACATTAACAAAGATACTCAGGACCTCAACTCAGCACTGGATCAAATGGACCTGATATCGACAGAGCTCTTCACTCCAAAACAATAGAATAGACATTTTTTCTCATCACAGCATGGCATATACTTCAAAATTTACCACATAATTGGACATAAAACAATCCTCAGCAAATACAAAAGAACCGAAATAATACCAACCACTCTCTTGGACCACAGCACAATAAATTGTGACATCCAGACCAAGAATATGACTCAAAACTATACAATATCATGAAAACTAAATAACCTGCTCCTGAATGACTTTTGGGTAAATAATGAAATTGAGGTAGAAATCAAGAAGTTCTTTGAAATTAATGAGAACAAAGATAAAACATACCATAATTTCTGGGACACACCTAAGGTAGTGTTAAGAGGGAAATTTATAGTACAAAATGCCCATATCAAAAAGTATGAAAGATCTCAATTTAAAAACCTAACATCACAACTAAAAGAACTATGGAACCAGAAGCAAGTTATCTCAGCTAAAAGAACTAGAGAATGAAGAGAAAACCAACCCCAAAGCTAGTAGAAGACCAGAAATAACCAAAATCAAAATCAGAGCTGAATTGAAAGAGATTTCAGCTCAACCATTCAAAAGAAAAACCATTCAAAAATTAATAACACAAGGAATTGTTTCTTTGAAAAAAAAATTAATAAAATATAGACCACTAGCTAGAATAATAAAGAAGAAAAGAGAGAAGATTCAAACAATCCAAATTAGCAGTGACAAAAGAGATGTTACTATCAACCCTATAGAAATACAAACAACCACTGGAGAATATTAAAACACTGCTTTGCACACAAACTAGGAAACCTAAAAAAATGGATAAATTCCTGTGCACATATACTGAACCAGAGATGATTTTGATCCCTGAACAGACTAATAATAATCTCCAAAACTGAATGTGTAACAAATAGCCTACCAAAAAAACAAAACAAAACAAAACAAAAAAGCCCAGGATCAGATTCACAGTCTAATGTTATCAGATATACAAAGAAGAGCTAGTACCATTCCTACTGAAATTATTCCAAAAAAATTGAGAAGGAAAGACTTCTCCTTAACTCATTATATGAGACCAGCATCATCTTGATACCAAAACCTGGCAGAGGCACAACAACAAAAAAAGAAACTTCAGGCCGGTATCCTTGATGCACATTTATGCAAAAATCCCCAACAAAACACTGGCAAACTAAACCCAGTGGCAAATAAAAAAGCTTATCCAGCACAAACAATTAGGCTTCATCTCTGGGATGCAAAGTTGGTTCAACATATGCAAATCAATAAATGTGATTTATTACATAAGAAGAACTAAAGACAAAAACCACATGATTATCTCAATAGATGCAGAAAACACCTTCAATAAAATTCAACATCCTTTCATTTTAAAATTCTCAATAATCTAGGTATTGAAGGAACATACCTCAAAATAATAAGAGCCATCTATGAAAAATCCACAACCCACATCACACTGAATAGGGAAAAGCGGGAAACATTCCCTTTGAAAACCAGCGCAAGAAAAGTATGTGCTCTCTACCACTCCTATTCAGCATAGTATTGTAAGTCCTGGCCAGAGCAATTGGGCAAAAGAAAGAAATAAAGGGCATTCAAATAGGAAGGGAGGAAGTCAAACTATTGTTGCCTACAGATAATATGATTATATAGTGAAAAATTCCATGGTCTTAGCTCAAATGCTCCTTAAGCTGATAAACAACTTCAATGAAATCTTAGAATACAAAATCAATGTACAAAAATCACTAGCATTCCTATACACCAAAGTCAAGCTGAGAGCCAAATCAAGAATGCAGTTCCATCCACAATTGCTACAAAAAGGGTAAAATATATAGAAATATAGCTAACCAGGAAGGTGAAATATCTCTGCAATGAGAACTACAATACATTGTTCAAAGAAATCAGAGATGACAAAAACAAATGGAAAAACATTCCATGCTCATGGATAGAAAGACTCATTCTGCTTACAATGGCCATACTTCCCAAAGCAATTTATAGGTCTAATGCTATTCCTATGAAATTACCAATGACATTCTTCACACAAATAGAAAACATATTTAAAACTCATACGTAACCCCCATCAGTATTGTGTTGCCATCTATCTCATTTCTTAGGCCTAGTAGCAATTGTTTTATAAATCTGGAAGCCCCAGTGTTAGGTACGTATGTATTTAGAACTGTGATATTTTCCTGTTGGACTAGTCCTTTTATCACTATATAATGTCCCTCTTTGTCTTTTTAAATTGCTGTGCTTTAAAGTTTTTCTTGTCTGATATAAGAATAGCTACTCCTGCTTGCTTTTGGTGTCCATTTGCATGGAATATCTTTTTCCATCCTTTAACCTTAAGTTTATGTGAGTCCTTATGTGTTAGGTGAGTCTCCTGAAGGCAGAAGAAACTTGATTGGTGAATTTTTTCCCCTTTTTGCCATTCTATATCTTTTTTTTTTCTTTTTTTTGAGATAGAGTCTTGCACTTTTGCCCAGGCTGGAGTGCAGTGGTGCCATCTCGGCTCACTACAATCTCCACCTTCTGGGTTCACACCATTCTCCTCTTGAGTAGCTGGGACTGCAAGTGCCCACTACCACACCTGGCTAACTTTTTGTATTTTTAGTAGAGACAGGGTTTCTCCGTGTTAGCTAGGATGGTCTCGATCTCCTGGTCTCATGATCTGCCTTCTTCGGCCTCCTAACGTGCTGGCATTACAGCCATTCTGTATCTTCTAAGTGGTGCATTTAGGCAATTTACATTCAACGTCAGTATTAAGATGTGAGCTACTATACTATTTATCATGCTATTTTTTGCCCGAATACTTTGGGTATTTTTCATTGTGTTACTGTCATATAGGCCCTGTGAGATTCATGCTTTAAGAAGCTTCTGTTTTGGTGTATATTGAGAATTTGTTTCAAGATTTAGAGTTCCATTTCAGCAGTTCTTGTAGTGCTGGCTTGGTAGTGGCAAATTCTCTTAACATTTGTTCATCTGGAAGAGACTGTGTCTTTTTTTGCTGGATTCAAAATTCTTGACTGATAATTGTTTTGTTTAAGGAGGCTAAAAATAGGACCCCAAATTCTTCTAGCTTGTAAGGATTCTGTTGAGAACTCTTCTGTTAATCTGATACGTTTTCCTGTATAGGTTACCTGATACTTTTGCCTCACAGCTGTTAAGATTCTTTCCTTCATCTTGACTTTAGATAACCTGATGACAGGGTGCCTAGGCAATGATCTTTTTGTAATGAATTTCTCAGGTGTTCTATGAGCTTCTTGTATTTGGATGTTTCAATCTCTAGCAAAGCCAGGGAAGTTTTCCTCAATTATTCCCTCAAATATGTTTTCCAAATGTTCTGATTTCTCTTCTTTCTTGGGAATACCAATTATTAGATTTGGACGTTTAACATAGTCCCAAACTTCTTAGGGGCTTTGTTTATTTATTTATTTGTTTATTTATTTATTTATTTATTTATTTATTTATTTTTTACTCTTTTTTCTTTGTCCTTGACAGGTTGGGTTAATTTGAAAGCCTTGTCTTGGGGCCCTGATTTTCTTTCTTCTGCTTGTTTGATTCTGTTGCTGAAACTTTCCAGTGCATTTTGCATTCTCTAAGTGTGTCCTTGATTTTCAGAAGTAGTGATTGCTTTTTATTTATGTTATCTATCTCACTGAACAATTTTCCTTTCATATCCTGTACCATATTTTTGATTTCCTTAAGTTTGACTTCACCTTTTTCTGGTGCCTTATTGATTAGCTTAATAGTTGACCCTCTGAATTCCTTTTCTGGCAGTTCAGAGATTTTGTCTTTTTTTGAATCCATTGCTGTTGAGCTGGTATGATCTTTTGGGGATGTTAAAATGGTGCTAAAAGGAAAGTTCATGGCATTAAATGCCTACATTAAAAAGCCTGAAAGAGCACAAATAGAAAATCTAAGGTCACACCCCATGGAACTGGAGAAACAATAACAATGGAAACCCAAACTGAAACCCAGAAGAACAAAATAAATAACGAAAATCAGAGCAGAACTAAATGAAATTGAAACAACAATAATAACAAAATATTAATGACAAATAATGATAAATAACAAAAATACAAAAGATTAATAAAAGATTAATGATAAGTAAAATTGACAGACCATTGGCAAGATTAACCAAGTAAAGAGAGAATATCCAAATAAGCTCAATCAGAAATTAAACAGGAGATATCACAACTCATACCACAGAAATACAAAGGATTATTCAAGGCTACTATGAACAAGTTTATGCAGATAAAGTAGAAAACCTAGAGGAGATGGATAAATTCCTAGAAAGATACAACCCTCTTAGTTTAAACAAGGAAGATATAAAATCTCTGAACAGGCAGATTCACAGCTGAATTCTGTCAGAAATTCAAAGAAGAATTCGTACCAATCCTATTGGCACTATTCCACAGGATTGAGAAAGAGGGAATGCTCCCTAAATTCATTCTATGAAGCCAGTATCACCCTAATACCAAAACCAGGGAAGGACGTAGCAAAAAAGGAAACTATAGGCCAATATCCCTGATGAACACAGATGCAAAAATCCTCAACAAAATACTAGGTAATTGAACCCAACAGCATATCAAAAAGATAATTCACCATGATCAAGTGGGTTTTGTACCAGAGATGAAGGGGTGGTTTAAAATGCATAAGTCAATAATTGTGATACATCACATAAACAGAATTAAAAACAAAAATTATGTGATCATCTCAATAGACACAGAAAAAACATTTTTCAAAATTCAGCATCCTGTTATGATTAAAACCTTCAGCAAAATCAGCATAGAAGGGACATAACTTGAGGTAATAAAAGCCATCTATGACTAACACACAGCTAACATTATACTGAATGGGGAAGGTTAAAAGCATTCCCCCTGAGAACTGGAACAAGAGAAGGATGCCCACTTTCATCACTTCTATTCAAAATAGTATGGAAAGTCCTAGCCAGTGTAATCACACAAGAAAAGAAATCAAGGGCATCCAAATTGGTAAAGAGGAAGTTAAACTGTCACCATTTGCTGATGATATAATCGTATACATAGAATACCCTAAAGACTCATCCAAAAAGCTCATAAAACTGGTAAATGAATTCAACAAGTTTCAGGATACAAAATTAATACACACAAATCAGTAGCTCTGCTATACACTGACAATGACCTAGCTGAGAATCAAATCAAGAACTCAACTCCTTTTACAATAGCTGCAAAAATAACACACACAATAAAAACAAAAACAAAACAAAAAAAGTTAAGAACATACCTAATTAAGGAGGTGAAAGACTTCTACAAGGAAAACTACAAAACACTACTGAAGGAAATCATAGATGACGGAAACAAATGGAAACACATCCCATACTCACGGATGGGTAGAATCAATATTGTGAAAATGGCCATACTGCCAAAAGCAATCTACAAATTCAACACAATTACCATCAAAATACCACCATCATTATTCAAAGAATTAGAAAAAAATAATTCTAAAATTAATATGGAACCAAAAAAGGGTCCACATAGTTAAAGCAAGACTAAGCAAAAAGAAAAAATCTGTAGGCATCACATTACCTGCTTCAAATTATACTATAAGGCCATAGTCACCAAAACAGAATGGTACTGGTATAAAAATAGACACATAGACCAATGGAACATAATAGAGAACCCAGAAATAAAGCCAAATATTTACAGCCAACTGTAAAAAAATTGTTTTTGTCACTCTTCAACAAAGTAAAAAAACATAAAGTGCGGAAAGGACACCTTATTCAACAAATCGTGCTGGGATAATTGGCAAGCCACATGTAGAAGAATAAAACTGGATCCTCATCTCTTACCTTATATGAAAAATCAACTCAAAATGAACCAAAGACTTAAATGTAAGACCTGAAACCATAAAGATTCTAGAAGATAACATCAAAAAAACCCTTCTAGACATACACTGAGGCAAAAACTTCATGACCAAGAACCCAAAAGCAAATGCAACAAAAGCAAAGATAAATAGATGGCACTTAATTAAACTGAAAAGCTTCTGCACAGCAAAAGAAGTAATCAGTAGAGTTAACAGACAATCCACAGAGTGGGAGAAAATCTTCACAAACTACATATCCAACAAAGGATATCCAGAATATACAAAGAACTTAAACAAATCAGTAAGAAAAAAACAATCCCATCAAAAGGACATGAATAGACAATTCTCAAAAAAAAAAAAAAAAAATGTACAAATGGCCAACAGGCATATGGAAAAATGCTCAACATCACTAAGTATCTGGGAAATGCAAATAAAAACCACAATGTGATACTACCTCACATTTTCAAGAATGACCATGATCAAATAATCAAAAAATAATAAATGTTGGTGTGGATGTGGTGAAAGGGGAACACTTTTACACTGTAGGCAGGAATGTAAACTAGTACAACCACTGTGGAAAACAGTGTGTAGTTTCCTTAAAGAACTAAAAGTAGGTCTACCATTTGATTCAGCAATCCCACTACTATGTATCTACCCAGAGGAAAATAAATCATTATATGAAAAAGATACTTGTTCGCACATGTTTATAGCAGCACAATTTGCAATTGCTAGAATATGAAACAAGCCCAAATGCCCATCAATCAATGAGTGGACAATATATATACCATAGAATACTACTCCGCCATATAAAGGAATAAAATAATGACATTCACAGCAACCTGGATGGAATTGGAGACTATTATTCTAAGTGAAGTAACTCAGGATTAAAAAAACAAACATTGTATGGTCTCACTTATATCTGGGAGCTAAACTATGAGGATGCAAATGGATAAGAATGATGCACTGGACTTTGGGAACTAAGGAGAAAGGATTGGGGGTGAGGGATAAAAGACTGCACACTGGGTACAGTGTACATTGCTCGGGTAATGGGTGCATCAATAATCTCAGAGATCACCATTAAATAACTTATTAATGTAACTAAGCATCACCTGTTTCTCTAAAAGCCTATTAAAATAAAAAAAAATAAAAAAAATTAATATGAAACCAAAACAGAGCCCCAGATAGCCAAGGTAATCCTAAGCAAAAAGATCAAAGCTGGAGGCATCACACTACCTGACTTCAAACTATACTATAGGGATACAGTAAACAAAACAGCATGGTACTGGTACAAAGGCAGGCACATAGACCAATGGGACAAAATACATAGCCCAGAAATAAGACCACACACCAACAACCATCTGATATTCAACAAAGGTGGCAAAAACAAACAATAGGAAACCTATTCAATAAATGGTGCTGGGATAACTGGCTAGCCATATGCAAAAGATTGAAACCAGAACCCATATACACCATATACAAAGATCAGCTCAAGATGGATTAAAGACTTAATTATAAAACCAAAACTATGAAAACCCTGGAAGACAATCTAGATAATATCATTCTTGACATAGGAATGGGCAAAGGTTTCATGACAAAGAAGATAAAAGCAATTGCAACAAAAGCAAAAATTGACAAATGGGCTCTAATTAAACTAAAGAGCTTCTGCACAGCAAAACAAACTACCAACAGAGTAAACGGATAACCTACAGGATTGGAGAAAACTTATGCAAACTATTCATCCAGCAAAGGTCTAATATCCAACATCTATAAGGAACTTAAACAAATTTACAGGAAAAAAAAACCCATTGGAAAGTGGGCAAAGACATGAACAGACACCTTTCAAAAGAAGACCTACATGCAGCCAACAATCATATGAAAAAAAAAGCTCAACATCACTGATCATTAGAAAAATGCAAATCTAAAACACAATGAGATACCATCTCACATCAATCAGAATGGCTACTACTAAAAAGTCAAAAATAACAGATGCTGGTGAGGTTGCAGAGAAAAGGAAATGCTTATACACTGGTGGTGGTAGCATAAATTAGTTCAGTGATTATGGAAAGCAGTGTGGTGTTTCCTCAAAAAACTAAAAACAGAACTACCATTTGACAAAGGAACCCCATCACTAGGTATATACTTAAAGGAATAGAAATCATTCTGTCATAAAAACACATGCATGTGTATCTTTATTGCATCACTGTTCATAATAGCAAAGACATGAAATCAACCTAAATGGCATTGATGGCTAGACTGGATAAAAAAAATATGGTATATATACATGATGGGGTACTATGCAGTCATAGAAACAATGATATCATATCCTTTGTAGAAACATGGATGGAGCTGGAGGCCACTATCCTTCACCAACTAATACAGGAACAGAAAAGCATATTCTGCATGTGGTCTCTTAGAAGTGGGAGCTACATAATGAAAACACATGAACACAAAGAGAAGAACAACAGACACTGGGGTCTCCTGAGGGTAGGGATAGGAGGAGAGAGAGGATTAGAAAAATAACTATTGGGGACTAGGCTTAATGCCTGGGTGACAAAATATTCTGTACAACAAACCACTGTGACATGAGTTTACCTATATGACAAACCTGCACATGTACCACTGAACTCAAAAATATTTTAAAACCCAACTTTTTGTTTTATGGATCCTTTGTATTGTTTTCTTCATTTCAGTTTTATTTATTTATTTATTTTTGCTCTGGTCTTCATAATTTATTTTCTTCTACTGATTTTGGTTTGGGTTTGCTTTTGCTTTTCTAGTTCTTTAACATGGACTATTAGGTTATTTACTCGAAGTCTTTATCTTTTTTGCTGTAGGTGCTTATATCTATAAACTTTCCTCTTAGTACTGCTTTCACTGTATCCCATAGGTTTTGGTATGTTGTGTTTCCATTGTCATTTGTTTCCAGCAATTTTTGAATTTTCTCATTGATTCACTGGTCAATCAGGAGCATAATGTTTAATTTACATGTGTTTGCATAGTTTCCAAAATTCTTTTAGTTACTGATTTCTAGTTATATTTCATTGTGGTAACAAAAAGCAGAATGTAATTTCACTGTTTTTGAAATTTTTAAGACTTGTTTTATGGTATAACATGTCATCTATCCTTGAGAATCATCTATGTGCTGAGGAGAAAAATGTGTATTCTGCAGTCATTGAATGAAATGTTCTATAAATACCAAGGTGGTCTATTTGGACAATAGTGCAGAGTAAGTCTGATGTTTTTTTTTTTTTCTCTTTCTTTTTCTTTTTTTATTTATTATTATTATTATACTTTAAGTTCTAGGGTACATGTGCATAACGTGCAGGTTTGTTACATATGTATACTTGTGCCATGTTGCTGTGCTGCACCCATCAACTCGTCATTTACATCAGGTATAACTCCCAATGCAATCCCTCCCCCCTCCCCCCTCCCCATGATAGACCCCAGTGTGTGATGTTCCCCTTCCCGAGTCCAAGTGATCTCATTGTTCAGTTCCCACCTATGAGTGAGAATATGCGGTGTTTGGTTTTCTGTTCTTGTGATAGTTTGCTAAGAATGATGGTTTCCAGCTGCATCCATGTCCCTACAAAGGACACAAACTCATCCTTTTTTATGGCTGCATAGTATTCCATGGTGTATATGTGCCACATTTTCTTAATCCAGTCTGTCACTGATGGACATTTGGGTTGATTCCAAGTCTTTGCTATTGTGAATATTGCTGCAATAAACATACGTGTGCATGTGTCTTTATAGCAGCATGATTTATAATCCTTTGGGTATATACCCAGTAATGGGATGGCTGGGTCATATGGTACATCTAGTTCTAGATCCTTGAGGAATCGCCATACTGTTTTCCATAATGGTTGAACTAGTTTACAATCCCACCAACAGTGTAAAAGTGTTCCTATTTCTCCACATCCTCTCCAGCACCTGTTGTTTCCTGACTTTTGAATGATCGCCATTCTAACTGGTGTGAGATGGTATCTCATTGTGGTTTTGATTTGCATTTCTCTGATGGCCAGTGATGATGAGCATTTTTTCATGTGTCTGTTGGCTGTATGAATGTCTTCTTTTGAGAAATGTCTGTTCATATCCTTTGCCCACTTTTTGATGGGGTTGTTTGTTTTTTTCTTGTAAATTTGTTTGAGTTCTTTGTAGGTTCTGGATATTAGCCCTTTGTCAGATGAGTAGATTGCAAAAATTTTCTCCCATTCTGTAGGTTGCCTGTTCACTCTGATGGTAGTTTCTTTTGCTGTGCAGAAGCTCTTTAGTTTAATTATATCCCATTTGTCAATTTTGGCTTTTGTTGCCGTTGCTTTTGGTGTTTTAGACATGAAGTCTTTGCCCATGCCTATGTCCTGAATGGTACTACCTAGGTTTTCCTCTAGAGTTTTTATGGTATTAGGTCTAACATTTAAGTCTCTAATCCATCTTGAATTAATTTTCGTATAAGGAGTAAGGAAAGGATCCAGTTTCAGCTTTCTACTTATGGCTAGCCAATTTTCCCAGCACCATTTATTAAATAGGGAATCCTTTCCCCATTTCTTGTTTCTCTCAGGTTTGTCAAAGATCAGATGGCTGTAGATGTGTGGTATTATTTCTGACGACTCTGTTCTGTTCCATTGGTCTATATCTCTGTTTTGGTACCAATACCATGCTGTTTTGGTTACTGTAGCCTTGTAGTATAGTTTGAAGTCAGGTAGCGTGATGCCTCCAGCTTTGTTCTTTTGGCTTAGGATTGTCTTGGAGATGCGGGCTCTTTTTTGGTTCCATATGAACTTTAAAGCAGTTTTTTCCAATTCTGTGAAGAAGCTCATTGGTAGCTTGATGGGGATGGCATTGAATCTATAAATTACCTTGGGCAGTATGGCCATTTTCACGATATTGATTCTTCCTATCCATGAGCATGGTATGTTCTTCCATTTGTTTATGTCCTCTTTTATTTCACTGAGCAGTGGTTTGTAGTTCTCCTTGAAGAGGTCCTTTACATCCCTTGTAAGTTGGATTCCTAGGTATTTTATTCTCTTTGAAGCAATTGTGAATGGAAGTTCATTCATGATTTGGCTCTCTGTTTGTCTGTTACTGGTGTATAAGAATGCTTGTGATTTTTGCACATTAATTTTGTATCCTGAGACTTTGCTGAAGTTGCTTATCAGCTTAAGGAGATTTTGGGCTGAGACAATGGGGTTTTCGAAATATACAATCATGTCATCTGCAAAGAGGGACAATTTGACTTCTTCTTTTCCTAACTGAATACCCTTGATTTCTTTCTCTTGCCTGATTGCCCTAGCCAGAACTTCCAACACTATGTTGAATAGGAGTAGTGAGAGAGGGCATCCCTGTCTTGTGCCAGTTTTCAAAGGGAATTTTTCTAGTTTTTGCCCATTCAATATGATATTGGCTGTGGGTTTGTCATAAATAGCTCTTATTATTTTGAGGTACGTTCCATCAATACCGAATTTATTGAACGTTTTAAGCATGAAGGGCTGTTGAATTTTGTCAAAAGCCTTTTCTGCATCTATTGAGATAATCATGTGGTTCTTGTCTTTGGTTCTGTTTATATGCTGGACTATGTTTATTGATTTGTGAATGTTGAACCAGCCTTGCATCCCAGGGATGAAGCCCACTTGATCATGGTGGATAAGCTTTTTGATGTGCTGTTGAATCCGGTTTGCCAGTATTTTATTGAGGATTTTTGCATCAATGTTCATCAGGGATATTGGTCTAAAATTCTCTTTTTTTGTTGTGTCTCTGCCAGGCTTTGGTATCAGGATGATGTTGACCTCATAAAATGAGTTAGGGAGGATTCCCTCTTTTTCTATTGATTGGCATTTCTTCTAGATTTTCTAGTTTATTTGCATAGAGGTGTTTATAGTATTCTCTGATAGTAGTTTGTATTTCTGTGGGGTCGGTGGTGATATCCCCTTTATCATTTTTTATTGCATCTATTTGATTCTTCTCTCTTTTCTTCTTTATTAGTCTTGCTAGCGGTCTGTCAGTTTTGTTGATCTTTTCAAAAAACCAACTCCTGGATTCATTGATTTTTTGGAGGGTTTTTTGTGTCTCTATCTCCTTCAGTTCTGCTCTGATCTTAGTTATTTCTTGCCTTCTGCTAGCTTTTGAATGCGTTTGCTCTTGCTTCTCTAGTTTTTTTAATTGTGATGTTAGAGTGTCAAATTTAGATCTTTCCAGCTTTGTCTTGTGGGCATTTAGTGCTATAAATTTCCCTCTACACACTGCTTTAAATGTGTCCCAGAGATTCTGGTATGTTGTATCTTTGTTCTCATTGGTTTCAAAGAACATCTTTATTTCTGCCTTCATTTCGTTGTGTACCCAGTAGTCATTCAGGAGCAGGTTGTTCAGTTTCCATGTAGTTGAGCGGTTTTGATTGAGTTTCTTAGTCCTGAGTTCTAGTTTGATTGCACTGTGGTCTGAGAGACAGTTTGTTACAATTTCTGTTCTTGTACATTTGCTGAGGAGTGCTTTACTTCCAATTATGTGGTCAATTTTGGAATAAGTGTGATGTGGTGCTGAGAAGAATGTATATTCTGTTGATTTGGGGTGGAGAGTTCTGTAGATGTCTATTAGGTCTGCTTGCTGCAGAGATGAGTTCAATTCCTGGATATCCTTGTTAACTTTCTGTCTCGTTGATCTGTCTAATGTTGACAGTGGAGTGTTGAAGTCTCCCATTATTATTGTATGGGAGTCTAAGTGTCTTTGTAAGTCTCTAAGGACTTGCTTTATGAATCTGGGTGCTCCTGTATTGGGTGCATATATATTTAGGATAGTTAGCTCTTCCTGTTGAATTGATCCTTTTACCATTATGTAATGGCCTTCTTTGTCTCTTTTGATCTTTGATGGTTTAAAGTCTGTTTTATCAGAGACTAGTATTGCAATCCCTGCTCTTTTTTGTTCTCCATTTGCTTGGTAAATCTTCCTCCATCCCCTTATTTTGAGCTTATGTATGTCTCTGCATGTGAGATGGGTCTCCTGAATACAGCAGACTGATGGGTCTTAACTCTTTATCCAGTTTGCCAGTCTGTTTCTTTTAATTGGAACATTTAGTCCATTTACACTTAAGGTTAATATTGTTATGTGTGAACTTGATCCTGCCATTATGATATTAACTGGTTATTTTGCTCGTTAGTTGATGCAGTTTCTTCCTAGCCTAAATGGCCTTTACATTTTGGCATGTTTTTGTAATGGCTGGTACCGGTTGTTCCTTTCCATGTTTAGTGCTTCCTTCAGGGTCTCTTGTAAGGCAGGCCTAGTGGTGACCAAATCTCTAAGCATTTGCATATCTGTAAAGGATTTTATTTCTCCTTCACTTATGAAACTTAGTTTGGCTGGATATGAAATTCTGGGTTGAAAATTCTTTTCTTTAAGAATGTTGAATATTGGTCCCCACTCTCTTCTGGCTTGTAGAGTTTCTGCGGAGAGATCTGCTGTTAGTCTGATGGGCTTCCCTTTGTGGGTAACCCGACCTTTCTCTCTGGCTGCCCTTAAGATTTTTTCCTTCATTTCAACTTTGGTGAATCTGGCAATTATGTGTCTTGGAGTTGCTCTTCTCGAGGAGTATCTTTGTGACGTTCTCTGTATTTCCTGGATTTGAATGTTGGCCTGTCCTACTAGGTTGGGCAAGTTCTCCTGGATGATATCCTGAAGAGTGTTTTCCAACTTGGTTCCATTTTCCCCCTCACTTTCAGGCACCCCAATCAGACGTAGATTTGGTCTTTTTACATAATCCCATACTTCTTGCAGGCTTTGTTCATTTCTTTTTCTTCTTTTTTCTTTTGGTTTCTCTTCTCGCTTCATTTCGTTCATTTGATCCTCAATCGCTGATACTCTTTCTTCCAGTTGATCGAGTCGGTTACTGAAGCTTGTGCATTTGTCACGTATTTCTCGTGTCATGGTTTTCATCTCTTTCATTTCATTTATGACCTTCTCTGCATTAATTACTCTAGCCATCAATTCTTCCACTTCTTTTTTCAAGAGTTTTAGTTTCTTTGCACTGGGTATGTAATTCCTCCTTTAGCTCTGAGAAGGTTGATGGACTGAAGCCTTCTTCTCTCATCTCGTCAAAGTCATTCTCCGTCAAGCTTTGATCTGTTGCTGGCGATGAGCTGCTCTCCTTTGCCAGGGGAGATGCACTCTTATTTTTTGAATTTCCAGCTTTTCTGCCCTGCTTTTTCCCCATCTTTGTGGTTTTATCTGCCTCTGGTCTTTGATGATGATGGTGATGTACTGATGGGGTTTTGGTGTAGGTGTCCTTCCTGTTTGATAGTTTTCCTTCTAACAGTCAGGACCCTCAGCTGTAGGTCTGTTGGAGATTGCTTGAGATCCACTCCAGACCCTGTTTGCCTGGATGTCAGCAGCAGAGGCTGCAGAAGATAGAATATTGCTGAACCACGAGTGTACCTGTCTGATTCTTGCTTTGGAGGCTTCCTCTCAGGGGTGTACTCCACCCTGTGAGGTGTGGGGTGTCAGACTGCCCCTAGTGGGGGATGTCTCCCAGTTAGGCTACTCAGGGGTCAGGGACCCACTTGAACAGGCAGTCTGTCCCTTCACAGATCTCAACCTCCGTGTTGGGAGATCCACTGCTCTCTTCAAAGCTGTCAGACAGAGTTGTTTGTGTCTGCAGAGGTTTCTGCTGCTTTTGTTTACTGTGCCCTGTCCCCAGAGGTGGAGTCTACAGAGACAGGCAGGTTTCCTTGAGCCGCTGTGAGCTCCACCCAGTTCTAGCTTCCCAGCGGCTTTGTTTACCTACTTAAGCCTCAGCAATGGCGGGCGCCCCTCCCCCAGCCTTGCTGCTGCCTTGCCGCAAGATCGCAAACTGCTGTGCTAGCAATGAGGGAGGCTCCGTGGGCGGGACCCTCTGGGCCAGGTGTGGGATATAATCTCCTGGTGTGCCTGTTTGCTTAAAGCGCAGTATTGGGGTGGGAGTTACCTGATTTTCCTGGTGTTGTGTGTCTCAGTTCCCCTGGCTAGGAAAAGGGATTCCCTTTCCCTTTGCACTTCCCAGGTGAGGCGATGCCTCGCCCTGCTTCAGCTCTAGCTGGTCGGGCTGCAGCAGCTGATCAGCACCGATTGTCCAGCACTCCCTAGTGAGATTAACCCAGTACCTCAGTTGATAATGCAGAAATCACTGGTCTTCTGTGTCGCTCGGGCTGGGAGTTGGAGACTGGAGCTGTTCCTATTCGGCCATCTTGCTCTGCCCCCGAAGTCTGATGTTTCTTTGTTGATTTTCTGTCTGGAAGATCTGTCCAATGCTGAAAGTGGGGTGTTGAAGTCTCCAGCTATTATTATATTGAGACTCATCTCTCTCTTTAGCTCTAATAATATTTGCTTTGTATATCTGGGTGCTCCAGCGTCGGGTGCATATATATATTTACAACTGTTATATCCTCTTGCTGAATTGACTCCTTTATCATTATATGACCTTCTTTTTCACTTTTTATAGTTTTTGTCTTGAGACCTATTTTGTCTGATACAGGTATAGCTACTCCTGCTTTTCTTTGGTCTCCATTGGCATGGAATATCTTTGTTCATCCTTTTATTTTCAATCTATGTGTGTTTTTAGTGCATTTCTTGTAGGCAACAGATTGTTGCATCTTGTTTTTTATCCATTCAGCCACTCTGTGTCTTTTGATTGGAGAGTTTAGTTCATTTATATTCAATTTGCTTTCTGGCTGTTTTGTGGTCTTCTCTTCCTTTTTTCTTGTCTTCCTTTTAGTGTATGTGATTTTCTTCAATGATGTTTTAACTTCTTGTTTCCTATTTTTTGTGCATCTGTTGTAAGTTGTTTTTTTTTTAAAAAATTGGGTTTGCCATGAGGCTTGCAAATAATATCTTATAACTTATTACTTTAAATTGATGAAACCCTAACACCAATTGCATGAAGACACAAACTAACAAGCTAAAAGAAGGCTAATAAAACTCCACACTTTAACTTCACCCCCCTGCTTTTCAGCTTTTTATTATTTCTGTTTATATCATCTTATAGTGTCTTTGTCTTGAGAAGCTGTTGTAGTTATGTATGTATGTATGTATGTATGTATGTATGTATGTATGTATTTAGGGATGGAGTCTTGCTCTTTCACCCAGGCTGGAGTGCAGTGGCATGATCTCAGTTCACTGCCACCACTGCCTCCCGGGTTCAAGCAATTTCTCCTGCCTGAGCCTCCTGAGTAGCTGGGACTACAGGCGCGTGCCAACACCCCTGGCTACTTTTTGTATTTTTAGTACAGACGGGGTTTTGCCATGCTGTCCAGGCTTGTTGTGAACTCCTGACCTCAGGTGATCCACCCACCTCAGCCTCCCAAAGTGCTGAGATTACAGGTGTGAGCCATTGTGCCCGGTCATAGTTATTATTTTTGATAGGGTCATATTTTGGTCATTATACTCAATATATGGGTAGTTTGCACAACACAATTACAGTGTTATAATATTTTGTGTTTTCCTGTTTGTATTACCAGTTAGTTTTGTATCTTCAGATTATTTCTTATTGCTAATTAATATCTTTTTCTTTTTGATTGAAGAATTCCTTTTAGCTTTTCTTGTAGAACATGTCTGGTGTTGATGAAACCCCTCAGGTTAGTTTGTTTCTCCTTCACGTGTGAAAGATATTTTCTCGGGATATACTATTCTAGCATAATTTTTTTTTTCACTTCAGCACTTTAAATATGCCATGCTGCTTTCTTCTGGCCTATAAGTTTTTCCACCGAGAAGTTTGTTGCCAGATGTATTGGAGATGCATCGTATATTATTTGTTTCTTTTCTCTTGCTGCTTTTAGAATCCTTTCTTTATCCTTGACTTTTGGATGCTTTATTATTAAGTGTCTTGAGTTAGTCTTATTTGGGTTAAATCTTCTTGGTGTTCTATAACCTTCTTGTACTTGAATATTGATATCTTTCTCTGAGTTTCAGACATTCTCTGGTCTTATTCTTTTGAATAAATATTCTACCCCTCTCTCTCTCTTTGTGTTTTAAGGCCAATAATCTTAGATTTATCCTTTTGAGGCTGTTTTCTAGATCTTGTAGCCATGCTTTCTCATTTTCAATTTTTTTTCTTTTATCTCCTCTGACTGTGTGTTTTCAAATAATCTGTCTTCAAGCTTCCTAACTATTTCTTTTGATTGATGAATTCTGCTGTTAAGAGTCTACAAAGCATACTACAAAGTACGCTAATTGCTATTTTCAACTCCAGAATTTCTGCTTTATTCTTCTCAACATTTCAATCTCTTTGTTAAATTTATCTAATAAGATTCTAAATTCCTTCTCTGTGTTATCTTGAATTTCCCCAAAACAGCTATTTTGAATTCTATTTTTGAAAAGTCACTTATCTCTGTCTCTTTTAGATTCATCCCTGGTGCTTAGATTAGTTTGTTTGGTGAGGTCAAACTTTCCTCCATGGTCTTGATGCTTGTGGATGTTTGTTAGTGTCTTGGCATTGAAGGGTTAGATATTCATTGTAGTCTTTGCAGTCTGGACTTATTTGTACCCATCCTTCTTAAGAAGGCTTTCCAGGTATTTGAAGAGACTTGAGTGTTTTGATTTAAGTTTTCTGTTGCTGCTGCCGTATCTGAACTAGGGGACACCCCAAGCCCAGTAACGCTGTGGCTCTTGCAGATTTGTAAAGGTACCACATTGATGGTCTTGGATAAGATCCAGAAGAACTCTCTGGATTACCAGCCAGAGACACTTGTTCTTTTCCCTTACTTTTTTCCCAAACAAATACAGTTTCTCTCTGTGCTGAGCTGCCTGGAGCTAGGGGAATGTTAACATCAGGATCCCTGTGGCCACCACCATTGGGACTGCACTGGGTCAGACCTGAAGCCAGCACAGCCCTGAGTCTTGCCCAAAGACCACAGAAATCACTGACTGGCTTCCATCTGTGTTCAAGCAAGCCCATAGAGATCTACGATCATCAAATGGAGAAGCCAGCCTAGCTTGAGTTCTTCTTTTCAGGGTGGCAAGTTTCTCCCAGCTCCAGTCAGGTCCAGAGATGCTGCTCAGGAGCCAAGGGCTGGAATTTGAAACCTTAGGAATCTACCAGGTGTTCTATTGAAGCTGTTGCTCAAGCTGTAAGGCAAAGTCCTTCCCACACTTCCCTCCCCTTTTTATAAGCAGAAAAGTCTCTCCATGTCCGTCCACCACTGCCATATGCCTATGGGCAGTATTGCCAAACTACCACCAATGTTCACTCAAGGCCCAAGGTCTCTTCAGTCAGCTTGTGGTGAATGCTGCCAGGCCTGGACTCATCCTGCAGGGCAGTGGATTCCCCTCTGGCCCAAGACAGGTTCATAAATACTGCCCAAGAGCCAAGGCCTGGAATTAGTGACCCCAAGAGCCTGGTTGGTGCTTTACGCCACTGTGGGTAAGCTAGTACCTAAGCTGCAAGACAAAGCCCATTTACTCATCTTTCTCATTTTCTCAAGCCGAAGGGGTATATCCTTATAGCCACCACAGCTGGAAATGTGCTGGGTCACACCTGAAGTTAGCATGTCTCAGAGTGTCACCCAAGACCAATCGCATGTACTACCTGGGTACTGCTGCTGATTATTCAGGGCCCAAGGGCTCTTTTGCCAGGTGATAAATCCTGCCAGAATTGGGTTCTTCATTTCAAGGAAGTGGGTTCCCTACTGTCATCCGGGAGTCAGGACCTGGAATGGGTGCCTCAGGACTCTACCTGATGCCCTATTCTACTGCAGCTGAGCTGGCATTCAAGTACCAAGACAAAGTCCTCTTTACTCTTCTCACTCCTCTTCTCAAGCAGAAAGAAGGAGTCTCTTGGAGTTATTAGCTGTACTTCCCTTGGTTTGGGGAGCTGTGGCACAAACACTCCCTTGGCCACCTTGACTGGTGTCTCATTAGGTTGCATGACCCCCCCAAGTCCACTGGTTCTGAGTTTAGCACAGCACTTTGACTTGCCTAGGAGTTGCAGTCTTTGTGGCCTAGGCTGCCTTTGAAGTTTATTTAGAACCCCAGAGCCCTTTATCTTGCAGTGGCATGGCTTGCAGTAACTCAAGTTCTGACTGCTTGGAAAGACAATTCCCCTTTGGCTAGGGCTTTGCAAGTACTCCCTTCATGGGCATTGGCTGAGTTCTTCCGATTGTTGCTTTCTGCTGTGATGTGGAAGCACTGAGTTCCAATGCAAAGTCCTGCTATCACTGCACCCTCCCTTCCGCAAGTGTAAAGATTCGCTGTGCCACATTGCTGCCACCAGGGGATGAGGGAGAAATGGCGTCAGTAATTCAAGACTGTTTTCCTACCCTCTTAAGTGCATCTTTCAGTAATATGAAGTCAAAATCAGGTACTGAGATTACTAACCTAATATTTTGTTCTTATGAAGGTGTTTTTTTTTGTGTAGATGGTTGTTATATTTGGTGTTCCTGCAGGGAGGACGACTGGTGAAGACTTCTATTTGGCCATTTTCTGCCTCCCCAGCCCTCTTCTTTTTTATCACTCTGTTCACTTTCCTTGGGGTAACTTATGCATGCCCCGGCTTTGACTACCAACATAATTACAATTTCAAAAGCTAGATCAACAACTTGTATTATCTTTCCTGTGCTAGAGGAGCATATTTACTATGGCTTACTTGACCTGTACATTAGATATCTATATCCAACTCAAAGTCAACATGTCCAAAAACTTGCAGTATCTTTCCTTTTCCTTCCCCAATTCAGGTAATCCTTTGAACACTTTTGTGTTATTCACTAAATGCCCAAGCCAGAAACCTGGCTTATGTTTTCAATAACTTTCTTTCATTCTGTACATCCATTCATTTACTGAGCCATGCCAACTCTTCTTCCTAAATAATTCTCACATCCATCCCTCTTGTTCATAGGATAAGCTCTTGTTATTTCAGTCCTGAGTTATTACTCGTAACTGGTCTGTCTGCCTGTCTTACCTTTTCCAGTGCCTTTCCTAATAGCAGATAAAGTGATCTTTCTAAAACACAAATTTGATTATACTTTCTCCTTATTGCAAACACTTCATTGACTCATAATTTCCATTGCTTTTCAAACTTTCCAATTGACATATCGCCAGGAGTTTGAGATGTAGTTAGAAGTGGCAGTGCATGTAAAAATTTTCTCTTATTTTCTTGTAAAAATTCAGGGTCATTTAGAATTCTACTCCATATTTTATCTGCTTATTTAAATATAAAATAATATATTACTATACTTTCATTAATTTAAAAAATGAATATAATTAAAGCTTAAAAATTAGCCATATGTGTCTTAGGAAATTATGTATCCTTTTGCACACCATCTTCTACTGCAGTTTGAGAATCTCAGGCCCTACAGGTGTAAGTCTAACCTTATTAGAAGAGCATAAAAGGTCATCCTTGATTAAGCCTCAGTGGTTCTCAACCAAAGGGGATACTCATTTAGAAGTGTTTTAAAATGTGTGAGTATGTGTGGTGGGATGTTTTTTATTACTGTGATGACTGGGACATCTTCTGGCATTCAGTGGGGAGGAGACAGGGATGCCAAATATTCTGTAAACAAAGCAATCTCACATAATAAAAAAATGTCCAGCTAATAGTTTCTGTTGACCTCTGCATCCTCATTTCTCCCTGTGTGCACTGTTCACATCTTATATCCAGCCATATTAAACAACACACAATTTTTCTTAAAGGTCATGGAATTTCATATCTCCAAACCTTGAAAGACATTGTTCCCGCTGCCTAGAATATTGTGTCCCATGTTTCACACAACTTTTACTTAGTTTTTCCTGAGATCAAACCTCTACTTCCTCTGGGCAGAACTACTTATCCCCTAGCACAATGATGCACACATAGTAGACACTCTGTAGATCTTACCCGTTTGTTGAATATGTAAATAAAGTAATTATCAGTTAGTAGCATCTACTGATTAATTCACATATAGGTTGATTCCAAAGTGAGAATTAGCTGGACTCTGCCCTCATTTGGAATCACTGTGCTAAGAGAAAGAGAGAAAGTAAACAGTCGAAACTAAAAGTTGTCACAAGAAAAGAACCATAAGTGGGAGTGCATTTAGAAGTGCTTAACTGAGAACTTCATGATTCATATACAAGTATCAATAGCTGAATCGATCAAGTGGAAGAAAGGATATCACAGATTGAAGATCAACTTAATGAAATAAAGCATGAAGACAAGATTAGAGAAAAAAGAATGAAAAGGAATGAACGAAGCCTCCAAGAAATATGGGAGTATGTGAAAAGACCAAACCTACATTTGATTGGTGTACCTGAAAGTGACGGGGAGAATGGAACCAAGTTGGAAAACACTCTTCAGGATATTATCCCGGAGAACTTCCCCAACCTAGCAAGACAGGCCAACATTCAAATTCAGGAAATACAGAGAACACCACAAAGATAATCCTCAAGAAGACCAATCTCAAGACACATAATCGTCAGATTCACCAAGATTGAAATGAAGCAAAAAATGTTAAGGGCAGCAAGAGAGAAAGGACGGGTTTCCCACAAAGGGAAGCCCATCAGACTAACAGTGGATATCTTGTCAGAAACCCTACAAGCCAGAAGAGAGTGGGCGCCGATATTCAACATTCTTAAATAACAGAATTTGCAACCCAGAATTTCATATTCAGCGAAACTAAGCTTCATAAGTGAAGGAGAAATAAAATCCTTCACAGACAGGCCAATGCTGAGATTTTGTCACCACCAGGCCTGCCTTACAAGAGCTCCTGAAGGAAGCATGAAACATGGAAAGGAACAAATGGTACCAGCCCCTGTAAAATCATACCAAATTGTAAAGACCATCAAAACTATGAAGAGACTGAATCAACTAATGGGCAAATTAACCAGCTAGCATCATACTGAAAGGATAAAATTCACACATAACAATATTAACCTTAAATGTAAATGGGCTAAATGCCCCAATTAACAGACACAGACTGGCAAACTGGATAAAGAGTCAAGACCCATCAGTATGCTGTATTCAGGAGAGCCATCTCACGTGCACAAACACACATAGTCTCAAAATAAAGGGATGGAGGAAGATCTACCAAGCAAATGGAAAGCAAAAAAACACAGAAAAACGAAACAAAACAAAAAAACAGAGGTTGCAAGCCTAGTCTCTGATAAAACAGACTTTAAAGCAACAAAGATCAAAAGAGACAAAGAAGTGCATTACATATTGATAAAGGGATCAATGCAACAAGAAGAGCTAACTATCCTAAATATATATGAACTTAATAAAGGAGCACCCAGATTCATTAAGCAAGTTCTTAGAGACCTACAAAGAGACTTAGGCTCCCACACAATAATAGTGGGAGACTTTAACACTCCATTGTAAATATTAGACAGATCAATGAGACAGAAAATTAACAAGAATATTTAGGACTTGAACTCAGCTCTGGGCCAAGCAGACCTAATAGACATCTACAGAACTCTGTACCACAAATCAACAGAATACACATTTTTCTCAGTACCACATCATACTTATTCTAAAATTGACCATATAATTGGAAGTGAAACACTCCTCAGCAAATGCAAAAGAACAAAATCATAACAAACAGTCTCTCAGACCACAGTGCAATCAAATTAGAACTCAGGATTAAGAAACTCACTCAAAACTGCACAACTACATGGAAACTGAACAACCTGCTCCTTAATGACTACTGGGTAAATAACAAAATTAAGGCAGAAATAAATAAGTTATTTGAAACCAGTGAGAACAGACACAACATACCAGGATCTCTGGGACAGAGCTAAAGTAGTGTTTAGAGAGAAATTTACAGCACTAAATGCCCACAAGAGAAAGCAGGAAAGATCTAAAATCGACACCCTAACATCACAATTAAAAGAACTAGAGAAGCAAGAGCAAACAAATTCAAAAGTTAGGAGAAGACAAGAAATAACTAAGATCAGAGCAGAACTGAAGGAGATAGAGATATGAAAAATCCTTAAAAAAATCAATGAATCCAGGAGCTGGTTTTTCGAAAAGATCAACAAAATAGATAGATCACTAGCCAGACTAACAGAGAAGAAAAGAGAGAAGAATCAATTAGATGCAATAAAAAAATGATAAAGAAGGTATCACCACTGATCCCACAGAAATACAAACTACCATCAGAGAATACTATAAACACCTCTATGCAAATAAACTAGAAAATCTAGAAGAAATAAACACATTCCTAGACACATACATCCTTCCAATTCTAAACCAGGAAGAAGTCGATTCCCTGAATAGACCAGTAACAAGTTCTGAAATTGAGGCAGTAATTAATAGCCTACGAACCAAAAAAAGTCCAGAACCAGATGAATTCACGCCGAATTCTATCAGAGGTACAAAGAGGAGCTGATACCATTCCTTCTGAAACTATTCCAAACAATAGAAAAAGAGGGAATCCTCCCTGACTTATTTTATGAGACCAGCATCATCCTGATGCCAAAACCTGGCAGAGACACATCAATAACAAAAAAGAAAACTTCAGGCCAATATCCCTGATGAACACCGATGTAAAAATCCTCAATAAAATATTCAAAAATCCTCAATAAAATACTGGCAAACCGAATCCAGCAGTATATCAAAAAGTTTATCCACCACCATCTAGTTGGGTTCATCCCTGGGATGCAAAATTGGTTCTACATATGCAAATCAATAAATGTAATCCATCACATAAACAGAACCAATGACATAAGCTACATGATTATCTCAATAGACGCAGAAATGGCCTTTGACAAAATTCAACACCCCTTCAGGCTACAAATACTCAATAAACTAGATATTGATGGAATGTGTCTCAAAATAATAAGAATTATTTATGACAAACCCCCAGCCATTATCATACTGAACTGGCAAAAACTGGAAGCATTCCCTTTGAAAATCAGCACAAGACAAGGATGCTCTCTCTCACTACTTCTGTTCAACATGGTATTGGAAGTTCTGGCCAGGGCAATCAGGCAAGAGAAAGAAATAAAGTGTATTCAAATAGGAAGAGAGGAAGTCAAATTGTCTCTGTTTGCAGATGACATGATTGTATCTTTAGAAGGTCCCATCAACTTAGCCCCTAATCTCCTTAAGCTGATAAGCAACTTCAGCAAAGTCTCAGGATACAAAATCAATGTGCAAAAATCACAAACATTCCTATACAGCAATAATAGACAGAGAGCAAAATCATGAGTGAACTCCCTTTCACAATTACTACAAAGAGAATAAAATGCCTAGGAATACAAGTTACAAGGGATGTGAAGGAACTCTTCAAGGAGAACTACAAACCACTGCTCAAGGAGATAAGAGAGGACACAAACAAATGGAAAAACATTCCATGCTCATGGATAGGAAGAATCAATATCATGAAAATGCCCATACTCCCCAAAGTATTTTAGAGATTCAATGCTATCCCCATCAAGCTACCATTGACTTTCTTCACAGAATTGGAAAAAACAACTTTAAATTTCCTATGGAACCAAAAAAGAGCTCATATAGCCAAGACAATCCTAAGCAAAAAGAGCAAAGCTGGAGGCATCATTCTACCTGACTTCAAACTATACTACAAGGCTACAGTAACCAAGCAGCATGGTAACGGTACCAAAACAGATATATAGATCAATGGAACATAACAGAGGCCTCAGAAATAACCCCACACATCTACAACCATCTGATCTTTGACAAACCTGACAAAAACAAGCAATGGGGGAAAGGATTCCCTATTTAAAAAACGGTGTTGGGAAAAATGACTAGCCATATGCAGAAAACTGAAACTGAACCCATTCCTTACACCTTATACAAAAATTAACTGAAGATAGATGAAAGACTTAAATGTAAGACCTAAAGCCCTAAAAACCCTAGAAGAAAACTTAGGCAATCTCATTCAGGACATAGGCTTGGGCAAATACTTCATGACTGAAACACCAAAAGTAATGGCAACAAAAGCCAAAATAGACAAATGGAATCTAATTAAACTAAAGAGCTTCTGCACAGCAAAAGAAGGTATCATTAGAGTGAACAGGCAATCTACAGAATGGGAAAAAATTTTTGCAATCTATCCTTCTGACAAATGGCTAATATCCAGAATCTACAAAGAACTTCAACAAATTTACAAGAAAAAAACAACCCCATCAAAAAGTGGGTGAAGGATATGAACAGACACTTCTCAAAACAAGACGTTTATGTGACCAACAAACATATGAAAAAAAGCTTATCATCACTGTCGTTAGAGAAATGCAAATCCAACCATAATACCATAATGAGATACCATCTTATGCCAGTTAGAATGGCAATCATTAAAATTCAGGAAACAATAGATGCTGGAGAGGATGTGGAGAAATAGGAATGCTTTTCCACTGCTGGTGGGAGTGTAAATTAGTTCAACCATTGTGGAAGACAGTGTGGTGATTCCTCAGGGATCTAGAATCAGAAGTAACATTTGACCCAGCAATCCCATTATTGGGTATATACCCAAAGGATTATAAATCATTCTACTATAAAGACACATGCACACATATGTTTATTGCATCACTGTTCACAATAGCAAATACTTGGAACCAACCCAAATGCCCATCAATGATAGACTGGATAAAGAAAATGTGGCACATATACACCATGGAATACTATGCAGGCACAAAAAAGGATGATTTCTTGTCCTTTGCAGGGACATGGATGAAGCTAGAAACCATCATTCTCAGAAAACTAACACAAGAACACAAAACCAAACATCGCATGCTCTCACTCATAAATGAGAGTCGAACAATGAGAACACATGGACACAGGGAGGGGAGCATCACACACCTGGGCCTGTCAGGGGATGGGGGGCTAGGGAAGGGATAGCCTTAGGAGAAATACCTGATGAAGATGATGGGTTGATGGGTGCAGCAAACAACCATTGGCACGTGTAAACCTATGTAACAAATCTGCACATTCTGTACATGTATCCCAGAACTTAAACTATAATAAAATAAACATTTAAAAAAAGAAGTGCTGAATCATAAGACACGAGGGGCAATGGGTACTCAACAGAAGAGATTAGAAATAGGAGATAAGAAAAGCTAAAGGGGAAAGTGTGCTATCCTTATAACCTGTCTGCAGCTAGTAGTTTTGGCTGGATTTTTCTCCTACATCCCTTTCTCTTACAACCATTCCAGTGGGCCTGAATTAGAGGTACTTCTACATTACCTTCTATTTTATTATTAACTAGTTTTTAAAATTAAAAAAGCAATAAAATATAGGTTATGATTTTTAAAATCAACTAAAAATGAGACTGTAAAAAGAACAAAAGGTCAAAGAACTTCCCAATCCATACTCCAAATCTCAGGCCCTCACTCCCAGAGGTGACTGCTATTAATATTTCCTTCTGTCTATGTATGTATTTGCCTCTTGTTCTATAAAAATAAAATCATACCTTACATATTGTGACAGTTAATTTTCTGTGTCAACTTGAATGGCCACTGGATGCCCAGATATTTGGTCAAACATTATTCTGGGTTTATCTGTAAGGGTGTTTTGGAGATTAACCTTTGAATTGGTAGGCTGAGTAAAGTGGATTGCTCTCCCTAATGTGATAGCCTTCGTCCAGTCAGTTGAAGGCCCAGAAACAACAGAAAGACTGACCCTTTTCTGTGGTTTGAATGTTTGTGCCCCCTTCAAAATTTATGTTGATACTTAATTAATTCCCAATTCAATAAAGGCAGAGCATTAAGAGGTGGAGACTTCAGGAGGTGATTAGTCCATGAGGTCTCTGCCCTTATAAATGGATTAACATCTTATAAAATAACTTGAAGTGGCAAGTTGACCCCTTCCACTTTTTCTGCCATGTGAGGACAGAGCATTCAAACCTTCCAGAGGATGCAGCAATAAGGTGCCATCTTGAAAGCAGAGAGTAGCTCTCACCAGACACCAAACATGCTGGCACCTTGATCTTGGGCTTCAGAGCCTCCAGAACTGTGAGAAATAAATTTCTGACCTTATAAATTACCCAGTATTAGGCATTTTGTTATAGTAGCACAAATGAACTAAAATATCCTCCCATGAGAAAGAGGGAACTCTTCTTGCCTAACTGTGAATTAGAACATCAGTCTTTTTCTGCCTTTGAACTAAAACAGAAACATCAGTTCCTCTTGGATGTTTTTAGTTTGTTTCAAACTTTTACCTTTAGAATTATTCTAGGTCCTTTCAAAACAGATCTCTCTTCATTGTTTTCTAATACAGAAAGTGAAATTCATCTAAAATTTCCCATTTATAACATATTCTGCTAAAGCAATAATAAACTGCAGCAGTGAAAGAATAAGACATGAATATGAATTTTCACAGGTCATCCAAAGTAATAGAAAATGATTATTTGAATAAAAGTTTATTATTTTTCAAAAATGATAATCTTATTTCTTCCATTTATTTCATAAAGAGAAGCCACATGAGAATTAATTAATAATAAGTTTCACCATATGTAAAATCATAAGCACCATTAACATATTAGTACCTGTTATATCTTACTCGTTTTTTCCAGTTTTATTGAGATATGGTAGACAAATTATATTGTATATGTTAAAGGTTTACAGAATTGTGATTTGACATACATAAACATTGTGAAATGATTACCATAATCAACTTAGTTGATAGATCAATCACCTCACAGTGTTACCTTATATTTACAGTGGGAGCACTTAAGATCAAATCTCTTAGCAAATTTGAAGTATAAAATACAGTATTACTAGCTATAGTCACTAGCTGTGCATTAGATCTTCAGAACTTATTCATCTTATAATTGAAACTTTGTACTCTTTGACCAACATGTACCCATTTTCCCCACTTCCTAGAACCTGGCAACTCCTCTTCTCTTATCTGTCTCTATGAGTTTGACTTTTTAATATTCCACGTAAAAGTGAGATCATACAGTATTTCTCTTTTTCTCAGTCACTTATTTCACTTAGCATAAAGGAGTCCAGATTCATCCACATTGCCACAAATGGCAGACACTTTTCAAAAGAAGTGGTTTTTTATGGCTGAATACTATTACTATTCTATTGTATACAAATACCACATTTTCTTTATCCATTCATCCATCAATGGTTATTCAGAAGTTTTGCCTATTATGAATAATGCTGCAATAAACATGGGAGTGCAGATCTTTTTGAACTGCTAATTTTGTTAACTTTGGGTGTATAGTCAGAAGTGGAATTAGTGAATCATCTAGCAGCTCTATTTATAATTTTTTGAGGAATCTCTATACTATTTTCCGCAATGGCCACACCGATTTAAATTCCCACCAACATGACACAAGAGTTCCCTTTTCTCCATATCCTCACCAAAACTTGCTCTTTTTTGACATTTTGATAATATCCATCTTAACAGGTATGAGATAATATCACAATGTAGTTTTGATTTGCATTTCTTTCATGATTAGTGATGTTGAATCCATTTTCTTTCTTTTTAAATGTCTTCTACTAAAAAACAAAACAAAACAGGATACATGGACAGAGTGTGCAGGTTTGTTACATGGGTATAAGTGTACCATGCTGGTTTGCTGCACCTATTAACCCGTGCTCTAAGTTCCTTCCCCTCATTCCCCACCCACCAAGAGGCCCTGGTGTGTGTTGTTCCCCTCTCTGTGTCCATGTGTTCTCATTGTTCAACTCCCACTTATGAGTGAGAACATATGGTATTTGGTTTTCTGTTCCTGTGTTAGTTTGCTGAGGATGATGGCTTCCAGTTTCATCCTTGTCCCTGCAAAGGACGTAATCTCATTCCTTTTTATGGCTGCATAGTACTCCATGGTGTATATGTGCCACATTTTCTTTATCCAGTCTATCATTGATGGACATTTGGGTTGGTTCCATGTATTTGCTATTGTAAATAGTACTGCAACAAACACATGTGTGCATGTGTCTTTATACTCGAATGATTTAAATTCCTTTGGGTATATATCCAGTAATGGGATTGCTGGGTCAAATGGTATTTCTGGTTCTAGACCCTTGAGGAATCACCATACTGTCTTCCACAACGATTGAACTAATTTACATTCCCACCAACAGTCTAAAAGTGTTCCTATTTATCAATAGCCTCACCAGCATTGACGGTGTCCTCACTTTTTAATAATCACCATTCTGATTTGCATGAGATGGTATCCCATTGTGGTTTTGATTTGCATTTCTCTAATGACCAGTGATGATGAGCTTTCTTTCATGTTTGTTGGCCGTATAAATGTCTTCTTTTGAGAAGTGTCTGTTCATATCCTTTGCCCACTTTTTAATGGGGTTGTTTGATATTTCCTTCTAAATATGTTTAAGTTCCTTGTAGATTCTGGATATTAGAATCCAGACCTTTGTCAGATAGGTGGATTGCAAAAATTCTCCCCCATTTTGTAGGTTGCTTGTTTACTCTGATGATAGTTTCTTTTGCTGTGCAGAAGCTCTTTAGTTTAATTAGATTCCATTCGTCAATTTTAGCCTTTGTTGCCATTTCTTTTGGTGTTTTAGTTATGAAGTCTTTGCTCATGCCTATGTCCTGAATGGTATTGCCTAAGTTTTCTTCTAGGGTTTTTTATGGTTTTGGGTTTTACATTTAAGTCTTTAATCCATCTTCAGTTAATTTTTGTATAAGGTATAAGGAAGGGACCCAGTTTCAGTTTTCTGCATATGGCTAGACAGTTTTCCCAACACCATTTATTAAATCCTTTCCCCATTGCTTGTTTTTTTCAGGTTTGTCAAAGATCAGATGGATGTAGATGTGTCGTGTGATATCTAAAGTCTCTATTCTGTTCCATTGATTTATATATCTGTTTTGGTATCAGTACCATGCTGTTTTGGTTACTGTAGCCTTGTAGTATAGTTTCTTGTCTATTGTTGGTGTAATGGAATGCTTGTGAATTTTGCACATTGATTTTGTATCCTGAGACTTTGCTGAAGGGGCTTATCAATTTAAGGAGTTTTGGGGCTGAGATGATGGGGTTTTCTAAATATACAATGATGTCATCTGCAAACAGAGACAATTTGACTCCTCTCTTCTTATTTAAATATCCTTTATTTCTTTCTCTTTCCTGATTTTCCTGGCCAGAACTTCCAATGCTATGTTGAATAGGAGTAATGAGAGAGGGCATCCTTGTCTTGTGCCTGTTTTCAAGGGAAATGTTTCCAGCTTTTGCCCATTCAATATGATATTGACTGTGGGTTTGTCATAAATAACTTTTATTATATTGAGATACATTCCATCAATGCCTAGTTTTTTTAGATGTTTTAGCATGAAGGGGTGTTGAATTTTATCGAAGGTCTTCTCTGCTTCTATTGAGATAATCATGTTGTTTTTGTCTTTGGCTCTGTTTATGTGATGGACTACATTTATTTATTTGTGTATGTTGAATGAGTCTTGCATCCCAGAGATGAAGCTGATTTGTTTGTACTGGATAAGATTTTGATGTGCTGCTGGATTCGGTTTGCCAGTATTTTATTGAGGATTTTCACACTGATGATCATCAGGGATATTGGCCTGAAGTTTTCTTTTTTTGTTGTCTGTCTTCCTGCTTTGGGTGTCAGAATGATGCTGGTTTCATAAAATGAGTTAGGGAGGAGTTCCTCCTTTTCAGTTATTTGGAAATGTTTCAGAAAGATTGGCGTCAGCTACTCTTTGTATTTCTGGTACAATTCGGCTGTGAATCCATCTGGTCCTGGACTTTTTTTGGTTGTTAGTCTATTAATTACAGCCTCAATTTCAGAACTTGTTGTTGGTCTATTCAGGGATTCAGCTTCTTCCTGGTTTAGTCTTGGGAGGCTATATGTGGCCAGGAATTTATCCATTTCTTCTAGATTTCCTAGTTTATTTGCCTTGAGTTGTTTATATTATTCTCTGATGGTAGTTTGTATTTCTGTGGAGTCAGTGGTAATATCCCCTTCATCACTTTTATTGTGTCTATTTAATTCTCTCTTTTCTTCTTTATTGGTCTTTCTAGTGGTCTATGTGTTTGCTTAACCTTTTCAAAAAACCAACTTCTGAATTTTTTGGGGTTTTTTTGGAGGGTATTTTGTGTATCTATCTTGTTCAGTTCTTCTCTGATCTTAGTTATTCCTTGTCTTTTGTTAGCGTTTGGATTAGTTTTTTCCTACCTCTCTAGCTCTTTTAATTGTGATGTTAGGCTGTCAGTTTGAGAACTTTCAAGCTTCTCAATGTGGGCATTTAGTGCTATAAATTTCCGTCTTAACACTGCTTTAGTTGTGTCCCAGAGATTCTGGTACATTGTCTCTTTATTCTCATTGGTTTCGAAGAACTTCTTGACTTCTGCCTTAATTTCATTATTTACCCAGGATTCATTCAGGAGCAGGTTGTTCAATTTCTATGTAATTTTGTGGTTTTGAGTGAGTTTCTTAATCTTGAGTTCTAGTTTGATTGCACTGTGGCCTGAGAATACTTGCTATGATTTCTGTTCTTTTGCATTGGCTAAAGAATGTTTTTACTTGCAATTATGTGGTCAATTTTAGAAGTGCCATGTGGCTCTGAGAAGAATGTATATTCTGTTGATTTAGGGTAGAAAGTTCTGTAGGCGTCCACTAGGTTCACTTGATCCAGAGCTGAGTTCAAGTTCTGAATATTCTTGTTAATTTTCTGTCTCATTGATTTGTCTGGTACTGACACTTGGGTGTTATAGTCTCTCATTATTGTTTGGGAGTCTAAAACTCTTTGTAGGTCTCTAAGAACTTGTTTTATGAGTCTGAGTGCTCCTATATTGGGTGAATATATACTTAGAATAGTTAGCTCTTCTTGTTGTATGGTTCCTTTTACCATTATGTAATGTCCTTCTTTGTCTTTTTTGATCTTTGTTGGTTTAAAATCTGTTTTGTCAGTGACAAGGCTTGCAGTCCCTGCTTTTTTTTTTTTTCTTTCCATTTTCTTAGTAAATATTCCTCCATTTTTTTTTTTTTTTTTGAGCCTATGTGTGTCTGCACGTGAAACTGGTCTCCTGAATACAGCACACTGGTGGGTCTTGACTCTTTATCCAATTTGTCTGTGTCTATTAATTGGGGCCTTTAGCCCATTTACATTTAAGGTTAGTATTGTTATGTGTGAATTTGATCCTGTCATCATGCTGCTATTTGGTTATTTTGCACACTAGTTGACGTAGTTTTTAATAGTGTCCATTAGTCTTTATATTTTGGTGTGTTTTCACAGTGGCTGGTACTGGCTTTCCCTTTCCATATTTAGTGATTCTTTCAGGAGCTGTTGCAGGGCAGGCCTGGTGGGAATGAAATCCCTCAGCGTTTGCTTGTCTGGAAAGGATTTTATTTCTCCTTTGCTTATGAAGCTTAGGTCAGCTAAATATGGAAATTCTGAATTGAAAATTTTTTCTTTAAGAATGTTGAATATTGGCCACCAGTTTCTTCTGGCAGGTAGAGTTTCTGCTGAGAGGTCCACTGTTAGTCTGATAGGCTTCCCTTTGTAGGTGACATGGCCTTTCTCTCTGGCTGCCTGTAACAGTTTTTCCTTCATTTCAACTTTGGAGAATCTGATGATTATGTGTATTGGAGTTGATCATCTCATGGAGTATCTTAATGATATTCTCTGTATTTCCTGAATTTGCATGTTGGCCTGTCTTGCTAGGTTGGGGAAGTTCTTCTGCATAATATCTCAAAGTGTGTTTTCCATGTTTTCCACCTTGTTTCCATTCTCCCCATTTCCTTCTGGTACTCCAGACAATCATAGGTTCAGTCTCTTCATGAACTCCAATATTTCTTGGAGGCTTTGTTCATGCCTTTTCATTCTTTTTTTTCTAGTCTTGCCTGCATGCCTTATTTCAGCAAGGTGGTCTTCAAACTCTGATATTCTTTCTTCCACTTGGTTGATTTGGCTATTGATACTTGTGTGTGCTTCACGAAGTTCCCATGCTGTGTTTTCAAGCTCTATTAGGTTTATGTTCCTCTCTAAACTGGTTATTCTAGTTAGCAATTCCTCTAACCTTTTATAAAGGTTCTTAACTTCCTTGCATTGGGTTAGAACATGCTCCTTTAGCTCCATGTAGCTTTTTATTATCCATCTTCTGAAGCTTACTTCTGTCAATTCATCCATCTGATTCTCCATCCAGTTCTGTGCCCTTGATGGAGAGATGTTGTGATCATTTGGAGGGGAGGAGTCACTTTGACCTTTTGGGTTTTCAGCATTTTTGTTGTTGTTGTTGATTATTTCTCATCTTCACGAGTTGGTTTAGTTTCAGTCTTTGAGAATGCTGATGCTTGGATGGGGTTTTTGTGGGAACTTTTTTGTTGTTGTTGTTGATGCTGTTGTTGTTGCTTTCTGTTTGTTTGTTTTTCTTTCAGTGGTCAGGTCCCTCTTCTGTAGGGCTGCTGCACTTTCCTGGGGATTCACTTCAGGCCCTATTCATCTGATTCACTCCATGCACCTGGAAATGACACTCAAAGAGGCTGGAGAACAGCAAAGATGGGTGCCTGCTTCCTCTTCTTGGACCTGTGACCTCGAGGGGCACAAACCTGATGTCAGTAGGATTGCTCCTGCGTAGTGTCTGACAACCCCTGTCAGAGGGTCTCACTCAGTTGGTTGGTACAAGGAACAGGACCGGTTTAACAAAGAACTTTGTCCCTTGGTGGAGGGGGTGTGCCTCGCTAGGGTGAAACCCACTCATGTGGGCTGCCCAGATTCCTCAGAACTACCAGTAGGAAAGGCTAAGTCTGCTGGTCCACAGAGAGAGTGACCACCCCTCCCCTTAGGTGCTCGGGCCCAGGGGGATCCAGGTTCTGTCCCTGAGCCTCTGCCTCTGCCTGGAGTTACTGGAGTTCCTGCAGGGAAACCCTGCCCAATGAGGAAGAATGGGTCAGGTTCAAGCCTGAAGAGGCACTCTGGTCACAGGCTGCTACAGCCGGTATGTCAGGCTGTGGAGACAAGTCTGGCTACAGCAGGGGAAAAGCACAGCCTAGGGCTATAGATATGGGTGCCACCCATTCACTGCCCAGGGAGCTTAGCGTGTTATGCAGTTGTGAGTCCCAGTGCTGGTTGCTGCCCCTCATCCAAAGAGCTCAAATGGCTTAGACAGCAGGCAGCTGCAACCACGGTGCTGGTCACTCCTCCCCTGGGGAGTTCGGTAGGCTTAAGCCGATTCCAGTTTAGAGGCTGCTAAGAGTCTTCATGTTCTGGGGTTGGGATGCTAGTCACTGGTGGCATGGATTTGCAGGTGGGATCTTCCGATCTGCAGGTTGTACAGTTCTGTGAAAAAGTACGGTTTCCCTGGCTGTGTAGCATGCTCACTCGCCGCCTACCTTGGCTGGTGGGAGGGGGCTCTTCTGCCCTGTGTGGCTGTCAGGTGAGTCACCATACCACACTGTTATTCCTTCCCTCCATGGGTCATGCCAGCCTCCTAGTCAGTGCTGATGAGAGAACCTAGATCCTTGGTTGCTGGTGAAGGATTCACACGCCTATTATTGTTTTTATCGATGGGAGCCTCCGAGCATCACTGTTTCTAGTTGACCAGATGGGCCTTGCCCATCTGAATGCGTTTTCATGTACCTGTTGCATTTTTTTTTTTTTTGAAAAGTGTCTTTTCAGGTGTTTTGTCCATTTAAAGATCAGATTGTGTTTTTGCTATTGAGTTGTATGTGTTCCTGATATGTTTTGTATATTAATACCCTATCAGATATATGCTTTGCACATGTATTCTCCTATTCTGTAGTTGCCTTTTCATTTTGTTGATTGTTTCCTTTGCTGTGAAGAGGCTTTTTAGTTTGATGAAATCCCATTTATTTTTTTGCTTTTGTTACCTGTGCTTTTGGTGTCATATCAAAAAATCCATTGTCAAAACCAAGGTTAAATAATTTTTTAAATGTTTTTTTCCTACAAATTTTATGTCTTGGGTCTTATTTTTAAGTGTTTAATCCATTTAGAGTAAGTTTTTGTGAGGGATGTAAGGGTCCAGTTTAATTCTTTTGCATGTGGATATATTGTTTCTCCAACCATTTATTGAAGAGACTATCCTTTCCCCATCATGTATTTTAGCATCCTTGTCACATATTAGTTCACTGTATATCAATGGGTTTATTTCTGGGCTCTCTATTCTGTTCCATTAATCAATGTGTCTTTTTTTATTATTAAAAGATGACTGTTTTTAATGAAAATCAAGAAAACAATATTGCCTCTTTAGTTTAACATTCAATAATTTAAGCTTAAAGACTCCTTTAAAAAATAACATTTTAAAAGAATACATTAATTCATTTTTCTTGCCATGTTTTAATACTGTTGACTTCATCTCTGATAGGCTCTGTGATCATTGGTCTCTCCCAGAATAAGGCATATTAGGGACATAGGAGTCCAAGGTTATCTTTTAGTTGCCTTTGTCATGATAGTCCAACTTTTTTTTTTTTTTTTTATACTTTAAGTTCTAGGGTACATGTGCACAACATGCAGGTTTGTTACATATGTACACATGTGCCATGTTGCTGTGCTTCACCCATTAACTCATCATTTACATTAAGTATTCCTCCTCATGCTATCCCTCCCCCTCCCCCGACCCCATGACAGGCCCTGGTGTGTGATGTTCCCCTGCTGTGTCCAAGTGTTCTTATTGTTCAACTCCCACCTATGAGTGAGAACATGCGGTGTTTGGTTTTCTGTCCTTGCAATAATTTGCTCAGATCCATGGTTTCCAGCTTCATCCATGTCCCTACAAAGAACATGAACATGTCTTTTTTTTTACCTAATTTATCTGGCTAAAACTGCCAGTACCAGGTTGTCTTTGTCTGTTTGTGTTGTTATAAAAAATACCTGAGGCTGGGTAATTTATAAAGAAAAAACGGTTTATTTGTCTCATAATTCTGATGTCTAGAAATACTCAATATTCAAGATAGGGCATCTGTATCTGGTGAGGGCCACAGGCTTCTACCACTCATGGCAGAAGGTAAAGGGGAGCTGACATGTGCAGAGATCACATAGTGAGAAAGGAAGCAAATGAGGCAGATGAGGGACCAGGTTTGAGTTTTTCTTTTCTCCTTCCTTCCTTCCTTCCTTCCTTCCTTCCTTCCTTCCTTCCTTCCTTCCTTCCTTCCTTCCTTCCTTCCTTCCTTCCTTCCTTCCTTCCTTCCTTCCTTCCTCTCTCTCTCTTTCTTTCTCTCTCTCTTTCTTTCTTTCTCTCTCTCTTTCTTTCTCTTTCTCTCTTTCTTTTCTTTTCTTTTCTTTTCTTTTCTTTTCTTTTCTTTTCTTTTCTTTTCTTTTCTTTCCTTTCCTTTTTTTTCTACCAGCTCTTACAGAACCCAATAGAGTGAGAACTCACCCTCCACTTGGGAGGACATTAATCTATTCTTGAGGGCTCCACCCCTGATGCAAACCACTCCTGTTAGGTCCCACATCCAATATTGGGGTTCAAGTTTCACCATGAGATTTGTAGGGGACAAACATCGAAACTATAGCATATGATGAATAGGAGTAGCAAGAATAAACATTGTTGTCTTATTCTGGATCTTAGAGAAAATGATTTCATCTTTTCACAATTCAGTATAATGCTTGGTCTGGGATTGTTATACATGGGCTTCCTTACGTTGAGGTATATTCCTTCTAATACCCAATTTGTTAAGAATTTTTATTTTGAAAGCACATTGAATTTTCTCAAATGCCTTTTCTACATCTAATTAAATGATCATATAATTTTTGTCCTTCATTCTGTTAATGTGGAATATCACATTTATTAATTTGCCTATGTTGAAATATCCTTGCATTCGAGCTATAAATTTTACTTGGCCATGGTGCATGATCCTTTCAAAGTGTTGCTGAACTTTGTTAGCATTTTGTTGAAGGTTTTTCATCTATGTTCAATAGAGATATTGATCAGCAATTTTTTTTCCTCATCGTGTCCTTGTCTGGCCTTGGTATCAGAGTAATTCTGGCCTCATAAAATTAGTTTAGAAGTATTCCTTTCTCTACAATTATTTAGAAGAGTTGGAGAAGAAATGTCATTAATTCTTTTAAAAATATTTCAGTGTATTTACCCATGAAGCTCTCTGGGCCTGAGTTTTTCTTTGTTGGGAGGTTTTTGCTCACTAATTCAAATTGTCTTACTTATTATTGTTATGTTAAGGTCTACTTCTTCATGATTCATTCTAGGTAGAGTATAGGTTTCTAAGATTATATCATTTTTTTCTAGACTGTCCAATTTGTTACTGTATAGTTGTTCATACTAGTCTCTTATGATCCTTTGTATTTCTGTGGTATCAGTTACAATCTCCCTTCTTTCATTTATAATTGTACTTATTTGAGTCCTTTCTTTTTGGTTAGTCTGACTAAAGGTTTATCAATTTTAAAAATTTGTTCTAAAAAACAATACTGTATTTCATTGATTTTTAAATTGCTTTTCTAATCTATATTTCATTTATTTCTGGTTTGGTCTCTTCTATTTCCTTCCTTACACTAACTTTGGGCTTAGTTTGTTCTTTGTTTCCTAATTACTTAAGGTGTAACTTTAGGTTTTTTTGACAACTGTTTTCTTAATTTATGCATTTGTAGCTATAAACTTTCCTATTAGGTCTGCTTTTGCTGCTTTTCACAAATTTTGGTATGTTGTATTTTCATGTTTGTTTGTCTCAAGATTTGGATTTACTCTTTGACCCACTGGTTGTTCAGTAGTGTGTTGTTTAGTTTCTACCTATTTGTAAATTTTTCAATATTTCAATCAATTCAGTGTTGTTGATTTCTATCTTCATACTCTTGTGGTTGGAAAACAAACTTAATATGACATTTTAGATTTGAGATGGAGTCTCTCTCTGTTACCCAGGCTGTAGTGCAATGGCACGTTCTCAGTTCACTGCAATCTCTGTCTCCCAGCCTCAGATTCCAAAGTAGGTGGGATTACAGGCTCACGCCACCATGCCCAACTAGTTTTGTATTTTTTTAGTAGAGACAGGGTTTTGCCATGTTGGACAGGCTGGTCTCAAACTCCTGATCTCAGGTGATCTCCTGCCTCAGCCTCCTAAAATGCTGTGACTACAGGCATTTAATATGATTTTTAATCTTCATGAATTTGTTAAGACTTATTTTGTGGCCTAACACATGATCTATCCCAGAGAATGCTCCATGTGCACCAGAAAATAATGTGTTGGATAGAATATTCTGTATATGTCCGTTAGGTGCATTTAGTCTATAGTATTGTTCAAGCCTCTTGTTTCCTTATTGATTTTCTGTCTGAACGATCTATCCATTGTGGAAAGTGGGATATTAATCTCCCCTACTATCATTTTATTGCTGTCTATCTCCCCTTTGTTCTCTGTTAACATCTGCTTTATATATTATATTTAGGTGCTTGCATATTGTGTGTATAAATATTTATAATTTTTATATTTTATTTATATAAAAATTGACTCCTTTATCACTACACAATGACCTCTTGTTCTCTTGTGACAGCTTTTGAGTAAAATCTATTTTTTTCAATATAATATAGCCATCCCTGCTCTCTTCTGGTTGCCATTTGCATGGAATACTATTTTACATCCCTTTACTTTCAGCCCACTTGTGTTCTTTAAGCTAAAGCGAGTCTCTTGTAAGTAGCATAGGGTTTGGTTGTTTTATCTATTCAACCACTTTATGTCTTTTGATTGGAATATTCAATCCATTTACATTTAAAGTAATTGTTGATAGGTTAAAAACTTGCAATTGTCATTTTGTTCATTATTTTCTGACTGTTTTATAGTCCTTTTGTTTCCTTTCTTCCACTCTTGCTGTCTTCCTTTGTGATTTGAGGGCTTTTTCGTGGTAGTATGCTTGAATTTTTTTCCCCTAATTTTTTGTGTGTCTATCTACTACCCATTATTCTTTTATGGCTACCATGAGCCTTACATAAAACTTCTTAAAGTCATAAAATCGTATTTTATGCTGATAACAACTTAACTCAGATGATATTAATAAAAACACTTGTATTTCTCTCCCCTAACATTTTAGGTTATTGATGTTACAACTTACACCTTTTTCATATCGTTTTTCTGTTGAAATTATTGTAGTTTTAGTTAACTTTTATGTTTTACTTCAAACGTTATTGCTAGGTTTGAAAGTGATTTATACACCACTATTACAATATTGGATAATTCTGAATTTGAGTATATATTTATATTTACCAGTGAGTTTTATATATTCATATATTTTTAAGTTTCTTATTAGTATCCTTTCCTTTCAGCTTGAAAAACTCCCTTTAACATTTCCTACAATGTCAGTCTTGTGGTGAGGAATTCTGTCAGCTTTTTCTTGTTTGGGAAAGTCTTTACATCTCTTTCATTTCTGAAGGGCAGTTTTGCTGAGTATAGTATTCTTATTTGGCAGGTTTTTTTTTTTTCCTTCAATATTTTGACTATATCATCCCATTTTGTCCTGACTGGCAAGATTTCTGCTGAGAAATATGCTTATAATCTTATGGAGACTATGCCATATGTGATGAGTCTGTTCTCTTGCTGCCTTCAGAATTCTCTCTTTGTCTGTAACATTTGACAGTTTAATTATAATGTGTCTTGGTGTAGGCCTCCTCAGGTTCAACATATTTTGTGATCTTGGAATTCATGAATATGAAGGAGCATTTTTCTCCTATGGTTTGAGAAATTTTAACTTATTATTTCTTTAAATAGAATTTCTTCCCCCCTTCTCCTTTTAGAACTTATATAATTTATATATTGTTTTGCTTGATACTATCCCATAAATCCCATATGCTTTCTTCACTCTTTCCCATTCTTTTTCTTTTTGCACCACCGACTGGATAATTTCAAATGAATTGTCTTTGAATTCACAGATTCTTTCTTCTGCTTGAACAAGTCTGTTGTTTAAGGTCTTTATTGACTTTTTAGCTCAGTCATTGTATTCTTCATTTCCAGGATTTTAAAAAATGGTTGTATTTCTTTGTTGAACTTCTAAATTTGATCTTCTATTGTCTTTCTAATTTTGTTTAGTTGTGTATCTGTATTTTTGTAGTTTACCACACTTTTTTAAGAGGATTATTCTGAATTATTTGTCAGTGATTTTATAGATCTCTATTTCTTTAGTGTCAGATATTGGAGCTTTTTAAGCTTTGATGGTGTCATGTGTCCCTGATTCTTTAATCCTATGTCCTTGTGTTGATGTCTGCACATTTGAGGAAATGGTCACCTTTTCCAGCCTTTACAGGTCTGCTTTGGCTAGAAAAACTTTCACCAGTTAGCACATTCTGGGGTTATGAATAGGCCAGCTGGCAGGTAAGCCTTGCTACAAGGGTCTTTGGTCAGGCAGGGCCATTGCTCATGCTCTGCATTTGGGTGGGTCTACTGGCTAAGCTCTGTGGTTGGGTAGGTCTCTTGGATTGCTGGGTGGGCTGTCTGGTTGGTGAGGCCCCCAGCAGAGATGAGATGCCACCAGCAAAATCTACACACAAATCACTTTAAACTCTGCCTATCTTTATTTTCCTATATGACCCCAGGTGTCTAGTCTTGACAATTTATCCAATGGTCCTTGTGAAGCTAGACAGAAATGGGACTCACATGAAGCTCCCCAGATTAATAGGGAAGTTAAATGTTTGCTTCAAACTCTCTTTTTCCCACTGAAGAAACTGTAGGCCCACATGATCCATTTGGGGGTGTGGAACTGTGTGGTCTAGAGGAAAGGAGATGCAGTCAAATTGGTACCACTTCTAAGCTTCTAATGCATCTTTTCTCAGTTTTTATGCTCCATAAGGTGCATTAGCCTCACTGGTAGGTTCTAGGATTTTCACAAAGACCTTCCGGTCTGTGAATAGTGGCTAATTACTAATTCTGTGAAGGGGACTAGAGACTGGGACCTCCCATTCTTCTGTCCTGCTGCCATCACCTTTTTCCTCTTGGTTCTTAAAGCTGCCGGTTTTCAGACTTATATCAGTAAGTCTCCTGGTTCTCAGGCTTTTGGACTTGAACTGGAACTCCACCACCATTTCTCTTGGATCTCTATTTCACTGACTGTGGATCATAACAATAGATCTTGGGCATGTTTCAAAAGAGTACACACAGATTTACCCTATTATTTGTAACAGCATCATGGAATTCTGTATTACAGATATACCTTTGCTTATCCAACTAGTTGATAGAAACTAAGTTGTTTCCAGGTTTTTGGAAATAAATTAATAATGCCACAGCAAATATAGTTGTACCTATACCTTTGCCAGAAAGTACACATATATCTGTAGTCAAAGTAGCAGAAGAGGAGTTACTGAATCAAATGGCACATGCACTTACAATTTTTACTTACATTGCCAAATTATTCTCTAAAAGTAATGCATGCTCCCATCAGTGGTGTAGGAGGTGCTTATTACACCACACATTTACCACCACTGCTTCTATCAATCTTTTAAATTTTTGCCAATATAATAGGTTAAATATGACATCACATTGTCAGCAATTTGCTATCTGTAATACCTGCATTAATTTACTTCTTAAATGATCCTAAATCTCTGAAACCATGTCAAAATTTTCTCGGGAAAATCCTAATTTGATCCTATTCAAGATGAACATGCCTGTTGGCAGGCAACACAAAACTATGGCATTCTTTTGGTCCACTAGTTAAGTCATGGTGGGCCCTTTACCAAGCTCTTTCTCAAGACATCCTTCAAGGAAATAATTCCAGTGTTTAAGAAAAACACTGCATTATGTTTTAAAAAAAGTTGGCATAATTTCAAAAGCAAAAATCAGAAAAGGAAATCATGTTACTAAATTAGGTGGTTCATCCAAGAATTAGATGCCTTTGAGAACAAAACAGACCAGCCAGAAAGATTCGTCCTTCCAAATAGCAACCTACCACATGTTCCAATAGTCATGCTCATTTCATTTACTGTAACCTTTTTTGGGAAAACATGGGTAAGAATACTTTGAGCAACTAAAATGTCCAAATTAACATTCAATGCTGTGTTGACTGATACCTACCTAATATGTTATCAATGTCTAATGAAATAGAGCCAGACAGAACAGGTCCAGCATTATATACATATCATAAGTTGTATAAGAGCACGACCAGGTCAAAATGCATAATTTATCTCATACTGAGAAAATGACGTGGCTGCAAAAACATTATTGTATTTTGAAGGTCACCATGAGCCAGGTTGTGATAAATCAGACCTAACTGCCCCACAACAAATGAATGATTACTGAACAGGCTTAACTTTCAAACAAATAAAGAAATGGATGGAAGAGAAGTCATTAAATGCACCTCTCTCAGAGGCTAACACTGGAGAAGGTGGTAGTAACTTGAAAAGATAAGCAAGCTCTAGCGGCTTTTTTGCTTTAGGTCTGACAAAGGTGGCAGTGCTTAAGGTAAAGGAAAAATTATTTTGCCAGGCCCAGTATTAGAAACGTTAACATCTGCCTTACACCCATAGCCTATCAGTTACCTAATCTGTTCTTTCAAAGCATCTTTTGCATCTGTCCCTTCAACTCCATAGCCTCTTCTATCAGCTTTGTCTAAATTTTATATTATTCATAATTAATAGTTCTATTTGAGATTCCCAAGTAATCTCAGATATTCTGCCCTGAATAGGCTGGTATAGACTGCATTCTGTTTTAAAAATAAGATGTTGGAATGCTCATTTTATTTTTCTCACAGACATGTGGCTCTACTTTCCCCAGAAAAAGAGAAAGTCAACTGTCTCTGAAGTGACCCATGCATGTAACAGATCACTTGGTTTCCTGTGGTACAAACTGAAGCAGAGAGATTACCACATGGTGATTCAGTGTCTGACCAGGAAGCCACCCTTGTCGATAGGGTCAGTCATTCCCCTTATTCCTAGGACTCCAGCTATCAGAGAGCACATCACTAACTGAATTAGTCAACAAAGGACTTTGAAAGAGTTTCTGCAGCATCGTGTCTTCTGTCCAGGCTTGCCTATATTAGAGTGCCTAAATTTAAATAACATGCAAATATTTGTAGAGTACCCAGGGACAAAGCAGTATGCTAGGTACAATAGAGAGGTACAAACACTGCATAAGACATAGTTTCCATCCCGAAACAGCTAATAGTCTATTGAGGAGGCAGAGCTTATATGAGGCTGGTTTAGCAGATTTCATAGAATTGTGAGGATTTGGCATAAAAAGGAGTTAGATAGGTGAAGGCAAAGGCATTTAGGTCAGTTCAAAATTTTATTGCTTTTCGTCTGAGGCCTTCATAAGACTTAAAGAACAAAGTAGAAATAATATGCTCTTAAAAATAAACTATGAAGATTGAAACAGAAGTTAGAAGGTTTTTTTAAGTTTAGAAAAAATTTTCCAATGGTTTTCATAAAAGAAATTGTCAGACTAATAATGTGGTTGGATTAACAATAGTGTCTAAATAACTTTTGCTCTGATTTTTTACTGATTGGCAGAAATAGAGTCTAGAGGTTATGAACCTGCCTGTATCAAAACTAAGCCATTTTACATCTTCTCGCATTGTTCTGCAGTCAACACTAGTTTAAAATGATCGCCCAACTCCCATCAAAATTACTAGTGTGCTTGCTGGCAACTACAAGGTGTATGTTCAAAGAAAGGATGAAAAATTGTTTAGCTCAGAAGCAGGTGCACTAGACTAAAGGAGCAGAATGAAATTTTTCATCTTTCATGGCAATGGGTATAATTTGGGAGTAGGATGTCACAAAGGTGTGCTGATGCCCACGAAAGGCAAGATTGACCCGGATAATGAGTTTATACTCTCCCTCTTGATATCTACCTGGTCTTCTCCCTTACTCCACTAAGGCCTCAGTTTAGATGCCACTTCCTTAGAAAGGCTATCCTTAACTCTCTCTGTAGAAAGTCATGCTCTCCATCACTATTCTCCCATCTCGCTTTATACTTATTTAAATATATGCTTAGTATTGATATAGGCAGAAGGCAGGGAAATTCTAGGCAGACACGGGTGGGTCCCGGGCAAAACTTCACCTTTGAGCCTAGAAACCTGAAACCCACAGCGGAAAGTGAGAACATCTATCCCTGTTTGCCTGATCTCTCCTGATTGGTTCTTTCTGAATAATCTCTTTTTACCAATTGAATATTGCCTTTTCCAAAACTACCTATGGACTACCCCATACCCCATCCTGTTCCTATAAAGACCACAAACTCAGTCAATAGAAGGTGAGAAACAGCTTGACTGGAGAGAGGTGACTTGACTTCAGAGAGATGGCTGGACTTTGGAGGAGAGATGTCTTAACTTCGAAGAAGAGATGTCCAGAGACGGCTGAACTTCAAGGAAGATTATCTGCCTGTCCCAACCCCTCTCTGGCTCCCTTCTCCACTGTGAGCCATTTCAATTGCTAAATAACATTCTCCACCTCCACCATCCATCAAATGTCTGTGTGACCTCATTCTTCTTGGACACCAGACAAGAGCTTGGGACCCACCGAGTGTGGGTACCCTAAAAAGGCTGTCACACTGGCCCTTTGCCCTTACTGGTGGAGGGCAGCCATCTCATGTGACGAGGCAAGGGGCTCATTGAGCTGATAACACACCACTCTTCATGAATGGCAGAGCTAAGAGAACATTGTAACACATCATCTGAGGCTTCAGAGATCACTGGCACCTCTGCCTGGGCACCACCATGCCGTCCACCTGGAGCCGGCGTCTGCTGGCACCCGAAGCAGCCAGCCATATCCCTCACTCATTTGAATAGGCCTGTTCTGGCCACAGGGCCTGCATGGAGCCTACTCCTGCAGGTGCCAAAAGCGGCCGGTTGGCTGGATCCCACACACACTTATTCAAGTGCTCCCTCCCACAAGAGGTTGAGGACAGCAGGCTGAGTAAACAGGGAACCCCCATTGCAAGTCCGATGACCGAGTCGAGAAAACTCCTGCATTATCTGAGGACTTATCTGGGATTCATCAGAAGGATCAGTAAATGTGAATCTGTCTCTTCACTTTTTTTCCCAAGACTTCTTGTCCTCAGACTTTCCTCCAAAGGCAGATGATGCACCAAACCTCTGAGCATCCAGTTAAAGGGAAATAGCAGTGCTACAGAGGACAGAATGTGACTCTACCACTTCTCTTTTTTTTTGAGTGAAAGGAATGTTAGCTTTGTTTCCCTTCACGGAGGTCTAGCCATTGGGTCGGACTGGGATAATGTCCGGGGGAACTGAAGGTATCTCACTGAGACCACTCCTCAGTGTTTCTGGAAGGCCCCTAAACTGGTTCCATCCATGACTGCCTGTAAGTGTGTTGGCCAAGACCCCCGGACTTTTCTGTGGTATCTTTTCTTCCTTCTCTCCTGGTTTGAAATGGCTCTTATCTCTTGTTTTATCGTGTTAAGGGTGTTGCTGCAAACTGCAGAAATATTACTAGGTAAAATGAACATTTGGTCCAGTCATCAGATACGCAATTTAGAACAATGCAATTTCTGTCTGTTCTTAAAGGTGCCACCCCCGCCCCAACAGCTCCATGTGTGTGCAGTGGACGGACACGCATACGGCGTCTCCCCCTAACCCTGACTGGGGCACATGGCCATGTCCACTGCATGCACACGCTGCACCCAACAATCACGCAGGGCACAGATAAGCTGTGGCTGCCACCGAGGCCCCAGGGTGGTCTTGGGGGACAGGTCTTTCACCTGTTAAAGGAATTCATTTGCATAGAGCAAGAGTTTTCTCTCCAGGCACCTCTTTCCTTCCCGCACTTAAGTTGCTTTTTTCCTTTTCTACACCATGTCAGGATGTCATAGCCCTGTAAATACAGCGACCTTTTCTATTTGACTGGGTTTCTTTCTTTCTACCTTAACACTCTGCTTATCATAGAGAAGCAATGAGTGGCCTCACTGGTGGCTGACTGCAAGTTTGATGAAGACAATCTGGGGCCTAATCTAAATGAATCCATGCATCCCTCTGAGACACCTTTTGTCCCAAACTCAATTCCAAGCTTTGGGTTGAAGCCCTAGAAATAAAAATTAGATCTGAGGGATCCAAAAGCATGCAAAAATAGAAAGTAGTGGTACAGTGTAGGTGGGCCAATTAAGTCCTTGTTTCATGGATAGAGGTCATGCTAGTATCCATGGCATAAATTAAGCCCAGGGAACTCAAAGATTACCAACAGTGGGGGTGATAGACTGTGTAGGTAAATATGAATAACTCCTGCCTTTTAGGCCCCACTGCTTCATGGGTGCAGGTTGCACTGGCACACATGGATGGTGTCCGACCTAGGCCACTGGGACTCAGGATGAAAAGATGGAAGAAAAAAGGAGACACCTTTTTCTCCCTCACACACCCTGAGTTTTCACTGAAAGAGAGAAAGGAATTCAGGGACACCATTTCTCTCTCTTTTTCAAATGGCCAACCAATCATCTTCAGTCTATACTCTGGAGTGTATCCTGAACCACTGGGACTACTTTGACCCTCAGATTCTGGAGAAAAAATGCCTCATAGTCTTTTACACAAAGGTTTGGCCAAATTATGATTTGCAGGAAGGACTGGATGACCTCAAGAAGGAACCATTCATTTCTATACCATCCTTCAGCTGGATCTTTTCTGTAAACATGAGGGCAGATGGTCTGAGGCCCCATATGTGCAGGTTTTCTTTACTTTGCAGGTAATCCAGACCTTTGCTGACAGTGTAGGATTGATCCAGCCCTCCTGTTTGCCATCTCAGGAGATGCTGCAAGGGGAAATCTCAGGCAACTAGAGAAACAAACCCAAGAGGCACCTCCTTCAGGGGAGCCAGCTTCCTCTGGCCCTGCTTCTCCAGGTGCACTCCACCATCCCCATCAAATTTATCTCTCTCACTTGCCCCCTCCTAGAAATCCTCACTCTAGACAGGCCCCAGGAGTGGTACAGATCCCACTCCTGCCCCTACAGCAGATGCCTAGTGAATATGGCCCCAGTAAGGTCCAGGTCCCCCTTCTCTCTACAGGACTTAAGGCAAATTAAGGGGGAGCTTAGCAAGTTTTCAGACGACCCTGACAGGTATATAGAGGCCTTCTACAACTTAACACAAGTATTTGAACTCTCCTGGAAAGATGTTATGTTACTTTTGAATCAAACCCTGACTAACATTGAGAAGCGGGCCACTCTGCATGTGGCAGAGAGATTTGGGGATAAGCTTTGTATTTCATATAGTATCAGGGAAGAGGATGAGCCTTATTCAATTGGAAGAGAAGCAGTACCATTGGATGACCCTAAATGGGATCCAAGTGATGAACTGGGAGAATGGAAGAGAAAACACTTTCAGGTGTGCATACTGGAGGGCTTACGTAGGACTAGAACTAAGTCTCTCAACTATTCCAAACTACCCATGATAGACCAGGGATTTGAAGAGAATCCTGCTGCCTTCTTAGAAAGGCTTATAGGGACCTTGGTAAGCACACTTCGCTATCTCCTGATTCAGTCGAGGGACAACTTATTCTAAAGGATAAATTTTTTACTCGGGCAGCTCCTGATACCAGGAGGAAGCTGCAGAAACAGGCCATGGGACCAGACAGTAGAGAGGACCTCCTGAAACTGGCCATCTCGGTCTTTTACAATAGGGATAGGGAGGAGGCCTGGGACAGAGGAAAAAGACACAAGAAAAAGGCAGAGGCTTTAATGGCCACCTCTTAGGCCAACAACTCCGAATCCCTGGGATGCATCCGCTAACTGCTACAAATGTGGCAAGTCGGGGCATTTAAAGAAGGACTGTCCCAACAGCGTTAGAAGCCACCATGACCCTGTCCAATCTACAATGGGGAACCCTGGAGGGCAGATTGTCCCCAGAGACGCCGGTCACCAGGTCCAGAGCCAATCTCCAAAATGATCCATCAAGACTGATGGTTCCTGGGGCTCCTCTCCAGTTCCAGTGGTCCAAACCATTACCACACAGGAGGCCCAGGTATTTCTGGAAACTGAAGGGAGGAAAGTGGAACTCCTTCTGGACACTGGGGTGGGTCTCTTAGTTATCCTCTCCAATCTGGCCGCTCCCTCCTCTCTTACCACAATCATGAAGGGCATCTCAGGAAGGTCTTTAACCCAATATTTTCCCCAACCCCTTAGTTGTAGTTGGGGAGACCTCTTCTTCACCTATGCCTTTCTAATTATGCCCGAAAAGTCAATTCCTCTGTTGGGTAGGGATATTCTGACAGGGACCACCATCTTGATGGCCCCAGGACACACTCTTTGTCTACACCGAGTGGAGACCAATATTAACCAAGAAATTTGGGCAATTCAAGGGAAAATTGGCTGAGCCATAATCACTATACCAGTCTGGATCCACCTTAAGGATCTCACCTCCTTTCCTAACCAGAGACAATATCCTCAGAACCCAGAATTTAGGAAAGGACTAGAAGCCATCATTGATCATTTGAAGATGCAGGGGCTCTTCAAACCCTGCAATAGCCCTTTTAATACCCCAATATTGAGGGTACAAAACCCAACAGGGAATGGAGACTAGTTCACAACCTCCACCTCATTAATGAAGCTGTGGTTCCAGTACACCCAGTGGGTTCCAATCTCTATGCCCTGCTAGCTCCAATACCTGAGGAAACTAAGTGGTTCACAGTCCTGGACCTAAAGGATACCTTTTTCTGCATACCATTACACCCCACCTCCTAGTATTTGTTTGCATTTGAGGATTCCTCTAACCAAGCCACCCAGCTAACCCGGATGGTGTTACCTCAGGGATTCTGGGACAGAATCCTGTTTGGGCAGGCATTGTCCAAATACCTCTTTGAACTCCTTTATCCTAAGGTTAAAGTTTTACAATATGTAGATGACATTCTCCTCTGTGCCCTAGCTGAGGGAATCTCTCAGAAGGGCAGTAAGGTTCTTAATTTTCTGCCTAATAGAGGATATAAGGTTTCAAAATCTGAAGCTCAGCTCTGTCAGACTTCAGCGAAGTACCCAGGTTTGGTCTTGTCAGATGGGGCCAGGGCACTGGGCAAAGAAGGATTAAGCTCATCTCCTTCTTTGCCCTCCCCCAAATCCTCAAGCAACTGAGGGTACTCTTGGTCATTACAGGATCCTGCACACTATGGATACCTGGGAATTGTGAAACAGCTCATTCCTTATATCACCTAATGAAGGAGACTCAGATAGCTAAACTTTACTCCCTAATTTGAGAACCAGAGGCTAAAAGGGCTTTTGACCAACTAAAACAAGCCTTACTTAAGGAAAAAGCCCTTAGTCTTCCCATAGGGAAGATGCTTAATCTTTACACGTCAGAAAGGAAGGGAATGGCCCTGGGGGTTTCAATCCAGGCCCACAGTCCAGCTCAGCAGCCTGTAGGCTACCTAAGTAAGGAGCTTGATTTAGTGGTTAAAGGATGGTTGACCTGCCTCCGAGTAGCCTTGCTGGTGGCAGAAGCTACTAAGCTAACCATGGGGAATAACTTAACTGTCCATATCCCACATAATGTGGCAGCGTTGCTGTCTTTTAAGGGGAGTCTCTGGCTAACTGGCAACTGCCTCCTCAGATATCGAGATCTGCTACTAGAGGGATTTTCAGTCCAATTAAGAACCTGTCCCTCTCTAAATCCAGCCACCTTCCTCCTGGAGGAAGCTGGGGAGCTTGAACATGGCTGCAAACAGATAGTTGCACAAACCAATGCAGCCAGGGAGGGCCTCAAGGAAATCCCCTTGGAGAATCCAGACTGGATTCTCTTTACAGACAGAAATTCTTTTGTAGAAGAAGGGATCCATAAAGCAGGGTATGCAATAGTTAACCTGAATGATATTATTGAGAGCACATCTCTTTCCTCAGGCTCAAGTACTCAACTAGTCAAGCTAATTGCCCTAATGAGAGTCCTTGAATTAAGCAAAGGGGAAGCAGTTAACATTTATACTGATTCTAAGTATGCTTCCCTAGTACTCCATGCCCATGCCACTATCTGGAAAGAGAGGAACCTCCTTACAGCTAACGGGTCCCTCATTAAATACCATCAGGAAGTTAATAGACGATAATCCTCAGTTTTCCTCCCATGGGATGTGCCAGTAATACATTGTAAAGGTCACCAGAAGGGGATTGATGAGATAGCTGAGGTAAATAGATTGGCAGACCAAGCAGCTAAATCAGCAGTGAGACGACCCCAGATTTCTGGTCCACTGGAACCCCCTCTGATCTGGGAGGGCTCCATAAGAGAAAAAAATCTCAATATTCACTTGCAGAAATAGAATGGGCCACTTCTTGGAGATACATCTTTCAGTCCTAAGGATGGCTACAATTAGAGGATGTCAAGCTTCACCTACCAATGGCCAACCAATGGAAAGTTCTTGAAATCATTTTCCAAGCCTTCCATCTAGGTAAGGATAAAACTTATCAATTGGCCCAGAGATTGTTCTCAGGTAAAAAACTGATGCAAACGGTCAAAAAGGTCATTAATGTTTGTGAGACTTGCCTTAAAAATAATCCCCTCAATCAATGGCTTCTTCCTCCAGGAACCCAAAAGATGAGAGGCTACCTGGAGGAAGACTGGCAAATGGGTTTCACCCATATGCAAAAGACAAGGGGCATCCTGTACCTCCTAGTAAGGGTGATACCTTCGCTAACTGGGTAGAATCATTTCAATATTAGACAGGGAAAGCCTCTGAGGTAATAAAAGTACTAATTAATGAGATAATTTATTGCTTTGGACTCCCAAAATACCTCCAGAATGATAAAGGCCCCTTGTTCAAGCAGCTGTCACCCAGGGGTTCTCAAAGTTACTAGGCATTCAGTGCCATCTTCATCGTGCTTGGAGACCACAATCTTTGGGAAATGTAGAAAAGACAAATGTTATTATCAAAAGGCACCTCAGGAAACTGTCTCAGGAGACTCCTCTCCCCTGGGCTACCCTTCTTCTCATAGCCCCACTATGTGTTAGAAACACCCCTTCAATGCTAGGTTTGAGTCTCTTTGAAATGATGTATAGATGGCCTTTTCTCATCAATGATTTCTTGCTATACCAAGAAACCTCTGATTTGATTAAATATATAACTTCTTTGACCCATTACCAACAGGAACTGAAACAACTTGGAAGCCAATCTTGTGAATGAAGGTCACCTCTAATCAACACAGGGGACCCAGTACTGGTAAAACTACTTCCTTCCCTTTCTCCCTCTACAAGCACAGATTGGGAGGGACCTTGCATTGTACTTATTTCTACTCCTACAGCAGTAAAGGTCACTGGAACAGATTCTTGAATTCATTATAATTCAAAGCTGAGGGAGTTACCTCTGTTCACCCAGTGGAGCATCCAAAGTACAAATGTGAAGAAATCAGGGACCTCAAGCTAAAAATTACAAAAGTTAAGTGTTAATAATTGACTTTCCATGGATATCCTCTGTATAGTATTGCTTATGCTTGCTGTTCTTACCTTCGTTCTGTTCTATACCATGGGGCACATTTACTAAAGATCCCTTAATCCTGAATGCCCATGGAAATATATCAGTTATCCTTTCCTAAACAGTTATCCTTTCCTAAACTTTAACTACTCCCAAACCAGGTTTAATTTCTTTCACCAGGGTGAAACAGCTCAGGGCACAATATTGTTTTCAGAGTGATTAGTATATTTCACTTCTTATTTCTGTAATCTTTGGCATTAGATTCATTTCTTTTAACTTCTGTCTGTGTAATACACATATTTGACCCATGCACACTTAACATGGTAAAACTTGCTTCTTCTCACCTAGAGGCTATCAAACTCCAAATGATCATCCAACTGGAGCCTCAGATGATGGCTCCCTTTTACTGAGAACTGTTAGGTAGATCTCTGAGGGAAATCTGACTGCCGTTTTCCCCAAAACAATGTACCCTGTCAGCACAAAGTTGCTAAGGTCGGACATCATCTGTATTCTAACAGCAGTTAGATGTGCCTCTTCAGAGGGGGAAATGATAAAGGCAGGAGGCAGAGAAATTCTAGGCAGATAGCGGCAGGTCCCTGGCAACACCCCATAGTCAAGCTGAAAAGCCTGAAACCATGACCCAAAGTAAGAACAAACATCCCTGTTTGACTGCTCTCCCGATTGATTCTTTCTGAATAATGTCTTTTTACCAATCGAATGTTGCCTTATCCAAAACTACCTATGGCCCACTCCACTCCTCATCCTGTTCCCATAAATACCCCAGACTCAGTTGGTAGAGGGAGAGAAGTGGTTTGACCGGAGAGAGGTGACTTGACTTCAGAGAGACGGCTGGACTTCGGAGGAGAGACAGCTTAACTTCGAAGAACAGACAGCTGAACTTCAGGGAAGATTATCTGCCTGTTCCTACACCTCTGCAGGTCCCTTCTCCCCTGAGAGCCATTTCCATTGCTAAGTGAAATTCTCCCCCTCCACCATCCTTCAAGTGTCTGTGTGATCTCATTCTTCTTAGATGCCAGACAAGAGCTTGAACCCACTGACTGCAGGTACCCCAAAAAGGCTGTCACACTGGCCCTTTGCCCTCACTGGTGGAGGACAGCTCTCCCACATGAGGAGGCAAAGGGCCCACTGAGCTAATAACACACTGCTGTCTACAGACAGCAGAGCTAAGAGAGTACTGTCACACATCCTATGGGGCTTCAGGAGTCACAGGCACTCCCACCTGGGCATCACCATAGGGCCCACACAGAGCTTGATTCTGCTGGTGCCCAAAGTGTCCAGTTGGATCCCACTTGCTTGCTTAAGTGTTCCTTCCTGCAAGAGGTTGAGCATGGCAGGCTGAGTAAATGGGGCATCCCTGTCACAAGTCCGATGAAGGGGTCGAGAAAACTCCTGCATCAGTATCCTTTCCCACAGTTAGAATGGACTTTCCTTGAAGGCAGGGACTTTCTTGCCTTGTTTACAGGCATATCTGCAGTTCCTAGGACAATACCTGGCATATAGTAGGGGCTCAATCAATATTTGTTGAATGGATGGATGTCATAACAATTGAAAAAACTATATAAATTCCAAATAGGTGATTGGACACCATATTTTGAACCAATGATCTCATAGATTATTACTTACTTTAGAAATGACTTGTGATTTGGGAAGGCACCTCCTTCTGCCCAGTCTCATTATACCTATTCCATAAAGCCTTTCTTCTCAGATAACTCTGTTTCTTCATTGAACTCCAATTGCATGCAGTTTAATGAGTAACTGCTTTTGTATCACTTGGTTAACATTTGTTTTTATGTTCTCTGAAACTGAGGATAATATCCCTCCTTTTCCATCCTCTTTTTTCTATCATGCCCAGCACAACATAGGGCACATGGTAGGTGCTCAAAATATTGCACCATTTGTTGATTAATTCCAGGTAGGGAAACTGGCGAGCATACAGTATTGGAAGTGGGATTTTTTTCTAAGACAACCCAGTAATCAACTGGTGTTAAAAAATTTGCTCATAAATCCTAACAAATCACTTTAACTATAAAGATAAATTTGATCCAGCAATGTCCCTTAGGCACACTTCACACTCACTGATGAATAACTTAGGGGGCTAGAAAAAAATGAATTACAGAATGTAGACTTTGGGGTTATTGTCAAATGAACACATTAAGTTTTCCATCTGTCTTTGCCCTGGGCTATGTAAGGTCGGGTGGGGTGGTCAACTACAAAGATTTCTTTATGCCTTCCCCTTTCCAGATTTCTTCTTCTAAGATGTGGATGTTGCATTCTTTCTGGAACATGAAGACATTAAAATTCAAAGTTATTTATGGAGGCATCAAATTCTCCAGACTGAGCCTTGCTTCAAAAACGCAATTGTTTACCCCTTCCTCCACCAATTTCAACAGCTTCTGGGAGTCTCAAACACCAGCCGGAGACTGCTGAATCCCAGAGTATTCTAATGCAATCCAGGAAATGAGGTACCTCCTAAACTCTTCTGAGATGACTGTTGGCTTCCAAGGTACCTAGAATTGAACTCTCATATCCTGCCCAGAATGTCTGCCTTTATACCTTGGGATGTAGAGGATTGTCTGCTACTACAGGGATATCCAGGGATGGTGCCTTGTTGGTAGCATTGGTCAGCCATGTGGCTCTTCAGTGCTACAACTGACCTAAAGTAGAATACAGGCTCATTGCCGTGCTATTTAGAATGGTCTTTGCTTGCTCCTCATTTTGTTTCAAAATGCACCCAAATCAATGATCCTCTTGGTGTTTTGTCTACAATATTCCCTGATGACTGAGTTGAGATATGGACATACTCTAAAGTCATCTGTCTCTAATCGTAACATTCCTTACAGCTGATTATAAAGAATGGACTCTGAATCCCTTCCAGAGTGCTATCCATCTCCAGTGGCAGTAACTCCTAATATTTTTGAATTGTGAAAGTTTATTTGATTTTGCAACCTTTGCTCCCTTGATTTCCTCTTAGGAGGAGAGAACTTTTGGCAGACAATTTTAATGACAATGGAAGAAACAGTGGAAATTAAGAAGAGCACTAGATGAGAAGGCAGTGGACCTGAGGTCTAATTCTGGGGCTTAAGTATAATTCTTCAACTGAGTCTTTGTGATCTGGGCAAGTCACTTGTCGCAGTTTGGGACTCAGCTCCACGTGTGAAATGAAAGGGTTGGACTAGATCAGTGTTCCTAAGCCTGGCTGCACCTCATAACCATTAGGCAGAGGAAGCAGCAAAAATTAACAATACTAATTCTGGGGCCTTACTGAAGACCTACTGAATCAGAATGAATCATTGTGGTCATCTGTAATTTTTAAAGCATCAGTGGTAATTCTGATACACAAACATGGTTAAGACTAAATCAAGGTTTTTCAACATTTAATGTGTATAAAAATCACCTATTGTTGTTGTTCAACTGTCTCTGCTTTACAAATCAGTAGGTCTGGGTTGGGCCTTGAGAATCTGCTCTTCGATCAAGTTCCAAGGTGATGCCCATGTTGAACTTCGAGTAGCAAGGGGCTAGATCAATTATTCTTAACTGGAGTCAATTTTGCCTCGCAGCTAAGGTTCACACATAAAATATACTTGCTAAATCTGTCAATACTATCCCAGGGGATGTTGGTAATGTCTAGAGAAAACTGATGTGGGTGCACCTGGCATCTAGTGAGCAAAAAAACCAGCGATACTGCCAAACATCGTACAATGCACAGAACAGCCCCCCAACAACAAGGAATAATCTGGCCCAAAATATCAATAGTGCCAAGTTTGAGAAGTTCTGTACCAGATGATCTAATTTAAAGTCTCTTCAACTTGTTACACTGCTTTATATTATTCTGGAATATAGTTATAATAAAATCATATATTTTGAGCAATGATCAATAGTCACTAAATTAGAATTTTCTTTCACAGCCAAAATTATTTGACAAAACAGGAACTTTACTAACAAACCTTTCAAGATTTTATTATATTTTATTTCTCCATAAATAATAATTGAGTACTGAGTATAAAAGAAATATTGAGTGTCAGAGCTGCTACAAAGGGGCAGTTTCCAGCTCAAGCTGTTTCAAGGAAATTTTCCATATATGTGAGGCTTTTAGGGTAATTCATTGTTTATAAAATGTCAATAGTACTATCTGCTTCTAACTGGCATGCATTCTCAAAGTAAACTGGATATGGAGAATCATTCTTCCCTCATTTGAAAATCACCCCAGCTGGACTTTGTTTCTATCCACATATTCAGGGCAATTTTCCAAAAATCTAAAGTTATTCACTGAATACACTCATTCTGATAGGATAAGCTTCAGAAGAATTTACTTTGACTTATAGTAATGATAACTAGTATTTATTAAGGATTTACAATGTGTCAGACATTGTTATAAATGCTTTACATGGGCTAAGTAATCCTCTCAACCCTATTTCAAAGATGAGGAGCAGAAAGGTTAAGCCACCTGTCTGAGGTCACACAACTAGCAAGTGGTGGAATCAGGACGTTAGCCCAGAGGTTTGATTCTAGGACCCAGCCTATTAACGACCAATCCAGACTGCCTCTAGGAGCTTGCTTATAGTTATGCTAAGAACTGGGAACTCTTCAAGGGTAGGGGAAGGGACTATGACATTTGCCTTTGTAGCCCCAGAGCCTAGCACACTAACTGACACATAGTTGGAGTCATTATTTGTAGGCTACATGAGTGAACTAATGAATGCTAGGATTTGGTACTCTCAGCAAAGGCAATGACAGACAGGCAAAATGTTTTCCTGCCTACTTCCCTTTCCACAAACATTACAATTAGTTTACACAAGGACTGACTGTCCACTCTGTAGTGTGAATAATTGCAATTTTTTTCTTTCTGAGGCAAATGGTGTTCATGTTGGAGAGGTATATTGAGAACAGCCACGTCTCTGAGGAACTATTCATGTGGCTTGTGTAAAGGGTCAGCATATGTGAATTCTCCAAAGCAAGGCCTTGAGTTCAGCCTGAATTCTGCGACTGGAAGGCTGCTGCCTCTGACTCTCACTGCCTTTGTTTCTCTTTCTAGGCTGGCAAACTTTCTTTTGGCAGCTGCCAAACTCAGATTGAGCAGATGAGCTTATAAACATGGCTAGGGAGAGGCCCTTCTTCAAGGAAGGGATGTAAGAAGAGGCCAGTCAGAATTCAGCTCAGGTGTCCCTCCCTCCCTTTATGGAGACAGACTGGTCTTGTAGAAAGAGTATGAATTTTGAAATAGAATTAGAAATCCAACAGACCTGATGACTCATTCTAGTTGTGCTACTTCCTACCTGAATAACTTAATTTCTATGAGGCTCAATTTCCCTGTAGTGCATGGAATTTTTGGGAAGATTCAAAGTTAACTTCCCTATCACATAAAAGGCCTTCAATAAATGTTAGTTCTCTCTCATCCAGCAGATTTAGATCTCCCGTTTGCCCTGTGCCTTGTGGAAATACAATGATTCCCCAGGCTGTAGGCCATCTATAGCTTGTCAGCTCAAAGCAGTCTATTATCCTTTATTCCCTTTCCCCTTCCCTCCCAGCAGCAGAACTACAAAGTGATATCATAAGTTGGACCTGTGATGTTGAAACCAGGAAAGTCCTCAAGATTCAAGGAAGCCCAAGGAAGGCTTGGTCAGTCAGCTGCTGAATCGTATCATATTGACTTTGTATAAAAAATGTGAGGGAAAGGGTTACAGTAAAAGGTTTACAGTGAGCCTAAATACCCTTAGAAGAACTTTCTGCAGACAGGCTGGTATTCTGTACAAAGGGATTTGCTGCCTCAAGGTGACTATATAGCACGGCAACTGGAAAATGGTTGAAGAGCAAAGAGAAAGTCCTCAGTAATAGAGTTCTGCAACTCAGAGATAAAATCCATTCTATGTACTCAGTCATTTTTGAGCCTGTATTGTTTCAGAGATCAGAACAAGTCCCACCAGGAGGTAAATGCTTGTTGATTACAAACACAGTAAAGGCACCCCAGCCATGATTTACTCCCTGTACATGATAGAATTTTGCCTGGTTCACAGATGCTTTTGTGTCAAGTATTTGCTATCAGTAATTCTTAAAAGCCAAGATTTCTGGACTGTATGTGAATTAAATTTGTGAATACTTCTGGGATCTGGAAGAAGAGTTGTAGATTTTGGGCTGCAGTGTGAAAGTTAGGACCAGTAACTAGAAGATCAGGGCCTTCTCAACTTCGCAAGGACATACCCCATCTCTATGTGGATATTTACAAGAGAAACTCTTAAGGAATATTTGACTTGTGCTTCACAGTAACATATCAGTCCTGAGCTTTTGGCCCATATCTGCCATGAATCGGCTTTGAGACTTCAGAGAATTCACTTCTCTGGGTCTCAGTTTCCAAAGTTGTTAACAAAGGGGACTGAACTAGACGATAATCTTCTAGTGCTCAGATTTGGCAATTCTACGATAGTACCACAGAGATAACTGGATCCTGACCTTATTCTAGGAGGGCAAGCTGGGGCCTTGCCTTCTACTTTGAAATCTAACATAGGCAAAGTACCAACAGATACCTTTCTCTTGTTACAGTACTATCAAGATGTGATCAACCACCTTTATGGGAAGCAGTGTGGAAGAGAGAGAGGCAAAGAGCAAAGCCTATGCTCCAAGACCACATCATGTGTTTTGTATTTTCTTAGATTTACATGTGGCCTGAAGCCTGTTTGTTCTATGCCTGTATTGTTTCAACTTCCATCCCTTTCACTGGTTCTATAAGTTGGCTTTAACCCAATCCTCTCTGTTTAGTCATTAAAGTTCAAATTGGTTCCTGGCTTTGTGTACAATCCCCTTCTTTCTTTGATAATGAAAGAAATCTCACTCCCTGAAATGATGATCAAAACCTTGAAAGCAGGCTAATTCTGCTCCTTTCATTGAATTCAGTTTCTTCCAATTTATCTTTTTCTGGATTTGCTCTTTAGAGCAATGTCTAGCATCTTGGGCCTCAAATTCTTCTTTGATGGGGTGAGACCTCTTAGGTGTGGGAAGGCTGGGTAATCTAGTGTCCTTTGCAGATATGTTGTTAGCACTGTCACAGCCAACAACCCTGAAGTGAAAAATTGAACCAAAACCATCCAGTCCCAAATCAGTGAAGCTCTTCAGCTAGTTAAAAGCTCTCAATGTTTGCCAAGGACCAAACGGTTCTCACCTCACCTAACCATATGAGGGAGCTGTACATGACACAATGGCAGTTTTTTTGGCCAGGGATGTGCTGGTAAATGTTCAACAACTAGCTCTTTGATGTGGGGAGGGAAGCCTTGATTTGAAACATTTGCCAATTTCCATAGTTAAAATATCTCCACCCTAATTAACTTCAAGCTAGTAGCATGTCACTAAATATGGAGTTAGAAAGAGATGAACACAATCAGCCCCTAGGAGCTGATGCAAGTGAACACCAACACAGCACCCATTTCATCTATACGACAGCTTATATAGCTCAAAGCTTTGTGACCTGAGGCCTCTGGGGCTAGAAAGGACTGGGGAGGAGAGAAAGAGTAATGCTTGCATACTGTCCTGCCTCTCCAACCTGGTCCTTGGGAACGAGGTATCAGACAGTAGTATAAAAGCGATAGCAGGGGCCACTGCAGGGATTTTTAAGTGCCCCACCTCAATTGCATCCCTGTAGGCTTGTCAGATGTTCATCTGGTGATGTGGAACAACAGCAGAGTTCATATCCTGCCTGAAAGACAGAGAAAGCTCTTTTAGAGCCTGTATGGCTCTCTTCATATGGAACAAAGAAAGAAACATTAAATCCGTGTTTGTTCTTCAGCCAACTGTTCTTTGCCTACAAAATGTACAAGGTACAATCCTTCTCCACTTTGGGCACAATTTCCTGGACAATTCACCTTGTAAACACTGTTTCTGGCTGCCCTTTCTTTTGCCTTGGACAATACAGAGAAAGGCATTTATGGCAGGTAGAGTGCTATTGATTGGAGAATGCAGATATTTGGCATTACTGTTGGTATCTAAATGGCAAGTTCAAGAAACTAATGTTAAGGGTGCAGGAACTTTTGATTGAAACAATAGATTATGGTTGTAGCATTAGAATTGAGTGTAAAATGCCACATACTTATTAATCCCCAGGAGGAAAACTAAACCATGTCATGTTCTTCTTGGCATGTTTTATTTTTTTTCTCTACAATTTAGCTCAGGATAAGTTTCATTCCTGGGTCATCAAAAACCCTTTATGGAGGCCCTCCTCCTGTTTAATTATTTAGAAAGAAACTTGCAACTCATTCTGATAAATATTAATACTCTTTTCTTGGTATCTAAAGATCTCAGAAACCTGTGCTTTAACAGAACTGCCGAAAATGTAATTGTATCACAGGGACTAACTACCAAATTTATGGTTACACAATTAACATGACTCCCTTCTTTGGTTACCCCAAACGTGAGTTGATCATTAATGGATATTTTGAGATTTATGCAGCTGTGTGTCTATCCAACTGATTGTTTAGTGAAGGACCCACAATTGGTGTTAGAAATTGTTTTATGTAACAGGTAACATTTATTGTATGTTTGCTATGTGCCAAGATTTGCTCTAAGAGTTCTATATGTAATATCACATATAACCCTTCCAGAAACAATCTAAAAGAAGTACTATTATGATTCTATTTTATGAATGAAGAAACTGAGGCACAGAGAAGTGAAGGTTGTTGCCTAAAGTCATGCAGCTGGTAAGTGGTATAGCCAGGATTCAAACTTTAACAGCCAACTTCAAGAGTCCTTGCATTTAACCACTACACTAAAGGAATCTTACCATAGGCACAAAGTTCAATTAAAAACAAAACAAACAAAAAACCCTCCTAGGCTTGAAATCAAGAAAGCTTAGTCTGATTCTGGCTCTGCCATTGTCTTGTGAAACTTAGGGAAATTCCCTCTGTTTCTTCATGACTATATTATACAGATGTCAATAGAATATAATTTTAAAATGTGAAAGAGCAATGGGCTTTTCAAAAGAAAGGTATTATAGGGATCTGAGGTGTTATTGTTTCTCATTGTCTTTCAAAGATCCCACAGAAAAGACTGGCTTTTGCTGGCTGTGTGTTTTGCAGTTTGACCCCCATTGTTCTCCTTTCAGTCTCTTCAGGAGAAAAATCCTTAGAAGTTAGACTTGAAAAATGTCCAGCGGAGCAGTCAACCTCTTGCTTGCTCAGGCAGGATTGCTCCCCATGACACACCCCATGTGTTTTTGTTTAGTGTTTCCAATCTTCAGAGTATGTGCCTTCCCCTGAATATTTTGTTGGAAATTTTCTGCAAACGTTTTCTTTCTTCTGTAAGATCTATATGTTACACTGAGTTGTAATCTTCTAATTCCTAGCCAGATAAAATTGTGAAACACTAAGAAATTGTTTTTTGAATGCTCTACCCATGTTTGTTCTGTAGCATCATCACCATTACTACAGAGTGCTAAAATTTGTATGTACCACAAAGAAGAAAAAAGTCTTAGTTTCCAGGAAGCACTATAATTTTGGTTGTGCCAGAGGAAGGTGGAAAACCCCTAGTAACTGGAACTGTATGTGGTTATGATTGTACAAACTAGGGGCCATGACAGGAAATTCACACTCTGGCAAAAAGATCAATGCTAATAGGAGTCTTGGTCCAGGAAGAAAGTCATCATTATCCATCTCCTTATTTCTCTTCCCCACCTTGTCTCCTTCTCTGCTGGGAAGATTCAAGACTCCATGAATGATCTGACGTAGGGTGACCAGGTAAGTTATGACCCAAATTAGGACACTCTTTAAGGTACTCTTAACAACTAAATCAAGACAATAGGAGTAAGCTGGACTGTCTCAGGCAAACCAAGGGGGCTGAGTTCCCATTTTAGAGATAGCTACAGTTTTCCAATACTTGAGAGTGTAAATTCACATTAGAGGAGTATACTCTAGGCCCACGTTTGACATCACAAAAGTGCCCCAGAGTTGCCCAGGATAGCACTGTGAAATGACAGCTTTCTGAGCACTGCAATCCACTAGAGTATCAGCTGTGGTTTTTGTGTGAATATCTGTGCAGCATCTTTTTGAATGATCGCAAAAAAAGAAGAACAATTAGCACGTTAATTAATTAGAGCCTTGTTTTAAATTCTGGTGTGAAGCGTAATCTTTTGTTAACTTGAATGAGATCCTAAGCTTACCCTAAGCTTTAATTATAGTGTTATTATTTTAAAATATTGGCTGACCCTGCTCCAAGATACAAGAGTGTTTAAATTTAAATACTCTAGAGATAATTTAAACACATTTTAATTTAACAGTGGGTACTAATCACTCAACAGAATTCTAGATTGTTTAGTTCAAACAAATGATTAAGATGACAACAGATCCTCAATTATGTTAATCACATTTTAAAATTCTCTTGGTTAAGGAGCATGAGTACCTATAATAGGTATGCATCTGTTTATGGATGTTTCTAAACTGTCATGTCTTTGAACTGTCATGAGGGTCTACAACATACAGCTACTGGAGAGTTGCAGCTTTTCAGGGAGACTGGCCTGGTTTTGGACTCCTGCTCTGCTATAAGCCATACTAACTTCATGTCTCTTCACAACTTACTATCTTCTCTAAGTTTTAGTTTCCCATTTTTAAAATGAGATTAATGATATCTCCTGCAGAGCAAAATTTCTGAGAATTAACAAGCCAGGATATGTGAAGTGCTGGACACACAGTAGACCCCTGAATAAATAGTAGCTAATTTCATTTACATAGCCATCTTGTTTATGGCTAACAAGATGTTTATGTTATTACATCTTGTTTATGTAATAACATCTTACATAGCCAATTGTGTTTTCTTGTGTGTACCACCATGTTTATATTTTCCAGGCATCCATATTTGACTTTGTGTACATATACCTATATAGGTATATACATGCGTGTTTTGGTATTTGGCAATGTGTACCGTTGTGTGTGCCTGTGTGAGTGCAGAAGTCATGGTATGCAACTACACCCATGCATATATTGAGTGACGGTGCATATGAGGAAGAGGTATGTTACATCTGCATAAATGTATTTCACTGCACTTTCTGCACTTCATGATCTCAAACTGTGCTGTGAAGACCACCTTAAGCATGACTCCTCCATTTCTAATAATACTTTAAATTTTTTGGCCTTGATTTCATCCTTAGGTGGCCTAGGTAGTAGAGATGGTTTCTTTCTTTTATGAATTTGTGTGTATGTATGTTTTGGAACCAACAGGTCACAATTAGCTACTTCTTTTCTCCTCCTTCCTTTTTTCCCCTTGTCCTCAAGTAACTTCTCCTCCCTCCCCTTCCCTTCATTGTCTATAATCTTACTGACTTTTCACCCTAGTAACAGTGAGGGGAAGAACATCTGAAAGGGTTGGACAGCAATCCTTGTCACTGAAACAAATTGTAATCCCATTCAATGTGAACTCAAATTGGTGCCTCTGTGTTAGACAAGCAGATTTGCATATAAGAGGAAGAACATACAGGTTAGAAAATCACCACAGCCCAATGTAGAGGTAGACCCTCACCTTTGTGATATGATTTTAGAATAACCAGGAAGGCTTCTTCAACTGAGGATTGTTATGCAGGCCTGCTGTGGCACCTGAAAGTCCACCATTAGGTCCTTTGTATGGCAGACACTATTCCCTGTGATGCAGACACAGATACAGTGGCCAGCTTTGGGGTACCCTTGTTACATTAAAAGTGCCAAGGCTCTGTTCCATTAATTAAACCCACATTTTCAACTACTGAAGAGTCATGGGAACCTCTAGGAATATTCTGCTGAGGCTTGAATTTTCACTTAAGAGAGGGAAGCAGTAGGGACAAATAATTTGGTTGGGACAAACCCCACAGATTCCTTAATTTCCCCTTTCTGCTTTTCCCTGATCTATGATGCATGAACCACATGAAGGTCCTAGGTTGCTGATGGGGTTCAGGCACAAAAATGCCCTCTCTTTCCTCCTTCCTCCTCTCCACCTTGTTACACCAGGCCCTCCTCATTCCTGCTAGGAGTAAACCAGATCAGATAGACCAATGTGAAACAATTTTGGATAACCTTTCTCAGAAGTGTTAGCACTTTAAAAGAAGGGCTGGGGACAGCTTTGTGCAATCCTCCCCATGCTTAAGCAGTGCTTCCACATTCTCAAATCCACCTTATCTCTGTCCCTTACTCAAATCAGTCTCTCATTTCTTCCACAGTGAAACTCATCTGTTAGAGAGGAAGAATTCTGATTAAATTAACTTGACTTAAGGTGTGGATGGCAACTGGCTTAATATATTTATTTTCCAAAATAAATGTGCATTTTGAAGGGAAACTTGTTAAAAAAAATGATGATAATATAACCCTAGTGGGAGGAGCCACAGTATGATGGCAGAATAGAAGGCTCCACCAATCATTGCCACTTCAAGGACACCAATTTAACAACTATCTACACAGAAAAAGCACCTTCATAAGAGCAAAAAATCAGGTGAGCCCTTCTGGTACCTGGCTTTAACATATCACTGAAAGAGGCACTGAAGAGATAGAAAATACAGTATTAAATTGCTGATGGTACCCTCTCCTACCCCTGGCAATGGTCTTGTGGTATGGAGAGCACCTCTCTGGGAGGGAGAGCAATGCAATTTTGAAGCAGTTAACTCAGTGCTGTCCTGTTAGAGCAGAAAGGAAAACCGAACTAAACTCAGCTAATGCTCACCCATAGAAGGATAATTTAAACAAGACCAAGCCAGAGGGTAATCGCTGATCCTAGAGTCAGAAATTGGGTTCCTGCAAACCTCACCACTGTGGGCTAAAGTGCTCTGTGCTCTAAACAAACTTGAAAGGCATACTAAGCCATAAAGACTGCGACTCATAGGTGAGTACTAGTGCTGAACTGGGCCCAGAGGCAGTGGACTGCAGGACACAAGATCTACTGAGAAAAAAGCTGGAGCAGCCAAGGGAGTACTGGCATCACTCCTCCCCTAACCCCAGGCGTCACAGCTTATGGTGACAAAAGAGACCCCTTTTTTCCACTTGAAGAGAGGAGAGAGGGAAGAGTAGGGAGGACTTTGTCTTACATCTTGAATACCAGCTCAGCCACAGCAGAATAGCGCACTGGTCAGAGCCGTGAGACTCCCTGTTCCAGGCCCTAGCTCATGAACTTCATTTCTAGACACACCCTGGGCTAGAAGGAAATCTGCCGCCTTGAAGGGAAGGACCAAGTCCTGGCAGCATTGATGACCTGTTAACTGACGAGCCCTTGGGCCTCAGTGAATAATCAGCAGCAATACCCAGGAACTACATCAAGAGACTTGGGTGATCTTCTTAAACTTGCTGGCTTTAGGTGAGACTCAGCACATTACTAGCTGTTGTGACTATGGGGTGCACCTCCTTCTGCTTGAGAAAAGCAAAAGGAAAAGTAAAAGGAACTTTCTCTTGCACCTTAGGTAGCAAAACAGCCACAGGAGGGTAGAACACCTAGCAGGCTCTTGGGGCTCCTGATTCCAGGACTTGACTCTTGGATGGGAGCTATGGACCTGCTCTGGGCCAGAAGGAAGCCCACTGTCCTGAAGAGTGAATCCCAGGTCAGGCAGCATTCACCAAAAGCTGAAATAAGAGCCCCTGGGCCTTCAGGGAACATCAGCAGTAGTCTGGAAGTACTTCTTGTGGCCTATGATGGTGGTGGCTACAGGGTGAGGCTCTTCTGCCATTGGAGAGCGGAAGAAAGAGTGGCAAGGACTGTGTCTTGTGGTTTGAATGACAGCTCAGTCACCCTACAACAGAACACCAGGTAGACTTCTAAGGTTTTTGACTCTAGTCCTTGTCTCCCACATGGCACCTCTGGACCTACCCAGGGCATGAGAGACCTCACTGACCTGAAGGGGAGGACACAGGTCTGGCAGGCTTTGACACCTGGTGATTATAAAGCCCCGGGGCCTTGAACGAACATAGGCAGTAGTCAGGGAGTGGTTACGAAAGACCTTGGGTGAGACCCAGTGCTGTGTTGGCTTCAGATCTGCCCCAGCTCGGTCATAGCAGTGGGGGCAACAGGGGAGCTTGTGTCACTCTACTCCAGCTTTAGGGGTTCAGAACAGAGAAAGATACCCCATATGTTTGAGAGAAAATAAAGAAAGAGAACAAGAGTCTCTGCTTGGTAATCCAGAGAATTCTCCTGGATATTATCCAAGATCATCAACATGGTTTATGAGTCTGCAAAAACCACAGTGTTACTGGGCTTAGGGTTCTTCCCAAAGCAGATACAGCTTAGGTCACAACACCCAAGACCTTTTAAATATCTGGAAAGCCCTCCCTAGAAGAACAGGTACAAACATGACCAGACAGTGAAGAATATAATAAATATCTAACTCTTCAATGCCCAGACACTGAAGAACACCTAATAGCATCAACACCATCCAGGAGAGCATGACCTCACCAAATGAACTAAATAAGGCACCAGGGGCTAATCCTGGAGAAATTGAGATATGTGACATTTTAGACAGTGAATTCAGAAAAGCTATGTTGAGGAAACTCAAATTCAAAATAACACAGAGAAGGAAATTAGATTTCTATCCAATAAATTTACAAAGAGATTGAAATAATTAAAAAGAACCAAGCAGAAATTCTGGGGCAGAAAAATTAATTGGCATACTGAAGAATGCATCAGAGTCCTTTAATGACATAATTGATCAAGCAAAAGAAATTATTAGTGAGCATGACCATGGGCTATTGTGGTCTTATGACCACAATACGCAGTCATAAGAGACAACAGAAAAAATAATTTAAAAAATAGAAATAATTTAAAAAAGAATTTAAAAAGTGAAATATGCTTACAGGATCTAAAAATAGCCTCAAAAGAGAAATTATGAGTTATTGACCTTAAAGAGGAGATAGAAAAAGAAATATGGGTAGAAAGTTTATTCAAATGGATAATAACAGAGAACTTCCCAAACCTAGATAAAGATATGAATATCCAAGTGCAAGAAGATTATAGAAGCAAGTAGATTTACACACAGAACGTTGCCTCAAGACATTTAATAATGAAACTCACAAAGGTCAAGAATAAACAAAGGATCCTAAAAGCAGCAAGAAAATATAAACAAATAACATATGATGGAGCTCCAATATGTCTGGCAACAGAGTTTTCAGTGGAAATTTTACAGGCCAGGAGAGAGTGACATGACATATTTAAAATGCTGAAAGAAATAAAATCTTTTACCCTAGAATAGTAAATCAGGCAAAATATCCTTCAAACATGAAGAAGACATAAAGATTTTCCCACACCAACAAAAGCTGAAACATTCCATCAACACTAGACCTGTCCTACAAGAAATGTGAAAGGGAGTACTTCATTCAGAAAGAAAAGGAAATTCTTGAGCAATAAGTAATCACCTGAAGATGCAAAACTCACTGGTAATAATAAGTACACAGAAAAACACAGAATAAGATAACACTGTAACTGTGGTGTGTAAACTATTCTTATCCTAAGTAGAAAGAATAAATGATGAACCAATCAAAAATAATAACAATAACAACAACTTTTCAAGACATAGAGAGTACAATAAGATGTAAATAGAAACAACAAAAAATTAACAAAAGGGGGATGAAGGCAAGGTGTAGAGTCTTTATTAGTTTTCTTTTTGTTTGTTTGCTTAGTGTTGTTATAAGTGTAAAATAATGAGTTATAAGGTATAACTGCAAGCCTCATGGTCACCTCAAACCAAAAACACATAGAATGGATATACAAAATATAAAAATCAAGCATCTAAATTGTAACACCATAGAAAATCACCTTTATTGAAGGAAGACAGGAAGGAAAGAAAGGAGGAGGAGAAGACCACAATACAACCAAAAAACCAATATCAAAATGGCATGAATAAGTCCTTACTTATCATCAACAATAATATTGAATGTAAATGGACTAAACTCTCTAATCAAAAGCCAGAGAGTGGCTGAATGGATTGAAAAAACAAGACCCAATGAGTTGTTGTCTACAAGAAATACACTTAACATATAAAGACACACACAGACTGAATATTAAGGGATGGAAAAAGATATTCCATGCCAATGGAAACCAAAAAAGAGCAGGAGTAGCTATACTTCTATCAGACAAAATAGATTTTGAGGCAAAAACTTTAAGAAGAGACAAAGAAGGTCACTATATATAAAGGGGTCGATCCAGAAAGAGAATATAACAATTTAAAGTATACTTAAAGATATATAAAGCAAATATTATTAGAGCTAAAGTGAGAGATAGGCCCCAATACAATAATAGATGGAGACATCAACACTCCACCATAAGCATTGGACAGATTGTCCAGAGAGAAAATCAACAAAGAAACATTGGACTTAATCTGCACTATAGAACAAAGGAATCTAATAGATATTTACAGAACATTTCTTCCAAAAGCTAGAGAACACACATTCTTTTCCTCAGCAAATGCATCATTCTCAAGGATAGACCATAAGTTAGCTAACAAAGTAAGTCTTAAAGCATTCAAAAAATTGAAATAATATCAAGCATCTTCTCTGACCACAAGGGAATAAAACTAGAAATTAATAAGAGGAATTTTGTAAACTATATAAATGCATAGAAATTAAACAATATGTTCCTGAATGACCAGTGGGTCAGTGAAGAAATTAAGAAGGAAATTGAAAAATTGAAACTAATGATAAAGGAAACACAACATACTAAAACCTAGTATAGCAAAAGCAATACTAAGAGGGAGGTTTATAGCTGTAAGTACCTAGATCAAAAAAAAAAAAGAGAAAAAACTTCAAGTAAATCATCTAATGATGGACCTTGAAGAACTAGAAAAGCAAGAGCAAGTAAAGCTCAAAATTAGTAGAAGAAAAGAAATAATAAAGATCAGAGCAGCAATAAATGAAGTTGAAATGAAGAAAATATTACAAAAGATCAATAAAAAAAAGTTGGTTTTTCTTTAAGTTAAACAAAATTGAAAAACCTTTAGCCAGACTAAGGAGAGAGAAGCTACAAATACATAAAATCAGAAATGAAAAAGGAGACATTACAATTGACCATAGAATTTAAAGGAATTATTAGAGACTACTATGGGCAACTACATATCAATAAATTGGAAAACCTAGAAGAAATGGACAAATTCCTAGACACAAACAAGTTACCAAGATTGAACCACGAAGAAATCCAAAACCTGAGCAAACCAATACCAACTAATAAGATTGGAACCATAATAAAAGTTGTCCTGCAAAGAATAGCCCAGGACTCTATGGCTTCACTGCTGAATTCTACAAAACATTTTAAAAAGAATTAATACCTTTGTCAGATAAGTAGACTGCAAAAATTTTCTCCCATTCTGTAGGTTGCCTGTTTACTCTGATGGTAGTTTCTTTTGTTGTGCAGAAGCTCTTTAGTTTAATTAGATCCCATTTGTTTATTTTGGCTTTTGTTGCTGTTGCTTTTGGTGTTTTAGACATGAAATCCTTGCCCATGCCTATATCCTGAATGGTATTACCTAGGTTTTCTTCTAGGGTTTTTATGGTTTTAGGTCTAACATTTAAGTCTCTAATCCATCTTGAATTAATTTTCATATAAGGAGTAAGGAAAGGATCCAGTTTCAACTTTCTACTTATGGCTAGCCAATTTTCCTAGCACCATTTATTAAATAGGGAATCCTTTCCCCATTTCTTGTTTTTGTCAGGTTTGTCAAAGATCAGATGGCTGTAGATGTGTGGTATTATTTCCGAGGGCTCTGTTCTGTTCCATTGGTCTATATTTCTGTTTTGGTAATCTGACAAAGGGCTAATATCCAGAACCTATAAGGAACTCAATCAAATTTATGAGAAAAAAACAACCCCATCAAAAAGTGGGCAAAGGATATGAACAGACATTTCTCAAAAGAAGACATTCATACAGCCAACAAACACATGAAAACATGCTCATCATCACTGGCCATCAGAGAAATGCAAATCAAAACCACAATAAGACACCATTTCACACCAGTTAGAATGGCAATCATTAAAAAATCAGGAAAAACAGGTGCTGGAGAGGATGTGGAGAAATAGGAACACTTTTACACTGTTGGTGGGACTGTAAACTAGTTAAACCATTGTGGAAAACAGTGTGGTGATTCCTCAAGGATCTAGAACTAGAAATACCATTTGACCCAGCCATCCCATTACTGAATATCTACCCAAAGGATTATAAGTCATGCTGCTATAAAGACACATGCACACGTATGTTTATTGCGGCACTATTCACAATAGCAAAGACTTGGAATCAACCCAAATGTCCATCAGTGACAGACTGGATTAAGAAAATGTGGCACATATACACCATGGAATACTATGCAGCCATAAAAAAGGATGAGTTCATGTCTGTTGTAGGGACATGGATGCAGCTGGAAACCATCATTCTCAGCAAACTATCACAAGAACAGAAAATCAAATACCACATGTTCTCACTCATAGGTGGGAACTGAACAATGAGATCACTTGGACACAGGAAGGGGATCATCACACACTGGGTTCTATTGTGGGGAGTGGTGAGGGAGGGATAGCATTAGGAGATATACCTAATGTAAATGATGAGTTAATGGGTGCAGCACACCAACATGGTACATGTATACATATGTAACAAACCTGCACGTTGTGCACATGTACCCTAGAACTTAAAGTATAATAAAAAAGAAGAATTAATACCAATTATACTCAAACTCCTTTAAAAAATAGAGGAGGAGAGAATACTTCCAAACTCATTCTATGAGGCCAGTATTAACCTGATAACAAAACCACACAAAGACATGTTAAAAAAAGAAAATTACAAGCCAATATCTCTGGTCAACATTGATGCCAAAAATTTCAAAAAAATACTAACAGATCAAATTTAACAACACGTCATAAAGATCACTCACCATGAGCAAATGGGATTTACCCCTGGGATTCAAGGATGGTTCAACATATGCAAATCAATCAATGTGATATATCATGTCAACAGAATTAAAGATAAAAACTGTATGATTGTTTCAATGGATGCTGAAAAAGCATTTGATAAAATTCAACATCCCTTTATGATAAAAACATTCAAAATCCTGAATATACAAGGAACATTCCTAAATGAAATAAAAACATGTACGAGGACCCACAGTTGATATCATACTGAATGCAGAAATACTGAAAGCCTTTCCTCTAAGATATGGAACATAACAAGGATGCCACTTTCATTGCTGTTATTAAACATAATACTGGAAGTCTTAGGCAGAGCAATCAGATAAGAGAAAGCATAAAGGACATTCAAATGAAAATGGAAGAAGGAACATTATCCCTGTTTGCACATGATATGATCTTATATTTTGAAAAACCTGAAGACTCGACTAAAATAATATTAGAACTGATAAATTATGTATAGTTGCAGGATACAAAATAAGTATACAAAAACCAGGAGCATGTACATATGCTAACAGTGAACAATGTGAAAAATAAATTTTAAAAGTAATCCAATTTATATTAGCAACACATAGAATTAAATACCTAGGAATTAATTTAACCAAAGAAAGGAAAGATCTCTATAATGAAAACTATAAAACACTGATGAAAGAAATTGAAGAGGACACCAATAAGTGAAAAGGGATTCCATGTTCATGGATTGGAAGAATAAATATTGTTCAAATGCTTGTACTACCCAAAGCAACCTACATATTCAATGAAATCTCTACCACAACACCAATGATTTTCTTCACAGAAATAGAAAAAAAATTCTAAAATTTTTATGAACCATAAAAGACCCAGAATAGTCAAAGCTACCCTAAGTAAAAATAACAAAACTGGAGAAATCATATTATAGTAACCAAAACAGCATGGTGCTGGCATAAAAACAGACACATATTCTAATGGAACAGAATAGAGAACCTAGAAACAAATTCACACACAGTGAACTCGTTTTTGGCAAAGGTGCTGAGAAGAGTCTTTTCAGTAAATCATGATGGGAAAACTGGATATTCATACGCAGAAGAATGAACCTATAACCCTATGTCTCACCATATGCAAAAATAAAATCAAAATGGATTAAAGACTTAAATCTAAGGCCACAAACTAGAAAACGACTACAAGAAAACATTAGGGCAAATCTCTAGGACATTGGTCTGGGCAAAAGTTTCTTGAGTAATGCCCCACAAGTGCAGGTGACCAAAGCAAAAATAGACAAATGGGATCACATTAAGTTAAAAAGCCTCTGCATAGTGAAAGAAACAATGAACAAAGTGAAGTGACAATCCATAGAGTGGTAGAAAATATTTGCAAACTACCCATCTGGCAAAGGATTAGTAATCAGATTGTATAAGGAGGTCAAACATCTCTATAGGAAAAAAAAAATTAACCTAATTTTAAACTGGGCAAAATATTTGAATAGACATTTCTCAAAAGAAGACATGCAAATGGCTGACAAGCATATGAAAATGTGTTCAACATCACTGATCATCAGAGAAATGAAAATCAAAACTATAGTGAGATCTCATCCCAGTTAAAATGGCTTATATCCAGAAGATAGGCAATAACAAATGCTGGTGAGGATGTGGAGAAAAGGGAACTCTCGTATACTGTAGGTAGGAATGTAAATTATTGTAGCCACTATGCAGAACAGTTTTGACTTTCCTCAAAAATACTGAAAACAGAGCTACCATATGATCCAGCAATCCCACTGCTGGGTATACAACCAAAAGAAGGGAAATCAGTTTATCAAAGAGATATCTACACTCTTATTTTTGTTGCAGTGGTGTTCCCAATAGCTAAGATTTTGAAACAACCCAAGGGTCCATTAACATAAATGGGTAAAGAAAATGTGCTAAATATATAAAACGGAGTACTATTCAGCCATAAAAAGAATGAGATCCTGTCATTTGCAAGAACGTGGAAGGAACTGGAGATTGTTTTGTTAAGTGAAATATGCCAGGCACAGAAAGAAAAACATCCCATATTCTCACTTATTTGTGAGTTCTAAAAATCAAAACAATTGAACTCAAGGACATAGAGAGTAGAATGATGGTTACCAGAGGCTGGGAAAGGTAGCAAAGTGATGTCTAGGATGTGGAGATGGTTAATGGGTAAAAAAACACTAGTTACAAAGAATGAATAAGACCTGCTATTCAATAGCACAACAGGGTGACTATAGTCAATCATAACTTATTTGCACATTTAAAAATAACTAAAAGAGTGTAATTGGATTGTTTGTAATACGAAGGATAAATGCTTGAGGGGATGGATACCCCATTCTCCATGATGTGATAATTTCACATTGCATGCCTGATCAAAATATCTCATATACCCCATAATATATATATGTGTGTGTGTATATATATATACACACATATATATATATACACACTATGTACCCACAAAAATTAAAAATAAAATTTTAAAAATAAATAACCCTCAAATGATAAAATTTTAGCAGAAACTTGAGGCCCATAGGGCCTTTTAGGTCTCTCAAGGTACAGCATATAGGTAAGTGATGTTTTCTTCTAAATGATCATAATGCTAAAATTCACCCAATTCTTCTGGTGTGCCCTTTGTTTTTCAGCAAGCCTCATGGCCATAGTGAATGGTGCAAGATGGCATAGGCTTTTCCTGAAAAGAAAGATCTTCTGAGTTCCATAGAAGTGTATGGATCACGCTGGAGGCACGCTTGAGTGGGATGGCAGGAAATCACCCCCATTCTATCCACAGCAACCAAGCCGAACTCTGAAATTGCCATAACAGAATTCTAACTTAAGCCCCACAGACCCTCATGTGATCGTTGAAGCCATTTCCACAAATGATAAGAACTTCTGCCCCTTCTCTTTCTTCCTCTTTTCTTCCTACTTCTACTTCAGAAAGGAGCTAAGGAACTATTTCCATATGGTGATCTACAATGACAGCCATATCACCACAGGATATGGCTTCTGAGAGATGACTCTAAGGTGGAAAACTCTGAGGAGCATGTATTCATATGAATGAATTATGTACCTGGGTGAATACACTGATCCAAAATGTGAGAGGTTATTCTTAGTACATCATAGTATACAATACTAATAGTAGTTAGCATTTAATGAGCACTTTCTATGTGCTTGGCACTGTATTTTATGCTTTGCAGGCACTATACTTTCCACTCTTTGGAAGTATTGCTGGATTATGATTAAAAAATAAAGAGCCTAGATTCACATTCTAGTGCTACCACTTACAAGCTGTTTGACTTTGGGTAAGTTACTTAACATCTTTTCGCTTAGGGAGCCCTATAAGCTGAATATAATAATAGTACCTATCCCATAGGTTGGTGGAGACAATTATATGAGCTAATCCATTTAAAGGGCTAAAACAATGCCTGAATCCAAGTAATTAGTTAATAAATGTTATCTGTTGTTCATGATTCTGTCACTACTCTGTGAGGTAGATACTGTTACTACCTTCATTTTGAAGATTATGAAACTGAGTTTCAGAGAAGTTAATTGATTTGACCAAGATCAAACAGATAGTAAGTGGTAGAAATAATGCTCAAACTCAGGTCCATGTGACTCCAGTACTCTCATTGAACTAATTTGCTACTCTCTATTTAAAGTATATGACAGAGAAAAGAAACAGTAATTAATACATGAACCCTAGCCACACTTGTTACTGTTAGGTGTAATACCACTTGTTATTGTCAGGTTTAATGTCTTAGTAATTTTTACCACACTATTCTACCTTCATTGAGGTCATTAGTAAATATCAGTAAATGTTACTACACTCTAATTTATACATATGCATTTAATTTTGCCTTTGTATTTCATAATAGAGGTCTAAGGTTTGCCAACTTTTATACCCTAATACCTGTAACTTAAAGCTAGGATTTTTCTTATGCTACTAAATTAATATATCATACAATAACATTATGTCTACAATTCTGAGTCTTGGGTTTACAAACTATTCCTTTAGCAGCAGACATTATTCTCTGCTTAATTTGTGATGGAAACAAATTATATCTGCCAATGTAAAGAAAGGGTAAATGTACTTTAGTAGGGTTTAGGTAGTGAGGACTAAATACATGATCAGGAAGCAAAGAATAGCTGTAGGTGTTCTATGTCCAGGCTGAGCCAAAAATAATGTGTCAGTTGGCCAATCAATCTTAGAATGCTGGAGGATTGATAGAATTCTAGAAGCTGTTTAAATGATGGGAAAGACCATTTGGCTGCCTGAAGAAAAAGCATTCCAGGCAGAATATACTGTTTTGGAAAAAGTTCAGAAGTCAAAGTGTGATGTGCCTGCAAGGACTCTAAAGCAGGTGTGTCTTCATGCATGAGGTGTAACCATAAAGTGATTAATATGACTTCTTTTGATATAAACGTATCAGAACTTTATATCTCAATAAGTGTTCTCTTAGAGACAGACTTAGATTCCTAATATTCACCTTTGAAATATAGCTTTGAAAATTCTCTCTGGCCTAGCCTTCAGACACAATTGTGCAAACTGTATGCATTAATTTAAGACAGAAAGTAGAAAGAACTAGCTGGGATGTAGGAGAGGCCTGAAGCCTGGAATAAGACTCATAGCTTCTTTGCTGTCACCTCTGAGGATTGCCTGGGAAGCTACAGAGGTTCTCTCTATAACAATAAGGTAAATGAAGCCATCTTACTTGTTTAAAAGTGGTGAGACTTACAGGGCCCTGGGATCTCCCAGGTCTAACTCCCTCTTTTCCATGTTTAACTCGAGTTGTTGGTGAACCATCCTGCCAGAGTTAGTTTGCATATGGAGAAATAAATGGAGTTAGCTAAAAAGGATTTACACTTTCTACCATTAATGAAATGGACTCCATATGACCAGATGAATTCAATCTAGGTCTTAATGGATACACAGAAAAAGCAAGAGACCTGTCAGAGGGGGTATGCTACAAAACTGAATAGATAGATGTTCTTGGGTGGTCCAATATGTCTGAGGCAAATTGGGTCAGAACCGCTATCTTGGAAGGCCATTCAAATAGCTTGGTAAGGTATATGGGGTCTGTTCTATCAGAAGTCTCAGAGAGATTAACAGGTATAAAAATACACAACTGTAATTCAGATTTAACAATAAAAATGTATATGGGAAAATTACGCATAGTCTGGGATGGATCATGGGTAAGGGATCGGGGGTACTCAAATGACGTAGGACAGAATCCAGGATGCTGGGGCTTGTGAATTTATACTTTGTGAGCATAAACAATGTTGCTACAGGAACTTAAAGTTAAAGGATAAAAAAAGATGAGTTAAGGGTGCCAATGACTCAGATGTTAATGTTAGTTAAAAATTAAGGAGGAAGAATGACATATATTCATTAAGGACTCTTAATAAATATGCTAAGTTCTTCAAATATGTTGCTTCAAAACAAGCCTATGAGTTAGAGGTTATTGTATCCATTTTAATGATGGAGAAACCAAAGATCAGAGGGGTAAAGTCAATTGCCCAAAGATACAGAGTGGTAATTGGCAAACCCAGGTTTGAAGATAGAACTCACTGACTCCAAAGTTCATGCTCTTCTTTAGTATATTTAGTGACTCTTTAAGGATGAGTGCATTTGGGTGTGCACACAGAGAAGAAAGAGCTAGAAGAAAATGGTGTTTAAAACATTAACACTCTGAATAATTAAGACTTAAGAATGTGAGCAGCAATGAGATCCCAGGTTGGTGCTGCTAATGACAGGGAACATAGGGGGAAGAATTAAGTAATATTTTGAACAGTGATTGTAAACTTGTGACAGGTTGGTCAGATCCAGCTGGCATACATTTTGTTTGGCCTGTACAGTATTTTTTAAAATATCAAGTTAATTGCTAGTATTTAAAAAGAGAATTTTTCACATAAAAAGTCTGGTTTCAGCTTCTCCCCCTACCAAAATACAATATGGCAACATGGGACCTGCAATCTTGTATGGCAAATTCAGCTGAAGCCAAGTTGCTCCATACATTGGGTATTTGCTTTCCAGTTTCCTAGAGTCTCCAGTACATCCTACACTTGGGCAGCTTCACTCATCAGGTTACCTGACTAGCCCCTGTAAACATTGTCATTTATGACTGATAGTTTAGATGATTACAGTGAATGACTTTTTGTTTTCTTTGAAGAAGATGCTATCTTCCTGGGGAGATGGCAGAGAAAATAAGGAAAGACATTTTTCATAAGATAACTCAAAGTGCTGAAATGTCTAGTGGTTCATTTCAGTGATATTTGAAAGGAACTGGAGCCACTGTGATGTCAGCCATGAGCCTAGCTGAAGGTTGGTGTGTTCTTTGATTGTTCAGTCATTTGGGTGCTGGAGTAGGGGGTACTGTATTTTTTCTTGTTTGTTCATAATTGAGGGTTAAATTGTAGCCAGCTTTTAGTTACTAAGTAGAGAAGACAGTGAAGACATCCAGTGTCTTAAGTAAGGTAGACCTCAAGGTACCAACAGTAGGGCCTGTCATCCACTGCAAAGAATCTGTTGTAGTTAGAGGTGTTACTGTGTCCTCAAAGGGAGTAAGTAGCCTAGCAGTAATAAAAGTATTAGGAGGAAGGTTGCAAAACTATGTTAGGTGTTGGGAGGTAATGTGGAAAATAAAGCAGTGATACAGCAGGAAGCTTGTTTATTTTTTTTTTTAAAGTGAATTTACTGAGGAACTTGTATCTAGAACTATTGCAACTCAATAATAAAAAGAAAAATAACCCAATTTAAAAATGGGTCAATAATTTGAATAGACATTTCTCCAAAGAAGATACTCAAATGGCTAATAAACACATAGAAAGACACTCAACATTGTCAGTCATCAGGGAAATGCTAACCAAAACCAGAATGAGATACCACTTCACACTCAAAAGTATGGGATGGCTATAATAAAAAAGAGAATATCCAGTGTTGCTGAGGATACGGAGAAATTGGAATTTTCATTCATTGCTGATGGGAATGTATGATGATGTAGCAGCTTGGAGAACAGTCTGCCAGTTTCTCAAAAAATTTCAGTTTCTCAAAAAAATACAACTACTATATGACCCAGCAATTCCATTCCTAGGTATACTTAAGAAAAATGAAAACACATGTCCATATAAAAATGCATACCTGAATATTTATAGCAGCATTATTCATACTAGCCAAACAGTGAAAATGATGCCAGTGTCCATCAACAGACAAACAGATAAACAAAATGTGGTATATCCATACAATGGAATATCATTCAGCCATAAAAAGGAATGAAGTACTGATACATGCTACAACACAGATGATCCTTGAAAATTTTATTCTAGGTAAAAGAAGCCAGACAAAAACATGCTGTATGGATTTATGTATATGAAATGCCCAGAATAGGCAAATCTGTAGTGACAGAAAGTACATTAGTGGTTGCCCAAGGATTAGGTGAAGGGTTTGGAGGGAATTGAATGATTATGATGTCAGCCATCAGCCTAGCTGAAAGTTGGCATGTTCTTTGATTGTTCAGTCATTTGGGTACTGGAGTGGGGGTTATTGTATTTTTTTCTTGTTTGTTTGTAATTTAGGGTTAAATTGTAAACAGCTTTTAGTTACTGGGAATGGGGAGTGACTATTAATAGATATGGGATTTCATCTGGATGTGATTAGAATATTCTAAAATTAAATAGGTTGATGATTGCACATCTCTGTGAATATATGAAAAGCCATTGAAATCTACATGTTAAATGAGTGAATTGCATAGTATGTAAATTATATCTCCAAAAAGCTATTAAAATAAATTTATAAAAGATATAACTGCCTGCATTGTGTTGTTGGTCAAACTTGAAAAATGAGAGAAAAATTCAAGAGATTTCTGTTTTTTGTTGGATTTTCCACTCTTAACTCCCATAAAGGCGCTTAGGTCACTGTCCCACAGAAATTTAGTTTAAGTCTTTAAGTTAATGGAGAAGGCTGAAGATAATTCCTCAGCATGAAGATTCTATTGAAATTGTGGGTGTTTGAAAATTTCTCTGGCTTCAGTGTTCATTTGCATATTTGTATATTTACCTACTATAGTTCATTCTCCTCAATGTATCTGGTCTCTTTCTGAGTGTGGTCGAAGAATAACATCATTGAATATGAAAATAAATAAGCAAGCTAACTAACTGACTAACTAAAAAACCCAAAACACCACATAGAATTCTAAAACTCTAGCACTGGAAAAAACTTTCTAATGGAGGGATATATTCTACACAGATTCAGACAGGTAGTATCTACAATGAAAGCAATTTCATAATTTCTTTTGATATGTTGTCCAGGCAATCTCCTTTCTCCATCTGGCAGTTTCTTCTATTATGAAACCTAAATACAGTACTGGGAAAACTCAGAGAGTATCTGAAAGAAGAACTCTGGGCCCTTAGGACAAGACTTGAATCAAAAAAGGAAGTGGGATAGAGAAAAGCATGGCTATCTTTTGGGAGTGGGAGGGATTATTTATTACTGTAGACCTTATAAACAGCTCTAAACAAGCAAACAGCATTTCAACTCTAAGAACACAAATAAATACTCTTGCTATGATAAAAAGTTGTTCTATTGATGTGGAAAAAGTTACTTTAAAGTGGAAACTCCCAGGCAATTCTTGTTTTTATCTAAGACTTCCTTTTCTCAATTTAAAACTCAATGATTTCCTTCTGTGGTTTTATCAATGGGCTAGAGGTTTGATAAGATTGTTTCCTTCCCGCACTTGGAACTCTGCCATCTCACCTGGAAGAAGTAATAGACTTGCCTTTCTAGCCTGGCTCAGAGCTCAGTGGAACAAAAGGCACATGAGATGTGAGAACGCAGAATGCAGAGGCAGGCCAATGTAACTAGCCCAGGGTGTGCTGCAGTAGACTTTGACTGGAGTCCTTTATCTCTATGTGAATGTTTATCATCTTGCAAATCACGTTGCTTTGCCCAGTTAGACTGCAAGTTGAAGAAGGAGCATAATTTGAGTCTTAGTATATTTGTGCTTCTATAGTAAAATACTGTAGACTGGGTAATTTATAAAGAACAGGCGTTTATTTCTCACACTTTTGGAGGCTGGGAGTCCAAGATCAATGTGGCAGATTTGGTGTCTGTTGAGAGTGTGCTCTCTGCTTCCAAGATGAAAAATTGTTGTTAGATTATCTGAAGAGTAGTAATGTTGTGTTGTCATACAGTGGAAGGTATGGGTGGGAATAATAGGGGCAAATTCCCTTTGTCAAGCTCTCTTTTAAGGGTACCTACTCCCATTCATGAAGGTGGACCCCTCATGACTCGATCACCTCCTAAAGGCCACACCTCTTAGTACTGCCACAGTGGGGATTAACTTTCAACATATGAATTTTGGAGGACATTAAAAGTCTAGTTTTCTGCACCTGGCCCCCAAAATCCATGTCCTTCTCACATACAAAACACATTCATTCCATCATAACAGCTCCCAAAATCATAACTTGCTCCAGCACCAATTAAAAATCTAAAGTCCAAAGTCTCATATGAATCAGATATAGGTGAGGCTCAAAGGTGAGTTACATCACCTTTGAGAAAGTCCAAGTTAAATTTCCCCTCCAGCTGTGTGCCTGTGAATTCAAACAAATTATGTGCTTCCAAATTAAAATGGTGGGACAGGCATAGGACAGACATTCCCATTCCAAAAGGGAGAAATAACCAAGAAGTGGGTAACAAGTACCACATAACTAAAAAACCCAACAAGGCAAACAAAGTTAAATTGTGATGCTTGAGGATAGTCTTTGACTACATGTCCTGCCTTCTAGATACACCAGGGAAGGGTTTGGGTTATAAAGCCTCAAGAGGGCTTCATCTTCACAGCTTTGCTGAGCACAACTCACACAGCAGTTCTCACAGCATACTCCAACTCATGTTGGAGTCCAGTGCTTGCAGCTCTCCCAGGCTTGAGTTGCATGTCAGTACCTCTACAATTCTGGGATCTCTGGGATGTCCCCACCACCATAGATTCACTAAGAATAGCCCTAGTAGGGGTTCTCTGCAATGGCCTTCCCTCTATGTTTCCACTAGGCATTGTCCTAGTGATAACTCTCTGGTGGCCTCCACCCCATGGCTCTGCTGAGCATTTCCCTAGTGGAGGCTCTCTGTGATATCCTTTGAAATCTAGGTGGAAGCAGCCATCCCTCCATAGCTCATGCACTCTGTGTGTCTGCAGAGTTAGCACCATGTGGACTCTATTAATGCTTACTGCTTGTGTCCTCCAGAGCAGTGGCTCAAACCCAAGTGGTGGGCCTACTTGAGCCACAGTTGGGAAAACCAAGGAGTACTGTATCAGAATTCAGGGAGCAGAGACTTGAGGTGACCCTGGGGAGCAGAGACTTAAGGCAGTCTTGAGCAGAGAGACTTGAGGTTCCATGGACTTTTCAGATCTCTTCCTTGAAACCATTCTGCCCTCAAGGCCCTAGCATTCTGGGCTTGTAATGAGAGTAGCAACCCCAAAGATCTGCAAAATGTCTTTGGGGTCATTCTTCCATTGTCTAGATGAATAGCTTCTGTCTTCCTTCCATCCATACTTATCTCATTACCAAAAGGTTGCTTGGTGGTGACTCCTTTGGTTTTCTCTCCTAAGCATGCTTTTTAGTTCTTTATACAGCAAGTGTGAGAATTTTCCAAATCTTTATAATCTGTTCCCATTTGAATTACAAATTCTATCTTTAAATCATATATCTCTTCTTGCATTTAACTATAATCAGTTAAGAGAAGTTATGTAGCACCCTTAACACTTTGGTGCTTGGAGATTTCTTTTGACAAATATCCTAGCTCATCACGCCACACTGTTTGACCTTTCAAATGTTCTAGGGTGTAGAACGCAATTCAAACAAGTCCACTGTCACTTTAAAACAGAGATAGCCTTTTCTCCACTTTTCAATACCTTGTTCCTCATTTCCATCTGATAACTCAACAGAATGTACTTTACTGTGTATATATCTACCAAAATTCTGTTCATGACTATTTAGACAGACTTTCTCTACAGTTGTCTTCTTCTTTTGAGCCTTCACTAGAATTGCCCTTTGTGTTCTGTTCAAAGTAATCGAGACCTTTTCTAGCCTGTGTTTCAAGACTGTTACAGTCTCTCCCCATTACCCAGTTCCAAAGCTGCTTCCACATTTTCAGGCACTTGTTATAGCAACACTTCCAATTCTCTGGTACCATTTTCTGTCTTAGCCTATTTGTGCTGCTATAATATTAATAAAATGTTTGAAACTAGATAATTTCTAAGCAACAGAAATGTATTTCTCACTTTTAGAGATTGGAAAGTCCAAGATCAATGCACTGGCAGATTTGGTTTCTAGTGAGGGCCCAGTCTTCACTTCTAAGATGGTGCCTTGTTGCTATATTCTCCAGAGGGGAGGAATGCTGTATTCTCACATAGTAAAAAGCAGAAGGGCAAAAAAAAAAATTAATTCTCTCTGTCAAGCTTTTTATTAAGAATACCTCATCCCATTCACGAGGGCAGAGTGCTCATGATTCAATCACCTCCCAACGGTCTCGCCTCTCAGCACTATTATATTGGGGATTAAATTTCAACACAAATTCTGGAGGGGACAAAAACATTTAAACCATAGCACCCATGTTTCTCCAATGTTAATGTGCACTGGAATTACCCATGGACCTTTATAAAATGCAGAGAATGCTATGTCCTCACATGGCAGAAGAGCAAGAGGACCTATATTAGTTTCTTTCAGCCCTTTTAATAGGCACTAACCCATTAATGAGGGCTCTGCCCTCATGACTTTATCACTTCCCAAAAGGCCTATCTCTTACTATCACAACAATGAGGATTAAGTTTCAACACATGAATTTTGGGGGACAACTTAGACCATGGCAGTTTGGAAGTAACAATGGGTTACTGTCTTTTCTGTTGTTGGCATCTTCATTACTATACCTCCAGAAAAGTTATTTAACTAAGCAAATGTCATGGCATGAGATTGCCATTGTATGGAGATTTTGAAGGAAAAGGCTCTTGAGAATTTGAACAATTGGGTGTGAAAGTACAACTTGCTTCCAGTGGCTCTGCTTTCCCCTTTTGCCAATCAACTTAAGAAAATTACAAGGCAACCTTTCAGTTTTGGCAAATATCCCTGGTGACCTGATGATGCTATTGAGAGGTGAAGCTAGCTGAGCTTCTGGTTCAGATGGGGACTTGGAGAATTTTGTGTCTAGCTAAAGGATTGTAAATGCACCCATCAGCACTCTGTAAAATGGACCAATCAGCACTCTGTAAAGTAGATCAATCAGCCCTCTGTAAAATGGACCAATCAGCAGGATGTGGGCAAAACCAAATAAGGGAATAAAAGCTGGTCACCCAAGCCAGCAGCGGCAACCCTCTCGGGTCCCCTTCCATGCTGTAGAAGCTTTGTTCTTTTGCTCTTCACAATAAATCTTGCTGCTGCTCACTCTTTGGGTCCACAATACCTTTATGAGCTGTAACACTCACCGTGAGGGTCTGTGGCTTCATTCCTGAATTCAGTGAGACCACAAACCCACCGGGAGGAACAAACAACTCCAGACGCGCCACCTTTAAAAGCTGTAACACTCCCTGTGAAGGTCTGCAGCTTCAATCCTGAAGTCAGTGAGACCACGAACCTACCAGAAGGAAGAAACTCCAGACACACCTGAACATCTGAAGGAACGAACTCCAGACACACCATCTTTAAGAGCTGTAACACTCACTGCAAGAGTCTGTGGCTTCATTCTTGAAGTCAGCGAGACCAAGTACCCACCGGAAGGAATAAATTCTGGACAGATTTTGGCAACCGCAAAGGGACTATTGCCTATTGCCAAGCAGTGAGTACTATTGGAGCCCTTTCACTTGCTATTCTGTTCTATTTTTCCTTAGAATTCAGGGTCTAAATACCAGACACCTGTTGGCCAGTTAAAAGCGACTAGTGCGGCCTCCGTACTAAAGACACAGGTGTCAGGCTTTCTGGGAAAGGGGTCTCTAACAACCCCCAACTCTTCAGAGTTGGGAGTGTTGGTTTGCCTGGAACCAGCTTCCACTTTTCTTGTACTTCTGGGATGAGCCGAGGGTCGACAGAAAGGAAAGCCATTCAGCTCCAGGGTCCTGATTACAAATTGGTTGACCCTGCGGCCATGAGTGGAACTCTCAAAGTCATGTCACCCAAGCGAGACTCACCCATCTATCCTATATATCCTGACCCTTATCTCCTGGGTCCTAATGATTGTCAGACAAACTTCCTCCCGCCTCTTTTCTCTGAGGCTAGTCCTGCTTCTAAAAACCACTCCCTGTCTCTGGTGCTTTTCCAGTTTCTCCTATAAGAATGATTTCTAGTATAAACTCCAGGACTTTGTTACCTTCTTTAGGCACCCAGTCTCACCAATCAGAAAGATGTAATTTTTGCCCAAAGCCCCACTGGGGCAGGGGATTATCTGGAATTTTAGGATCCCTCCTTAGACAAGCAGGCTTAATGAAAGCTATTCCTGAAGCTAGGATATGGGGAGCTTCAGAAATGGTATCTTTCCTATTCATATAAGTGAGGACAAAAGGCATCAGTCTTCCAACTCTGGAGATTCCTTCCCTCCCTGAGAGTATGGCCTTCCACTTCATTTTTGGGGCATGACATCTTTATGGGACAGTGGTAAGGTCCCAACACTAACAGGAGAATGCTTAGGACTCTAACAGGTTTTCAAACATGCATCAGTAAGGGTCACTAAATCCGATTTTTCTCAGTCCTCTTTGTGGTCTAGGAAGACAGGCAAGGGTGCAGATTTTCGAGAATGCATCGGTAAGGGCCACTAAATCCAACATTCCTCAGTCCTCCTTGTGGTCTAGGAGGAAAACTAGTGTTTCTGCTACTGTGTCAGTGAGCGCAACTATTCCAATCAGCAGGGTCCAGGGACCATTGCAGGTTCTTGGGCAGGGGGAGAAACAAACAAACCAAAACCATGGGTGATTTTGTCTGTCAGATGGGAAGCACTCAGGCGTCAACAGGCTCACCCTTGAAATGCATCCTAAGCCATTGGGACCAATTTGACCTGCAAACCCTGAAAAAGAGGCAGCTCATTTTTTTCTGCACTATGGCTTGGCCCCAATGTTTTCTCTCTGATGGAGAAAAATGGCCACCCGAGGGAAGTATAAATTACGATACTATCCTGCAGCTTGACCTTTTCTATAAGAGGGAAGGCAAATAGAGTGAAATACCTTATGTCCAAGCTTTCTTTTCATTGAAGGAGAATACACAACTATGCAAAGCTTGCAATTTACATCCCACAGGAGGACCTTTAGGCTTACCCCCATATCCTAGCCTCCCTATAGCTCCCCTTCCTATTAATGATAAACCTCTTCTAATCTCCCCCTCCCAGAAGGAAATAAGCAAATAAATCTCCAAAGGACCACAAAAACCCCCAGGTTATCATTTATGTCCCCTTCAAGCTGTAGGGGGAGGGGAATTTGGCCCAATCTGGGTACATGTCCCGTTCTCCCTCTCTGATTTAAAGCAGATCAAGGCAGACTTGGAGAAACTTTCAGTTGATCCTGATAAGTACATAGATGTCCTACAGGGTCTAGGGCAAACCTTCAATCTCACTGAGAGAGATGTCATGCTATTGTTAGATTAAACCCTGGCCTTTAATGAAAAGAATGTGTCTTTAGCTGCAGCCTGAGAGTTTGGAGATACCTGGTATCTTAGTCAAGTAAATGATAGAATGACAGCTGAAGAAAAGGACAAATTCCCTACTAGTCAGCAAGCCATCCCCAGTATGGATACCCATGGGGACCTCGACTCAGATTATGGGGACTGGAGCCACAAACATCTGTTGACCTGTGTTCCAGAAGGACTAAGGAGAATTATGAAAAAGCCCATGAATTATTCAATGATGTCCACCATAACTCAGGGAAAGGAAGAAAATCCTTCTGCTTTCCTCGAGCAGCTATGGGAGGCCTTAAGAAAATATACTCCCCTATCACCTGACTCACTCAAGGGTCAATTGGTCCTAAAAGATAAGTTTATATCCCAATCATCTGCAGATATTAAGAGAAAGCTCCAAAAGCTAGCCCTCAGCCCAGAACAAAATCTGGAGGCATTATTAAACCTGGCAACCTCAGTATTCTATAATAGGGACCAAGAGGAACAAGCCCAAAAGAAAAAGCAAGATCAGAGAAAGGCTGCAGCCTTAGTCATGGCTCTCAGACAAACAAACTTTGGTGGTTCAGAGAGGACAGAAAATGGAGCAGGCCAATTACCCAGTAGGGCTTGTTATCAGTGTGTTTTACAAAGATACTTCAAAAAAGATTGTCCAATGAGAAACAAGCCGCCCCTTCATCCATGTCCACTATGCTGAGGCAATCACTGGAAGGCACACTGCCCCTGAGGGCAAAGGTTCTATGGGTCAGAAGCCCCCAACCAGATGATCTAACAACAGGACTGAGGGTGCCTGGGGCAAGCGATGGCTCATGTCATCACCCTCACTGAGCCCCAGGTACATATAACCATTGAGGGCCAGGAAAGTTGACTTCCTCCTGGACACTGGTGTGGCTTTCTCAGTGTTAATCTTCTGTGCTGGACAGCTGTCCTCAAGGTCCATTACCATCTGAGGAATCCTAGGACAGCCTGAGGAGGTGGTATTTCTCCCACCTCCTCAGTTGTAATTGGGAGACTTTGCTCTTTTCACATGCCTTTCTTGTTATGCCTGAAAGTCCCACACCCTTATTAGGGAGGGATATGTTAGCCAAAGCTGGAGCTATTATCTACATGAATATGGGGAACAAGTTACCTATTTGTTGTCCCCTACTTGAGGAGGGAATCAACCCTGAAGTCTGGGCATTGGAAGGAACAAACTCAAGCTCCATCCTTAAGCCTTCCCACAGGACAAAACTTCTCTTTATATGTCACAGAGAGAGCAGGGATAGCTCTTCGAGTCCTTGCTCAGACGCATGGGACAACCCCACAACCAGTGACATACCTAAGTAAGGAAACTGATATAGTAGCAAAAGGTTGGCCTCATTGTTTATGGGTAGTTGCGGCAGTGGCTGTCTTAGTGTCAGAGGTTATAAAAATAATACAAGGAAACGATCTCACTGTCTGGACTACTCATGATGTAAATGGCATACTAGGTGCCAAAGGAAGTTTATGGCTATCAGACAATCGCCTACTTAGATACCAGGCACTACTCTTTGAGGGACTGGTGTTTCAAATATGACATGCGTAGCCCTCAATCCTGCCACTTTTCTCCCAGAGAATGGGGAACCAATCGAGCATGACTGCCAGCAAATTATAATCCAGACTTATGCTGCCCGAGATGATCTCTTAGAAGTCCCCTTAGCTAATCCTGACCTTAACCTATATACTGATGGAAGTTCATTTGTGGAGAGTGGGATACAAAGGGCAGGTTATGCCATAGTTAGTGATGTAACCATACTTGAAAGTAAGCCTCTTCCCCCAGGGACCAGTGCCTAGTTAGCAGGACTAGTGGCACTTACCCAAGCCTTAAAACTGGGAAAGGGAAAAAGAATAAATGTGTATACAGATAGCAAGTATGCTTTTCTAATCCTACATGCCTATGCTGCAATATGGAAAGAAAGGGAGTTCCTAACCTCTGGGGGAACCCCCATTAAATATCACAAGGAAACCATGGAGTTATTGCATGCAGTGTAAAAACCCAAGGAGGTGGCAACAGTAGCATAAGTGGCTGGCAGAGACAGAAGATCAGAGAGAGAGAGGAAGAGATAGAGACAAAGAAGGAATCAAAGAGAGAGGAAGAGAGAAAAAGAGACATTAAGCCAAAGAGAGACAGAGAGGGAGAGGAAAAGACAGAGAGACAGAAAGTCAGAGAAAGAGAGGGGAAAGACAGAAAGAGACAAAGAAGAAGAGAAAGAGAGATGGAAGTAGTAAAGAAAAAACAGTGTACCCTATTCCTTTAAAAGCCAGGGTAAATTCAAAACCTATAATTGATAATTGAAGGTCTTCTCCATGACCCTATAACACTCCAATACTACCTTGTTGTCAGTGGAAACAAGGGCGTAGCCCAAAAGCACTGAGGCCACTGACAACCCATATCCCTCCTATCAAAAATCCTTAACCCAACAGGTTTCCTAACAGGGGATTTAATCTTAATTAATTACCATTCAAAGGTCCGACCAGACCTAGGAGGAACTCCCTTCAGGACAGGATGATAGATGGTTCCTCCCAGGCGATTAAGGGAAAAAGACACAATGGGTATTCAGTAAGTGATAGGAAACTCTTGTAGAAGCAGAGTTAGGAAAATTGCCTAATAATTGGTCTGCTCAAACATGCCAGTTGTTTGCACTCAGCCAAACCTTAAAGTACTTACACTATCAGGAAGGAGCCATCTATCCCAATTCTAAGTTAATATGGACTGGATGAGGTCTTATTAATAGCAAAGAATAATTGAAATCCCAAACTTACAAGGTTTTCAACAAAAGTAAAGTTTGCGAAAAGTTAAGTGTTAACATGTATTATCCTACTGCTACACACTCTCAAAGGATTTCTTAGGGAGTTTGCAAGAAATAACAAAATCTATTTTTTTTTCTACAATCCCAAATAGACTCTTTGGCAGCAGTGACTCTAGAACCGCTGAGGCCTAGACCTCCTCACTGCTGAGAAAGAAGGACTCTGCACCTTCTTAGGCGAAGAGTGTTGTTTTTACACTAACCAGTCAGGGATAGCACAAGATGCCACCCAGCATTTACAGGAAAAGGCTTCTGAAATCAGACAATGCCTTTCAAACTCTTATACCAACCTCTGGAGTTGAGTGACATGGTTTCTCCCTTTTCTAGGTCCTGTGCAGCCGTCTTGCTATTACTCGCCTTCGGGCCCTGTATTTTTAAACTCCTTGTCAAATTTGTTTCCTCTAGGATCAAGGTCATCAAGCTACCGATGGTCTTACAAATGGAACTCCAAATGAGCTCAACTAAAAGCTTCTACCAAGGACCCCTGGACTGACCCATTGGCCCTTTCACTGGCCTAAAGAGTTCCCCTCTGGAGGACACTACAACTGCAGGGCCCCTTCTTTGCCCTTGTCCAGCAGGAAGTAGCGTCATCACCAAATTCCCAACAGCAGTTGGGGTATCCTGTTTAGAGGGGGGATTGAGAGGTGAAGCCAGCTGAGCTTCTGGGTCAGATGGGGACTTGAAGAACTTTTGTGTCAGCTAAAGGATTGTAAATGCACCAATCAGCACTCTGTGTCTAGCTAAAGGATTATAAATGCACCAATCGGTGCTCTGTAAAATGGACCAATCAGCACTCTGTAAAATGGACCAATCAGCACTCTGTAAAATAGACCAATCAGCACTCTGTAAAATGGACCGATCAGCAGGATGTGGGTGAAGCCAAATAAGGGAATAAAAGCTGGTCACCTGAGACAGCAGTGGCAACCCATTCGGGTCCCCTTCCACACTGTGGAAGCTTTTTTCTTTTGTTCTTCACAATAAATCTTGCTACTGCTCACTCTTTGGGTCTGCACTACCTTTATGAGCTGTAACACTCACTGTGAGGATCTGTGGCTTCATTCCTGAAGTCAGCGAGACCACGAACCCACCGGGAGGAACAAACTCTGGACGTGCCACCTTTAAGAGCTGTCACACTCACTGCGAAGGTCTGCGGCTTCACTCCTGAAGTCAGTGAGACCACAAACCCACTGAAACGAGGAAACTGTGGACACATCTAAACATCTGAAGGAACAAACTCCAGACACACCATCTTTAAGAGCTATAACACTCATTGCGAGGGTCCATGGTTTAATTCTTGAAGTCAGTGAGACCAAGAACCCAGCGGAAGGAATAAATTCCAGACACACTGTGCATATCCCAAAGATTAGCCTTCACCGGAAGCAGAATAAGCAGGTCTACTGTCCCAAAATTTATTTTATTTACAGTCATGTTTGTTGTTCTATCATCTGAGGACTATTCCTCTGGGTTAACCTCTGTGAAAATGTAACAAAGGTTGAATAAAAAAGTGGCACGTTGTATTAGTCAGGGTTCTCTAGAGGAACAGAACTAATAGGCTATATGCATATATGAAAGGGAGTTTATTGAGGAGAATTGACTCACAGAATCACAAAGTGAAGTCCCATGATAGGCCTTCTGCAAGATGAGGAGCAAGGAAGCCAGTAGTGGCTCAATCCGAGTCCCAAAGCCTCAAAAGTACGGAAGCCAACAGTGCAGCCTTCAGTTTGTGGCCAAAGACCTGAGAGTTGCTGGCAAACCACTGGTGTAAGTCAAAGCATCCAAAGGCCAAAAAACCTGGAGCCTGATGTTCAAGGGCAGGAAGCATGCAGCATGGGAGATAGATGAAGGCTGGAAGACTCAGCTAGTCAGCTTCTTCCACCTTCTTCTGCCTGCTTTTTCTAGCCATGCTGGCAGTTGATTGGATAGTGCCCACCCACATTGTGTTAGTCCTCTCAGTTCACTGACTCAAATGTTAATCTCTTTTGGCAACACTCAGAAACACCCAGATACACCCAGAAACAATACTTTTGCATCCTTCAATCCAATCAAGATGACACTTAATTTATTAACCACCACACACATTAAGCTACCAACTATATTTATTACCTTTGGGAGAGTTTATTTGCTGTATAGCAGAAGGAAAAGCAGGTCCCTGAGGAACAAAGATAATAGAACATGGTAGAGAAATCTTGGGCAGGAGGCTTGCCAGATGGAATTAAGATCATAGAAGATGATGGTGCTAAAAGGAGAGGTAGAAGGATGCCAAAGACAGTCATCTCTGCTGTAGTAGTACTTGAGCTCAAAGGAGAATCTTTAAAAAGGAACAGTTCTTCCCTCTTAGTTCACCCAATAAAGTTGAGTGACATTGACTACAAAGAACAGCAAGGCAGCAAGAGATATACTTGCAACAAGCCATCTTTGTCATCCACTATACAATAGGTGACAGTTTTTAACCACAGAGAGATTTGACATGTCTTGGTGTTTGTGGATATGTGGGCTTGATTACTCTGACTTTGGGTATGGGGAGAGAGTAGGGCTGAGGGAACAAGAATAAAGATATAGTGAGTGTGAGTGAGGAGTGGGGATTGGAGGGAATGGCAAATTCCATGACATATAAAGCCTTTGTTTCAAGCCCTCTGAGTAATTCTTTCCTTGTTTCCTCTCTTCCTTTGTTCTTTCCTTCTTTCCTCTGCCCCATCTTTCCCTCTTTTCTTGTTCCTGTTATCCTAGGACTTCTTGCCTCTTACTGACTTCTTCTCCACCTGGGTTTTGAGGATGCCAGTGGTCCTCTTTAATCTGGCTTTGCCTCTGGCCCCATCCTAGTCCCAGCTGGTGTTCCTTGGGACCCAAAAGATTGTTGGCAGATATTGTTTTTACTAATCGAGTCACATATCAGGTCCAAAGTCTACATACACAGTGTTATCAGCTCATCAAGTAATGGTAAGTAGCTATATGCTTTGTATGTGTTTCCAGAGCTGCTCAGGGAGTCCTGGTAGCTGATCAGTGGTTTGGGCTCTGGTGCTGGTGGAGTTGGAAGGAAAAATTTGTATGGCTCTAAATTATCTGTTAGAATTTCCGTGCTTCTCCTTGGTGTCCAGACTATTTTCTATAACTCCCTCTGGTAGTTTATAAAGACTTTTCCATCATAGGATGCAGCTTTGACAGCAACCCCACGAAAAAGGATGGAAGCACACAAAAAAATCTCACTTTACCCAGCAGTCCCTTCCAACTCCTTAGCATTAACCTTTTCCTCCCATTCTCTATAATACTAGATCAAGAGAATGTAAGCACCCAAGACCTGTCTTAGGGAATTCAGACCTCAGGCCCTTATGTGAAGTGAACTGAAATAAGAAGTCATACTAGGGCCTCAACATTCTCAATCTACTTTTTTATTATATATGTGTGAGAAGGTTAGGAGTGGCTGTGACTTGAGGGAGAAAGGAGAGAGAACAGATTTTGTTCCAATTGCATGTGCTGGCTGGTGTGCAGTAATGATGGAGTGGTGTTTTTGCACCAGAAGTCACCTCTTTGTGAATTATAGGAGATTAGGGGAGCCATGTTGTCCTCTGTACCTGAAGGACCAGTGGAAAAGAGACGTGGAGAGCAGGACTCTCTGTCTCTAGTCTCTTCTTTTCTCTCCTAGAGTTTGGAGTAACAGGCAGAAAACACTTTTCCATAGATTTTTAAGTCAGACATTTCCCTGACACTCAAATATACTCTGAGTCTTCTAGTCTCAGTTGGCTTCTTTCACCCAAGAATTCCACTGCTGCTGAAACTCACATCTGGCATGACCAGCAGGAAAGGGCCAATGAGTCTGTCGGACCTTGTGAATAAAGCAGAGTGCTAATGGTTGGAGGAGTGAGAAAGGTGGTGGAAGTCAGTGCATGAAATTAAAGAGTAAGAGACCCTTGTGCAAGTTCTTCAGGAAGTTCAGTGGTCTCCAAATTCTACATGTGCTAGTTTAGTTTCCTGCAAGACAGCACAAAGAGTAAGTACCCAAGATATGCTTACTGAATTGAAAGGGAGAAGGAAGTTACACTCTCTGAGAACCATTGTCTAGTTTCCACTCACCCCATACAGATTTCTTAGAGAGGAGGCTAAAAAATAGATCTGTATTGATCTTCAGAATTTCCAAAACATCATTGTATCTGGGCTACGGCCTTCATATATGTAGAGAGAAAATTCCATTTCAACAAAGCAGCACCATCTGTAATATCCATAAAACCCTAAATGACCAATGGTGTGTTTGAGATCTAGAGAGGTGAAGTGACTTTTTGAGCTACTATAGTGGGAAGAGGAGGGTGAGAACATAATTCAAGTATTCTGACTCCTGTTTCTCCATGAGAATAACTTTTATTCTTCTGGCAATAATGATGAGAATGGAAATTCCACTTGTTTGACAGCTTTGGATATTACTAATCTACAGGTGGTCAGTTCACAGTAAGCAGGAATAAGGAAAAGTAGCATTAGGTTTGGTCATCACATGCAAAATTCTCCCCTGTGCCCACAAATGAGGAATTTCATGTAGAATTGTAACAATGTTAGTTATAATAATACTCTGCATATGTTTATGATTAAGATTCTGCAGCATCTCATCCCTCATATGTTTCCAAGGCACATTTCTTTTTTGATACAAATATATTTTTCACCTTATGAATGTTAAGTACTACAATGGTTTCTTTTGCACATTTCTTTTCTTGAAAATAATTTTTTAAAAGCTTGTATTCATTAAGTTATAGAAGCAAGCTTTACTTTTAATGACATTGTATCCAAGATGTTGCTAACCAAGCCTTAACTGTGTTCCTTGTTTCTGTCCCTCCTCCCACTTTTTTCTGTCTTGTAATTATAAACAGTAAAATGTTAAACTAGACTGGCTTGCATTTAGGACTTTCCCCAAAGGCCCTAGCAGAGGACCTGGGGATGAGCCAGTATTTCACAAATTTGGTTTAGACATGTACACTAGAGGTTTCCCAAGTCTCCATTCCGCCAAGTTGGCCTAGAAAACTCCCAAGAATCACTTGTCATGCTGTGTTCTGCCTTGTGGACTTCCAGAGGATCTATTCAATTGGGCCCTTGTGTTCTAAGAGGCCCAGGTATGCTGATATCTGAGGCATAACTAAACAAACCCAGTAGGGGATGGGGAGCTGCCTGGTTTACCACCATAAGAAGAGTCGTTCCCCTCATCCATCTCTCATCACAGTTCCAAGAAAACATTAAGCACCTGGTTGCAGAGAAGACACATTGCCTGGACTCCTGTGGCTTCTGTTCTATAAGAGCCAGGGACACACGCAACTAACAGACACACTGACACCAACAAATGACTGGAAAATGCCAAAATGGACAGCATCAACTGGTGGTGGTGATGGTGGTTGTGTGTGTGTGCATGCGTGTGTGTGTGTGTGTTTTAAAGCTATATAAAATGAGATTTTCTTTCTAGGCCTTCTAGTTTTTTCTAGAAGAATTAGGGCAGGGATAGACATAACTTCAAATTGACTCTTAGCCAGTACCCTTCTAGGCCCATGTCTTTATGCTTCCTCCTCCCTTATCCGTTTTTTAAAAAGGAAAAGAAAGTCCTGTAGGAAAGCCATGTGCTGCTGTATTTTTACAATTTTATTTAGTAGAGGGAAAGATGTAAGCATTTTGCATGTGCTATCCCTTCTCTCCTGCCACTCTTCTGTTTCTTCCTCCTTCTGGTGTCCTTTTCAGCCCTTTTATTCCTAATTTATCTCTGTTTCAACCTGTTCTCTATATTTGTTTCCTCACCCCTAAAAACATCTCTTTCTGGAGATGATAGCTGGGTGGTGGGATGCTAGAGGAAGACAGAGGGAGAAAGAAAGAGAGAGAAAGAGAAATGGGCCAAAGATGGGTGGAGCCTATGGAAAGGCAGGCATTCCTCTCTGTCGTAGCATGCATCTTCTCTGGCTTTCCTTCATCTTCAGAGAAATACTAATCGGTACCATACAATGAATACTTAATATGTGCAAGTGGTTTCAATATACCATCTGATTTAGTTTTTATAATGACTCTGCAAGCTGATAACATTGCTCCCATTTTACAGATGAGAAAACTACAAAGGTTCGGCAAGGTGAATCAAATGGAATTGAACCACTAAGATTTGAATCCCGGCTCTGCTATCTACCAGCTAAATGAGCTTGGACATGTTGCTTTTCTCTCTGTGTCCCAGTTGTCACAACTACTCTACTCTAGAAAGGTACATAGCATATGTCATCCTTGCTAGGAACTCATACATTGTTCATCTGTTAAACTCCTATGTACCATCCTGTGGATAGAAGGGAACCATCCTAGATGTACTTCAGGACCCTTCTTCTCTTCCCACATGGTTTGTGCATGTGGACAAAGATGTTTGGAAGACTTGGTTGGTGGGCATTTCAGGCCACTCATTCATTGCACAATTAAACCAAAAAACAACTACTTGTGAATCATGCAAAATACTGAGAAGACAGTAGTGAATGACAATACATGGTTCTTGTTCTTATGGAACTTTCATTCTAATGATGGAGGTAGACAATAATCACATTACCACACAAATAAATACAAAATTTTAATTGCAGCAAGTGCTACAATGGATCCAATGGGCAGGAAATACTAAATAGCTGAGGGAAATATGGAAAACTTCCTTTTAAAAAGTGATGATGGAGGTAACTTCTGGAGAAAGAGAGGTAGTTGATTCTTAAGGAGAGAGAAAGAGCTTGCCAGAAAAGAAAATAGATTGCACCTTGTAGTAAGAGGGAGCGTAGCAGATATAAACTGAAGACAGGTGAGTATGGCCAGAGTTCAAGGAATGAGCAGTATGTGGTAGGGTACTGTCAATATGTCAGGCTAGCAGGTATCTCTTTGAGGACTCAGGTATGTGTGGCACTCTTCCATCATACTATATAAGCATGGAGATGGTACACCAAAGATTTTCTAGAACAGTCAAGAATTCAAATTCCATAGTGTTGTTGCCATAAGCACATTCATAATATCAGTTTGTGTGTTCTAATTTAGAGCTGAGAAAATAGAGTGGCTGTATGCATTCTCAGCTCCCTGGGGATGTCTATTTTGTGGAACCAATGGGTGGGCCACAAGAAGTTTCAAAATAGTGAAGGGGTACTAAGACTCAGTATACCAGGGAAGAGGCAGTTACACTAGGTGGTAGCACTGGCTAGGCATCTTTCTCATTGATTCCTCATCACTTTCTGACCCCCTTCTCTATTTCCCCAAAGCCCCACCTCCTTGAAGACTGGAGTGCTGGTCAGGTGGGCCAGCATCAGGGTAGGATTTCTATGAGTGGGAGCTTAAATTAGTCAGGGTAATGAGTTAGAACTTTAAAGAGCAAGAAGAGCCAGGGGATGATGGCAAGTCTGTTCTTAGAAAGCACTAAGGGTCAAAAGCTGAGTGTGGCAAGCCTAAGGGGTGAAAGCAGGGTCACAAACAAACAGGAGACAGTTCCAAGAAGGACCGGAGTCAGGTGTGCAAAGGAACAGAGAAGGAAGTGAAGAGCAAGAGTAGGAGTGAAGTGAGAGGGTTCAGGGCAATTACCTCAAATGAGGCCCTGAAGGCTGGGACTCATTTTCTTTGGCTGTCTGCCATGTAGTGTGTGGGTGAGTTGGGCCAGTATAATGGCACGGGTCTGGGACTTCCCCGGTTTGCTCAGGGAGAAGTTATGACTTGCCTGGGAGCATTCTTGAGGTAGAAGGCTGGTTCTCACTAGTACTTTGCTAATTCACAATGTTTCTCTTACACCAGCTCCTGAAACTGGCCAATGTGGAACTGAAAGTTTCAGCACCTGCTCTTCCCCCAGCCTCTGGTTGGCATGGGGCCATGAGGAAGGATATGAGTAGGCTGGGCTTAACCAAAATACTGGAAGCCACCTACCTCCTGTGTGGGAAGGATTAGTATAAAAGAGAAGGCAAAGAGTTTCACAATTTCTTGAACTGTAAAGAGGCTCAGTAAAGTCTTCAAGTACTTAGTAGGGTGGATGTAAGTTGGGAGGCAAAAGTATTCAGTGATTAAAAGTGTTAATCTTAAAAGCATACAATCTGAATTCAGATACCAGCTCTGCCACATGATGGCTGTGTGATCTTAGGTGAGTCACTCAACCTTTCTGTGTCTCATTTTTTCTACAATTGGAAAATGAGGATAATAATACTTGTCACCTAAGATTGTTGGGCAGTTTAAGTGAAGGAATGCATGTAAACTGCTTAGCACTGTGTCTGGCATATAGTAAATGTTTAATAAGTAGTAATGGTTATTTTTACTGGGAAGAAAGCTGGATAGAATCTCCAGTCTCAATGATCTTTCCAAGTGCTTGAAATCTACAGGGGTTTGGATGGTGTTTAGTAATTCAGAAAAATGGCAAGGATGGAAAATGTTATTCCAATTGTTGGGTTAAATGTGCATTCTAGATGTAGGAAACTCCTGAATGGGAACTCAGCAGTCATAAACCAGGGAAAGCAGTCATGTTGTTGCATAACATGTACTAGCAGAGGTTTAGTCTGATGACCCTTGGCAGTAGCCCAGGGTTGGCTCATTGATAGGTAGGTCTGGGACTTGGCTGGGCAGGGGATAGCTGGAACAGCCAAGAACAGGCAGAACCAGAGGAGGAATGCAAAACTTTGCATGAGAAGCACTGAAGAAACAAATGAGAAGACTTGAGATGATCATGTCTGGGATAGCAGTGTGAGGACAGACACAGGATGCATACCCAAGGTCAGAAGGCAGGCACCTACAGGGACCAATCCAGAGGGAATGAGGAGCTAGAGCAGCAGCAATTTGAGTAGGTTCACTGTGACTGCCATAAAAGGGGCCCTAGGGCTGGTATTTGGCTTTATTGGCTGCCAACTCAGTAGTGTGTGGGTGGGGTGGCTTGGGCTGGTTGGTATGGACTGTGGCAGACAGTAATAACAATATTACTGCCAGGTGGATATAGTTTCTGTTTTACAGTGGAGAAAACTTAGAATTAAAGGCATCAAACAATTTGTCTTACACAGCACAATTAATCATTAGCAAAGGTGGGAACGTGGGAACAATCCCTAAGAGAACATCTGAGGTAAAATGAACAGTAAAGCAAAGTTTCCCCATGGTGGCAGGGGTGGCATGCGGGCAGGAGCTATGAGTACAAGGGAGTGTAGGCAGTTGTTACTCTCTCTGAGACTGTGTATATTAGAATTGCTACATTATAAAGAATGCAGTATGATTTAGTAGTTAAGGAGTGCTTTCTGGAGCCATATTGCTTAGACCCCAAATCTGGCTCCTGCATTTACCAGTTGTATGACCAACTGTATGAGCAAGTTACTTAATCTCTCAGAGCCACAGCTTTCATCTGTAATGTGAACAAATGGTAGTACCTACCTCTTATGATTTTTATGTGATCTAATTAATAAAGCACTTAGAAAAGTACCTGGCTCATAATGGGCACTATCTAAATTTTACCAATTAATAAAATGATAATAATTAGAGCAATAACAAGGACTAGTTTAGATAATGCATATAAAATATTTACCACAATACCTGCACATGGTAAGTGCTCAACAGATGAATTATTATTACTATTACTATAAATACTGTACAGCAATAACAATTAGGTAAGCATTGGCCTCAGGAGGAGTTAACTAGCCTCACAAACCCATGGTAGACAACCTTTATTCTAGAAATCTGAGAAAGACCCATTCTTCTACAAATACAGCTCCTTCTTTCTATATTTCTAAAACTGCAAAATAAATGAATTGTCCTAGGAGGCCTAGTGCTCCCATCATAGCAGGCACTAAAGCACAAGCTGGCTAACTGCTAGGCAGGGTTGCTATATAGGATACTGACAGGCAATAATAACAATGATAGCTAACAGTAATATAGGTACTCCTAGTATCCCCATTTTATGGATAAGGAAACTGAGGCACAGAGCACTCAAGTCCTTTGCCTGAGATCACATAGCCACTAAGTAGCAAAGGTCCCTTTCAACCCCCTGACTTCCTCTTGTGAAACATAGTAGATTCAGTCCCCAAGACTGTAATATGAAAAAGATTATTGGCTTCCCTTTTCTTCTTGTCAGGATGAAATGAAGTGATGGTGAGTACTGGGTTAGAGGTGTAAGATTTAAAAGAGGAAAAATATAAAAGAAGACAGTAGGGCCAGTGACACTTTGACAGACAAACTTTATCAACTCATATTTTTTGGGGGGTAGCCTCAGTATATTGAACCTAACCACATGAGATCTGAACTGCCTGAGCTCTCTCTTCCAGGAGTCCTCAGGGGATTTCGAGATTAGAGCTGGCCCAGAATTGCCAATTAGAGACACAAACACCCACACAAAATTGTTCTGCCTGTTCCAGGTCTGTAGGGAGCTGACTCACATTTTGCTTACTACAATGGGCTCTATTTCAGTATCAGTTTGATCTCTTGCCAGAGATGTGTTCATGGAGGAGAGGGAAGAGAGGAGAGGGGATTCCTGGCCTGTGGGATGGTTCAGAAATGGGAGTAAGCAAGTCATATTTTCTCACTCAGGAAATAAAGTAGCTGGAACAAAGAGTTCATGTCAGACAGTAGCAAAAGCTGAGGGAAGACACTAGTGAGAACTGAAGGAAGTTCAGTAAGGAGTTGTTAGCTAGAGAGGACTTTGGCACATAACTTTGGATCTTCTATTTCTGCACCCATTCTCTGATATCAACTGGGTGTCCTACGATTCAATTCAATTTGAACACTATCTACCTTGAGTATCTGAGCAGTGGAATAACATCCAGATACTCCAGGAAGATTCTGGCTGACCTATGCACACTGCAGTACAGTGATCTGAGACAGAAGTTCAAGGAGATTTGAAGATAGAAAGGTCTCTGAGAGGCTGTGCAATAGCCCAATATAAAGGGAACTAGATGGTAAGGGGATGGAAGCCACAGGAAAATAACTGGAAAGAAGGGATAAGAAAAGAAGTGGTTGACACCATGGAAAACTGCTTATTCAGTTACATCTTTATTCAAGATAAGTCCTCTGTCTAGAACCCACTTCTTACGTTCCTTCACTTGACTAACACTCATCCTTCTAAACTTAATCCATTCTCTGTGAAAGTTTCTGTGGTCTCCCAGATTGTATGAAAGTGACTTGTTTATGTATATATTTTGTCTACAATATTTAGAGTTTCTTAAGGGTAATTTCTCTTTCTTTCTTTCTTTCTTTTCCTTCCTTCCTTCCTTCCTTCCTTCCTTCCTTCCTTCCTTCCTTCCTTCCTTCCTTCCTTCCTTTCTTCCTTCCTTCCTTCTTTCCTTCCTTCCTTCCTTCCTTCCTTCCTTCCTTCCTTCCTTCCTTCCTTCCTTCCTTCCTTCTTTCCTTCCTTCCTTCCTTCCTTCCTTCCTTCCTTCCTTCCTTCCTTCCTTCCTTCCTTCCTTCCTTCCTTTTTCTTTCTTTCTTTTCACCAAATATTTCTTGAATACTTGCTACAGTGCAAGGAAATTAAGAAAGAACTCGGGACAGATATTCCACCTGATTCTGGTGACACAGGGTTTGGAAATTGATTGGATGTCTTGTGTGAAGCTATCTTAGTGACTTCCAGGGAAAATAAAATCTTTTGGTGTCACTAGCATAGAGGGTGTAGTAAAATAAAAAATATATTTGGGCTTGGAATTTCCCAAGTGATAGGACTGTCTTTGTTACAATAATGAGGTGACTCACAGGGAGTAGAACTAGGCAGCTTCAGGATGATGGTTGGTTGCCAAAAAATCAGCTTTATTATTAGAAAATTGGGACTGAACGACGGAGATATTCAAGGAGGCTACAAATTGAGTTCAATCATGTGGTCAATGATTTAATCAATCATGCCTACTAATGAAACCTCATAAAAAAATCCTGAAACCATGAGGCTTAGAGACCTTCAAGGTTGGTGAATACATCAATGTGCTCAGAAGGATGACATGCCTGGATTCCACAAGGAAAGGACATGAAAGCTCTGCACCACTCCCCTCCCCAAGATCTTGCCCTATGTATTTCTTCATTTGGCTATACATCTGTATTATTTATAATAAAATCATAGTCATAAGTATACCACTTCCTAGCAAATTATTTAGCTCAGAAGGGGATCATGGGAACCCATGTATTTGTAGCTGGCCAGGCAGTAGTGTGAGTAGCTTGTGGAAACTGACATTTGTGACTGGTATCTGAAGTGGGGACAGTCTTTTGGGACAGAGCCCTTAACTTGTGAGCGTCTACTCTAACTCTAGATTGTTGGTGTCAGAATTGAAAGACTTTGCCCTTAATCTGTGGAATCTGTACTAATCACAGGTGGTTATTGTCAGAATTGGATAGAATTTGGGGACGTCCAGTAGATGTTAAAGAGTTGGTGCAGGAATACTGAGCAGTTGAAATCATGCATTATTGAGTAACCTCACAAGAGTGTAGAGGTAAAGAGTCCAGAAAGGAGCCTTAACTGGGTAGTGATGGCACAGTGATAAAGAGAAATATATACTATTCATGAAGGACCTTGATGTCACTCTTCAGTGTATTGGTCGTCATTCAAGAGCAGCTTCAGTTGGACTTTACGGTAAGCAAAATAATGGCTTCCTGAGGTGCTTTTCATCCTAATCCTCAGAACCTGTGAATACATTACTTTATATGGAAAAGGAAAATTACAATAATATATGGAATTAAGGTTAACCTGAAAGTGGGGATATTATCTTGAAGTATCTAGTTGGGTCCAGTGTAATTTCAAGGGTCCTTAAATGTGGAGGAGGGAGGCAGGCAAAATGAGTCAGAATGATGTGTCATGAGAATGACTCAACTGGCCATTGCTGCCATTAAAGATAACATAAAGGAGTACATGAGCCAAGAAACGTAGGTGGCACTTAGAAGTTAGAAAAGAAACACAGCTCTGATGACACTCTGATGTTAGTTCAGTGAACCCCATTTCAGAATTGTGATCTCCAGAATTGTAAGCAATAAATTTGTATTATTTTAAGCCACTATGTTTGTGGTATGATCATGTACCATACTAATGACATTTCAGTCATTGAAGGACCACATAGATGACAGTGCTCTCATAAGATTGTGATGGAGCAAAAAAACTTTTATCACCTAGTGATAGTGCAGCAATCATGATGTTGTAGGCATTGTGAGATCATAGCCATCATAGAACATCATAGAACAACACATTATTCATATGTTTGTAATGATGCTAGTGTGAACAAACCTACTGTGTTGCCAGTCATATAAAAGTATAGCACATACAGTTATGCATATTAAATAATACTTCATAATGATAATAAATGACTACGTTGCTAGTTGATGTATTTATTATACTATACCATGCTTTTTATTGTTATTTTAGAGTGTATTCCTTCTACTATAAAAATAACTGAAGAAATCTCAGGAAAGTCTTTCAGGAGGTATTCCAGAAGAAGGTATTGTTATTATAGGAAATGACAGTTCCATGCATGTTATTGCCCCTGAATACTTTCTAGTATGACAAGATATGGAGGTGGAAAACAGTGATATTGATGATGCTGGCCCTGTGTGTGCCTAGGCAAATATGTGTGTTTATGTCTTCCTTTTAAACGCAAAAGTTTAAAAGTTAAAAAAATTAGAAAAACTTGGGTTGGAGCAAGATGATCAAGATGGTGGAATAGAAGGCTCTACTTATCATCCCCCTACAAGGACAGCAATTTAACAACTATCTACACATAAAAAAGCACCTTCACAAGAACCAAAAATCAGGCAAGCCCTCAACATACCTGGTTTTAACTTCATACCACTTGAAGAGGCAATGAAGAGATAGGAAAAACACCCTCAAATCACCAATGCCATCCTGCCCCCAACCTCCAGCAGGGGTGGGGTGGTGTAGTGAGTGTTTCCGTGTTCTAGGGAGTGTGAGGGCATAGCAGTTGGGAAGGACTGAACTCAGTGCTGACCTCTTATAATAGAAAACAAAACCGAACCAAACTCAACTGATGCCCAACCATGGGGGGAGCATTTAAACCAGTCCTAGCCAGAAGGGCAATTGCCCATCCCAGCAGTCCGAACTTGAGTTCTGACAAGACTCACCACCATAGACTAAAGTGTTCCGGGGCTCTGAATAAACTTGAAATGCAGTCTAGGCCACAAAGACTGCAACTCCTAGTCAAGTTCTGGTATTGACTGGGCCCAAAGACAGTGGACTGGTGGGACCCGAGACCTACTGAGAAACCAGTGGGAATTGTTAAAGGAATACTGACATCACCCCTCCCCTAACCCGAGGCTGCACAGCTCATAGTTCCAAAAGAAACCCCTTCTTTTTGCATGAAAAGAGAACAGGGAAGACTCGGGATAACTTTTCTTGTATCTTGGATACCACCTCAGCCACAGCAGAAAAAGCCACCAGCCAGAGTCATGAGGCCCCCTTTCCAGGCCTTAGTTCTTGGTTGACATTTCTAGACACACCCAGTGCCAGAAGGGAACACACTGCCTCAAAGGGAAGAACCCAGTCCCGGCAGGATTCATCACCAGCTAACTGAAGAGCTTGTTATTACCAGCAGTAATATCCAGGAACTACACAGAGAGCCTTGTGTGAGCCTCTTCAGACTTGCTGACTTAAAGAGAGACTCAAAACATAATCAACTGTGGTGACTATGGGGCAAAATTCCTTCTGTTTGAGAAACCTGGAGGGAAAAGTAAAGGACATTTTGTCTTGGAAAGTCAGGTATCAGCTTGGCCACAAGGGAGTAGGGTACAAAGCATGCTCTTGTGGTCCCCAATTCCAGGACTAGGCCCTTGAACAGTATTTTTGGACTTGCCCTGGGCCAGAATAGAGCCTGCTACCCTGAAGTGTGAGTCCCAGGCTATGCAGCATTTACCAAAACCTGACTGAAGAGCCCTGGGATATTAACAGAACATCAGTGGTAGTCTGGCAGCACTCTCCATGGGCCTAAGGTGGTGGTGGTCATGGGGTAAGGCTGCTCTGCCTTTGAAAAAAGGAGGGAAAAGTGAGAAGGACTGTGTTTTGTGGTTTGAGTGCCAGCTCAGCCACAGTGCAGTAAAACTCCAGGTATACAACTATGGTTTTTGACTCTGGTCCCTGACTCCTAGATGGCACCCTTGGACCAACCCAGGGCCTGGGAAACTCACTGTCCTGAAGGGAACAACACAGGTCTGACTGTATTTGCCATCTGTTGATATTAGAGACCCAGGGCCTTGAGCTAACATAGGCAATAGTCAGGGAATGGTTACAGCACATCTTGGGGAAGACCCCATGCTGCACTGACTTAAGGTCTGACTCAGCACAGCACTAGTGGTGGTGGCCACAGTGTTGCTGGTGTCACTCTACCTTCAGTTCCAGGTGGCTCCAAATGGAGAGAGAAACTACATTTGTTTGAGAGAAAGTAAGGGAAGAGAACAAGTGTCTCTACCTGGTTATACAGAGAATTATCCTGGGTCTTGTCCAAGGCCATCAAGGTGGTACTGCTATGAATCTGTAAGAACTACAGCATTATTGGGCTTGGGGTGCCCTCTAAAGTAGATAAAGCTTAAATCATAACATCCAAGTCATTTTGAATATCTGGAAAGTGTTCCCAAGAAGAATGAATACAAATAAACCCAGGCTGAGTGGAAGACAATAAATACCTAACTCTCCAATCCCTAGATACAGACAAACATTTGCAAGTATCAGAATCATCCAGGAAAATATGGCCTCCCAAATGAACGAAATAAACCACCAGGGACCAATTCTGGAGAAACAGAGATATGTGACCTTTCAGACAGAATTCACAATAGCTGTTTTGAAGAAAATCAAAGAAATTCAATATAACACAGAAGGAATTCAGAATTCTAACAGACAAATTTAACAAGGAGATCAAAATAACTAAAAATAATCAATCAGAAATTCTGGAGCTGAAAAATGCAACTGGCATACTGAAGAATGCATCAGAGACTTTAAATAGCAGAATGGATCAGGGAGAAAAAAAAGAATTAATGAGCTTGAAGATAGGCTATTTGACAGTCAGAGGAGACAACAGAAAAAAAAAAAGAACAAAAAACAACGAAGCATGTCTATAGGATCTAGAAAAATAGCCTGAAAAGGGCCAATCTAAGAGTTATTGGTCTTAAAGGGGAGATAGAGAAAGAGATAGGGGAAGAAAGATTATTCAACAGGATATAACTGAGAACATCCCAAATTTAGATACAGATATCAATACTCAAGTACAAGAAGGTTCTAAAACACCAAGCTCATTTAACCTAAAGAAGACTACTTCAAGGCATTTAATAATCAAACTCTCAAATATCAAGGATAAAGAAAAAGCCCTAAAAGCAGTAAGAGAAAAGAAACAAATAACATACAATGGAGTTCCAATACATCTGGCAGGAGACTTTTCAATGGTAAGCTTACAAGTCAGAAGAAAGTGGCATGACATATTTAAAGTGCTGAAGGAAAAATATCTTTCACCCTAGAATAATATATTCCAAACAAATACCCTTCAATCATGCAGGAGAAATAAAGACTTTCCCCAACAAAGAAAAGCTGAAACATTTAATCAACACTACATGTGTCATACAAGAAATGCCAAAGAGAGTACTTCAATCAGGATGAAAAGGACATTGATGAACAATAAGAAATCATCTCAAGGTACAAAATTCACTAGTAATACTAAGTACACAGGAAACACAGGATATTACTAAAATGTAGCTGTGGTCTGTAAGTTCACTTCATCTTAAGCAGAAAGACTAAATGTGAATGAGTCAAAAATAATATAATAACTACAAAAACTTTTCAAGACCTACAAAGTACAATAAGATAAAAATAGAAACAACAAGATGTTGAAAAGCAGGAAGATGAACACAAGGCTTAGAGACTTTATTACTTTTTTTCCTGTTTATTTGTTTGCTTGTTTATGCAGTGTTAAGTTGTTATTGGTGTAAAGTCATGGGTTATAAGATAATATTTGCATGCCTCATGGTCACCTCAAACCAAAAACACATACAATGGATACACAAAATATAAAAATCAAGAAACTAAATCATAACACCACAGAAAATCACCTGCATTGAAGGAACACAGGAAGGAAAGAAAAACCACAAAACAACAAGGAAACCAATAACAAAATGGCAGGAGTAAGTCTTTACTTGTCAACAATAATATTGAATGTAAATGAACCAAACTAATCAAAAGCCAGAGAGTGGCTGAATGGATTAAAAAAACAAGACCCAATGAGTTGCTGCCTACAAGAAATACACTTAATGTATAAAGACACACACACAGAGTGAAAATTAAGGGATGGAAAAAGATATTCCATGTCAATGGAAACCAAAAAAGAACAGTACACTTATATCAGACAAAATAGATTATGAGAAAAAACTTTAAGAAGAGACAAAGAAGGTCACTATATAATGATAAAGGGGTCTATTTAGAAAGAGAGTATAACAACTTTAAGTATATTTGCACCCAACCATGAAGCACCCAGATGTATAAAGCAAATATCATTAGAGCTAAAAAGACAGGCTCCAATGCAATAATAGATGGAGACTTCAACACTCAACTTTCAGCATTGGATGGATCATCCAGACAGAAAATCAACAAAGAAACATTGGACTAAGTCTGCACTATAGAACAAATGGATCTAATAGACATTTACAGAACATTTCATCCAAGAGCTAAAGAAACTAAACATTCTTTTCCTCAACACATGGATAGGTAACAAAGCAAGTCTTAAAACATTCAAAAAATTGAAATAATATCAAGCACCTTTTCTGACCACAAGGGAATAAAACTAGAAATTAATATAAGAAGAATGTTGTAAACTATACAAATATGTGGAAATTAAACAATATGCTCCTGAATGACCAGTGGGTCAAGTGCAGATATTAAGAAGAAAATTGAAAAATTTCCTGAAAGAAATGGTAATGGAAACACAACATACCAAAACCTAGTACAACAAAAGCAGTACTAAGAGGGAAGTTTATAGCTGTAAGTGTCTACATCAAAAAAAGAGAAAAAAACTTCAAATAAACATTCTAATGATGGATCTTGAAGAACTAGAAAAGCAAGAGCAAATCAAACCCAAAATTAGTAGAAAAGAAATAATAAAGATCAGAGCAGAAATAAATAAAATTAAAATGAAGGAAACAATACAAAAGATCAATGAAACAAAAGTTGTTTTTTTGAAAAGTTAAACAAAATTGACATACTTTTAGCCAGACTAAGAAAAAATGAGAGAATATACAAATAAATAAAATTAGAAATGAAAAAAGAGACATTCCAGCTAATACTGAAAAAATTCAAAGGATCATTAGTGGCTCCTATGAGCAACTATATACCAGTAAATTGGAAAATCTAGAAGAAATTAACAAATTTCTAGACGTTTGCAACATACCAGTATTGAATTATGAAGAAATCAAATATCTGAACAGTGCAATAACAAGTAAGGAAATGGAAGTTGTAATAAAACATGTCCCAGTAAAGAAAAGCCTGGTACCTAATGGCTTTACTGCTGAATTCTACCAAACATTTAAGAAAGAATTAATGTCAATCCTTCAACTATTCTGAAAAGTTGATGAGAATTGAATACTTCCAAACTCATTTTACAAGACCAGTATTACCTTGACAGCAAAACCAGACAAATATACATCAAAAAAAGAAAATTACAGGCCAATATCCCTGATGAATATTGAGGCAAAGATCCTCAAAAATACTAGCAAACCAAATGCAATAACACATTAAAAAGATCATTCATCATAACCGTGTGGGATTTATCCCTGAGATGCAAGGATGCCCCAACATAGGCCAATCAATGAATTTGATACATAATGTCAATTGAATGAAGGTCAAAAACCATAAAATCATTTCAATTGATGGTGAGAAAGCATTTGATAAAATTTAACATACCTCATGATAAAAACTTTGAAAACACTGAGTATAGAAAGAACATACCTCAAAATAATAAAAATCATATATAACAGATCCACAGCTAGTATTATACTGAATGAGAGAAAACTGAAAACATTTTCTCTAACATCTGGAACATGACAAGGATGCCCACTTTCTCCACTGTTATTCCACATAGTACTGAAAATCCTAGCTAGAGCAATCAGATAATATGGGGAATAAAGGACATCCAAATTAGAGTGTAAGAAACCAAATTATCCTTGTTTGCATATGATATGATCTTATATTTTCAGAAACATAAAGACTCACAATAGAACTATTAGAACTGATAAACAAATTCAGTAAAACTGCAGGATACAAATCAACATACAAAAGTTGGTAGCATTTAAATATGTCAACGGTGAACAACCTGAAAAAGAAATAATAAAAGTAATCCCATTTACAATATTTATAAGTAAAATTAAATAATCAGGATTTAACTTAACCAAGGAAGTGAAAGGTCTCCTTAATGAAAACTATAAAACAATTTGAAAAGAATTTAAGAGGACACCAAAAATGGAAAAATATTCCATGTTCACAGATTGGAAGGATCAATGTTTTTATAATGTCTGCACCACACAAAGCAATCTACAGATTCAAAGCAATCTCTATCAAAATACCAATGATGTTCTTCATGGTAATAGAAGAAACAATCCTAAAATGTATGTGGAGCCTTAAAAAATCCAGAGTAGTCAAAACTATTCTAAGCAAAAAGAACAAAACTGGAAGAATTGTTGTGGGAAGTCAGGAACCCCAAACGGAGGGTCCGGCTGAAGCCACTGCGGAAGAACAAAAATTGTGAAGATTTCATGGACATTTATTAGTTCCCCAAATTAACACTTGTATAATTTCTTATGCCTGTCTTTACTGCAATCTCTGAACATAAATTGTGAAGATTTCATGGACACTTATCACTTCCCCAATCAATACCCTTTTGATTTCCTATGCCTGTCTTTACTTTAATCTCTTAATCCCGTCATCTTCGTAAGCTGAGGAGGATGAATGTCTCCTCTGGACCCTGTGATGATTGTGTCAACTGCACAAATTGTTTGTAGAGCATGTGTGTTTGAACAATATGAAATCTGGACATCTTGAAAAAAGAAAAGGATAACAGCGATGTTCAGGGAACGAGGGAGGTAACTTTGAACTGGCCGCTGGTGAGCTGTATGGAACAGAGCTGTATTTCTCCTCTTTCAAAAGCAAATAGGAGAAATATCACTGAATTCTTTTTCTCAGCAAGGAACATCCCTGAGAAAGAGAATGTGCCCTGAGGGTAGGCCTATAAAGGGCCCCCTTAGAAGCATGCTGTCTTTTATGGTCAAAGCCAAAGTGATGAAATAAGAACTATTCTCCTGTAGTGCTCTCAGGCTTATTAGGATGAGGAAAATTCCCACCTAATAAATTTTGGTTGGACAGGTTGCCTGCTCTCAAACCCTGTTTCCTGATAAGATGTTATCAGTGACAATGCATGCCCGAAACTTCATTAAAAATTTTAATTTCGCCCCATCCTGTAGTCGTGTGATCTCGCCCTGCCTCCATTTGCTTTGTGATATTTTATTACCTTGTGAAGTATGTGATCTCTGTGACCCACACCCTATTCGTGCACTCCCTCCCCTTTTGAAAATTGCTAATAAAAACTTGATGGTTTTTTGGCTCGGGGAACATCACGGATCCTGCCAACATGTGATGTTTCCCCCGGACACCCAGCTTTAAATTTCTCTCACTTGTGCTCTTTCCCTTTATTTCTCAAACCAGTCAAGACACTTAGGAAATAGAAAGAACCCAGGTTAAACATTGGGAGTGGGTTTTCCCGATAAAGAATCACATTACCTGACTTCAAATTATACTACAGAACTTTAGTAACCAATACTGTATGTTACTGGCATAAAAACAGACATATACACCAATGAAACAGAATAGAGAACCCAGAAAAAATTCCACACACCGACAATGAACTCATTTCTAACAATGATGCCAAGAACATACACTGGGAAAAGACAATGTCTTAAATAAATGGTGCTGGGAAAAAATAGGATATTCATATGTACAAGAATGAACTGAAGCCCAATGTCTTGCCATATACAAAAGTCAAATCAATATGGGTTAAAGACTTAAGACCTCAAACTATGAAACTACTAAAAGAAAACATTGGGAAATCTCTCTAGGATATTGGTCTGGGCAAACCTTTTCTGAGTAATATCCCACAAGCACAGATAACCAAACCAAAAATGGACAGATGGGGTCATATCAAGTTAAAAAGCTTCTGCATAGCAAATGATACAATAAACAAATTGAAGAGATAACTCACAGAATGGGAGAAAATATTTGCAAACTACCCATCTAACAAGAGATGAATAACCAGAATATATAAGGAGCTCAAACAACTCTATAGGAAAAATCTAATAATCTGATCAAGAGATGAGCAAAATATTTGAAAAGGCATTTTACTCAAAAGAAGACATATACAAATGTCAAGCAGGCACATGAAAAGGTGGACAACATTAGTGATCATCAGAGAAATGGAAATCGAAACTACAATGAGCTATCATCTCACCTCAGTTAAAATGGCTTATATCCAAAAGACAGGCAATAACAAATGCTGGTGAGAATGCAGAGATAAGGGAACCCTTGTATGCTGTTTATGGAGAACAGTTCGGAGGTTCTTTAAAAAAACTAAAAGTAGAACTACCATGTGATCTAGCAATCCTACTACTGATTATATACCTAAAAGAAAAGAAATCAGTGTAATGAAGACATATCTTTATTCGCATGTTTGTTAAAGCCAAAATTCACAATAGCCAAAATTTGGAAGTAACTTAAGTGTCTATCAATAGATGAATGGATAAAGAAAATGTACTTATTCACAAAGGAGTACTAGTCAGCTGCAAGAAAGAATGGGACCCTGTCATTTGCAACAACATGGATGGAACTGGAGATCATTATGTTAAGTGAAATAAGCCAGGAACAGTAAGACAAACTTCACATATTCTCATTTATTTGTGGGGCCTAAAAATCAAAACAATTGAACTTATAGACATAAAGAGTAGAAGGCTGGCTATCAGAGGATGGTACGGGGAGTGGGAGGACATAGGGGAAGTAGGGATGATTAATGGGTTAAAAAAATTAGAAAGAAAAAATAAGACTTACTATTTGACAGCACAACAGGATGACTATAATCAATACTAATTTAATAGTATATTTTTAAATAACTAAATATAATTTGATTATTTATATCACAAAAGATAAATGCTTGAGGTGATGGATACACCATTCTTTATGATGGGATTATTACACATTGCATGCCTGTATGAAGATATCTCATATATACCATGAATGTATACACCTATTTACCCACAAAAGTCAAGAATTTAAAAAAAATTTTTAAGGAAGAATCAGGGAAACATGACATCAGCAATATTACACTGCCAAAAGAATAAAATAAAGCACCAGAAACCATCCCCAAGAAGTAGAGATTTATGAACTCCTTGGCAAAATATTCAAAGTAATTGTTTTATGGAAGCACAGTGAACTTCAATAAAAGGCAGATAAACAACTTAATGAAATCAGTAAAATAATAAATTACCACAATGAGAGATTAACAGAGGTTTTTTTTTTTTTTTTGTAATGGACTACAAGTGTTGACAGGAGTGTGGAGGAACTGGAATTCATATATTCCTGGTGGGAATATAAAGTACTCCATCCACTTTGGAAAACAATTTGGCAATTTCTTAAAAAAGTTAAGTCTACACATACCTTATGATGCAGTCATTCTCTTCCTCAGCATTTACCCATAAGAAATGAAAGCCTATGTCCATGCAAAGACTTATATATGAATATGTTTACAGCAGCATCATTGGTAATAGCCAAAAACCCAGAAATATTTCAAGTGTTATGAGCAGGTGAATGAAAAAAGAAAATCTGGTATATCTATACAATGGAATACCACATAACAATAAAAATGAATAAACGATTGACACCTAATACAACATGTTTATTTGTTTTAGCCTCAAAATAATTATAGTGATTCCCAAAAGCATGCATACTATATGTACAAATCCATTTTATGTTGCTATAAAAGAATATGCTCTGTGTAAATTGTAAGGAAAAAATTTATTTCTTACAGTTCTGGAGGTTAGGAAGTTCAAGGTCAAGGGGCACTCATCTGATGATGGCCTTATTGCTATGTCATCTCATGGCAGAATGTGGAAGGGTAAGAGGGTGAGAATGAGCCAGATAAGGAAAGAGAGAAGGGGGTAAGCTCATACTTTAATCATGAATCTTCTTCTGAGATAACAAACCCACTCCTAAGATAACAATATTAATACATTCATGAGAGCAGAGCCCTCATGGTCTAATCATCTTTTAACAGTCCCACTTCTTAATGCTGTCACAATGGCAATTAAATTTTCAACATGGGTTTTTGAAAAGGCATTCAAACCATAGCACTGTGTGATTCAATTTATATAAAACTCTAGAAAATTACAACTAATATGTTATGAGTGAAAGAAGATAAATGGCTGTCTGTGGGGGAGGAGCAAGAATGAGTAATTACAAAGGGGCAAGAAGAACATCTGGGGATGAATGAGAGATATGTTTACTATCCTCACTGTTGTAATGCTTTTATGAATATTATACATATATATGTTTATATATTTAAATATGTGCACTTTATTTTATATCAGTTACATCTGAAAAAATTATTGAAAAGATAAAAGAGAAATTTAAAGTAACATCAAAAGAAAGTAGTTAAATTGTTGATATATAGTTAGAATATGTACAAAGTCCATAGTCTGATTGAAGCACTTACCCATACAGTTTAAGCATTAGTTAGCAAGCAATCTTTTAAAAGTCTTAAACCACTGCTGCTCTTTCCCTCTGGGAACACATAACAAGTAAAGGTTATGACTCAGTCATGTTTTCCATGGCTGGACACAACCACAAACACTTTCCCCGTCACTACTCCCCTGCCCAGTTTTATACAACCTTATCTTTTGTTTGTATGGAAATATTTACTAAGCATCTACAATATATCAGGCACTGTATTAGGCAGGGGTGAAGGCCAAGGTGTCAGATGCAAAAGTGAATAAGACATGGTCCCAGGCCTTAAAATACTACAGTGGTAAATAGGACAAAACACCACCCAAGTGTAAAGAGCAGGTTGTTTTCCATGCTCCAGTGTCTTTCTGCTCTCTACCTTATTCTTCCTCTTAGAAAAAAGGTTGATCAGATTCAGGTTTGCAATCCATTGGTGTCAATAAATCTCTGGAAGGACTATAGCAGTGCCTGCCTACATGATCCCTGGAGTTGCTGGGAGCCAAAATGTCTGGGAAACTGGAGCCTTTCCTGTCTCTCTGGCTGTTGCCTGAATTCACAAGCTTTATCAGAGCTCTGGCTCTCAATCTGCCTCAAAACATGAATGAAGTCCCTGAGAATCCAGAGTCTATTAAAAACTCCATCTGGGTTTTTACCTCCACAGCTATCCAGCTTCTCTTATCTCCATTTATGAACCACACATCCCCGCTCCTCAACAAATCCAACTGAACAATATGACCTACAATTTGTGCCTCTAGGGGTCCTTTGGATGCCCACGGCTGGTCGGTGAGAAGAAATGAACTCCAGAGTATCATTGGATTGGGAAGCCCAGGGTTATGTGATAACATGAAAAATAGGTTTAAAGTTGTTGGGAACAAGCCCCCCAAAATCTGGCCATAAACTGGCCCCAAAACTGGCCATAAACAAAATCTCTGCAGCACTGTGACATGTTCATGATGGCCATAATGCCCACACTGGAAAGTTGTGGGTTTATGGGAATGAGGGCAACGAACATCTGGCCCACCCAGGGCAGAAAACACTTAAAGGCATTCTTAAGCCACAAATAACAGCATGAGCGATTTGTGCCTTAAGGACATGCTACTGCTGCAGTTAACTAGCCCAACCTATTCCTTTAATTTGGCCCATCCCTTTGTTTCCCATAAGGGATAGTTTTAGTTAATTTAATATCTATAGAAACAATACTAATGACTGGCTTGCTGTTAAAAAATACATGGGTAAATCCCTGTTTGGGGCTATCAGCTCTGAAGGCTGTGAGACCCCTGATTTCCCACTTCACACCTCTATATTTCTGTGTGTGTATCTTTAATTCCTCTAGTGCTGCTGGGTTAGGGTCTCTCCGACCTAGCTGGTGTCAGCAGGAAGTGCCAGGTGCTTCAACCTAGAGTCTTTGGACAAAAATTAAAAATAAGCATTTCATCTAGCTATGTGTCAAAGATTGAGGAATTAGTCATTTACATCGACTTCCCAATGTATGCCACCCATTAACCAAAAAACACAGTTATTTCTCTGCAAATTATCCAATGCGTATCAGAAAAATTTAGTTATAAGCTGCATTTGATCACAACATCAAATTCTGTTCATAAATACTCAAGCTCCAAAGTGGTTTCTTCTCTGCAACCACTTTAGAACATGTTTCTTCATGACACAGGGATGTGATGTCACACCCTGTTGATGCTGAAGCAAGAAACTCCTGTCAGTTTCCCATACTGTGATGTGCCAAGTTGTAACATTTTCTAGAATTACACAAGACCAATGAATTCCATACCTGGTTAATTCATGCCTCGTATATTTAAAGTTGTCCAGAGAATGAGCATCACATTCTACTTTAAAAGACTGATTCTTTTCTGTATCTAACTTCACTGCAATATAGTGTTAAGATGAACATTGACTTAGAGTTAAACTCCCCAAACCTCATTTTTCTAATCTGTAAATCAATAAGGCAGAACTACATCTCTAAAACCACAATCTCTAAAGTTCCTTTTATTTCTGGCATTCAGTGATTTTTTTCAATTCATTTTCATATTCAATCAGTAGTCAAATATTTCGTGAGCATGTGCTATGTGCCAGAAACTACATTAAGTAGGGAAGTGGTGGGGGCATCAGATATAGGAATGAGTAAGACATGGTCCCAGCCCTTAAAAATCTCTAGTGGGCTTTATTTCCATGGTATCTTAAAGTCCTTAAACCTTTTCTTCAGGGGATGAGAGTCATTGTTGTGTGTATTTGTATTTTGAAGGAGGAGTAAAATCTTACCTACATTTAGAAAGCCAGATCAATTCAGTGGAAATGATTGAAGAGGCTGCTGCAGTGGTGCCTGGCAGAAGTGAGGAGGGCTTGAGCTAAAGAGACTGGAGATGAAGAGGCCCATGAACAGTTATTCAACAATGTTAAATCAGTAAAATATCTGGGCCTCTTAAATGCTTTGCATTGTTACCACTGTGGGGCATGTAAAATAGTATGAGGGCCTGCCTATGTCTTCACAGTTACAGAAGACAGTACATCCTCTCTTGGAAAAAGTCACGAGAAACAAACATTTTGCTGTGGAACAATGAGTCTGGAAAAACTAATTTGTAATATGGAAAGTTGTTTCAAGCTAGTTGTGATAATTAATTCTCCTTCCATAGTAGACGCTAAATACCATGGGGGATAAAAGAGGAAAGAAATACGCACCAACTGGAGCACTAAAGTCAAACTTCATAGAGAAAGGGGTTGGGATATCTCTGGTAAAAGGAGAAACATGCAAAGATAGCAAGGCATAGGTTGGGAGTGCCATGTGGTTTGTTGGTGGAATAGAATGTGGTGGGTGAGAGTAGTGTGGGACAGACGATTAAGCTATATTGAAGATAAAGTTGAATTAGACAGGTTGAAGTCAAATCTAAGAATGTGCCTAAAGCTGTGCTAGATAGTTATGACTCTCAGTAAGATGGCAGAATAGGAGTTTTCTACCTTCGTCCCCCAATCGTGCACCAAATTTGATAACCAGCCATGGACTGGAGTACCTTTGTGTAAGTCCAGAGTTCCAGTGGAGAAGTTCCAGCATACCACTGGAGCAAAAAAATTAGAGGATAGACAGATTAAAAAGGTAAAAAGAACATTTTCACTTTACCCATGTAACCCCACCTCCAACGCACTATAACTCAGTGCTAAGAGAAACCCCCATCAACCTATGATTCATACAGTGGGGAAAAGTGAGTGTATTTTAAGTGAGTACCCAGAACTTCCAGTTGTGTAGAATGCTGCCTATGAGTCACATTTTTTCTTGCCCTACACAGAATACTAAGGGGATCAACACAGTTGAGTGACTGGGAGATGCCTAAAAGTAGGGGAGAGGGGAAAGGTGTAGTGTTTTCTAATGTGATTAAAATTAAATTGCTTTCAGCTTAAAATAGGCTGTTAAAACTATAAAATGTTTTGTTTAAGGATCATAGCAACTACAAAGCAAAATCTATAGATGACACACAAAAGAGAAAGAGAAAAGAATCAAATCATACCACTACAGAAAACTATCAAATCACATAGGGAGACAGGATGAGATGAATAAATGAACAAATGAACTATAAAACAGACAGAAAATAATAAACAAAATAACAACCACGAATCTTTATCTATCAATAATTACTTCAAATGGAAGTGAACTAAACTTTTTAATCAAGAATGGCTGAATGCTTTTTTTTACGACCCAACTGTACTCTGCTTACAAGAGACTCACTTTACCATTAAGGACATATAGAATGAAAGTGAGAGGATGCAGAAACATGTTACACAAATGAAAATCAAAAGAGAGCTTGGGAGCTATTTTTATATCAGATAAAATAGACTGAACATCAAAAACTGTGGCAAGAGACCAAGAAGTTGACTGATTAAAAGAATATAACAATTGTAAATATATATGCACCTGACATTGGAGCACTTAAATACATAAAACAAATATTAACAGATCTAAAGGCAGAAATTGACAGCAATACAATAATATTAGCATACTTCAATACTCCACTTTCAACAATGGCTACATCATTCAGATATTAAATTATCAAGGAAACAGCACATTTCAACTACATCTTAGACAAAATGGATCTAACAGACATAGACAACATTCCATTCAACAGCAGGACAAATACACATTGCATTCAAGTATACATGGGATAGTCTTGAGTATAAATCATGTATTATGTCAGAATCATTTCAACAAATTTAACAATATTGAGATCATATTAAATATCTCTGCCATTGACAACAGTATAAAACTAGAAATCAACAACAGAAGAAAAACTAGAAATTTACAAATATGTGGAAATTTAGAAATTAAATAGCATACAACTGAGCAGACAATAGGTCAAAGAAGAAATCAAAGAGAAAAATTTAAAAATACCATGAGACAGGTGAAAATGAAAACAATACATACCAAAACTTATACAGCAAAAGCAGTTTAAAATAAAAACTATTACAGCAATAAAATACCCACATAAAGAAAAAAGAAGGGTGTCAAATAAACAATTTAAGTTTACACTTAAGGAACTAGGAAAAGAAAAACAAACTAAGGACAAACAGCATAAATAAACAAAATATTAATGAAAAATAGAAAAGATGAATGAAACTAAGAGTTGGATGTCTAAAAAGGTGAATAAAATTGCCAAGACTTTAGCTAGACTAAAATGAAAAAGACTCAAATACATTAAACCAAAAATGAAAGAAGAGACATTATAAATAATAGCACATAAATAATAAGGGTCAGAAAAAACACTATGAACAATTATATGCCAACAAATTAGGTAACCTAAACGAAATCAATAGACTTCTAGAAACTTAGAACCTACCAAGACTGAATCATGAAAATGGAAAATTCGAACTGTTGGATAAAATGTAAGGATACTGACTCAGTAATCAAAAGTATTTCAACATGGAAAAGCCCAGGGCCTGATGGTTTCACTGTTAATTCTACCAAATACTTAATGAATGATTAATGCAATCCTTCTCAAACTCTTCCAAAAAACTTGAAGGGGAAGGAGCATGTCTTATATTCATCTTATGAGGCTAGCATTACCCTCACCCCAAAGCCAAATAGGGATACTACAAGGAATAAAAAATACAGGGAAGGGGGCGGAGCAAGATGGCCGAATAGGAACAGCTCCAGTCTCCAACTCCCAGCGCGAGCGACACAGAAGACCGGCGATTTCTGCATTTTCAACTGAGGTACTGGGTTCATCCAGACGATCGGTGCTGGTCAGCTGCTGCAGCCCGACCAGCAAGAGCTGAAGCAGGGCGAGGCATTGCCTCACCTGGGAAGCGCAAGGGGGAAGGGAATCCCTTTTCCTAGCCAGGGGAACTGAGACACACAACACCTGGAAAATCGGGTAACTCCCACCCCAATACTGCGCTTTAAGCAAACTGGCACACCAGGAGATCATATCCCACACCTGGCCGGGAGGGTCCCACACCCACGGAGCCTCCCTCATTGCTAGCACAGCAGTCTGTGATCTACCGGCAAGGCAGCAGCGAGGCTGGGGGAGGGGCGCCTGCCATTGCTGAGGCTTAAGTAGGTAAACAAAGCCGCTGGGAAGCTCGAACTGGGTGGAGCTCACAGCAGCTCAAGGAAACCTGCCTGTCTCTGTAGACTCCACCTCTGGGGACAGGGCACAGTAAACAATAACAAACGCAGCAGCTCTGCAGACGCAAACGACTCTGTCTGACAGCTTTGAAGAGAGCAGTGGATCTCCCAACACGGAGGTTGAGATCTGAGAAGGGACAGACTCCCTGCTCAAGTGGGTCCCTGACCCCTGAGTAGCCTAACTGGGAGACATCCCCCACTAGGGGCAGTCTGACACCCCACACCTCACAGGGTGGAGTACACCCCTGAGAGGAAGCTTCCAAAGCAAGAATCAGACAGGTACACTCGCTGTTGAGAAATATTCTATCTTCTGCAGCCTCTGCTGCTGATACCCAGGCAAACAGGGTCCTGACTGTTAGAAGGAAAGCTATCAAACAGGAAGGACACCTACACCAAAACCCCATCAGTACATCACCATCATCAAAGACCAGAGGCAGATAAAACCACAAAGATGGGGAAAAAGCAGGGCAGAAAAGCTGGAAATTCAAAAAATAAGAGTGCATCTCCCCCGGCAAAGGAGCGCAGCTCATCGCCAGCAACGGATCAAAGCTGGACGGAGAATGACTTCGACGAGATGAGAGAAGAAGGCTTCAGTCCATCAAATTTCTCAGAGCTAAAGGAGGAATTACGTACCCAGCGCAAAGAAACTAAAAATCTTGAAAAAAAAGTGGAAGAATTGATGGCTAGAGTAATTAATGCAGAGAAGCTCATAAACGAAATGAAGGAGACGAAAACCATGACACGAGAAATACGTGACAAATGCACAAGCTTCAGTAACCGACTCGATCAACTGGAAGAAAGAATGTCAGCGATTGAGGATCAAATGAATGAAATGAAGCAAGAAGAGAAACCAAAAGAAAAAAGAAGAAAAAGAAATGAACAAAGCCTGCAAGAAGTATGGGATTATGTAAAAAGACCAAATCTACGTCTGATTGGGGTGCCTGAAAGTGAGGGGGAAAATGGAACCAAGTTGGAAAACACTCTTCAGGATATCATCCAGGAGAACTTCCCCAACCTAGTAGGGCAGGCCAACATTCAAATCCAGGAAATACAGAGAACGCCACAAAGATACTCCTCGAGAAGAGCAACTCCAAGACACATAATTGCCAGATTCACCAAAGTTGAAATGAAGGAAAAAATCTTAAGGGCAGCCAGAGAGAAAGGTCGGGTTACCCACAAAGGGAAGCCCATCAGACTAACAGTAGATCTCTCGGCAGAAACCCTTCAAGCCAGAAGAGAGTGGGGGCCAATATTCAACATTCTTAAAGAAAAGAATTTTAAACCCAGAATTTTATATCCAGCCAAACTAAGTTTCATAAGTGAAGGAGAAATAAAATCCTTTACAGATATGCAAATGCTTAGAGATTTTGTCACCACTAGGCCTGCCTTACAAGAGACCCTGAAGGAAGCACTAAACATGGAAAGGAACAACCGGTACCAGCCATTGCAAAAACATGCCAAAATGTAAAGACCATCAAGGCTAGGAAGAAACTGCATCAACTAATGAGAAAAATAACCAGTTAATATCATAATGGCAGGATCAAGTTCACACTTAACAATCTTAACCTTAAATGTAAATGGACTAAATGCTCCAATTAAAAGACACAGACTAGCAAACTGGATAAAGAGTCAAGACCCATCAGTCTGCTGTATTCAGGAGACCCATCTCACATGCAGAGACATACATAGGCTCAAAATAAAGGGATGGAGGAAGATTTACCAAGCAAATGGAGAACAAAAAAAAGCGGGGGTTGCAATACTAGTCCCTGATAAAACAGACTTTAAACCATCAAAGATCAAAAGAGACAAAGAAGGCCATTACATAATGGTAAAGGGATCAATTCAACAGGAAGAGATAACTATCCTAAATATATATGCACCCAATACAGGAGCACCCAGATTCATAAAGCAAGTCCTTAGAGACTTACAAAGAGACTTAGACTCCCATACAATAATAATGGGAGACTTCAACACTCCACTGTCAACATTAGACAGTTCAACGAGACAGAAAGTTAAAAAGGATATCCAGGAATTGAACTCATCTCTGCAGCAAGCAGACCTAATAGACATCTATAGAACTCTCCACCCCAAATCAACAGAATATACATTCTTCTCAGCACCACATCGTACTTACTCCAAAATTGACCACATAATTGGAAGTAAAGCACTCCTCAGCAAATGTAAAAGAACAGAAATTATAACAAACTGTCTTTCAGACCACAGTGCAATCAAACTAGAACTCAGGACTAAGAAACTCAATCAAAACCGCTCAACTACATGGAAACTGAACAACCTGCTCCTGAATGACTACTGGGTACATAACGAAATGAAGGCAGAAATAAAGATGTTCTTTGAAACCAATGACAACAAAGATACAACATACCAGAATCTCTGGGACACATTTAAAGCAGTGTGTAGAGGGAAATTTAAAGCACTAAATGCACACAAGAGAAAGCAGGAAAGATCTAAAATTGACACTCTAACATCGCAATTAAAAGAACCAGAGAAGCAAGAGCAAACACATTCGAAAGCTAGCAGAAGGCAAGAAATAACTAAGATCAGAGCAGAACTGAAGGAGATAGAGACACAAAAAACCCTCCAAAAAATCAATGAATCCAGGAGTTGGTTTTTTGAAAAGATCAACAAAATTGACAGACCACTAGCAAGACTAATAAAGAAGAAAAGAGAGAAGAATCAAATCAACGCAATAAAAAATGATAAAGGGGATATCACCACTGACCCCACAGAAATACAAACTACCATCAGAGAATACTATAAACACCTCTATGCAAATAAACTGGAAAATCTAGAAGAAATGGATAATTTCCTGGACACTTACACTCTTCCAAGACTAAACCAGGAAGAAGTTGAATCCCTGAATAGACCAATAGCAGGCTCTGAAATTGAGGCAATAATTAATAGCCTACCAACCAAAAAAAGTCCAGGACCAGATGGATTCACAGCTGAATTCTACCAGAGGTACAAGGAGGAGCTGGTACCATTCCTTCTGAAACTATTCCAATCAATAGAAAAAGAGGGAATCCTCCCTAACTCATTTTATGAGGCCAACATCATCCTGATACCAAAGCCTGGCAGAGACACAACAAAAAAAGAGAATTTTAGACCAATATCCCTGATGAACATCGATGCAAAAATCCTCAATAAAATACTGGCAAACCGGATTCAGCAACACATCAAAAAGCTTATCCACCATGATCAAGTGGGCTTCATCCCTGGGATGCAAGGCTGGTTCAACATTCGCAAATCAATTAACATAATCCAGCATATAAACAGAACCAAAGACAAGAACCACATCATTATCTCAATAGATGCAGAAAAGGCTTTTGACAAAATTCAACAGCCCTTCATGCTAAAAACGCTCAATAAATTCGGTATTGATGGAATGTACCTCAAAATAATAAGAGCTATTTATGACAAACCCACAGCCAATATCATACTGAATGGGCAAAAACTGGAAAAATTCCCTTTGAAAACTGGCACAAGACAGGGATGCCCTATCTCACCACTCCTATTCAACATAGTGTTGGAAGTTCTGGCTAGGGCAATCAGGGAAGAGAAAGAAATCAAGGGGATTCAGTTAGGAAAAGAAGAAGTCAAATTGTCCCTGTTTGCAGACGACATGATTGTATATTTAGAAAACCCCATTGTCTCAGCCCAAAATCTCCTTAAGGTGATAAGCAACTTCAGCAAAGTCTCAGGATACAAAATTAATGTGCAAAAATCACAAGCATTCTTATACACCAGTAACAGTCAAACAGAGAGCCAAATCAGGAATGAACTTCCATTCACAATTGCTTCAAAGAGAATAAAATACCTAGGAATCCAACTTACAAGGGATGTAAAGGACCTCTTCAAGGAGAACTACAAACCACTGCTCAGTGAAATAAAAGAGGACACAAACAAATGGAAGAACATACCATGCTCATGGATAGGAAGAATCAATATCGTGAAAATGGCCATACTGCCCAAGGTAATTTATAGATTCAATGCCATCCCCATCAAGCTACCAATAAGCTTCTTCACAGAATTGGAAAAAACTGCCTTAAAGTTCATATGGAACCAAAAAAGAGCCCGCATCTCCAAGACAATCCTAAGCCAAAAGAACAAAGCTGGAGGCATCACGCTACCTGACTTCAAACTATACTACAAGGCTACAGTAACCAAAACAGCATGGTACTGGTACCAAAACAGAGATATAGACCAATGGAACAGAACAGAGTCCTCAGAAATAATACCACACATCTACAGCCATCTGATCTTTGACAAACCTGAGAGAAACAAGAAATGGGGAAAGGATTCCCTATTTAATAAATGGTGCTGGGAAAGTTGGCTAGCCATAAGTAGAAAGCTGAAACTGGATCCTTTCCTTACCCCTTATACGAAAATTAATTCAAGATGGATTAGAGACTTAAATGTTAGACCTAATACCATAAAAATCCTAGAGGAAAACCTAGGTAGTACCATTCAGGACATAGGCATGGGCAAAGACTTCATGTCTAAAACACCAAAAGCAACGGCAGCAAAAGCCAAAATTGACAAATGGGATCTCATTAAACTAAAGAGCTTCTGCACAGCAAAAGAAACTACCATCAGAGTGAACAGGCAACCTACAGAATGGGAGAAAATTTTTGCAATCTACTCATCTGACAAAGGGCTAATATCCAGAACCTACAAAGAACTCAAACAAATTTACAAGAAAAAAACAAACAACCCCATCCAAAAGTGGGCAAAGGATATGAACAGACATTTCTCAAAAGAAGACATTCATACAGCCAACAGACACATGAAAAAATGCTCATCATCACTGGCCATCAGAGAAATGCAAATCAAAACCACAATGAGATACCATCTCACACCAGTTAGAATGGTGATCATTCAAAAGTCAGGAAACAACAGGTGCTGGAGAGGATGTGGAGAAATAGGAACACTTTTACACTCTTGGTGGGATTGTAAACTAGTTCAACCATTATGGAAAACAGTATGGCGATTCCTCAAGGATCTAGAACTAGATGTACCATATGACCCAGCCATCCCATTACTGGGTATATACCCAAAGGATGATAAATTATGCTGCTATAAAGACACATGCACACGTATGTTTATTGCAGCACTATTCACAATAGCAAAGACTTGGAATCAACCCAAATGTCCATCAGTGACAGACTGGATTAAGAAAATGTGGCACATATACACCATGGAATACTATGCAGCCATAAAAAAGGATGAGTTTGTGTCCTTTGTAGGGACATGGATGCAGCTGGAAACCATCATTCTTAGCAAACTATCACAAGAACAGAAAACCAAACACCGCATATTCTCACTCATAGGCGGGAACTGAACAATGAGATCACTTGGACTCGGGAAGGGGAACATCACACACCGGGGCCTATCATGGGGAGGGGGGAGGGGGGAGGGATTGCATTGGGAGTTATACCTGATGTAAATGACGAGTTGATGGGTGCAGCACACCAACATGGCACAAGTATACATATGTAGCAAGCCTGCACGTTGTGCACATGTACCCTACAACTTAAAGTTTAATAATAATAAATAAATAAATAAAAAAATACAGGGAAATATCCTTGACAACCATAGATACAAAAGTCCTCAACAAAACACTATCAAACCAAGTTCAACAGCACATTAAAAGTGTATTTCACCACAATCAAGTGGGATTTGTCCTGGGGATGCCAAGATGGTCCAACATACGCAAATCAATAAATGCAATACATCATATTAACAGAACAAAAGCCAATAACCATATGATCATCTCATTAGATGCAGAAAATGTATTTCACAAAATTTAATATCCTTTCACGATAAAAACTCTCAACAAGTTAGGTATAAAAGAAATGTACCTCAATGCAACAAAGGTCATAAACTAGTCCACATCAAACATTATACTCAAAGATAAAATATTGAAAGCTTTTCCTTTAAGATCAGGAATAAGAAAAGAATGCCTGGTGGGTCTCAGCAGCTCGGGTGGCAGAAGGAGTGGCAGTGGCCAGTCAACCCATTTTTGCGAAGGCTCTTGGCGCGCCGTGGCCCACAGGCACCTGGCACGTGCCTTTCCCACCACCAGGATGCCCAAGAGGAAGGTCATCTCTGCCGAAGGGGCTGCCAAGGAAGAGCCTAAGAGGAGATCAGCACAGTTGTCAGCTAAACCTCCTGCAAAAGTGGAAGCGAAGCCAAAAAAGGCAGCAGCGAAGGATAAATCTTCAGACAAAAAAGTGCAAATAAAAGGAAAAAGGGAAGCAAAGGGAAATAGGCCGAAGGGGCTAACCAAGAAACTAAAGATTTATCTGCAGAAAACGGGGAAATGAAAACTGAAGAAAGTCCAGCCTCTGATGAAGCAGGAGAGAAAGAAGCCAAGTATGATTAATACCATATACCATGTCTTACCAGTGGTCCCTGTCTCCCTTCTTCTACAATCCAGAGGAATATTTTTATCAACTATTTTGTAAATGCAAGTTTTTTACTAGCTCTAGAAACATTTTTAAGGAGGAGGGAATCCCACCTCATCCCATTTTTTAAGTGTAAATGCTTTTTTTTAAGAGGTGAAATCATTTGCTGCTTGTTTATTTTTTGGTACAACCAGAAAAGTGTGGGATACTGAATTATGGGAGGCTTTGACTGTCTCCGGTGTCAGCTTAACATTCTATAGATGTGGGGTTAGTTTTTATATCCTATAATACAAAGCATATTAAATGGCAATATGGAGTCAGTCCTGCATTTAATGTCTTGAACATTTTAAATACTATTCTCATGTTGTTTTTTAGTAGAATTGTTTCCTAAAGAAAACCACTCCTTGATCATGGCACTCCCTGTCAGAATTGTGTGCACTCTGTAACATCTTTGGTTGTGGTAGTCCTGTTTTCCTAATAACTTTGTTACTGTGCTGTGAAAGATTACAAATTTTAATATGTAGTGTACATGCTAATTCAGTTGTTAACTGGTGGGCCATATGTAACAGCTGACCGACATGTGAAGATACTGGTACTTGATAGCCTCTTAAGGAAAATTTGCTTCCAAATTTTAAGCTGGAAAGTCACTGGAATAACTTTAAAAAAGAATTACAATACATGGCTTTTTAGAATTTTGTTACATATGTTAAGAATTGTGTTCAAATTGAAATGTCTGTACTGATCCTCAACCAATAAAATCTCAATTATGAAAATAAAAAAAAAAAGAAAAGAATGCCTATTTTGCTGCCTCTATTCAACATAGTACTGGAAGTCCTAGCTAAAGCAATTAGACAAGAAAAAGAGATAAAAGATATCTAAATTAGAAAAGAAGCAAACCTGTCTCTGTTTGCAGATACATGATCATATATATGCATAACTCCACATATGCCAATAAAAATTGTTAGAATTAATAAACAAATATAATGAAGTTTTGGGATACAAAATCAACACATAAATATTAGTAACCTTTCTATTTACTAATAATTAACTGCCCATAAAGCAATTAAGAACAGAAATCCCATTTATAATACATCAAAAAGAATAAAATACTTAGTAATAAATTTATACCAAGAGGTAAAAAATCCGTAAATTGAAAGCTATAAAATATTAATGTGAGAAATGTATGAACACACAAACCAGTGAAAAGATATTCCATGATTGCTTATCAGAACAGTCAACATTATCAAAATGTCCATGCTACCCAAAACAATCTATAGATTTAATACAATCTGTATAAATATTCCATGGCATCTTTCACAGAAATTTCTGAAAATCCTAAAATTTGCATAGAACCATAAAGGATTCAAATAGCTAAAGCAATCTTGAGCAAGAAGAAAGCTGAAGACATCATACTTCTTCATTTTAAATTTTATTACAAAGGTATAATATTTAAAACAATATGGTACTGGCATAAAAATAGACACACTGACTAATAGAACAGAATAGAGAGACCAGGAATAAATCCATGCATTTATGGTCAATTGATTTCAAACAAATGTGCCAAGAACACATAATGGGAAAAGAGAAGTTTGTTCAATAATTACTATTGGAACAACTGGATATCCACATGCAGAAGAATTAAAATGGATACTCATATCACACAATATACAAGAATCAACTCAAAATGGATTAAAGGCTTAAACATAAGACCTGAAGCCCACAAAACTGCAGAAGAAAACATAGAGGGAAAACTACATAACATTGGTCTGGGCAATGATTCTTTGGATTTGGCTCCAAATCTCCAGGCATCAAAAGTAAAAACAGGCAAATGGAAACACATCAAACTAAAAAGCTTCTGCACAGCAAAGAAAACAATTAAGAGTGAAGAGACAATCTATGAATCAGGAGAAAACATCTGCAAATTATAGATCTGGTACCCAGAATTATCAGGAACTCACACAACTCAATACCAAGAAAACAAATAGCCCAATTAAAAAATGGGCAAAGGACTTCAATAGACATTTATCAAAAGAAGACATATAAATAGCCAATAGATATATGAAAAAAAAGCTCAACATCGTTAAATACTGGGAAAATGCAGATTAAAATCATAATATCACCTCACACCTCTCAGAATGGTTATTATCAAAAGAAGGATGACAGATATTGGCAAAGCTATGGGCACACTTGCACACTGTTGGTAGAAATGTAAGTACAGCCATTATCAAAAACAGTACAGAGATTCTTCAAAAAACTAAGAATAAAACTATTATATGGTTTAGCCATCTCACTTCTAGGTATGCATCTGAAGAGAATAATATCACTATTTTGGAGATATATCAATGCTCCCATGTTCACTGCAGCATTATTCAAAATAGCCAAGATATGGAATCAACTTGTGTCTGTTGAGCGATGAATGAAAATGAATTTAACAGTAGTGTGGAAGCTGAATTGAAGTAAGGAGGAATTGGTGAGGTCAATTAGAAGGCTATTGGAGTATATTATATATACATTCTGCCCTGTTGATTTCCCTTTCCACACACACACACACACACACACACACACACGGACACACACCACTTATTTCTCTATTATCTGGGTAACTGGTGAAGAAATGTCCTTATCTGTCTGGGTACTAGGTCCTATTTCAACAGCCTAAGGTTTATATCACCACTGAATAGAAATTTCAGATAACTTTTCCCTTGGTGCTAGTTCTAGGCACCCAGCCTTTCCCCAAGTTTCATTGAGTTGAGCTTCCCACTGTGATTGGCACAGAGCTCTGAGTCAATCACACATTTGCCTGGCATGAAATTCTTAACTACAAGAGGGGCTTTCCAAGGTGGCTGAATAGGAACAGCTCCAGTGTGCAGCTCCCAGCGTGATCAATGCAGAAGATGGGTGATTTCTGCCTTTCCAACTGAGGTACCTGGTTTATGTTACTGGGACTCATTGAACAGTGGGTGCAGCCCACAGAGGGGGAGCTGAAGCAGGGCAGGGCATCGACTCACCCGGGAAGTGCAAGGGGTTGGATTTCCCTTTCCTAGCCAAAGGAAGCCTGAACAGACTGGAAAAACAGGACACTCCTGCCCAAATACTGTGCTTTTCCAAAGGTCTTAGCAACTGGCAGGCAAGCTGATTTTTCTCCCGTGCCTGGTTCAGTGTGTCCCACACCCACAGAGACTAGCACACTGCGAGTGCAGCAGTCTGAGATCAATCTGTGAGGCAGTAGCCTGGCTGGTGGAGGGGAGTCTGCCATTGCTGAGGCTTGAGTAGGTAAAGAAAGCAGCCTGGAAACTCGAACTGGGCAGAGCCCACCACAGCTCAACAAGGCCTACTGCCTCTAGACTCCACCTCTGTGGGCAGGGCATAGCTGAACAAAAGGTGCTGCCTTGTTCTGACAACTTCTGCAGACTTAAACATCCCTGTCTGACAGCTCAGAAGAGAGCAGTGGTTCTGCCAGCATGGCATTTGAGCACTGAGAATGGAGAGACTGCCTCCTCAAGTGGGTCCCTGACACCTATGTAGCCATAGGTAGACATCTCCCAGTAGGGGACCACAGACACCTCATATAGGTGGCTGCCTCTCTGGGAAGAAGCTTCCAGAAGAAGGATCAGGCAGCACTATTTGCTGTTCTGCAATATTTGCTGTTCTGTAGCCTCTGCTGGTGATACCAAGGCAAACACGGTCTGGAGTGGAACTCCAGCAAACTCCAACAGACCTGCAGCTGAGGGACCTGACTGTTAGAAGGAAAAGCTGAAAATTCTAAAAAAACAAGCACCTCTTCTCTTCCACAGGATTGCAGCTCCTCACCAGCAACAGAACAAAGCAGGATGGAGAATGACTTTGACGAGGTGACAGAAGTAGGATTCAGAAGGTGGGTAATAACAAACTTCTCCGAGTTAAAGGAGGATGTTTGAACCCATTGCAAGGAAGCTAAAAACCTTAAAAAAAGATTAGGCGAATGGTTAACTACAATAAACAGTGTACAGAAGACTTTAAATGACCTGATGGAGATGAAAACCATGATACGAGAACTTTGTGACACATGCACAAGCTTCAATAGCCAATTTGATCACTGGAAGAAAGGGTACTAGTGATTAAAGGCCAAATTAATAAAATAAAGCAAGAAGACAATGTTAGAGAAAAAAGAGTAAAAAGAAATGAACAAAGCCTCCAGGAAATATGGGACTATGTGAAAAGACCAAATCTACATTTAATTGATGTACCTGAAAGTGATGGGGAGAATGGAACCAAGTTGGAAAACACTCTGCAGGATATGCAGGAGAACTTGCCAAAATAGCAATGCAGGACAACATTTAAATTCAGGAAATGTGGAGAATACCACAGAGATACTCATTGAGAAGAGCAACCCCAAGACACAAAATTGTCAGATTCACCAAGGTTGAAATGAAGGAAGAAGTGTTAAGGGCAACCAGAGAGAAAGGTCGGGTTACCCACAAAGGGAAGCCCATCAGACTAACAGCGAATCTCTCAGCAGAAGCCCTACAAGCCAGAAGAGAGTGGGAGCCAACATTCAACATTCTAAAGAAAAGAATTTTCAACCCAGAATTTCATATCTAGCCAAACTAAGTTTCATAAGTGAAGGAGAAATAAAATCCTTTACAGATAAGCAAATGGTGAGAGATTTTGTCACCACCAGGCCTGCCTTACAGGAGCTCCTGAAGGAAGCACCAAACATGGAAAGAAACAATGGGTACCAGCCACTGCAAAAACAGGCCAAATTGTGAAGATCATTGATGCTATGAAGAAACTGCATCAATTAACAGGCAAAACAACCAGCTAACATCATAATGACTGGATAAAATTCAAACATAACAATATTAACCTTAAATGTAAATGGGTTAGATGCCCCAATTAAAAGACACAGACTGGCAAATTCAATAAAAATTCAAGATCTATTAGTGTGCTGTATTCAGGAGACACATCTCACGTGCAAAGACGCACATGAACTCAAAATAAAGGAATGAAGGAAGATCTACCAAGCAACTGGAAAGCAAAACAAGCAGGGGTTGCAATCCTAATCTCTGATAAAACAGACTTTAAACCAACAAAGATCAAAAGAGACAAGAAGGCCATTACATAATGGTAAAGGGATCAATTCAACAAGGAGAGCTAAATATCCTAAATATATATGCACCCAATACAGGAGCACCCAGATTCATAAGGCAAGTCCTTAGAGACCTACAAAGAGACTTAGACTCCCACACATTAATAATGGGAGACTTTAACACTCCACTGTCAATCTTAGACAGATCAACAAGACAGAAAGTTAACAAGGATATCCAGGACCTGAACTCAGCTCTGCACCAAGCAGACCTAATAGACATCTACAGAACTCTCCACCCAAATCAACAGAATATACGTTCTTCTCAGCACCACATCACACTTATTCTAAAATTGACCACATAATTGGAAGTAAAGCATTCCTCAGCAAATGAAAAGAACAGAAATGACAACAAACTGTCTCTCAGACCACAGTGCAATCAAATTAGAACGCAGGATTAAGAAATTCACTTAAAACCACACAACTACATGGAAACTGAACAACTTGCTCCTGAATGACTACTGGGTAAATAACGAAATGAAGGCAGAAGAAAGATATTCTTTGAAATCAATGAGAATAAAGACACAATGTACCAGAATCTCTCGGACATATTTAAAGCAGTGTGTAGAGGGAAATTTATAGCACCAAATGTCCACAAGAGAAAGCAGGAAAGATCGAAAATCGACACCCTAACATCATAATTAAAAGCACTAGAGAAGCAAGAGCAAACACATTCGAAAGCTAGCAGAAGGCAAGAAATAACTAAGATCAGAGCAAAACTGAAAGAGATGGAAACACAAAAAAACCCATCAGAAAATCAATGAATCTGGGAGCTGATTTTTTGAAAAGATCAACATATTGATAAACTGCTAGCAAGACTAATAAAAAAGAAAATAGAGAAGAATCAAATAGATGCAATAAAGAATGATAAAGGGGACATCACCACCAATCCCATAGAAATACAAACTACCATCAGAGAATACTATAAACACCTCTATGCAAATAAACTAGAAAATCTAGAAGAAATGGATAAATTCCTGAACACATATACCCTCCCAAGACTAAACCAGGAAGAATCTGAATCTCTGAATAACCAATAATAGGCTCTGAAATTGTGGTAATAATTAGTAGCCTACGAACTAAAAAAAGTCCGGGACCAGATGGATTCACAGATGAATTCTACCAGAGGCACAAAGATGAGCTGGTACCACTCCTTCTGAAACTATTCCAATCAATCAATAGAAAAAGAGGGAGTCTTCCCTTACTCATTTTATGAGGCCAACATCATCCTGATAACAAAGCCTGGTGGAGACACAACAAAAAAGAGAATTTCATCCCTGATGAACATTGATGTGAAAATCCTCAATAAAATACTGGCAAGCCAAATCCAGCAGCACATCAAAAAGCTTATCCACCATGACCAAGTCAGCTTCATCCCTGGGATGCAAGGCTGATTCAACATACACAAATCAATAAACGTAACCCATCACATAAACAGAACCAAAGACAAAAAGCACATGATTATCTCAGTAGATGCAGAAAAGGCCTTTGACAAAATTCAACAGCTCTTCATCCTAAAAACTCTCAATAAACTAGGTATTGATGGAACATATCTCAAAATAATAAGAGTTATTTATGACAAACCCAGAGCCAATATCATACCGAATGGGCAAAACCCGGAAGCATTCCCTGTGAAAACTGGCACAAGACAGGGATGCCGTTTCTCACCACTCCTATTCAACATAGTGTTGGAAGTTTGGCTAGGGAAAATACCTTTATTAGAAATAAATACCCTTTATTTCTTTCTATTGGAAATAGAAAGTCAAATCAGGAAGTCAAATTGTCCCTATTTGCAGATGACATGATTGTATATTTAGAAAACCCCATTGTCTCAGCCCAAAATCTCAAGCTGATTAACAACTTCAGCAAAGTCTCAGGATACAAAATCAATGTGCAAAAATCACAAGCATTCCTACACACCATTAACAGACAGAGAGCAAATCATGAGTGAACTCCCATTCACAATTGCTACAAAGAGAATAAAATAACTAGGAATACAACTTACAATGGATGTGAAGGACCTCTTCAAGGAGAACTATAAATCACTGATCAAGGAAATAAAAGAGGACAGAAACAAATGGAAGAATATTCCATGTTCATGGATAAGAAGAATCAATATCAGGATAATGGCCATACTGCCCAAAGTAATTTATAGATGCAATGCTATCCCCATCGAGCTACCAATGATTTTCTTCACAGAATTGGAAAAAAACTACTTTAAAGTTCATATGGAATCAAGAAAAGGCCTGCATTGCCAAGACAGTCCTAAGCCAAAAGAGCAAAGCTGGAGGCATCTTGTTACCTGACTTCAAACTATACTACAAAGCTACAGTAATCAAAACAGCATGGTATTGGTACCAAAACAGAGATATAGACCAATGGAACAGAACAGAGCTCTCAGAAATAACACCACACGTCTACAACCATCTGATCTTTGACAAACCTGACAAAAACCAGAAATGGGGAAAGCGTTCCCTACTTAATAAATGGTGCTTGGAAAACTGGTTAGCCATGTGCAGAAAGCTGAAACTGGATCCCTTCCTTACACCTTATACAAAAATTAATTCAAGATGGATTAAAGACTTAAATGTTAGACCTAAAATCATAAAAACCATAGAAGAAAACCCAGGTGATACCATTCAGGACATAGGCATGGGAAAGGTCTTCATGGCTAAAATACCAAAAGCAATGGCAACAAAAGCCAAAATAGACAAATGGGATCTAATTAAACTAAAGAGCTTCTGCATGGCAAAAGAAACTACCATCAGAGTGAACAGGCAACCTACAGAATGGGAGAAAATTTTTGCAATCTCCCAATCTGACAAATGGCTAATATCTAGAATCTACAAAGAACTCAAACAAAGTTATAAGAAAAAAAAATCAAACAACCACATCAAAAAGTGGGCAAAGGATATGAACAGACACTTCACAAAAGAAGACATCTATGCAGCCAACAGACACATGAAAAAATGCTCATCATCACTGGTCATCAGAGAAATGCAAATCAAAACCATAATGAAATACCATCTCACACCAGATAGAATGGCAAGCATTAAAAAGTCAGGAAACAACAGATGCTGGAGAGGATGTGGAGAAATAGGAACACTTTTACACTGTTGGTGGGAGTGTAAATTAGTTCAACCATTGTGGAAGACAGTGTGGAGATTCCTGAAGGATCTAGAACTAGAATTACCATTTGACCCAGCAATCTCATTACTGAGTATATACCCAAAGGATTATAAATCATGCTACTATAAAGACACATGCACATGTTTGTTTATTGCAGCACTATTCATAATAGCAAAGACTTGGAACCAACCCAAATGTTCATCAATGATAGACTGGATTAAGAAAATGTGGCACATATACACCATGGAATACTATGCAGCCATAAAAAAGGATGAGTTCACGTCCTTTGTAGGGACATGGATGAAGCTGGAAACCATCATTCTCAGCAAACCATCACAAGGACAGAAAACCAAACACTGCATGTTCTCACTCATAGATGGGAATTGAACAATGAGATCACTTGGACACAGGGTGGGGAACATCACACACCAGGGCCTGTCATGGGGTGAAGGGCTGGTGGAGGGATAGCATTAGGAGAAATACCTAATGTAAATGATGAGTTGGTGGATACAGAAAACCAACATGGCACATGTATACCTGTGTATCAAACCTGCACATTGTGCACATGTACCCTAGAACTTAAAGTATAATAATTTAAAAAAAGAGAGAAATTCTTAACTAACCCCACTGAATTTCCTGGGATGTCCAAGTTTTCTTTCCGCTAACATTTATACAAAATAACACATCTGCAACTTCAGTTTCACTGTTTCCAGCAAACAGAACAGGGCCTGAAACTACAGTGACTTCTTGAGAGGAACTAGTTATTACAGGCATATAAGAACAGAATGGCATTCACACAGCCATTCCAATTAGCTCAGGGTAGGAATAATTCTCTTCCCTACGGCAGCTTGCCTTCGATTTCCTAGAATGTCAGAGCTAATGTGCTCCTTAGAGATTATCCTCTTTCGGATGAAGTGACTGAGACCCAGAGAGAATAAGTAGATTTTCCTAGATTACTCTCCTAATTAGTGATAGAAATGGGACTGGATGCAGTTTACTAAGCCCTGGGTCTGCCCTTTCTTTTCATTATGTTTAGCTCTCAAGGGAATACTGCTCTGATCCCTGTTACTGCACTCTATGGAAAATTTTGCTGTTATCTGGCTATTTTTCAATAAATCGAAGATCTAAAGGTAAAAAAATTTACAGACTTATAAGGGTGATTAATCAAATAAGAAGTGACACCCTGAATATCAGAGTGATCAATAACAAAACAACAATGAGAATTTTAAAAATTAGGTGTGCTTGCCATTTTTCCGTCTGTAAGGGTGCACCCTTCTATACAGAAGTAACTTACCTTGCTGAGAATTAAAAAGTAAATTTTATATTTGAGTGCTATTTCTTTTGCGGCACCGAACCTTTATATATAACAATTTGGGGTCTCACCCGGGATTACATTCCCCTCCAGGGACAGTCTCTGGTTCCCTCTTATGAGGAGGTGCACCCCACCCTATTGTGGCAGCCTCAGGGGTGAGAAATCAAGACCCACCCAGTGCGAGGAATAACCCGAGCTCTCAGCAATGCAAGAAACAAACAAACAAACAAACAAAAAACTGGTCAGCAACCTAGCTTAAAGGATTCTCACATACTGCGGCGACAATGCTGTGCACAGACCATGGAAAGAGAAGCCTCGGGAGCTGGTAAAGTATTTCTTTGGTGGTCAAATTCTGGAGGGCTAAATGTGTATGTGCATGAATGTCTACAAATGACCCCGCTTGTGGTGGTGTTGGTGTGGAGGGTGACAAGTCCTACTGCTGGACGGAGTGAGTGGGTCCTCTCTGTGGTTCCGTAGCTACCTCATATGGCTTAGGGCGGATCCTGCCATAGGATTTATACTGGCATGCCAACACTAACAAGGGCCTGACTCTACCTTGGGGGAGCGGCCAGAGAGGACAGCACCAGTAGGAAGTGTACAAAGGACTTTCAGAAGGGGAAAGAGGAGAAACAGGTCAACCTTCCAGGACAGGCAAGACACCCCCTGGTTTGAGGGGTTGAGCCTTTCAGGACAGGCAAGGGGAGACATCCCTAGTGTTGAGGGGTTGATCCTTCTGGGACAGGCAAGGCGAGACATCCCTAGTGTTGAGGGGTTAAGCCTGCTAATTTCAAGGGTTGAACCTGACACAACCCACCACCCCCCTTTCCTTTCTTCTTGGGGAAAGAGAGAGTAGCTCCACTGCCGCAGGTCCCTACCCTAGAGGAGAGAGAGAGAGAGAGGCAGGAGAGGAGAGAGAGAGGGAGAGAGGCAGGAGAAGAGAGAGAGAGAGGGAGAGAGGCAGAGAGAGAGGGGGGAGAGGCAGAGAGAGAGGGGGGAGAGGCAGAGAGAGAGGGAGAGAGGCAGAGAGGGAAAGGAAGAGACAGAGAAAGAGGGAGTCAAAGAGAGAGAGAAAGGCAGAGAGAGAGAGGAAGAGAGGCAGAGAGATAGGATGAGACAGACAAAAAGGGAGTAGAAGAGAGAGACAGAAAGTCAAAGAGAAAAAAAGAGATATACAAGCAGTTGAGAAAAAAAAAGTGTACCCTATTCCTTTAAACACCAAGGTAAATTTAGAACCTATAATTAATAATTAAAGGTCTTCTCCATGACCCTACTAACACTCCAATACCACTTTGTTGTCAGTGTAAACACGGGCATAGCCCAAAAGCACTGAGGCCACTGACAGCCCATAGCGTTCAAAAATCCTTAACCCAGTAACCCGCGGATGGCCCCCATGCATTTAACCTGTAGCGGCAACTGCTCTGCTAACAGAAGAAAGTAAAAATGTAACTTTTAGAGGAAGCCTCGTTGTAAGCACACCTCACCAGTTGAGAACTATCCTAAGTCAAAAAGCAAAAATCTTAAAGTATAGAGCTATTCTGTTAGAAAAAGATGATTTGTCATCAACCACTGAAAATTCCCTTAACCCAGCAGGTTTCCTAACAGGGGATTTAAATCTTAATTACCATACAAAGATCCGACCAGACCTAGGAGGAACCCCCTTCAGGACAGGACAATAGATGGTTCCTCCTGGGTGACTGAGGGGGGAAAAAAGAAAAGGCAATGGGTATTCAATAATTGATAGGGAAACTCCTGTAGAAGCAGAGTTAAGAAAATTGCCTATTAACTGGTCTCAAATGTGTGACTTGTTTGTACTGAGTAAAGCCTTAAAGTACTTACAGAACCAGGAAGGAACCATCTATACCAATTCTAAGTTAATTTGAACTAAACAAGATCTTATCAATAGCAAAGAATAATTGAAATCCCAAACTTAGAAGGTTTTCAACAAAAGCAAAGTTTGCTAAAAGTTAACAGTGTAACATGTATTATCCTAAATTCTAATCTTATGGCCTAAGCAGTCTAGTCCACAGACATAAAGGAAGTTCACTTTAGAAAAGAATGGTTAACATTTTTAGGAAAATAAAATTTAAAAAAAAGTGGGGGAGAATTTATGTAAAAAGAATGTTGTATGGTAAGTTCTTGTCCTAGAATAACTACCTGGTTGTTTTTTTTTTTTAAAAAAGGGATGTTTGCAACAAGTCAGAAAGTTGAGGCATTTCGAAGAATTATCTGTGAAAGTCGTGGAGAAAAAAGAAAAAAGGTTATAAAAGGAAATTTATGCAAGAAATGTTGTATAATTTAAAAGTAATTACACCTCCTAAATGTAAAACTATTGAAGAAACAGTTTATGTGCAAGGTGTGTAAGAAACGTAAAATACACCTTTGGCAAAAGGATTATAAGGAGGCATAAGAATGTGAATTTTTACCTACATTAAAAAGTTAAAAATACGTATATTTTGTTTTAAAGGTTTAATCAAGTTTTAAAATGTTAATTGTAAAGTAAATTCTGTGTGTAAATATATTGGCTAAAGTTAAAAAGGTATCATCTAGTTTTTCTGTGAACTGGACATTAAAATAAAAGCACCACAGGTTTTTCTTAAAGCACTAACCTGTTCTTTAACAAAAATTATGAAAGGTTAAAAAGAGTCTATAAAAATCTTACCTTATGGTCAGACATTAAAAATGGAATAAATATGTCTACAAAGTTTTATTAAAATTAAGCTTAACATTGATAACACACAATATAAAGGTGAAATTTAGCTTATCTCATATGAAAATCATACAGAAAGCATTGTTGAATATAATATGGTGTTTGTCTTTCTTTGGTTTAAAAACTAATAAAAATAGGTGCCAAAGAAAATTTCTCAGTAAGAAGGCACCAAAGACTATAAAGTCCACTGTTGATGTCCCCACATTTAAAACAAAAGGTCAATTTCTTAGAAATTATATACTTGGTTTATCTTCCACTTTCCTTTCCCTCCAAACTAGAAGTCTTTTAGCACAGGTACCACCTCTAGAATTTCTGGTAAACCAGCACCAGCCTGAAGATCACCTTCTCATCAAAGGGTGGAAAAAAGAAAACCTTGAGCCAGCCTGGGAAGGACCCTACCTTGTGCTGCTAACCACTGAGACTGCTGTTCGTACAGTGAAAAAGAGAATCAAGAACATCCTGGCCTTGATCTTAGGGTGAGAGCAGCCATTCTCTATCATTCAGTGTTATTTGCTCCAGTATTTTGTAGATGCTCTTCCTGTTGAGGAAGTTCTTTTCTATTCCTATTTTCCTGAGAGATATCATGAATGGATGTTGAATTTAGTCAAATTATTTTACTGCATAAATTAATATGGTCTAGTGAATTCTCTTATTTAGGCTGTTAATATGGTAGATTCCACTGATTGATTTTCAAATGTGCATCAGACTTGCACCCCTGGAATAAACTCCATTAGGGTATGGTGTATAATTTTCATTATATATTGCTGAATTCTGTTCTTAATATTTTGTTAAGAATTTTTGCCTCTGTTTTCCTTTTTTTTTTTTTTTAATACTTTAAGTTCTAGAGTACATGTGCACAACATGCAGGTTTGATGCACAGGTATACATGTGCCATGTTGGTTTGCTGCACCCATTAACTCATCATTTACATTAGGTATTTCTCCTAATGCTATCCTTCCTCCAGACCTCCACCCTGTGACAGGCCCCAGTGTGTGATGTTCCCTGTCCTTTGTCCAAGTGACCTCATTGTTCAATTCCCACCTATGAGCGAGAACATGCGGTGTTTAGTTTTTCTGTCCTTGTGATAGTTTCCTGAGAATGACGGTTTCCAGCTTCATCCATGTCCCTACAAAGGACATTAACTCATCCCTTTTTATGGCTGCATAGTATTCCATCGTGTATATGTGCCACATTTTCTTAATCCAGTCTGTCACTGATGGACATTTGGGTTGGTTCCAAGTCTTTGCTATTATGAATAGTGCTGCAATAAACAAACGTGTGCATGTGTCTTTATAGTAGCATGATTTATAATCCTTTGGGTATATACCCAGTAATGGGATTGCTGGGTCAAATGGTAATTCTAGTTCTAGAAACTTGAGGAATCACCATACTATCTTCCACAATGGTTGAACTAATTTACACTCCCACCAACAGTGTAAAACTGTTCCTATTTCTCCACATCCTCTCCAGCATCTGTTGTTTCCTGACTTTTTAATGCTTGCCATTCTATCTGGTGTGAGATGGTATTTCATTATGGTTTTGATTTGCACTTCTCTAATGACCAGTGATGATGAGCATTTTTTCATGTGTCTGTTGGCTGCATAAAGTCTACCATTATTATTGTGTGGGAGTCTAAGTCTCTTGGTAGGTCTCTAAGAACTTGCTTTATGAATCTGTGTACTCCTGTATTGGGTGCATTTATATTTAGGAAAGTTAGCTCTTCTTGTTGAATTGATCCCTTCACCATTATGTAATGGCCTTTTTTGTCCCTTTTGATCTTTGTTGGTTTAAAGTCTGTTTTATCAGAGACTAGGATTGCAACTCCTGCATTTTTTTGCTTTCCATTTGCTTGGTAGATCTTCCTCCATCCCTTTATTTTGAGCCTATGTGCGCCTTTGCACATGAGATGTGTCTTCTGAATACAGCACATTGATGGGTCTTGATTCTTTATCCAATTTGCCAGTTTGTGTCTTTTAATTGGAGCATTTAGCCCATTTACATTTAAGGTTAATATTGTTAACAGGTCATTTAAGGTCTTCTGTACACTGTTTATTCTAGTTAGTCATTCATGTAATCTTTTTTCAAGGTTTTTTAGCTTCCTTGCCATGGGTTAGAGCATGCTTGTTTAGCTAGGAGTAGTTTATTATTACCTACCTTCTGAAGTCTTCTTCTGTCAACTCTTCATAGTCATCCGTCATCCAGCTTTGTTCCATTGCTGGCAAGGAGCTGCCATCCTTTGGAGGAGAAGAGGTGCTTTGATTTTTATAATTTTCAGCTTTTCTTATCTGGTTTCTCCCCATCTTTGTGGTTTTATCTACCTTTGGTCTTTGATGTTGGCAACCTACATATGGGGTTTTGGTGTAGATGACCTTTTTGTTGATGTTGATGCTATTCCTTTGTGTTTGTTAGTTTTCCTTCTAACAGTTAGGTCCCTCAGCTGCAGGTCTGTTGGAGTTTGCTGGAGTTTCACTCCAGACCCTGTTTGGCTGGGTATTACCAGTGGAGGCTGCTGAACAGCAAATATTGCAGAACAGGAAATATTGCTGTCTGATCCTTCCTCTGGAAGCTTTGTCCCAGAGGGGCAGCCACCTATATGAGGTGTCTGTTGGCCACTACTGAGAGGTGTCTCCAAGTTAGGCTACACGGGGGTCAGGGACCTACTTGAGGAGGCAGTCTTTCCATTCTCAGAGCTCAAACGCCATGCTGGGAGAACCACTGCTCTTTTCAGAGCTGTCAGACAGGGATGTTTAAGTCTGCAGAAGTTGTCTGCTGCCTTTTGTTCAGCTATGCCTTGCCCACAGAGGTGGAGTCTAGATGCAGTAGGCCTTGTTGAGCTGAGGTGGGATCCACTCAGTTCGAGCTTCCTGGCTGCTTTGTTTACCTACTCAAGAGTTATCAATGGCAGACCCCCTCCCCCAGACAGGCTGCTGTCTCGCAGATCCATCTCAGACTGCTGCACCAGCAGTAGTAAGGCTCTGTGGGCATGGGAGCTGCCACATTAGGCAAGGGAGAGAATCACCTTGTCTGTCAGTTGCTAAGACCTTGGGAACAGCACCATATTTGAGCGGGAGGGTTCCTTTTTTCCAGGTAGCCTGTCATGGCTTCCCTTGGCTAGGAAAGGGAAATCCCCTAACACCTTGCACTTCCCCAGTGAGGTGATACCTCGTCCTGCTTTGGCTTGCCCTCCATAGGCTGTACCCACTGTCCAGCCAGTCCCAATGAGATGAATCAGGTACCTCAGTTGGAAATGCAGAAATCACCTGTCTTCTGCGTTGATCCTGCTAGGAGTTGCAACCCGGAGCTGTTCCTATTTGGCCATCTTGGAACGCCCTCCACCTCTGTTTTCATAAGGGATGTTTTCTGTAGTTTTTATTTTTGTACTGCCTTTGTCTGGTTTGGGTATCAGGGTAATAGTAGCTTCAGAATAATAGCCTCTATTTTCTGCAAGATATTGTAAAAACGTGTTAATTCTTCAAGTGTTTGGTAGAATTCTGCAGTAAAACTATTTTGGTCTGGATATTTCTTTTTAGACACTTTAAAACTAAGAATTCAATTTATTTGACAGTTTATAGGGCTATTCAAATTCTTTATTCCATATTGAACGAGTTGTGGTATTTTAATTTTTTGAGGAATTGGTCCATTTCATCTAAGTATGTAAGGCTGTTCTTAGCATTCTCTTATTATCCATTTGATGCCTGCAGAGTCTACAGTGATATCCAGTATTTCATTCCAGATATTTGTAAGTTGTGTCTTCTCTCACTTTATTTTTTCAGCCTTGCTAGAGGTTTGTCAATTTTATTGATCGTTCAAAGAACCAGGATTTTTTTTCATAGACTTTTTCTACTGTTTTTCTGTTTTAAATTTTATTTATTTCTGCTTTTATGTTTATTTCCTTCGCTTAGCTTGTGTTTATTTTGCTCTTCTTTTTCTAGGTGCTTGAGGTAGGACTTATATTATTGGTTAGAGACTGCCTTTTTGCAAATGTAAGCATTTGTTGCTGTACATTCATCTGTCAGTATTTCATTAGCCATATGTCACAGATATAAATATATTGTGTTTTCCTTTTCATTCAGTTCAATGTATTTTTAGATTTCCTTCAAGCATCCTTTTTGACTAATAGATTATTTTGAAGCATCTTTAGATTCCAAGTGTTTGAAAAAGTTCTTGTTCATTTTCTAGTTTGATTCTACTTGTCATTGGAGAGCACACTCTGTATGATTTCAGTTCTTTCAGATTTGTTGCGGTTTGCTTTATGACCCTAGATATGGTTTAATTTAAGGAATGTTCAATGGGACCTTAAAAATAATATGTATTTGGAATATATATTCCACTGTTGCTGGGGGGTGTGTTCTAGACATATGCATTAGATGCTGTTGATTGTGTTGTTAAATTCTAAATTCTTGCTGATTTTCAGTCTAGTTGTAACAATTGTTGAAGGATGAGTGTAGAAGTGTACAAGTATAATTGTGGATTGGTCTATTTCTCATTTTAGTTTTGAAAGATTTTGCTTTACATATTTTGCAGCTCTGTTTTTTAATGCATGTACATTTAAAATCCATGTCTTCTTGGTGGATGGATCCTTCTGTTATTACATAGTGTCCCTGTATGTTTTTGGTAATTGTATTTACTCTGAAGTCTAATATGTCTGATATTAATATAGCCATTCATGTTTTCCTTAGATTGATGTACTATGATGTATGTTTTTCCAATCTTCTATTTTAAGCTTGACTATAGTGTTTTAATTTACATGAGTTGTTTTTGTAGATAGCTTATGGTTAAGTAGTGTTTATTAATCCAGCCTTTCACTATCTGTCTTTTAATTGGTGTACTTAGATTATTTATAATTAATGTAATTATTGTTATGTTAGGGCTATGTATGCTTATTTACTTTTCGTTTTGTTTGTTCTCTGTTTTTTTCTTCTATTTTCTTGTCCCCACCCTACTATGGATTACTACAGTATACATTTAGAACCACATCAAACAGTGCCATAGCTCTTGCTTCAAATATAAAACATAATCAGAAAAATAAAAATGAGAAGGAAAGTCTATTGTATTTATCCATTTTTTCTCTATTTTTATTCTTCCTGAAGTTCAATATTTCTTTTATTATTTTCTTGCTGTATAGAGAGCTTTCTTTAGTCATTCTTTTAGGGTAGGTCTGCTGGCAACAAATTCTCTTAGTTTTCCTTCATATGAGAATCTCAATTTTCCCTTGATTTCTGAAGTGTATTTTCACTGAATACAGAAATCTGGATTGACAGTTCATTTCTTTTAGCACTTGAAAAATACTGTCACTTCCTTCTGCTCTCTATGATTTATATGAAAAATATGTATCATTCAAATTGTTTGTCCCTGCAAGTAAGATGTCATTTATCTCATTATTGTCAATATGCTTTCATTGTCTTTATTTTTCAGAAGTGTGATTATGATGTGTCTTGCTGGGGATTTTTTTTATTATTATTATTTGGAGTTCGGTTGGTTTCTTGAATCTGCAGTTTTATGTCTTTTGTGAAATCTGGCAAGTTTTCAGCCATTATTTATAAGTTTTTTTTTTTCTGTCCTGACCTCTTTATTCTTTCCTCTGACACTTCAGTAACATGTATGTTGGATGGGAGACTATTCACTTTCCTTTTTCTAGACTGTGTTCTGTCTGTTGTTTAGATGTGATATTTTCTACGTCTTCTTTTTCTCATAGACAAATAAGATTTATTTTATGGCCCTCATTCACATCTGTGGACTTGATCAGAATGCTGTTAACTAGAGTGGATTTCTTTCTTTCTTTCTTTTAATTATGCTTTAAGTTCCAGGATACAGGCACAGAATGGGTGGGTTTGTTACATAGGTATACATGTGCCATGGTGGTTTGCTGCACCTATCAATCTGTCATCTAGGTTTTAAGCCCTGCATGCATTAGTTATTTCTCCTAATGTTGTCCCTCCCCTCATCCCCCAGTCTCCAACTGGCACCAGTGTGTGTTGTTCCCCTCCCTGTATCTATGTGTTCTCATTGTTCAGCTCCCACTTATTAGTAAGAACATGCAGTGTTTGGTTTTCTGTTCCTGTGTTAGTTTGCTGAGGATGATGGCTTCCAGCTTCATCCATGTCCCTGCAAAGGACATGATCTCATTCCTTTTTATGGCTGCCTAGTATTCCATGGTGTGTATATGCCACATTTTCTTTATCAAGTCTGTCATTGATGGGCATTTGGGTTGATTCCAGGTTTTGCTATTGTAAATAGTGCTGTAGTAAACATATGTGTGCATGTATCTTTACAGTAGAATGATTTATATTCTTTTGGGTATACACCCAGTAATGGGATTACTAGGTCAAATGGTATTTCTGGTTCTAGATCCTCGAGGAATTGCCACATGTCTTCCATAATGGTTCAAATAATTCACATTCCTACCAACAGTGTAAAAACATTCCTGTCTCTCCACAGCCTTGTCAGGATCTATTGTTTCTTAACTTTTTAATGCTTGCCATGCTTACTGGTGTGAGATGGTATCTCATTGTGGTTTTGATTTACATTTCTCTAATAATCAGTGATGATGAGCTTTTTTTCATATGTTTGTTGACTGTGTAAATGCCCTCTTTTGAGAAGTGTCTGTTCATATCCCTTGCCCACTTATTGATGGGGTTGTGTTGTTTTTGCCTTGTAAATTTGTTAAAGTTACTTGTAGATTCTGATATTAGAACTTTGTCAGATAGGTAGTCTGGATATTAGACTTTTGTCAGATGGGTAGATCGCAAAAATTTTCTCCCATTCTGTAGGTTGCCTATTCACTCTGATGATAGTTTCTTTTGCTGTTCAGAAGCACTTTAGCTTAATTAGATCCTATTTCTCAATTTTGGCTTTTGTTGTCATTGCCTTTGACATTTTTGTCACGAAATAAGTCTTTGCTATGCATATGTCCTGAGTGGTATTGCCTAGATTTTCTTCTAGGGTTTTTATGGCTTTGCGTTTTACATTTAAGTCTTTAACCCACCTTGAATTAATTTTTGTATAAGGTGTAAGGAAGGGGGCCAGTTTCAGTTTTCTACATATGGCTAGCCAGTTTTTCCAGCAACATTTATTAAATTGGGAACCCTTTCCATATTGCCTGTTTTTGTTTGGTTTCTTGAAGTTCAGATGGTTGTAGATACATGGTGTTATTTCTGAGGTCTCTGTTCTTTCCCATGGGTCTATATGTCTGTTTTGATACCAGTACCATGCTGTTTTGGTTACTGTAGCCTTGTAGTATAGTTTGAAGTCAGGTAGCTTTGTTCTTTTTGCTTAGTATTGTCTTGGCTATATGTTCTCTTTTTTGGTTTCATATAAAATTTAAAGTAGTTTTTTCCAATTCTGTGAAGAATGTCTATGGTAGTTTGATGGAAGTAGCATTTAATCTATAAATTACTTTGGACAATGTGACCATTTTAACAATATTGATTCTTCCTACTCATGAGGATGGAATGTTTTTCCATTGGTTTGTGTCCTTTCTTATTTTCTTGAGCAGTGGTTTGTAGTTCTCCTTGAAGTGTTCCTTTACTTCCCTCATTAGCTGTATTCCTAGATATTTTTTTCTCTTTGTAGCAATTGTGAATGGGAGTTCATTCATGATTTGGCCCTCCACTTGTCTATTGTTGGTGTATAGGAATGCTTGTGTTTTTTGCACATTGATTTTGTATCCTGAGACTTTGCTAAAGTTGCTTATCAGCTTAAGAAGTTTTAGGGCTGAGATGATGGAGTTTCCTAAATATAGAATTATGTCATCTGCAAACAGACAATTTAACTTCCTCTCTTCCTATTTTAATACACTTTATTTCTTTATGTTGCCTCATTGCCTTAGCTAGAACTTCCAATACTATATTGAATAGGAGTGGTGGAAGAGGGCATCCTTATCATGTGCTGGTTTTCAAAGGGAATGCTTTCAAGTGTTTCCCATTTAGTATGATATTGGCTGTGGTGTTTTCATAAATAGCTCTTATTATTTTTGACATATGTTTCTTCAATACCTAGTTTATTGAGAGTTTTTAACATGAAGGGATGTTGAATTTTATCAAAGGCTATTTTTCTCTCTTCAGGTTCACTAATTCTTTCCTCTGCCCCCTCCATTCTGCTTTTGAGGTCACCTGTAGTTTCTTTTACATTATCACACTTTTCAGTTTTCAAATTTCCATTTGGTTCTTTTTTATGTCTTCTGTGTCTTGCTGAGGCTTTCTATTTCTTTGCTAAGACTCTCTAAGCTTTCATTTGTTTTGAACATATAAATAATTTTGTGTGATGCACATCTTTATGGCACTGTTTTAAAATATTTGTCAGATAATTCTAGTATCTCTGTCATCTTGGTGTTGGCACCTATTTTCTTTTTTTCATTCAATCTAATAACTTCTTGCTTCTTAATATAAAGAGTAATTTTTTATTGGAACCTGGGCATATTGGGTATTACTGTTTGAGACTCTGGATCTTATTTACGCTTTTTGAATTAGCTTGTTTCTTCTGACACTTCTCTAGCAAAGTACCTTGTTACTGCCAGGTGAGGGGTAGAAATTCAGTTTCCCCACTCAGCTTCCTTTGACACTCAAGTGGCATGGGCTTTTCCTTTGTGTTAGACAGAGTGGAATTTCCAGTTCCCTACTAAGCTTCCAGTGATACTTCCCTGGCTGAAAGAGGTAAGCAGGTCTCATTACTGCTCTCCATATTTCATCTAATGACACCATGGGAGTGTAGGTGGCCTTATTACACTGGTCAGTGGAGAAAGCTCTTACTCTCTACTATGCTTCCTCTGACACCACTGCAGCAGAGAAAAGTAGAAACATCTCATTACTGCTGGGTGCCAGTGGAAGTCCACGTTTCCCCTGTAGTCTTCACTGATGATGTGGGTGTTGGGAGGGTAACCTTGTTACCAGTTGGCAGTGACAAAAGTTTCAGTTCATTACTTTGCCTTCTTTTACATCAACCTGATGAGGGTGTTAAACTGCCTAGTTACATCCCTGAGAGGGTGATAGACCCTCCACTTGTCCCTTACTTGCATGGGTGGGGGTGAGTCCATGAATATTTCTGTGATGATTGACTGGAGTAGAGCCATTATTGTCTAAAAGTTTTCTGGCCTGCTAGGCTGTCTCTTTCCTGATACTTGGCTAGAGAGAATAGACTTTTGTTAGGAACATTTTTGTTTCCACCTGTTGGTGTTTCCTTTTTAGTCTTTTTCAGTTCCTTATATAGGATACTAAAGGCAAAAAGAAAACCCAGAGAACTCAACATCATATCATTCCTTGGGTCCCAATGTCACTAGCCAGTCTGACTTCTTCTTACTACCTTTCATAACCTTTTCTTATTTGATTCATAGACAGATGGTATATAACTTATGATGGTTCCATTTGGGAATTTTCTACTTTAAGGTGGAATGAGAGTGACACACATTCTGTAGAAACTCTGTTTCTCTCATGATGCTGGGCAGTGGTAGTGAGTTACAGTTACCAGTCAGCCATGCATTTTTGACTTACAATATTTTCAACTTATGATGGGATTATCAGAACATAACCCCATTGTAAGTAGAGAGATGTCATGGGAACCCCACCTCTGATATTCAACGTGGGTTCTTTTCTATTTTCCTAAGTATTGGCTGGTCTGAGAAATAAAGGAAAAGAGTACAAAAGAGAGAAATTTTAAAGCTGGGTGTCTGGGGGAGACATCATATGTCAGCAGGTTCTGTGATGCTCCCTGAGCCATAAAACCAGCAAATTTTTATTAGCAATTTTCAAAGGGGAGGGAGTGTATGAATAGGGTGTGGGTCACAGAGATCACATGCTTCAAGGGTGACAAAAGATCACAAGGCAGGAGGTCAAGATGAGGTCACAAGGTCAGGCAAAACTAGAATCACTAATGAACTTCCATGTCCAGCTGTGCACACATTGTCATTGATAAACAAGTTTCAAGAGCAGAGAACTGGTCTGACTATAATTTGCCAGGCTGGAATTTCCTAATCCTAGGAAGCCTGGGGGTGCTGCAGGAGACTAGGGTGTGTTTCATCCTTATTTACATCTGCATAAGGCAGACACTCCCAGGGCAGCCATTTTAGAGACCCCACCCTGGGAATGCATTCTTTTCCCAGGGCTGTTGATTACTAATATTCCTTACTGTGGAAAGGGTTCAGCGATATTTATCTTACCCATTTTCGGTAATAAGAGAAATATGGCTCTGTCCTGCCTGCCCACAGGCAGGTAGACTTTAAGGTTATCTCCCTTGTTCCCTGAAAATTGCTGTTATCCTGTTCTTTAAGGTACCCAGATTTCATATTGTTGAAACACACATGCTCTACAAACAATTTGTGCAGTTAAAGCAGTCATCACAGGGTCCTAAGGCAACATTCATCCTCAGCTTACAAAGATGATTGGATTAAGAGATTAAAGTAAAGACAGGTGTAAGAAATTATAAAAGCATTAATTTGGGGAATGAATAAATGTCCATGAAATCTTCACAATTTATGTTCTTCTGCAGCAGCTTCAGATGGTCCCTCCATTCAGGGTCCCTGACTTCCCGCAACAGAGAAATATCTTTATAATGTTCAGGGTTTTTACTTGTACTTAAGTGGAAGGAATAATGGAAAGTAAGTCTACTCCATTTTGCCAGGATCAGAAGTAATCAAATATCACTTTTAAGAAAATTTAATTTGTGTGTGTGTGTGCACCATTTCTCCTTTTGGTGAATTTTCCTGGGCCTCTGGCCATCTAAGGAGTATTCTGGGATCCAGTGGCTTTATACTGAAAAGTTTATTTGTCTCTAAATTATTGCCACAAACAATTATAAAGAAAAGCTAGATTTTTTTTTGTCCCAAGGAGACACATTATATTGGCATAAGGCAGTATTGTGGATTGCTCAAGAGCACAAATTCTGGAGCCAGACACCTTGAAACTGAGTCCTAGTTCTGCTGCAGTATTTTCTTGGGCAAGTTACCTAACCTCTTCATGCTCCAGTTTTCTTATTTACAGAATGGGAGTAATGATATCATCTATCTCATAGAGTAGGAATAGGAACTAAAAGAGCTAATATCTGGAAAACAAACAAACAAACAAACAAACTTCAAAACAGTATCTGGTTTATTATTGCCCCAAATAATACATAGCTTAAAGTGCTGTGCTTGCATTTTACACCATTAAGAAGAATGTCTTCTTTATGCCTTCCCCTTCAAGCTCTGAGTCTTGCCCACCTTTCCAGCCTCACTTAACACCACTCTCCTCCAGTTCTCTATACTCCAGTTGCCCTGAATTTTGTTCTGTTTTTAAAACACATCATGTATTTTCTTTCAGCTCTCAGCCTCCACACTGTATCTTACTTACCCTTCACATCTCATGGAGGCCTTTTCCTGTATCACACAATCATTTCAGAACTCCCTGCTTTGTGTTCCCACAACACTCTGCACTTTCCTCTACCATTTGTGTCTCTGGCCAAGCAGCTTCAGACTCAGCAGAGAGTGGGCTCTGGTCCCCTTTGACCCTATCTAAGGCTTCTTGCACTGTAATCAGCAGGTGGTAATAATAGTTCTGGACCTAGTAAGAGTGGGGCTGGGACACAAATAGTTTGAGATAGATATCTCCATAGCTTTGAGTATACGAATATACACAGGAACTTGCGGTAACTGAAAAAGGTCAAAACAGAAAAAGATATAAGTGAATCTCATTAAATCTGCTTTATAATTATATAATAAATGCAGCTTCTTAATCTTTAAACTTTCAAAAAATAATTTTACATGCAATAAGTTTTAGATGTACAGAAAGTTTCTAAGTGGAAATATATATTATAGGCATATAAATCCTGAAATTAAGAGTGAAAAAATACTGACTTGGCAAGACAAATCTGAAAGGTTTCCAACCACTAGCTTAGATGCCAGAAGACCCTGTGTGTGACCTTCAGCTGCTGCTAATCACCACTCTCTTTTGTCTCCCAGCTTATAGGCCATGTGTGCCTGGAGTCTGTTGGTCCTTTTCTGCAGACTCTTTCTTTATTTCTTTGTTTCACCTTTAATCTTTCTGGCTACCCTTGTTAGCTCTTCTAGGCATATCTCATCTATTTCTCTTTTGTCTCCCATCCCATCCCAAGGCCATTCTGGTCCTTCTGTGAATTTATGCTGGAGGCAATTAAAATATGCAGCAACTGTTTGTTATAAAAGCTTGCTGAATTTTATCCCTTAGTGTCTCCTGCATGTGACATTGGATTCCCACTGTGACCACCATTAGTCAGGCTCCCAGTAGCTCATACCCCTTAGTTGTTTTCTCACCTCCAGTACCTACCCCATTCATTGCATTCTGAATGCCATTGACAAAATAATTTTCCTACAATACTTTTATCATGTCACTTTATTCTTTTGTTTCCAGGGTAAAGGCCAACAGATTTAATCTGGTTTCAATTCTTACCACAGTATAGTAGCAGTTCACATTTCCAGCCATATTCCACACTATTTCCCTACCCAGAGTGGGAGATCCAAACACAGGATAGCATTTTCTTAAATTCCCCATAGAAATGTCTAGATTATATTTCTTTAACCCTTACTCAAAATTGTTTTGTCTTTTAAAACCATTCTGGATATACCACCTCCCCATCCTTTTGGTTGCCTCTTCTTCCTTCCAAGATGGACCACACACATATTCATGCAGAACTTTGACACTTGACTCACAATGTTGCTCACTACCCCAAGTCCTGCCGGAATGTGGCAAAGACACTTAACACTCACCAAACAGTTCGCTGATTGCCTTATATTTCCTAGTTGTCCCTGTAATTAGAATGAGACCATTTAAATTGTACTGACCAGTGAACTGTGAACTAAAATATCATATGCTACTTTCAAGCTGAAGCAGTTAAAAGTCAGTATATTTATTCCGTGTCTCCTCCTCCCCTGCTGCAGTGACCTTGGAAACTATGGGTTGAATTACCAGAATTTCAAGATGGAAGAAGTCTGGATCCTAAGTTACTGGATGGATGACAACCCCTACCAAGTTAAGCCTGATTCTGCATGAGCATAAAAACAAACCTTTGCGTATTAATCAGCTGAGTTTATTTGTTGCTATAGCTAGCCTTAATTACCTTGACTAATTCACCAGATAACTTCAGCAACATAGGCTTACAATTTCTTGAGCTCATTCAACTCCAATAAATATCACCTCTACTCCATGTTAGCAACCAAATGATGGCATCCTACATCTTGTCCTCTTATAGAACTATTTTACCTCCAGAAACTTTGATTCCAATATTCTACTCTCTGATCAAAACATCTTAATATTCCTCCTCTCAAAATTCCTTACTCTCACTAAATATGTTCTTTAATATCATTGAAAATTCCTAATCCTTGACAGTTGTCTGTTTTCAAAGTCCCTCTTCTCTCAGTCCCTGCTGGCTTCATGTTGCTCGATGTGAATCTGGGGCTAGTTTATTATGCCCTCACCTATTATTTCCTCATCTGCTTATCTTTCCACCACCCATGCTTTGCAATTTTCCTACACCAGATGAATATAAAGATCCGTTTATTTACTTTTAGTTCTGGGTTTCAGAGTGCTACTGCAGAAAATTGCATAAGCACACTGATAACCATCATTTCCAAGGTTAATATTTTCAACTTCATGTGTACTCTCAAAATTGCTAACCAAACTTTTGCTTTTTTCCAATTGGTTCCTTTTCTTCATTTGTCACTAATATTTGCCACAGCAATTACTTCCACTCTTCTCAAAGTTCCTAAATGTACACTTCTCAGTAGATTATCGTGCTTCCTTTACAGAGAAATTAAAAGCCATTTTGTAGTGCCTTGAACTAACTTTCCTGTACTTATGTTCCTTTCTCTTGACTTAGAGAAGCAGATGTCCTTACTTTTTCCAAGACAAATCATTCCACTAGTGATTTTCTTTCACAGAGTCACTACTCCATCAGTTATCCCTCCTCACTGAGTTATATGTCTTTAATACCTCTTTTTCCACTAGCTTTTCCTCATTTGCCTATAAACATGATCAAATCCTCTGCATCTTAAAAAAATCACCTACCCTCAAGAGTTCCTCTCCCTCAAGCTATAACATGTAACCATATTTCTTTAACATTCTCCACAGCTAAACTTCTTGAAAGAGCACTTTGCCCTCAATGGTTCTATTTCTTTGTCTCTGACTTGTTATTCATCCACTGCAATATAATGTCTGCTTTTGCCTTTACTGAAACCATTCTCTCTAGAGGCACTAATGAATAATTAAACCTGATCAATTGACCTCCTTTCCTCAAGTGGGATAAATGACTTGACCTTTGGCAGTATTTAACACTATCACTCTCATCTGGAAAGTCTCTTCCTTGGTTTCCACAATATTAATCTCTCTTAGTTCTTTGACTTCTCTGACTAGGTTTTTTTTTTTTTTTTTTTTTTTTTTCCTTCATCTGTCCGTTACATGTTGGTGTTACCAATATTTTCTGCTTTGTCTTCTCATATAAATCTTGACATTTTCCACCTCCTCATCATCTTATCCAATGCCTTCAACCACTGTATCACTATATGTTCATGGATGATGCCCAATCCATCTTATCTCCAGGGCTTTCCTCTGCCTGGATGTTCCACAGAAACTTCAAACTTAGCATGTCCAAAACTGTATCCCCAAACTGGTGTTCATTCAGCACTCTGTCTCAGAGAAGAGTATCAGTACTCCCTTGTTTGCTCAAAGCAGGAACCTGAAAACCATTCTCTTCTGCTTCTACTTCCTCATTCTTCTTTCTGTACTCCTCAAAATCTTGGCATCAAATTGTATCAGTTCTATTTGAAAGTTTCATGAATTTGCCTTCATTTTGTCCATTGCCCAAGTTTGGCTCTTGTCTTATTTCATCCTGACTTCTCCAAAAGCCTAACATACGATCTCTTTGACTTCAATATCTCCTGTTTATAATCAGTCGAAATTTAACTTTTTGAAATCACAACTGATTACGTCAAGCACTCACTCCAAAAACTTAGGTCATTTATCCATTGTCCATAGTATAAGTTTCAAAATCCTTAGCAGAGCATGCAAGTCTTTTCTGGGACACCCTAAGCTAATTTTACAACCTCATCATCCACCACTTTTTTTCACACTATGTTCTAATCACATTGAACTTTTTCTCATAATCTAAACGACTCTACCCTTTGTTTACAAATCTCCTTCAAACTAATCATCTATGAACTTCCCTTGATTCATTCTATTGCAGTCTTTTATTCTCCGTGCTTCATTTAAAAAAGTTTTTATTGCTATGTCTTTGAGTTTGTTATTTTTCTTTTGTGGTACCTAATCTGCTATTACCCATCTACTTAACTTTTCAGATATTGCATATTTCAGCAATAGAGTTTCCATTTGTTTCCTATATAATAATTCCATTTACTTTTTCATTATGTTGATGTGTTTCTCTAAACCACTGAGCATATTTATAATAGTGGTTTTACATTTATTCTCTTCTAATTCCATCACATCTGTCATTTCTAGGTCTGTTTCTATGGACTGATTATTCTCATAGTTATGCCTATATTTTCCAGCTACTTTGTATGTCTAATATTTTTGTTGGAGGCTGGAATTGTGATGTTACACTGTTGAGCACTGGATTTGCTTGTCTTCGTTTAAAGATTGCTAGATATATTTCTGGAAGACAATTGGACTACTTGCATATCAGCTCAATTCATTCAGGGCTCCAAATTTGTGAGATGAGTCTAGAATAATTTTTTTTTCTTTTTCCTACACACAGCTTTATTCAGATGTGATCGACAAATTAAAAGTATATATGTTTAAGCTGTATAATGTGATGTTTTTATATATATATATACACACACACATATACACACACACACACACACACACATTGTGAAATGATTGCCACAGTCAGGCTAATTAACATATCCATCATCTCACATAATTACCTTTTTGTGGTGAGAATATTTCAGATCTACTCTCTTAGCAAATTTTGAGCATGCTGTACACTAGGTTTCTGGTGCTTATTCATCTTGACACTGTAAAGTTTGTACACTTTAACCAACCTGTCTCCATACCTGTAGCCCCTGAAAATCACCATTCTACTCTCTGCTTCTATGAGTTTGAATTTTTTTGATTCCATAGAAAAGTGTGTCTGGCTTATTTCATTTAGCATAATGTTCTCCAGTTTTATATATGCTGTCACAAGTGGCAGGATTTCTTTCTTAAAAAACTTTTTTTTTGATTTTTGATTTTTAATTTTTGTGGATACACAGTAGGTGTATATATTTATGGGGTACATGAGATGTGTTGATACAGTCATGCCATGTGAAATAATCCTATCATGGAAAAAGGGGTATAACATTCCCTCAAGTATTCATCCTTTCTGTTATAAAAAATCAAATTACTCCTTCTAGTTGTTTTAAAATGTACAATTAAGTTATTATTGACTATAGTAACCCTGTTGTGCTATCAAATAGTAAGCCTTATTCATTATTTCTAACTAGTTTTTATAGCCATTAACCTTCCCCACATCCATTCCAATGCTCCCTTCCCAGCCTCTGATAGCCATCCTTCTATTCTATGGCCATAAGTTCAATTGTTTTGATTTTTAGATCCCATAAGTAAGTGAGAACACATGTTTGTCTTTCTGTGTCTTGCTTATTTCACTTAACATAACAATCTTCAGTTCCACCCCTGTTGTTGCAAATGACAGGATGTCCTTTTTATGGCTGAATACTACTCCGTTGTGTATATATACTACATTTTCTTTATCCATTCATCTGTTGATGGACACTTAGGTTGCTTTCAAATCTTAGTTACTGTGAAAAGTGCTGCAACAAACATGGGAGTATATTTATCTCTTCAATATTCTGTTTTTCTTTTTGGGAGGTATATACCCAATATTGGGCTTGTTGGATCATATGATGGCTCTATTTTTAGTTTTTTGAGGAACATCTAGACTGTTTTCTATAGGGGTTGTACTAATTTACAGTCCCACCAACAGTGGATGAGGGATCACTTTTCTCCACATCCTCACTCCATTACTATTGCCTGTCTTTTGGGTACAAGTCATTTTAACTGGGAAGAGATAATAACTCATTGTGGTTTTGATTTGCATTTCTCTAATGATTAATGATGTTGAGCACCTTTTCATATGCTTGCTAGACATTTGTATGCCTATTTTTGAGAAATATCTATCTATTCAAATTTTTTGCCTATTTTTGATAGAATTATTAGATTTTTTCCTATAGAGTTATTTGAGCTCCTTATATATTCTGGTTGTTAATTCCCTGTCAGATGGAGAGTTTGCAAATATTTGCTCCTATTCTGTGGGTTGTCTCTTCACATTTTTGGTATTTTCTTTGTTGTGCAGAAGATTTTTACTTGATATGATCTCATTTGTCCATTTTTCCTATGGTTGCCTCTACTTGTGGGGTATTGCTCAAGAAATTTTTGCCCAGACTAATGACCTGGAGATTTTCCCCAATGTTTTACTGCAGTGGTTTCATAGTCTGAGGTCTTAGATTTAAGTCTTTAATCCATTTTGATTGGATTTTTGTATATCCTATCAACATGGATTGGATATACAAAAAGCAAGAAGTAGGGATCTAGTTTCATTCTTCTGCATAAGAATATCTGGTTTTCCCAGCACCATTTATGGAAGAGACTGTTTTCCCCAGTATATGTTCTTGGCATCTTTGTCAAAATGAGTTCATTATAGGAGTGTGGATTTTTTTCTGAGTTCTCTATCCTGTTTAGTTGGTCTATGTATCTGTTTCTATGCCAGTACCATGCTGTTTTGGTTACCAAAACTCTGTAGTATGGTATAATTTGAAGTCAGGTACTGTGATTCCTTCAGTTTTGTTCTTTTTGCTTATTATATCTTAGGTTATTCTGGGTCTTTTTGGTTCCATATAAATTTTAGGATTGTTTTTTCTATTTCTGTGAAGTATGTCATTGGTATTTTGATAGGGATTGCATTGAATCTGTAGATAGCTTTGGGCAGTATGGACATTTAAAAAATGTTGATGCTGCCAATCCATGAACATGGAACACTTTTTCATTTTTGGTGTCCTCTTTAATTTCTTTCATCAGTGTTTTACAGTTTTCCTTAAAGAGATCTTTTCTTGTTTGGTTAAGTTAATTCCTAGGTATTTAATTTTATTTATGGCTATTGTATATGGGATTACATTTTTTATTTCTTTTTCAGACTGATCACTGTTGAAATACAGAAATGTTACTGATTTTTTATGTTGATTTTCTATCCTGCAACTACATTGAATTTGTTTATCAGTTCTAATAAAAAAAAATTGTTCTAATAAACAGGTCTTTAGTTTTTCAAAATATAAGACTACATCATCTGCAAACAAGGATAATTTGACTTCTTGTATTCCAATTTGGATGTTCTTTATTTTTTCTCTTGTATAATTGCTAGGCCTTCCAGTTCTATGTTGAATAACTATTAGGAAAGTGGGTATCCTCATCTTGATCAAGATCTTAGAGAAAAGGCTTTCAGTTTTTCCCCATTCTGAATGATACTGGCTGTGGGTGTGTCATAAATGATTTTATTATGTTGAGTTATGTTCCTTCCATATGTAGTTTATTGAGGGATTTTTTTTTAAACCACGAAATGATGTTGAATTTTTATCAAATACTTTTCCAGCATCAGTTTAAAAGTTTATATGGTTTTTATTTTTCATTGTGTTGACATGATGTATCACATTGATGGATTTGGGTGTGTTGAACCATCCTTGCATCCCAGGGATAAATCCCACTGGGTCATGATGAATGCTCTTTTTAATGTAGTACTGAATTTAGTTTGATAGTATTGTGTCACAAATTTTTGCATCAATATTCAGGACAGATATAGGCCTGTAGTTTTTTTCTTTTTTCTTTTTCTTTTTTTTGGATGTGTCTTTGTCTGGTTTTGGTATTAGGATAATACTGGTCTTGTAAAGTGGGTTTTGAATTATTTCCTCCTAGGCCATTTTTAAAAATTGTTTTAGTAGGATTGATATCATCTCTTCCTTAAATTTTTGTTAGAATTTGGCAGTGAAGTCATGAGATACCAGACTTTTCTTTACTGGGAGACATTTTATTATGGCTTAAATCTTGTTACTTGTAATTGGTGTAGTCAGGTTTTAAATTTCTTCCTGGTTCAATATTGGTAGATTGTACATATCTAGGAATTTGTCAATTTATTCTAGATTTTCTAATTTATTGGCTTATGGTTGCTCATGGTAACCACTAATGATACTTTGAATTTCTGCACTATCTGTTGTAATGTCTCCTTTTTCATTTCTGATTTCATTTATTTGGATTTTCTCTCTTTTTTGTTAGTTCATCTGTGGTATGGTTTGGATCTGTGTCCCCACCCAAATCTCATGTGAATTTATAACCCCAGTGTTGGAGGTGGAGCCTGATCAAAGGTAATTGGATCATGGGTGTTGATTTCCTCCTTTGGTGCTGTTCTCATAATAGAGTTCTCCCAAGATCTGGTTTTTAAAAAGTGTGTGGCAACCCCAACCCTCCTACTCAAGCCAGGTAAGATTGGTCTTTTTCCCCTTCACCTTCTGCCCTGATTGTAAGTTTTCTGAGACCTCCCAAGAAGCTAAGCAGATGCCAGCATTATGCTTCCTGTACAGCCTGTGGAACCATGAGCCAATTAAACTTCTTTTCCTTATAAATTTGCCAGTTGCAGGCATTTCTTTATAGCAATGTGAGAATGGACCAATACGGTCTGGCTAAAAGTTTGTCAATTTTGACTAAATTCTCAAAAAGCCAACTTTTTGTTTCATTTATCTTTGTATTTTTCTTTCAATTTTATTTATTTCTTCTCTGATCTTAATTATTTCTTCTCTTCTGCTAAATTTGAGTTAGCTTTGTTCCTGCTTTTCTAGTTCTTTAAGATGCATCATTAGATTTTTTATTTGAAGTGTTTTCTCTTTTTTTGATTTAGGGACATATAACTATAAACATCTCTCTTAGTACTGCTTTTGCTGTATCCCATAGGTTTTGGCATGTTGTGTTTTCACTTTTATTTATTTCAAGAAAGTTTCACTGTCTTTCTTAATTTCATTGACCCACAGGTCATTCAGGATATATTGTTTAATTTCCATGTATTTGTATAGTCCATACATTCTCATCATTTAGCTCCCATGTATAAACAAGAACATGTGGTATTTGACTTTCTGTCCCTGCAATAGTTTGCTAAGAATAATGATCTTCAGTTCTATCCATGTTACTGCAAAGGACATCATTTCATTTTTAATGGATGCATAATATTTCATGGTGTGTATGTACCACATTTTCTTTATCCAGTCTAGCATTGATGGGCATTTGGGTTGGTTCTTTCTTTCTGGGTGCAATGGTTTTGGGACCCATTAAATGGAAAGTTTGCTCAACCTTAATTTTTCAGTCAGAATTGTCTCATCTGAACCTGTTGAGCTATCTATGGTGTTGGCTATTGTTTCTACTGTTAATTCTCAGTCTTCTTCAATTAGGGCATAAGCAAGATATTTTCCTCAAAAATTGATGTTGGAGGATCTGCAAATATGGACTTCCTCTTCAGCATCATGTGCTCCTTTCTTAAAACAAATCATCCATTTGTAAGCTGCTCATTTCTTTGGGGCACTGTCTCCATAAGCTTTTTATAAAACATAAATTATTTCACCATTCTGCCACCCAGCCTTCACTATAAATTTAATATTTCTTTTTGTTTCAGTTTTAGCAGAATTCATGTTGCTTCAATGGAGGTTTTTTTCTAACTGATATTTTATTCTTCTTAATATCTCAAGCTAGATCCTGTTCAGATATTTTATAGCAAGTTAGAGTTTACTTTGGTGCAAATGAGTTTTGAAATCCATGCATAATTATTTCATAATATGCATTTTTAATAAACTTTTTGAAGACCCCTCATATATGGCCTTTATCATATTGAGATACATTCCTTCTACACCTAATTTTGAGGGTTATTCTAATGAAAGAATGTTGACTTTTGTCAAATGTTTTCTTTGCATCTATTGAGATGGTCATGTCATTTTTATCCTTCATTCCATTAATGTGCTATATCACATTTATTAATTTGCACATATTGAACTATTCTTCCATCCCAGGGATGAATCCCACTTGATCATGGTGAATTATCCTTGTAATGTCTTATTTAATTAGGTTTTCTAGTATTTTATTGAGAATTTTTGCATCTATGTTCAGCAGAAATATTGTTCTGTAGTTTACTTTTCCTATGGTATCCTCGTCTGACTTTGGTATCAGGCTAATGCTGGCCACATAAAATGAGTTGGAAAATGTTTCCATTTCTTCAATTTCTAAAAAGAATTTGGGAAGAATTGCTATTTATTCATCCTTAAATATTTGGTAGAATTCAACACTAATTCAGTCAGGTCTTGGGCTTTCCTTTGATGACACAAACAAAGGGAAACATATCCCATGCTCATGGATGGATAGAATCAGTAATGTGAAAAATGATCATACTGCCAAAAGCAATCTACAAATTCAATGCAGTTCCCACAAAAATACCACTATTATTGTTCACAGAACTAGAAAACACAATCTGAAAATTCATATGTAACCAAAGAAGACCCTACATAGCCAAAGCAAGAATAAGAAAAAAGAACAGACCTGGAGGTATCACATTACCCAACTTCAAACTATACTATAAGGCCATAGTCACCAAAACAACAAGGTACTAGTATAAAAACAGAAACATTGACCAATGGAACAGAACCAGAGAACCCAGAAATAAACCCAAATACTTACAGTCAACTGATGTTCGACAAAGCAAACAAAAGCATCAAGTGGGGAAATGACAACCTATTTAACAAATGGTGCATGAATAATTGGCAAGCCACATGTAGAAGAATAAAACTGGATCTTCATCTCTAACCTTATACAAAAATCAATTCAAGATGGATCAAAGACTTAAATCTAAGACTTGAAACCATAAAAATTCTATAAAATAACATCAGAAAAAAACCCTGCTAGACATTGGCTTAGGCAAAACTTCATGACCAAGAACCCCAAAGCAAATGCAACAAAAACAAATGTAAATAGATAGGACTTAATTAAACTAAGAACCTTCTGCACAGCAAAAGAAATAATCAGCAGAGTAAACAGATGACCCACAGACTGGGAGAGAATCTTTGCCATCTACACATTTGACAAAGGACTAATATCCAGAATCTGCAAGAAACTCAAGCAAATCTGCAAGAAAGAAATGAACAATCCCATCAAAAAGTGGACTAAGGACATGAATAGACAATTCTCAAAAGAAAATATACAAATGACCAACAAACATATGGAAAAATGCTCAGCATCACTAACGATCAGGTAAATGCAATTCAAAACCACAATGTGACACCACATTACTCCTGTAAGAATGGCCAGGAGAAAAAAAAAAAAAAAAAAAAACAGATGTTGGCGTGGATGTAAAAGGGAACCTTTTTGCACTGCTGGTGGGAATGTAACCTAATGTAACCATTATAGAAAACAGTGTGTAGATTCCTTAAAGAACTAAAAGTAGACCTACCATTTGATCCAGCAGTCCCACTACTGGGTATGTATCTAGAAGAAAAGAAGTCATTATATGAAAAAGATACTTGCATGTGCATGTTTATAGTAGCATAACTCACAATTGTAAAGATTAGAAACAACCTAACTGTGCATCAACAAACAAGTGGATAAGAAAAATGTGGTACATATATACACCATGTAATAATACTCAGCCATAAAAAGGAACAAAATAATGGCATTTGCAGCAACCTGGATGGAATCAGAGACTACTATTTTAAGTGAAGTAACTCAAGAATGGAAAACCAAACATCGTATGTTCTCACTCATATGTGGGAGCTAAGCTATGCACATGCAAAGGCATAAGAATGATACAATGAGATCAGACATGGTGGCTCATGCCTGTAATCCCAGCACATTGGGAGGCTGAGGCAGGCAGATCACAAGGTCAGGAGATTGAGACTATCCTGGTTAACACATGGTGAAACCCCGTCTCTACTAAAAATACAAAAAATTAGCCAGGCGTGGTGGCGGGCCCCTGTAGTCCCAGCTACTCGGGAGGCTGAAGCAGGAGAATGGCATGAACCTGGGAGGCAGAGCTTAGTGAGCCAAGATAGTGCCACTGCACTCCAGCCTAGGCGACATCTCAACAAAACAAAACAAAACAAAACAAACAAAAAAAGGATGATACAATGGAGTTTGCGACTTAGGGGAAAGGGTGGGAGGGGGGTGAGGGATAAAAGACTACCCATTGGGTACAGTGTACACTGCTTGGGTGATGGGTGCACCAAAATATCAGAAATCACCACCAAAGAACTTATCCGTGTAAGCAAACACCCCTAAAACTTATTGGAATTTCTAAATAATAGCAAAAAAATACATAGCAGCATGGTGGAAGGGTGGTATCAAAGGTTAATAGACACAAAAAATAAAAAGACTGAATAAGACTTAGCATTTAATAGTACAACAGAGTAACTATAGTCAAAATAATGTAATTGTGGGCCGGCTGGCAAGATGGCCAGATAGGAACAGCTCCAAGCTGCCTCTCCCAGGGAGACCAACACAAAAGGTGGGTGATTTCTGCATTTCCAACTGAGGTACCCTGTTTATCTCATTGGGACTGATTAGGCAGTGGGTATAGCCCATGGAGGACGAGCAGAAACAGGGTAGGGTGTCGCCTCACCCAGGAAGTGCAAGGAGTTGGGGAACCTGCCTTTCCCAGCCAAGGGAAGCCATGAGGGACTGTGCTATCCAGCCCAGATATTGTTTTTCCCATGGTTTTTGCAATCTGCAGACCAGGAGATCCCCTCATGTGCATATACCACCAGGGCCCTGGGTTTCGAGCACAAAACTGGGCAGTTGTTCAGACAGACAATGAGCTAGCTGCAGGAGATTTTTGTTTTCATACCCCAGTGATGCCTGAAACCCCAGTGAGACAGATCCGTTCACTCCCCTAGAAAGGGGACTGAAGACAGGGAGCCAAGTGGTCTTGCTCAGTGGGTCCCATTCCCACAGAATCCAGCAAGCTAAGAACCACGGGCTTGAAATTCTCGCTGCCAGCACAGTAGTCTGAAGTAGACCTGGGATAACTGAGCTTGGTGTGGGGAGGGGTGTCTGCTATTACTGTGGGGAGGGGTGTCTGCTATTACTAAGACTTGAATAGGCGGTTTTCCCCTCACAGTACTAAGGACTGGGCAGAACTGAACATAGCGTGGCAAAGTGGCTGTGGCCAGACTGACTCTCTAGATTCCTCTTCACTGGGCAGGGCATCTCTGAAAGAAAGGCAGCAGCCCCAGTCAAGGGCTTATAGATAAAACTCATATCTCACTGGGACAGAGCACCTGGGGAAAGGGGCTGCTGTGGGTGTGTCGTCAGTGGACTTAAATGTTCCTGCCTGCCAACTCTGAAGATAGCAGCAGATCCTGAAAAGGAGGGTCCAACCAGCACAGCGCTAGAGCTCTGCTAAGGAACAGACTGCCTCCTCAAGTGGGTCCCTGACCCCTGTGTTTCCTGACTGGGAGAGACCTCCCAAAAGGGGTTGACAGAAATCTAATCAGGAGAGCTCTGGTTGGCATCAGGTTGGTGCCCCTCTGGGACAAAGATTCCAGAGGAAGGAACAGGTGGGAATCTTTGATATTCTGCAGCCTCCACTGGTGATATCCAGGCAAATAGGGTCTGGAGTCGACCTCCAGCAAACTGCAGCAGACCTGCAGAAGAAGGGACTGACTGTTACAAGAAAAACTAACAAACAGAAAGCAATAACATCAACATCAACAAGAAAGAACCCCCCACTCATAAACCCCATCAAAAGGTCATCAACCTCACAGATCAAAGATAGATAAATCCATGAAGATGAGGAAAAACCAGCACAAAAATGCTGAAAATTCCAAAAACCCGAAGGCCACTTCTCCAAATGATCGCAACTATTCTCCAACAAGGACACAAAATTGGACAGAGAATGAGTTTGACGAACTGACAGAAGTAGGCTTCAGAAGATGGGTAATAACAAACTCCTCTGAGCTAAAGAAGCATGTTCTAACCCAATGCAAGGAAGCTAAGATCCTTGACAAAAGACTACAGGAACTGCTAACTAGAATAACCAGTTTAGAACATAAATGACCTGATGGAGCTGAAAAACAGCATGAAAACTTCGTGAAGGATACACAAGTATCAACAGTCAAATCAATCAAGCAGAAGAAAGAATATCAGAGACTGAAGATCAAATTACTGAAATGAGTTGTAAAGACAAGATTAGAGAAAAAGAGACTGAAAAGGAACAAATAAAGTCTCCAAAAAATATGGGACTAAGTGAAAAGACCAAACCTTGATTGGGGTCCCTGAAAGTGATGGGGAGAATGGAACCAAGTTGGAAAACACACTTCAGGATATTATCCAGGAGAACTTCCCCAAACTAGCAAGACAGGCCAACATTCAAATTCAGGAAATAGAACACCACTAAGATACTTCTTGAGAAGTGCTACCCCAAGACACATAATGGTCAGATTCTCCAAGGTTGAAACGAAGGAAAAATGTTAAGGGCAGTCAGAGAGACATGTTAGGTTACCTACAAAGGGAAGCCCATCAGACTAACAGCAGATCTGTCAGCAGAAAACCTACAAGTCAGAAGAGTGGGTGTGGGGGGGAAATATTCAACATTCTTAAAGAAAAGAATTTTCAATCGAGAATTTAATATCCAGCCAAACTAAGCTTCATAAGTGAAGGACAAATAAAATCCTTTACAGACAAGCAAACACTGAGGGATTTCGTCACCAGCAGGCCTGTCTTTTAAGAACTCCTGAAGAAAGCACAAAATATGGAAAGGAAAAACGGGTATCAGCCACTGCAAAGCACACCAAAATATAAAGACCAATGACACTATGAAGAAACCGCATCAACTAATGTGCAAAATAACCATCTAGAATCATGAAGACAGTATCAAATTCAAGCATTAACAATATTAACCTTAAATGTAAATGGGCTAAATAAATGCCCCAATTAAAAGACATAGACTGGAAAACTGGATAAAAAGTAAAGACCAATTGGTGTGCTGTATTCAGGAGACCCATCTCACATGCCAAGACACACATAGGCTCAAAATAAAAGAATGGAGGAATATTTATCAAGCAAATGGAAAGCAAAAAAAAAGAAAAAAAAAAAAAAACAGAGGTTGCAATCCTAGTCTCTGATAAAACAGACTTTAAACCAGCAAAGATCAAAAAAGACAAAGAAGGGCATTATATAATAGTAGAGGGATTAATGCAGTACAAACAGCTAACTATCCTAAATATATATGCACCCAACACAGGAGCAACCAGATTCATAAAGCAAGTTCTTGGAGACCTACAAAGGGACTTAGACTCCCACACAATAATAAAGGGAGGCTTTAACACCCCACTGTCAAGTCAATATTAGACAGATCAAGGAGACAAAAAATTAACAAGGATATTCAGGACTTGAACTCAGCTCTGGACCAAGAGGACCTAACAGATATCTACAGAACTCTCCACCCCAAATCAACAGAATATATATTCTTCTCAGCACCACATAGCACTTATTCTAAAGTCGACCACATAATTGGAAGCAAAACACTTGTCAGCAAATGCAAAAGAATGGAAATCATAACAAACAGCCTCTCAGATCACAGTGCAATAAAATTAGAACTCAGAATTTAGAAACTCACTCAAACCACACAACTACATGGAAACTGAACAACCTTGTTCTGAATAACTACTGGGTAAATAACGAAATTAAGGGAGAAATAACAAAGTTTTTTGAAACCAATGAGAACAAAGAGACAATGTACCAGACTTTCTGGGACACAGCCAAAGCAGTGCTTAGAGGGAAATTCATAGCACTGAATGCCCACATCAGAAAGTGGGAAAGATCTAAAATTGACAACCTAACATCAAAATTAAAAGAACTAGAGAAGCAAGAGCAAACAAATTCAAAAGCCAACAGAAGACAAGAAATCACTAAGATCAGAGCAGAACTGAAAGAGATAGAGACATGAAAAACTCTTCGAAAACGTCAATGAATTCAGGACCTGGTGTTTTGACAAGATTAACACAATAGATAGACCACTAGCCAGACTAATAAAGAACAAAACAGAGAAGAATCAAATAGACACAATAAAAAATGATAAAGGGGATATCACCACTGATCTTACAGAAATACAAACTACCATCAGAGAATAATATAAACACCTCTACACAAATGAACTAGAAAATCTAAAAGAAATGGATAAATTCCTGGACAACATACACCCTCCCAAGACTAAACCAGAAAGAAATGAAATGCTTGAAAAGACCAATAACATGTTCTGAAATTTAGGCAGTAATTAATAGCCTACCAACCAAAAAAAAAGCCCAGGAGCAGATGGACTCACAGCTGAATTCTACCAGATATACAAAGAGGAGCTGGTGCCATTCCTTCTGAAACTATTCCAAACAATAGAAAAAGAGGGACTCCTCCATAGCTCATTATCCTGATACCAAAACCTGGCAGAGACAAACAATAAAAAGGAAATTTCAGGCCCAAATTACTCATGAACATCAATGCAAAAATTCTCAATAAAATACTGGCAAGCCAAATCCAGCAGCATATCAAAAAGCTTATCCACCATGATCAAGTCAGCTTCATCCCTGGGATGCAATGCTGGTTCAACATACACAAATCAATAAATGTAATCCTTCACAGAAATAAAACCAATGACAAAATTCACATGATTATGTCAATAGATGCAGAAAATGCCATTGATAACATTCAAAACTCCTTCATGCTAAAAATTCTTAATACATTAGGTATTAATGGAACACACCTCAAAATTATAAGAGCTCTTTATTACAAACCCACAGCCAATATACTGAATGGGCAAAAGCCGGAAGTATTCCCTTTGAAAACTGACACAAGACAAGGATGCCCTCTCTCACCACTCCTATTCAACATAGTATTGGAAGTTCTGGCCAGAGTAACAGAAAGAAATAAAGGGCATTCAAACAGGAAAACAGGAAGTCAAATTGTCTCTATTTGCAGATGACAAGACTGTATATTTAGAAAACCCCATTGTCTTAGCGCAAATTCTCCTGAAGCTGATAAGCAACTTTGGCAACGTCTCACGTTAGAAAATCAATGTGCAAAAATCACAAGCAGTCCTATACACCAATAACAGACAAACAGAGAGCCAAATCATGAGTGAACGCCCATTTACAATTGCTATAAAGAGAATAAAATACCCAGGAATACAACTTACAAGTGATGTGAAGGAACTTTTCAAGGAGAACTACAAACCACTGCTCAAGAAAATAAGAGAGGACACAAATAAATGGTAAAACATTCCATCCCCAAAGACAGGAAGAATCAATATCTTGAAAATGGCCATACTACCCTAGGTAATTTATAGATTCAATGCTATTCCCATCAAGCTACCATTGGCTTTCTTTACAGAACTAGAAAAAACTGATTTTAATTTCATATGGAACCAAAAAAGAGCCCGTATAGCCAAGACAATCCTAAGCCAAAGGAACAAAGCTGGAGACATCATGCTCTCGGACTTCAAACTATACTACAAAGCCACAGTAACCAAAATAGCATGTTATTAATACAAAAACAGATATATAGACCAATGGATCAGAACAGAAGCCCCAGAAATAATGCCACACATCTACAACCTTGTGATCTTTAGCAAACCTGACAACAACAAGAAATGGGGAAAGGATTCCCTATTTAACAGATGATGCTGGGAAACCTGGCTAGCCATATGCAGAAAACAGAAATTGGAATCCTCTTTAGCACCTTATACAAAAATTAACTCAAGATGGATTAAAGGCTTACATGTAAACCCTAAAACGATAAAAACCCTTGAAGAAAACCTAGGCAATAACATTCAGAACATATGCATGGGCAAAGAGTTTATGACTAAAACACCAAATGCAATTGCAACAAAATCCAAAATTGATAAATGGAATCTAATTAAAGTAAAGATCTTCTGCTTAGCAAAAGAAAATATCATCAGAGTGAGCAAGCAACCTACAGAATGGGAGAAAAATTTTGCAATCTATCCATCTGACAAATGTCTAATATCCAGAATCTACAAGGTACTTAAACAAATTTACAAGTAAAAACAACCAACCAGGTAACAACAGAAGCTGGAGAGAATGTGAAGAAATAGGAATGGTTTTACACTGTTGGTGGGAGTATAAATTAGTGCAACCATTGTGGAAGACAGTGTAGCAATTCCTCAAGGATCTAGAATCGGAAATACCATTTGACCCAGCAATCCCATTACTGGGTATATAACCAAAGGATTATAAATCATTCTACTATAAGACACACACATGTATGTTTTTGCAGCAATGTTCAAAATAGAAAAGACTTGGTACCAACCCAAATGCCCATCAGTGATAGACTGGATAAAGAAAATGTGGCACATATACACAATGGAATACTATGCAGCCATAAAAAAGGATGAATTCCTGTCCTTTGCAGGGACATGGATGAAGCTGGAAACCATCATTCTCAACAAACTAACACACGAACAGAAAACCAAACACAGAATGTTCTCACTCATAAGTGGGAGTTGAACAATGAGAACACCTGGAGGCAGGGAGGGGAACATCACACACTGGGACTTCTCAGGGGGTGTCAGGCCAGGGGAGGAATAGCATTAGGAGAAATGCCTAATGTAGATGATGGGTTGATGGGTGCAGCAAACCACCATGGCATGTGTATACCTATGTAACAAACCTGCATGTTCTGCACATGTATCCTAGAACTTTAAGTATAATAATTAAAAAAAAAATCAAAAAGTGGGCAAAGGATATGAACAGACCCTTCTCAAAAGAAGACACTTATGCGACCAACAAACATATGAAAAAAGCTCATCATCACTGCTCATTAGAGAAATGCAAATCAAAACTACAATGAGATACTATCTCATGTCATTTAGAATGGCAATGATTAAAAAATCTGGAAACAACAGATGCTGGCGAGGATGTGGAGAAATAGGAATGCTTTTACACTGTTGGTGGGAGTGTAAATTAGTTCAATCATTGTGGAATACAGTGTGGTGATTCCTCAAGGATCTAGAACCAGAAATACCATTTGACCCAGCAATCCCATTTCTGTCTAAAGACACATGCACACATATGTTTACTGCAGCAGTATTTACTGGAAACCATCATTCTCAGCAAACTAACACAGGAACAGAAGACCAAACACTGCACGTTCTCACTTATAAGTGGGAGCTGAAAAATAAGAACACATGGACGCAGGGAGGGGAACATTATACACCAGGGACTATCGGGGGGTGGGGTTAAATGGGAGGGAAAGCACTGGGACAAATACATAATGCATGCGGGACTTAAAACCTAGTTGATGGGTTGATAGGTGCAGCAAACAACAATGGTACATGTATACATATGTAACAAACATGCACATTCAGCACATGTATCCCAGAACTTAAAGTAAAATTTTAAAAAGTAATTGTACATTTAAAAATAACTGTAAGAATATAATTGGACTGTTTATAACAGAAAGGATAAATGATTGAGGGGATGGATACCCTATTTTCCATGATATGATTATCGCACATTGCATGCCTGTATCAAAATATCTCATGTATCCCATAAGTATAGACACTCACCATGGACCCAGAAAAATTAAAAATAATTTTTAAAAAATGAACAAAGGTTCTGAATAGAGATTTTTTTTCCAAAAATTATATACAAATGGCCAAAAAGCTCAAGAAATGTGTTTAGGGAAATGCAAATGAAAATCACAATGAGATATCATTTAACAACAACTAGGATGGCTAGTCAACAAGGGTTGGTAACGATGTGGAGAAAATATAACCCTCATAACCCTGCTGATGGGTATGTAAAATGGTGAAGCTACTTTGGAAAACAGTCTGGCAATTCCTCAATTAAATGTAGACTTACCAAATGACCCGACACTTCCACTGCAAAGTATATACTCATGTTAAATGAAAACATATGTTCACGCAGAAACTTGTACAGAAAAGTACATTACAGCAGCATTACTCACAGGAGCTGCAAAGTGGCAACAACTTAAATGTTCATTAATGGACAAGTGGATATAAAAATGAACTACATCCATACAACAGAATATTATTCAGTTATAGAAAACAATGAAGTACCTCTCCTTCAGGAAATGAATAACCTTTATATCTTTCATCAGTGCAACATGGATGGACATTGAAAACATTATAATAAGTGAGAGAAGCCAGTCACAAAAAGCCACATAATATATGATTACACTCACATTTCTATTAACTTCCTTTGCCTGCACTAAAATGACAACAAACCAGGTGACTTAAAACAACAAAAATGTATTGTCCCACACTTCTGGAAGCTAGAAACCTGTAATCAAGGTGTCAGCAGAGTGATACTCCCTCTGAAATCTGTAGGGGAGAATCAATCTTTCCTTGCCTCTTCTAGTTTTTGGTGTTTGCTAGAAATTTTTGACAGCCTTTGGTTTGCATCACTTCAATCTCTACCTCAATGGACACATGGCCTTCTTCTTGTGTCTACACATCTTCTGTCTGCGTGCGTCTGTCTCTGCACGTCTTCTCTTTTTGTAAGGACACCAGTCATATTGGGTTAGGGACCCATCTTGCTCCAGTATAACCACATCTGAACTCATTACATTTGCAGCAACTCTATTTCCAAATAAGGTCACATTCTGAGGTACTGGGGGTTAGGACTTCATCATATCTTTTGGAGCAACACAACCTAACCTATAACAATATGAAAATTTGGAATAGGAAAATCTATAGAGACAGAAAGTAGATGAGTCTTTGCTTAAGGCTAGGGGCAGGAGCAGGAGGATAGGAGAATGATAGCTAAATACGGGGTTTCTTCCTGAGATGGTAAAAATATTCTAAAATTGACTTTAGTAATGGTTGCACATGTCTGTGCTAAATGTGACTATACTACATGTGAATATACTAAAACCACTGAATTATAAGTTGTTTGGTATATGAATTAAATATCAATGAAGCTGTTCTAAAAAAAAAAGGAAAAAATGATTTAAAAGAGATTGTCTAACAGGTTTCACCAGATTCCCAAGTGGCCTGTGGTGTAAAGAAAGATAAAGCCTAATTTGAAACTACTTTAGCGAGGAAAACTTATTCCCTTAAGGCTGTGTCATCCAGCATGGTAGCCACTGGTCACATGTGGCTATAGATATTTGAATTTATTTATTTATTTATTTATTTATTTTTTATTATTATTATACTTTAAGTTCTAGGGTACATGTGCATAACGTGCAGGTTTGTTACATATGTATACTTGTGCCATGTTGCTGTGCTGCACCCATCAACTCGTCATTTACATCAGGTATAATTCCCAATGCAATCCCTCCCCCCTCCCCCCTCCCCCCTCCCCCCTTCCCGTGATAGGCCCCGGTGTGTGATGTTCCCCTTCCCGAGTCCAAGTGATCTCAAAAGAAGACATTCATACAGCCAACAGACACATGAAAAAATGCTTATCATCACTGGCCATCAGAGAAATGCAAATCAAAACCACAATGAGATACCATCTCACACCAGTTAGAATGGCGATCATTCAAAAGTCAGGAAACAACAGGTGCTGGAGAGGATGTGGAGAAATAGGAACACTTTTACACTGTTGGTGGGATTGTAAACTAGTTCAACCATTATGGAAAACAGTATGGCGATTCCTCAAGGATCTAGAACTAGATGTACCATATGACCCAGCCATCCCATTACTGGGTATATACCCAAAGGATTATAAATCATGCTGCTATAAAGACACATGCACACGTATGTTTATTGCGGCACTATTCACAATAGCGAAGACTTGGAATCAACTCAAATGTCCATCAGTGACAGACTGGATTAAGAAAATGTGGCACATATACACCATGGAATACTATGCAGCCATAAAAAAGGATGAGTTTGTGTCCTTTGTAGGGACATGGATGCAGCTGGAAACCATCATTCTTAGCAAACTATCACAAGAACAGAAAACCAAACACCGCATGTTCTCACTCATAGGTGGGAACTGAACAATGATATTTGAATTTAAATTAATAAATTTTAATTAAATTAAAAATTATATTTCTCAAACTAGCCACATTTCAAGTGCTCAAGACTCACATGTGATAATGACCACCCAATTGAACAGCACAGATACAGAACATTTTCATCACTGCAGAAAATACTATTAGACAACACTGCTACACATCTGCTGTTGTTTCACTCTCTACTCAGATTTAACTGCCACAAAATCAAGTGTAGGGACCAAATAGATTTCTTACAAAGTTGACATCAATATCAATCTTAGAATACTATTGTGGAACTTATATACATTATATATATATATATAGTATATATATATACACACATATATTGTGGAACTTTATATACATTATCTAATTTAATCCTTCAACAATCAAATGTAAAGAAGAATTTATTTTATTTGTCTGGCTGACATTACGTTAAATTTCCAGAGGTGGGATCAGTAATCAGAGTTCATAAGAAAGAAATTGGAGATAGACTGAAAGAGTCCTGCAATCCTAATTTAAAAGCTCCCAGGTATTTCATCACAGGTGAAATGTGCTTGATTGGGATACCTGAGGCTGAATACAAATTAGAAAATGAATGTAAAATTTCATTAACAGGAGGAAAAGATTTTAATCATTCTCATTGTTTGGTTAACAATGGTAGGTGTAGCAACAGCAGCAACTACAACAACAACACAACTATACAATTTAGCCAAGATTTAATGCAAAGGCTATCAGTGGCTTGTCTGAATGCCAGCCTGTAATTTTAAACTTGTATTCTGGCTTTCAGAAATAAATGCATTTCTCACCCTGAAGCCATTTGTAGCTATATTTTCCAGCCCTCCTTTCCTTTTTCACCCTGAAATATACTCTATGAAATACGTTACATTTTATAAGTATTGGAAACAGCCAAATGTGAAACTGAAGTTAGGAACAAATTTGACAATATAAAGGAATTGCATCATTACAAGCTTCCAAGAAGTGTTTATAGTGCATTTATCACTGTCATTTGGCTTGTACTGGCCTCTTCTTAGAGACAGATATTTTTCAGTGAAAAAGAGTAGCATGTGGAATTTTTTTGGCAGTTCTTCAGTTAATAACACAAATAACTGCTCAGACAAGTCATGATGACCTTTAAGAGTGATTCAATACGTAATTCAGAGATGACCCACCAGTGTGAGTCAGACATTCCTTTAGTGCCAAAACAGTTTTTAATTTTAGTGTTTTTTTCTTTTTAGAAAAAGAATAGGAAATTTCATATTACTTATGGTTTTTTCCTACTTGCAGGATGTCATTTAGAATTTCATGGTATGAAAAATCTTTTATTGATTGATTAATTTACATTACAGCTACTTCAAATATTGCTTCACTTATTATCCTGGTCATAAAGAAGGTGCGTAAGTGAGTGATTCTCATTTATCTTAAAAAATGACAAAAGAAGGGACTGAGTTAAACATTTCTTTTCTGAACCTAATGTACATCCAGTATTTGAGCAAGTATTCTTGTTAATCTTCATTTCTTTATACCTTGAAAATACTTGCAGTAAAGTGCTTAAAGTGTACTAATCTTGTACAGCTCAGTGAGTTACCCATGTAACAACTACCTACATCAGGGGCCAAGAAATGTTTTGTGCAAAGTCCAGAGAGTAAATATTTTATGCTTTGAAGGCCATGTGGTCTCTGTCACAACTGTTCAACTTTGCCATTGTAGCATAATAGCAGTCATAGACAACGTATAAACAAATAGGTGTGGCTATGTGCTAGTAAATATTTATTCAGGAACCCTGAAATTTGAATTTTACATAATTTTTATGTGTTATGAAATATGATTCTATTTTTTTCTTTTTCCAATCATTTAAAATGTAAAAACTATCTTAACTCCCTGACCATACAAAAGTAGGTAGTGGCCAAATTTGGCCCCCAGTTTGTAGTTTGCTCACCGCTGACCTAGATCAAGGTATAAAACATGACCAGTACCAGAGAAGTCTCCCTTAAGCCCCTTCTCCATTAATACCCTCCTTGTAGAGGTAAGTGTCATTGACTTCTGTCACCAATGACTAGATTTGACTGTGCTTGAACTTTATGTAAATGGAATAATAGTGTCCATTCATTTGTGTCTGGCTTCTTTCACTCATTTAGGTCTGTAAGATTCAGTCATGTTTTGGTGTGTGTCACAAATACATTTATTATTTCTGCACAGTATTCTGCCGTATGGGTATACAATTAATCATCAATTGTTTATTTGGTCTGCTTGTAGATATCTGGGCTGTTTCTAGTTTGGGGATATTATAAATAAAGCTGCTGTGAGCATTCTTGTACACATCTTTTGGTAGGCATAAGATTTATTTTTCCTGAATCAATCTTTGTGTGTGTGTGTGTGTGTGTGTGTGTATGAGAGAGAGAGAGAGTGTGTGTGTGAGAGAGAGAGAGGGCGGAGGGGGAAGTGTCTCCAGACAGGTTTGATTGGTGGTCAGAACCACTGACAATGCTTAGACTTATGAGACTGTCTGAGTCTCCCTTTTCAGAATTCTTCATGGAAACTACTAAGTGTCCAGTGGTAGACAGCAATAGGAAGGTACCTGGAGAATAGGTAAGATGGGTAATTTCCTGCTGCAGTAAGCACCGCCATTCCCTAAGAGCACAAAGATCCTAAGACTGCAATAAGTGCCAGGCATGCTGACACACTGAAAATGGGGTATACCTAGCCCATGTGTCTGCCTTACAGGGAACATAAACGTAGAATGCACATAACACTCGAGGCTTGCTGAAGGATATCAATGTTTGACATTGGAGGTCTGGAAAATTGGTCCTTTTATTATGTGATTCCCATACAGTTAAATTTGGCAAATCAAACCGGAAAAATAATATTTTCTTTCTTTTATTATACTTTAAGGTTTGGAGTAAATGTGTAGAATGTCTAGGTTTGTTACATTGGTATACACATGCCATGGTGGTTTGCTGCACCCATAAACCCATCATCTACATTAGGTATTTCTCCTAATACTATCCTTCTCCTAGCCCCCAACCCCCTGAGGTGTCCCAATGTGTGACGTTCCCCTCCCTGTGTCCATGTGTTATCATTATTCAACTCCCAATTATGAGTGAGAACATGTGATGTTTGGTTTTCTGTTCTTGTGTTAGTTTGCTGAGAATGATGGTTTCCAGCCTCATCCATGTCCCTACAAAAGACATGAACTCATCCTTTTTTATGGCTGCATAGTATTCCATTGTGTATATGTGCCACATTTTCTTTATCCAGTCTATCATTGATGGGCATTTGGGTTGGTTCCAAGTCTTTGCAATTGTGAATAGTGCCACGACAAACATATGTGTGCATGTGTTTTTATAGTAGAATGATTTATAATCCTTTGGGTATATACCCAGTAATGGGATTGCTGGGTCAAATGGTATTTCTGGTTCTAGTTCCTTGAGAAATGGCCACACTGTTTTCCACAATGGTTGGACTAATTTACATTTCCACCAACAGTGTAAAAACATTCCTATTTCTTCACATCCTCTCCAGCATCTGTTGTTTCCTAACTTTTTAATGATTGCCATTCTAACTGGCATGAGATCGTATCTCATTGTGGTTTTGATTTGCATTTCTCTAATGACCAGTGATGATGAGGATTTTTTCATATGTTTGCTGGCCACATAAGTGTCTTCTTTTGAGAAGTGTCTGTTCATATCCTTTGCCCACTTTTTGATGGGTTTTTTTTTTTTTTTGTAAGTTTGTTTAAGTCCTTTGTAGATAATGGTTATTAGCCATTTGTCAGATGCATAGATTGTAAAATTTTTCTCCTATTTTGTAGGTTGCCTGTTCACTCTGATGATAGTTTCTTTAGCTGTGCAGAAGCTCTTTTGTTCAATTAGATCCTATTTGTCTATTTTGACTTTTGTTGCCATTGCTTTTGGTGTTTTAGTCATAAAGAAGTCTTAGCTCATGACTATGTCCTGAATGGTATTGTCTAGGTTTTCTTCTAGGGATTTTATGGTTTTAGGTCTTACATTAAGTCTTTAATCCATCTTGAGTTAATTTTTGTATAAGGTGTGAGGAAGGGATCCAGTTTCAGTTTTCTGCATATGGTTAGACAGTTTTCCCAACACCATTTATTTATTTATTTATTTATTTTTAAACAAATGAATGTTTTATTTCTTTTACAAAAGAAGTGGAGAAAATCTTGATATTGGGAGTATGATAAATTTAAGCCATCTACTTTCAACTAGCATATTTAGTTTCTTAATTCCCTAAGTCTCCCTCACATTTTCTTTTTTTTTTTTTTGTTTTTTTTTTTGTTTTTTTTTTTTGTTTTTCTTTTTCTTTTTTTTTTTTTTAATTTATTTATTATTATTAAACTTCAAGTTGTAGGGTACATGTGCACAACGTGCAGGTTTGCTACATATGTATACTTGTGCCATGTTGGTGTGCTGCACCCATCAACTCGTCATTTACATCAGGTATAACTCCCAATGCAATCCCTCCCCCCTCCCCCCTCCCCATGATAGGCCCCGGTGTGTGATGTTCCCCTTCCCGAGTCCAAGTGATCTCATTGTTCAGTTCCCACCTACGAGTGAGAACATGCGGTGTTTGGTTTTCTGTTCTTGTGATAGTTTGCTAAGAATGATGGTTTCCAGCTGCATCCATGTCCCTACAAAGGACACAAACTCATCCTTTTTTATGGCTGCATAGTATTCCATGGTGTATAGGTGCCACATTTTCTTAATCCAATCTGTCACTGATGGACATTTGGGTTGATTCCAAGTCTTTGCTATTGTGAATAGTGCTGCAATAAACATACGTGTGCATGTGTCCTTATAGCAGCATAATTTATAATCCTTTGGGTATATACCCAGTAATGGGATGGCTGGGTCATATGGTACATCTAGTTCTAGATCCTTGAGGAATCGCCATACTGTTTTCCATAATGGTTGAACTAGTTTACAATCCCACCAACAGTGTAAAAGTGTTCCTATTTCTCCACATCCTCTCCAGCACCTGTTGTTTCCTGACTTTTGAATGATCGCCATTCTAACTGGTGTGAGATGGTATCTCATTGTGGTTTTGATTTGCATTTCTCTGATGGCCAGTGATGATGAGCATTTTTTCATGTGTCTGTTGGCTGTATGAATGTCTTCTTTTGAGAAATGTCTGTTCATATCGTTTGCCCACTTTTGGATGGGGTTGTTTGTTTTTTTCTTGTAAATTTGTTTGAGTTCTTTGTAGGTTCTGGATATTAGCCCTTTGTCAGATGAGTAGATTGCAAAAATTTTCTCCCATTCTGTAGGTTGCCTGTTCACTCTGATGGTAGTTTCTTTTGCTGTGCAGAAGCTCTTTAGTTTGATGAGATCCCATTTGTCAATTTTGGCTTTTGCTGCCGTTGCTTTTGGTGTTTTAGACATGAAGTCTTTGCCCATGCCTATGTCCTGAATGGTACTACCTAGGTTTTCCTCTAGGATTTTTATGGTATTAGGTCTAACATTTAAGTCTCTAATCCATCTTGAATTAATTTTCGTATAAGGAGTAAGGAAAGGATCCAGTTTCAGCTTTCTACTTATGGCTAGCCAGTTTTCCCAGCACCATTTATTAAATAGGGAATCCTTTCCCCATTTCTTGTTTCTCTCAGGTTTGTCAAAGATCAGATGGCTGTAGATGTGTGGTATTATTTCTGAGGACTCTGTTCTGTTCCATTGGTCTATATCTCTGTTTTGGTACCAGTACCATGCTGTTTTGGTTACTGTAGCCTTGTAGTATAGTTTGAAGTCAGGTAGCGTGATGCCTCCAGCTTTGTTCTTTTGACTTAGGATTGTCTTGGAGATGCGGGCTCTTTTTTGGTTCCATATGAACTTTAAAGCAGTTTTTTCCAATTCTGTGAAGAAGCTCATTGGTAGCTTGATGGGGATGGCATTGAATCTATAAATTACCTTGGGCAGTATGGCCATTTTCACGATATTGATTCTTCCTATCCATGAGCATGGTATGTTCTTCCATTTGTTTGTGTCCTCTTTGATTTCACTGAGCAGTGGTTTGTAGTTCTCCTTGAAGAGGTCCTTTACATCCCTTGTAAGTTGGATTCCTAGGTATTTTATTCTCTTTGAAGCAATTGTGAATGGAAGTTCATTCATGATTTGGCTCTCTGTTTGACTGTCACTGGTGTATAAGAATGCTTGTGATTTTTGCACATTAATTTTGTATCCTGAGACTCTGCTGAAGTTGCTGATCAGCTTAAGGAGATTTTGGGCTGAGACAATGGGGTTTTCTAAATATACAATCATGTCATCTGCAAACAGGGACAATTTGACTTCTTCTTTTCCTAACTGAATCCCCTTGATTTCTTTCTCTTGCCTGATTGCCCTAGCCAGAACTTCCAACACTATGTTGAATAGGAGTGGTGAGAGAGGGCATCCCTGTCTTGTGCCAGTTTTCAAAGGGAATTTTTCCAGTTTTTGCCCATTCAGTATGATATTGGCTGTGGGTTTGTCATAAATAGCTCTTATTATTTTGAGGTACGTTCCATCAATACCGAATTTATTGAGCGTTTTTAGCATGAAGGGCTGTTGAATTTTGTCAAAAGCCTTTTCTGCATCTATTGAGATAATGATGTGGTTCTTGTCTTTGGTTCTGTTTATATGCTGGATTATGTTAATTGATTTGCGAATGTTGAACCAGCCTTGCATCCCAGGGATGAAGCCCACTTGATCATGGTGGATAAGCTTTTTGATGTGCTGCTGAATCCGGTTTGCCAGTATTTTATTGAGGATTTTTGCATCGATGTTCATCAGGGATATTGGTCTAAAATTCTCTTTTTTTGTTGTGTCTCTGCCAGGCTTTGGTATCAGGATGATGTTGGCCTCATAAAATGAGTTAGGGAGGATTCCCTCTTTTTCTATTGATTGGAATAGTTTCAGAAGGAATGGTACCAGCTCCTCCTTGTACCTCTGGTAGAATTCAGCTGTGAATCCATCTGGTCCTGGACTTTTTTTGGTTGGTAGGCTATTAATTATTGCCTCAATTTCAGAGCCTACTATTGGTCTATTCAGGGATTCAACTTCTTCCTGGTTTAGTCTTGGAAGAGTGTAAGTGTCCAGGAAATTATCCATTTCTTCTAGATTTTCCAGTTTATTTGCGTAGAGGTGTTTATAGTATTCTCTGATGGTAGTTTGTATTTCTGTGGGGTCGGTGGTGATATCCCCTTTATCATTTTTAATTGCGTCGATTTGATTCTTCTCTCTTTTCTTCTTTATTAGTCTTGCTAGTGGTCTGTCAATTTTGTTGATCTTTTCAAAAAACCAACTCCTGGATTCATTGATTTTTTGGAGGGTTTTTTGTGTCTCTATCTCCTTCAGTTCTGCTCTGATCTTAGTTATTTCTTGCCTTCTGCTAGCTTTCGAATGTGTTTGCTCTTGCTTCTCTAGTTCTTTTAATTGCGATGTTAGAGTGTCAATTTTAGATCTTTCCTGCTTTCTCTTGTGGGCATTTAGTGCTATAAATTTCCCTCTACACACTGCTTTAAATGTGTCCCAGAGATTCTGGTATGTTGTATCTTTGTTCTCATTGGTTTCAAAGAACATCTTTATTTCTGCCTTCATTTCGTTATGTACCCAGTAGTCATTCAGGAGCAGGTTGTTCAGTTTCCATGTAGTTGAGCGGTTTTGATTGAGTTTCTTAGTCCTGAGTTCTAATTTGATTGCACTGTGGTCTGAGAGACAGTTTGTTATAATTTCTGTTCTTGTACATTTGCTGAGGAGTGCTTTACTTCCGATTACGTGGTCAATTTTGGAGTAAGTACGATGTGGTGCTGAGAAGAATGTATATTCTGTTGATTTGGGGTGGAGAGTTCTATAGATGTCTATTAGGTCTGCTTGCTGCAGAGATGAGTTCAATTCCTGGATATCCTTGTTAACTTTCTGTCTCGTTGATCTGTCTAATGTTGACAGTGGAGTGTTGAAGTCTCCCATTATTATTGTATGGGAGTCTAAGTCTCTTTGTAAGTCTCTAAGGACTTGCTTTATGAATCTGGGTGCTCCTGTATTGGGTGCATATATATTTAGGATAGTTAGCTCTTCCTGTTGAATTGATCCCTTTACCATTATGTAATGTCCTTCTTTGTCTCTTTTGATCTTTGATGGTTTAAAGTCTGTTTTATCAGAGACTAGTATTGCAACCCCCGCTTTTTTGTGTTCTCCATTTGCTTGGTAAATCTTCCTCCATCCCTTTATTTTGAGCCTATGTATGTCTCTGCGTGTGAGATGGGTCTCCTGAATACAGCAGACTGATGGGTCTTGACTCTTTATTCAGTTTGCCAGTCTGTGTCTTTTAATTGGAGCATTTAGTCCATTTACATTTAAGGTTAAGATTGTTATGTGTGAACTTGATCCTGCCATTATGATATTAACTGGTTATTTTGCTCGTTAGTTGATGCAGTTTCTTCCTAGCCTTGATGGTCTTTACATTTTGGCATGTTTTTGCAGTGGCTGGTACCGGTTTTTCCTTTCCATGTTTAGTGCTTCCTTCAGGGTCTCTTGCAAGGCAGGCCTAGTGGTGACAAAATCTCTAAGCATTTGCTTATCTGTAAAGGATTTTATTTCTCCTTCACTTATGAAACTTAGTTTGGCTGGATATAAAATTCTGGGTTTAAAATTCTTTTCTTTAAGAATGTTGAATATTGGCCCCCACTCTCTTCTGGCTTGAAGAGTTTCTGCCGAGAGATCTGCTGTTAGTCTGATGGGCTTCCCTTTGTGGGTAACCCGACCTTTCTCTCTGGCTGCCCTTAAGATTTTTTCCTTCATTTCAACTTTGGTGAATCTGGCAATTATGTGTGTTGGAGTTGCTCTTCTCGAGGAGTATCTTTGTGGCGTTCTCTGTATTTCCTGGATTTGAATGTTGGCCTGCCCTACTAGGTTGGGGAAGTTCTCCTGGATGATATCCTGAAGAGTGTTTTCCAACTTGGTTCCATTTTCCCCGTCACTTTCAGGCACCCCAATCAGACGTAGATTTGGTCTTTTTACATAATCCCATACTTCTTGCAGGCTTTGTTCATTTCTTTTTCTTCTTTTTTCTTTTGGTTTCTCTTCTCGCTTCATTTCATTCATTTGATCCTCCATCGCTGACATTCTTTCTTCCAGTTGATCGAGACGGTTACTGAAGCTTGTGCATTTGTCACGTATTTCTCGTGCCATGGTTTTTGTCTCTTTCATTTCGTTTGTGAGCTTCTCTGCATTAATTACTCTAGCCATCAATTCTTCCACTTTTTTTTCAAGATTTTTAGTTTCTTTGCGCTGGGTACGCAATTCCTCCTTTAGCTCTGAGAAATTTGATGGACTGAAGTCTTCTTCTCTCATCTCGTCGAAGTCATTCTCCGTCCAGCTTTGATCCGTTGCTGGCGATGAGCTGCGCTCCTTTGCCGGGGGAGATGCGCTCTTATTTTTTGAATTTCCAGCTTTTCTGCCCTGCTTTTTCCCCATCTTTGTGGTTTTATCTGCCTCTGGTCTTTGATGATGGTGATGTACTGATGGGGTTTTGGTGTAGGTGTCCTTCCTGTTTGATAGCTTTCCTTCTAACAGTCAGGATCCTCAGCTGTAGGTTGTAGCTGTAGGAGATTGCTTGAGGTCCACTCCAGACCCTGTTTGCCTGGGTATCAGCAGCAGAGGCTGCAGAAGATAGAATATTTCTGAACAGCGAGTGTACCTGTCTGATTCTTGCTTTGGAAGCTTCCTCTCAGGGGTGTACTCCACCCTGTGAGGTGTGGGGTGTCAGACTGCCCCTAGTGGGGGATGTCTCCCAGTTAGGCTACTCAGGGGTCAGGGACCCACTTGAGCAGGGAGTCTGTCCCTTCTCAGATCTCAACCTCCGTGTTGGGAGATCCACTGCTCTCTTCAAAGCTGTCAGACAGAGTCGTTTGCGTCTGCAGAGCTGCTGCGTTTGTTATTATTTACTGTGCCCTGTCCCCAGAGGTGGAGTCTACAGAGACAGGCAGGTTTCCTTGAGCTGCTGTGAGCTCCACCCTGTTCGAGCTTCCCAGCAGCTTTGTTTACCTACTTAAGCCTCAGCAATGGCGGGCGCCCCTCCCCCAGCCTCGCTGCTGCCTTGCCGGTAGATCACAGACTGCTGTGCTAGCAATGAGGGAGGCTCCGTGGGTGTGGGACACTCCCGGCCAGGTGTGGGATATGATCTCCTGGTGTGCCTGTCTGCTTAAAGCGCAGTATTGGGGTGGGAGTTACCCGATTTTCCAGGTGTTGTGTGTCTCAGTTCCCCTGGCTAGGAAAAGGGATTCCCTTCCCCCTTGCACTTTCCAGGTGAGGCAATGCCTCGCCCTGCTTCAGCTCTCGCTGGTCGGGCTGCAGCAGCTGACCAGCACCGATCGTCTGGCACTCCCCAGTGAGATGAACCCAGTACCTCAGTTGAAAATGCAGATATCGCCGGTCTTCTGTGTCGCTCGCGCTGGGAGTTGGAGACTGGAGCTGTTCCTATTCGGCCATCTTGCTCCGCCCCCCTCCCAACACCATTTATTAAATCCTTTCCCCATTGCTTGTTTTTTTCAGGTTTGTCAAAGATCAGATGGATGTAGACGTGTCGTGTGATTTCTAAGGTCTCTGTTCTGTTCCATTGGTCTATATATCTGTTTTGGTACCAGTACCATGCTGTTTGGTTATTGTAGCCATGTAGTATAGTTTGAAGTCAGGTAGTGTGATGCCTCCAGCTTTGCTCTTTTGTTTTGGATTGTCTTGGCTATGCAGGCTCTTTTTTGGTTCCATATGATATTTAATGTAGTTTTTTTCCAATTCTGTGAAGAAAGTCAATGGTAGGTTGACGGGGATAGCATTTGATCTATAAATTACTTTGGGCAGTATGGCCATTTTCACTATATTGATCCTTCCTATCTATAAGCATGCAATGTTTTTCCATTTATTTGTGTCCTCTCTTATTTCTTTGAGCAGTGGTTTGTAGTTCTCCTTGAATAGGTCATTCACATCCCTTGAAAGTTGGATTCCTAGGTATTTTATTCTCTTTGTCGCAATTGTGAATGGGAGTTAACTCATGGTATGGCTGTCTGTCTGTTATTGCTGTATAGGAATGCTTGTGATTTTTGCACATTGATTTTCTATTCTGAGACTTTGCTGAAGTTGTTTATCAGCTTAAGGAGATTCTGGGCTGAGACAATGGGGTTTTCTAAATATACAATCATGTCATCTGCAAACAGAGACAATTTGACTTCCTGTTTTCCTATTTGAATACCCTTTGTTTCTTTCTCTTGCCTGATTGCCCATGCCAGAACTTCCAACACTATGTTGAATAGGAATGGGGAGAGAGGACATCCTTGTCTTATTCTAGTTTTCAAAGGGAATGCTTCCAGCTTGTGCCCATTCAATATGATATTAGCTGTGGGTTTGTCATAAATAGCTCTTACTATTCTGAGATATGTTCCATCAATACCTAGTTTATTGAGAGTTTTTAACATGAAGGGGTGCTGAGTTTTGTCAAAGGCCTTTTCTGCATCTATTGAGATAATCATGTGGTTTTTGCCATTGGTTCTGTTTATGTGATGGATTACATTTATTGATTTGTATATGTAGAACCAGCCTTGCATCCCAGGGATGAAGCCAACTTGATCATGGTGGATAAGCTTTGTAATGTGCAGCTGGATTCGGTTTGCCAGGGATATTGGCCTAAAATTTTCTTTTTTTTTGTTATGTCTCTGCCAAGGTTTGGTATCAGAATGATCCTGGGCTCATAAAATTAGTTAGGGAGGATTCCCTCTTTTTCTATTGTTTGGAATAGTTTCAGAAGGAATGGTACCAGCTCCTCTTTGTACCTCTGGTAGAATTTGGCTCTGAATCCATCTGGTCCTGGACTTTTTAGGTTTGGTAGGCTATTAATTACTGTCTCAATTTCAGAAGTTGTCATTGGTCTAATTCAGGATTCGACTTCTTCCTGGTTTAGACTTGGGAGAGTGTATGTGTCCAGTAATGCATCCATTTCTTCTAGATTTTCTAGTTGATTTGTGTGGAGGTGTTTATAATATTCTCTGATGGTAGTTATATTTCTGTGGGATCAGTAGTGGTAGCCCCTTTATCATTTTTTATTGCATTTATTTGATTCTTCTCCATTTTCTTCTTTATTAGTCTGGCTAGTTGTCTATTTTGTTAATCTTTTCAAACAACTAGCTCCTGGATTCATTGATTCTTTGCAGGGTTTTTTTGTGTCTCTCTCTCCTTCAGCTCTGCTCTGATCTTAGTTATTTCTTGTCTTCTGTTGGCTTTTGAATTTGTTTGCTCTTGCTTCTCTAGTTCTTTAAATTGTGATGTTAGGGTCTTGATTTTTAGATCTTTCCTGCTTTCTCTAGTGGAGATTTGGTGCTATAAATTTCCCTTTAAACACTGGTTTAATCACATTTCAAAGATTCTGATACGTAGTGTTTTTGTTGCCATTTGTTTCAAAGAACATTGTTGTTTCTGCCTTAATTTCATTATTTACCCAGTAATCATTCAGGAGGTTGTTCAGTTTCCATGTAGTTGTGTGGTTTTGAGTGAGTTTCTTAATCCTGATTTCTAATTTGATTTCACTGTGGTTTGAAAGACTTCATTATTATTTCCATTCTTTTGCATTTGCTGAGGAGTGTTTTACTTCCAATTATGTGGCCAATTTCCATATAAGTGTGATAAGGTGCTGAGAAGAATGTATATTCTGTTGATTTGGTGTGGAGAGTTCTGTAGATGTCTACTAGGTCTTCTTGGTCCAGAGCTGAGTTCAAGTCCTGAATATCCTTGTTAACCTTCTGTCTCATTGATCTGCCTAATATTGACAGTGCAGTGTTAAAGTCTCCCACTACTATTGTGTGGGAGTCTAAGTCTCTTGGTAGGTCTGTAAGAACTTGCTTTATGAATCTGGGTGCTTCTGTTTTGGGTGCCTATATATTTAGGAAAGTTAGCTCTTCTTATTGCATTGCTCCCTTTACCAGTATGTAATGCCCTTCTTTCTTCTCTTTTTATTTTTGTTGGTTTAAAGTCTGTTTTATCACTGACTAGGATTGCAACCCCCGCTTTTTTTCCTTTCCATATGTTTGGTAAATATTCCTCCATCCCTTTATTTTGAGTGTATGTTTCTCTTTGCACTTGAGATGGGTCTCTTGAATACAGCACACCAATGGGTCTTGACATTTTATCCAATTTGCCAGTCTGTGTCTTTTAATTGGGAGCATTTAGCCCATTTACATTTAAGGTTAATATTGCTTTGTGTGAATTTGATCCTGTCATTATGATGCTAGCTGGTTATTCTGCCCATTAGTTGATGCAGTTTCTTTATATTGTCAATGGTCTTTACAATTCAGTATGCTTTTGCAGTGGCTAGTACCGGTTGTTCCTTTCCACGTTTAGTGCTTCCTTCAGGAGCTCTTATAAAGCAGTCCTAGTGGTGACATTACCTCTCAGCATTTGCTTCTCTTTAGAAGATTTTATTTCTCCTTCACTTATGGAGCTTAGTTTGGATGGATATTAAATTCTGGGTTGAAAATTCTTTCCTTTAAGAATGTTGAATATTGGCCCTCACTCTCTTCTGGCTTGTAGGGTTTCTGCAGAGGGATCCACTGTTAGTCTGATGGTCTTCCCTTTGTGAGTAACCTGACCTTTCTCTCTGGCTGCCCTTAATATTTTTCCTTTCATTTTAATCTTGATGAATCTGATGATTATGTGTCTTGGGGTTGCTCTTATCTAGGAGTATTTTAGTGGTTTTCTCTTTATTTCCTGAATTTGAATGTTGGCCTGTCTTGCTAGGTTGGAGAAGTTCTCCTGGTTAGTATCCTGAAGAGTGTTTTCCAACTTGGTTCCACTCTCCCCGTCACTTTCAGGTACACCAATCAAACGTAGATTTAGTCTTTTCACATAGTCTCATATTTCTTGGAGGTTTTGTTTGTTCCTATTCATTCTGGTTTTCTGTAATGTTTTCTGCCTTTATTTCATAAGTTGATCTTCAGTCTCTGATATCCTTTCTTCTGCTTGTTCGATTCAGCTATTGATACTTGTGTATGCTTCACTAAGTTCTCGTGCTGTGTTTTTCAGCTCCATCAGGTAATTTATGTTCTTCTCTAAACTGGTTATTCTAATTAACAATTTGTCTAACCTTTTTTCAAGGTTCTTAGCTTCCTTGCATTGGGCTAGAACATACTCCTTTAGCATTTAGGGGGGAGAATTCCCTGACCCCTTGTGCTTCCCGGGTGAGGTGACACCCCACCCTGCTTTGGCTCACCCTCTGTGGGCTGCACCCACTGTCCAACCAGTCTCAATGAGATGAACTGTGTAACTTAGTTGGAAATACAGAAATCATCCACCTTCTGCATCAATCTCACTGGGAACTGCAGACCAGAGCTGTTCCTATTCGGCATTGTTGCCAGCATTCTGGGAAAAACAATATTTTCTACAGTCAGATTGTGTGTGTGTGTGTGTGTGTGTGTGTGCGTGTTCCATATAACCTGGAACATGCACACACACAAAAACCTGACACCAAAAGTTTTCAGTGGGAAAGAAAATAGAATGGGAATGATTTTTCTCTTTCTCTTTCACCATGATTTTCCCCTTGTTTGTCTTAGCTTCACTCTCAGTCTCTCTTTCACTCTAAGTTTTTCTCTTTCTGTCTCTCTGTGTATATCTGTCTCCCACTCGTTTCTTTGTGTATCTCTCTAAATCCCTCAGTTTCAATCATACGTTCTCTCAATTTCCCCCTCTGTATGTGTATATATGTATAGGTGTGCGTGTTGCTGTTTCTCTCTTGATTTCTCTTCACATTCCATCACTGTCACTCATTGTATCTCTTTCTCTCTTCTTTCTCTGTGTATGAATATGTTTATCTCCCTCTCTATATGTTTATATGCCTCTCACAGTCTGTCTCTATATATGAGTGTGCATCTATTATGTCAGTGTTTGTGTCTTTGTGTGTGTATCTCTTTCCATGGGTGTCTCTGTCTCTTTCTCACACCACACTTACTCACTCACTAACACACACATACAGGCCTGTCTCCTAGCCATAGAGGAAACAAAGTAATATATTCTGGAACATTGCACCTATTCAGAAACAAGTGCAGTAAAGTGGAAGCCTGCTAGATAAGCACAGGAGCACCTTTCACCCTCATTCTGCTTGTTCAACTCTCAAGACCACAGTGGTTTAAATGCAAATTGCTATTGGGGTTTTTTCCAAGGCCATTCTTTTTAAATAAGTCAGCAGAGCTATCCTTAAATATTGGACAAAGATGAGGATGCTTACAAAGTATGATTTGAGAAAACCCCCACACAGCAAAATTTGCCATAATTCTGTCATGCTATCTTTAGTGATTCATTTCATTAGCTTCAGCATTGCCTTCTCTTTGAAAATGCAAATGTTCCCAATGAGATGTTAGTGGCTTATGAGAGGCAGAAGTTCCTTCTGACTACCTAGAATGGTGTGTGCATGCGTGTGTTTGTGTGTGTGTGTGTGTGTGTGTGTTATTGGAGGTGAAAGGGAATAGAAAATGGAAATGAAGAAAATTAAAGAAAAATTGGGAGATCCACTATCATTCATTGGGCAAACTTGGCCAAGTCATTTAGTTTCTGTAGACTTCAGTCAGAAAATGTAGGGAAAGAGTGATAAGGGAGCAGACTAGGCTTCAAGCCCCTCAACCCTGACTTTAATTAGAAACTCACCCCTATTACCAGATCTCTGTATTGAGTTTTCAAATGAGATTTTGATTGAAGAAACTTAAAGCAAATAAGTTTGGAAAAAATTACTGGACTAGGTAAACTCTAAGTTCCCTTTCTACTCAGAATGTCTCTGATTCTAACCCTAAAGCCCAAGCATAAGACTACCTCCAGAAATTAGATATAGCTCATTTAAGAAAATGTATAGTAAAAGGGGATGCCAAATATTTCCATTGGTCAGTAATTCTTCAATTTGTATACTTAACTACTTTTGTTGTACTCTTTTATAAATTCCCCTGGTCATTTGACAGATTTATCCATGCTTTCCTGTAAGCATAAATTTGTAAACAAATCCTATTTTCCTGTTGATTTACATTTTAGTGTCAAAAGTGAATATACCCACAGAGAAGATTAGAGCCTCAATATGAACAAAAACACACTTAGAATACAGCTCAGTTTTCTTTTAAAGCAGAAAACAAAAGAACAAATATTTTTCTGAAAAATATTAATCTGCGTCTGCATCACATACAATTTGATTATGCCACCATTAAAATATCATGTTAATTTGGCATTTGGGGGAATAAAGGGGGGCACCTGGACCTTGTCATCTTCCTAAAGTGTAAAATAGAAGTCATCATATTCTCACCTCCAACAGTCCATAGGACATTTCCCTTTGAACTTTGAAGGCAATGGCTTTCATCTGACTTTGCCTTGAAAGTTCCCAGGTATGTGTCACTATTATTGAATGCAGTAGCTTCACCCCATTTGGTAGACTCTGCTAATGAAGAATCCTTGTGCTCTTTCCCATTCATGGGGTTTGTATGAGCTGAAAAGCACAAAAATTCAGAATAGTTTGAAGTAACTTCATGACCTTGTTCAGCATTTCAAGTGACTTTCCAATAAATTTCCCTTTAAATGTACTTCTAATGGTTTGTAAATAAAAGCTGTTCCCAGTGTCCCCAGCTTTGGCCTGCTGAACAATTTCAAGGAACCTTTCTATGAATCATTTTGGGGAAAGCTGAAGAATCTAATAATTGTAAGAAGTAGTCCCTAATTTGTGGCTTTTAGGAAATGTAGTTTCACATCAATTGACTCTTCCTGTAGCTGAAGAAAATCCCCAGAATTTCATATAGTTTCATAATAAGGCACATTTGTATTCTGAGTGCCCGAAAAGCCCTCTAACATGCAAGTCAAAATATAATGCAGTATTTCTTTTACCAGCTACTCATACATCTCCACATTATCAGGGATTGGGGGGGGGCCAGGATGCATGATAATTCAGCAATCGTGCCCTCCTAATGGAGAGACCTTGGTAGAACACAGCCCCTATCTCTTTCCATTGCTGTTTAGTTGTCCAGGGAAAATATTGCTGAGTTATAAGAAAGACAGGATGAGGGGAGACTAGTTTGAATTGGTGGGAAATGTTAATGATAAGCTATGTGAAAATAAATTAAGTATTTTTACAAAATTTTCATGCATAATAAGGTGAAACAGGCTAAAGAAGGGCTTCCTAATAGGACATCCTCCAGGGACCTGCTTTCAGATATTGGTTGGAAGTTTAGCTAATTAACTTAACAATTATAAATAAATGGAGTACTTTTAAAGTATTGAACAATGCATGGAAAGTTGGTATTTTAAGGAATTTTATAAATCTTTGCAGGAAAAATTTGCTTACCATTGTAATTAGCTTGGCAAATTGGCTTCTTAGAGTATAAAAGTAAGTAGGCTGGTGTCTGGATTTTCACCAATTCCAAATTAATGAATTCCAAACTAAAGTCATTTGACTGCATGCTGCCCAGCTTGTGTTCATTCAGTTCTTTCCCCTACACCACCTCCACATCCCCACCCATAACTAATGTAACCCAAACAGGGTATTTGTTTTCACTGATAGTAACTCTTGCATAGAAAGAAATTAGGGAAATGAATATTTGTTGTTGGTGTTGTTCACGGTTACTCCTTTTGGAAATTGACTGAACAAAGCACTCTTCCTCTAGGCCATGTGACATGAGAAAGTGGGTTTGAAATACTGGACCCTTCTGATGAGATTGTACCTATATCTATGATGAAAGAGTTCTCTTCACAAACTTATTGTGTACACAAGAGAAATATTAGCCTACTTCAGTGTGAAGACCTCAGCAGCAGCATTTGTATCCCCAAACTGAATGTCCTAATTATAAATGAGGCATGTCTATTTGTCAAACCACTTACAGATCTCCGAGATATATAGCTTTGCTTTTTATCCTCTTGTCTCAGTCATTGGGATTACTTTATGTACTTGAAAGTAATGAGATTGCATTTTCCTCTGAAAATATCCTATCACTCATACTTTTCATTTAAGGCAGACTGACCTTTCCCCCCAATTAGAACAAATTAGTGATGTTTTACTTCATCTCAAAACCACTGAGCCATTGTAAGGGCAGAGTCGATGATGGGTCCCTAATGGGGCCTTGAAAGCTGAGCGGCAGAAAAAGGAACAGAGAAAGCAGAAGGACTAAAGGAAGTAGGGGTAGAGGTCCAAGGGATTGTGAAGAGCGCGGGTGGTAGTAGTAGTGTGTAGGACTCAAAGGAAAGTAAAGGAAATGAGGGTGGGGTGACCTGGAAACAAGGAAGAAAAGCCTAGATATTGCAGAGCAGGTAGGGTGTTAAGACTGCAAAAGGAGAAAGACAGAAAGACAGGTGTGAGGTACATTGAGCCTCAGAATGGGACGACACAGGAAGAGTGGTGAAGGGGCTGCCACATCTGCTTATAAGTGACTCATTTGCTCCTGCTCTAAGCAAGTAAAAAAAGCTCTAGCTAGCTAACTGGCTGTCAATATTTCTGTCTTACTGCCTTTTCTCTTTCATAATAATAGTCATATATTAGGATAAATAGGTAGATAAGAAGTTGCTCAAGGAGCAATGCTTTTGTTAAAAAAACAAAGGATGGTATCAGAGTCAGACAGTTTTATATTAGATTTACCGTGAAGTCTGGCAAGCCATCTAATTTCTCAGAATTTCACTATCTGTATTCATAATTAAGGGCAAAAAAATGCTATTCTCTAATGTTGTGGCTAGTATCAAAGTAAATCGTTTATAGGCAAGGGCCAAGCACAGGGTCTGGCATGTAGTAAAGGCATAATAAGTTAGCCCTGGATCCTCACAACAGCTTTTACAGATATACAAAACCATGTGTAGCCCTTTATTTGTACTGTCAGATAAAAATTATAGGAGTCCATTGTTTTGGACTAAGCTTCTGTACTATGCCCCAACAGACCAGACTAAAAATCAAAATGGAGTCACCCGTGCTAAAGTTCCACATTACCAAACAGAAACTAAGTTGTTATCTGACTTTCCCAGAAATCTGGAGAAAGAGGTAACTGCCAGTTTCCCATACAAGCCAGTTTAAATTTTCAATTGACATCATAGTGAAGTTCCCTCTCCTTTCATCCTTACCAAAAAAAGGGTAGCTTTAAGTAATTGGATATGAACTAATCAGTTGTTTTTCTACACTTCTGTCTCCCTGTCCTCACCTGATAAGAAATGCATCTTTGAAATCACTATTACTCTTGTTGTTCTTTCCTTCTGTTTTCTTCAGCCCTTCTCCATCTATAAACTTCTTCTCTTCATCTTATTGGAACACTTACTCTATTTTATGAATTAATGTCACCCAATTCTAAGATCATAAACAAAGCCAAAAGAAATTTGTTGTAATTTTTTTGCTTTTGACCCATCCAGAGGCCCTGAAGGGATGTGAAGGAGACTGCTGATGACCTGAGACCCCTTGAGGAACACAGAAAAAGGCACTGCTAAACCCATTTTCTAGAGGGCATACCCTGTCTTCCCCATGGATCCCCAAGAGTTTTGAGTAAGTTTCTCTCAGACTGAGCTCTGCTGTCTTTTGCATTTGAGCTTTGATATATTCAGCTTGAGTGTACTAAGTCTAGTTTGTGCTGTGAGAGAGTATTTGATTTTGTGATACCTAGGATTAGTTTGTGCTTTGGCAGGGCACATGACTTTTGGATTTGTGGTGGCTGATAACTCACTGGCAATGGATGCATATTTTGCTGTCTCTTTGGAAATGTCTTCTGTTTGGTTCCATAAAATGTTTGAGTTAAGCTCGTAAGAATATGGCTGGACAGAAAAGGAGGTTGCACCCAATTTTTGGCTGGCATATGGCCAAACAGAAATTTGGGTTGCATTCCATTTGCAAATAGAGTAAAAGACTGCAGTTTTAAAGGTAACTGACAGCAGTTGCAGTAAGTGGTTATTACTGTAGGGGGCATAAACTCTGCCTTTTGGAATTAGCAGATATGTGGGATCTTTTTTCTTGTACGCTTAGTTAAGGGAGGCCTCAGATATCTGACTGCTCAGACAGAAACTGGAAAATTATTGGCTAAGTTGGTAAAGGAGATCTTAGATCCAAAGCCATTTGGGGTCTGAGAGACCCGAGATCCAAAATAAAAATGGGATCCCTAATTTTGAAAGATCTGAGTACTCCATCTTCCATTAGACTTGCCCCTTTTTTTTGTGTATAAGATTTCTGGCCTTGGAAGCCACAAATATTTATGAAACTGGCAAAATCTTCCAAAAGATAATTAAGAATTACCATGGCCATTGTATGGAACATTCCAGATGAACAAGTCTATGCATCTAAGAAGAGCACTTGAATCCCAAGCCTCCCAAATTACGCAGAAAGAACAGGATTCTTGTTGGCATTCAAAAGCTTCAAAGAGACAATAGAATTTTAACATAGCTTTTTAAAAAAGATTCATTGCAAAAACCTAATAAAAAGCTAAAAATGCAAGGTATTTAGTATACCAAGGATGATAGAATTGACATGACTCCTACCACTCCCCTCTATCCTGCTTTGCTTGAATATTCACAGTGTACTCCTGAATATTCACAGTCTACTAACTCTCTGTCTGAATTTCCTTTCTTCTCCAAAAAAAGCCAAACATTTTTCTTATAAGAATAGAACAACCCCAAAATTGGAGATAATCCCCAAGTGACTTACACTCCTCAGACAAAAATGGAGCTCAGGGACATAGTTTAAAAATACCCTAAAATTAAGGAAGACTTTCAAAAGTTATCTAAAGGATTCAGGGTCTTAATTATAACTTATGACCCCATGATACTTGCTCTATACCAACTAATACACATGTGGGACCTCAGAAAGCCCAAAAATGTATAAAAGAGGCAGAATGTTATTCTCTTGAGAATGATATCAAGGACCTGACAAGCCCCACTTGGTCTATTTATGGCCCAGGCAAAATCCAAAAGATTGTAAATAATCATTTGAAAGCCATTCCCAAAGTGTTTCAGTTCATGGCAACCAACAACCTAGAATGACTTTCAGGCCTGCCTCAGGGCACTTTTCGAATCAATGACCCCTAAAACGCCAGCTTCCAAAAAATTGTTGCCATTCCTAGAAACAACCAGGACATTGAAAAATGCATTGTCCCCAGATATTTTGAGGAAAACCCCTAAAACAGGCTGCCCACCTTCTGATAATCTTTATGTTAACCACCAGGACTGAAGGTCCTCTGGGGGAAGCTCCAGTAAGTTTCTACCAGTTTTTCTTTGGCCTACTAATTAACAAGCTTCAAGCTGAAGTCTAACTAAGAAACAAGCAAAGTTGAAAAGACTGCCTATCAAATTAAATGGTCTCCAAAAGACAACTTTCAGACAATTAGGTAGCTATTTTGAAACTCTTTGAAAAAGAAATTTACATCCGTATAGGAAATCTCCATTTCTAAGGGTATTTCCCTCTTTGCACCTAAACCAGTAGAAGCTTTTACAATAGTAAAGATATTGGACTTAAGGTTTACATAACAAACCTTACCTTTGTTTAAGGTACTTCTCTGGTCATCTTGTCTTAATTCGACCTTTACATATGCCTTTCTTTTTCTTTTGGCAAATAACAGTGTTTAGATCTGAGTTCTACAAATTATTTATCTTGTTTCAACTAGGAAGTCATCCCTTTGAAAGTGCAAATTTAAGGTTGCCTAGCTAGCAATTTATTGGGGCAATGGAATAGGTGATTGAAAGAATGCCTAACATTCACATGCTGCAAAAATGGTTAATGGGAAATAACATGAGATAACAACTAGTTTTGTTTAATGTCTCATAGAACTTTCATGAATAGTTTAAACATAGTTATTAAAAATAAGTAAAATAGCTATAGATGTTTATAGATAAACTCTTCATAGTTTCAAAAATATGTTTGGTAATTTGAAACCTTAAAGTGAAATTAAGTAATAGATACTCATGAAATGTCTGAATCATTCTAAATAAGTTAAAATAGCAAACATTAATTATTAAGCATAAGTTTAAATTTATATACTTTAGTACTTTTTTTATATGATATAGAGAAGCAAAATATATTTGAGTTTCTTAATAAACGTTATTTTTTTCTATGAGTAAGTACATAGTTCTAGAAATTATGAGATGTATATTCATAAAATATTGCTATGTGACAAGCAGTTTACATTGTTTACTTTCTAGATTTTACAATAAATTATGGTTACTGAGAGTTTAAAATTCTAATTAATACATACTTAAAGTACTTAGAAATAAGGAAAACAAGTCTGTATGCGAAATGTACAGGGAAAGTAAGATGTGTTTTTGGTGAGAACATTTGTAAAAAGACATGGGGACCCATATTTTTAAAAAACAGCAATTTTCAGAGGTTATTTAAAGGTTGCTTCAAAATATGGATTTATGAAAGAAATATAAACAATAGAAATAGAATTATAAGGGAAAAAGTAAGTAGGAGAGATGTAGAACAAAATAATAACTATGAGGATATGTATTTGGGAAAGAAAGTTGAAAAGAGTATTTTCTCTTTTGCATATGAGATAATTTTGTGTGGTAAAAATGATCAGGGGAAAAGGAAAGTAAATTTTGTCCTAAGGTAGAAGGCCAAAATAATAAAAGAAAATATAGGACAAAAATAAAGTTTCAAGCAAGTTGTAGAAGAGTTATGGAAGATTAATCTTATGAAAGAAATTTTATGTATGATCAAGTTGGCTAAAATTTTACTAAAATTTTAGTAAAATTATTAATAAATTTTACTAAAAGTTGAGCAGTAGTATAAAAAGTACACTGATTCAATGCCAGAGTTCGCACCCCTGTGTTGGAACAATAGGGTTTTCTCAGAACATTCATCTGCTCTTAACAGAAAATTATGAGAGGTTTTACTTTAGCTTTTAGGTAACTAGCCTAGGGAACAGAAATTCCATATTTATCACAATAGTTTCTTTTGCTTTGTGCCTTTGAAATATTTTCTCTTTGGTTTTATTTCATAGTGAGCTGTGATTTTTACTCTGATCAAGTGTTTTAAACATTTAATGTCTGACAAATTTCTCAAAATTCAAAATTCAGTATTTTTGAGTTAGAATTAACTTTGAGATGTTCCTGAGGGCCCTGGAACTTCTCAGAGGATGTGTAAAAGAGATATGAAACCAAATGGGCTTATCTGATTATCTGATGTGTTAAATTATACGAGAAGCATTGCCAACATAAGGAATGATTACTAACCTTCTTTGAGTTATATTTCTATGGATATGTTACTAATGCATTCTAAAATTGTACACAGTTCGTAGAAATCTGATGTGTCTTTGTATAAATGCTGTGAGTAATAACTTTGATTATTTTAAATTGTTGTATGTCACAGAAATAACAAAATGTCCTTGTCAATTGAATAACTTTCATCAGGTTTTTAAGCATGGCTATTTTATGTCTTGATGTCCACAGTTAATTGTTTTATTCTGACGCCTTTCTGAAAGCTTCTTGCAAGCAATTTTAATCCTAAAGCATTATGTCTTCAAAGAGGTTCATGGAAAGAATGAAAAGAACTCTGATAAGTACACATTTCTAATAACTCTGAGTTCATAATTTTGGACTGAATTTTCATTGAAAACTCTAATGAAGAAACTGATAAGTTTGTGAAACTGCTAACCAAGATCAGAGCAAGAATTAATTATATGAGACTGAATGAATTGATTAAAAAGAATTATGGATTTTTAAGTCTTCTTTATTTGAAACTGCTTGTTGTTTTAAAAAGCATTTTTAAATTGACATAATAATTTTACATATTGATGGGGTACATAATGATGTTGTGATATATATAATGTGTAGTAATCAGATCAGGGTAATTATATATCCATCATCTCAAACATTTATCATTTCTTTATGCATGTTCTGTATTGGGAGCATTCAGTATCCTCCTTCTTGTTATCTGAAACTATATAATAGTCATACTGCAGTGCTACAGAACACTAGAAGTTATTCCTGCTATCTGGTTGTAATTTTGTATCTTTTAACACATTTCTCTCTATACCCCACCTTGCTCGTTCTTTTAAAGTTTTGTATTTTAGATTTAAGAAAACCGTTTTTCCTTTCATGTTATCTATAGCTTACAACAATTTGGTAGAGCATACTTTTGTAAACAAAAACTTGAAACATTTGTTTATCTTAAGAAACTGTGAGTATTCTCATTTTTGTGGCAATATAGTTATTTGCATAAGTTCAATAAGAATCTGCTCTCCTTTAACAGGATACAATCAGAAACATTCATTATGTTACCAAGGCGCTGAGTAAAATGTCATATTTGAAAGCCTGCACAGAATGCTTGGCTTTAAGGGTTCCCAGCCTTACAGTGAATGAGCAAAATGTTGTCACTTTCTGACAGGCCCAGGAACCTCAATGTATTAGATACATCAGGCAAAGTCTAATGTCTGCCTTGGTTTGGCTTCAAATCTTCAAGAGGTTTTCAAAAGACTAATTTGAGGTTCCCTGTCAAAATTTCCAGCAAAGCAAATTTAAATGGAGCCCATGTGATTATTCCTGCTGTACTTATGTAAATTATCAGGCAAATTGGTCTTACCATGATTATCTTCAATAGAAATTGGGGTGACTGTAAAGAGAAAAATTGTTTCAAGAGAAAATTGTAGTATTCATGTTATTAGAATATTGCACTGTTCATTGGTTTTGAGTTTTTATTTTCTACCTATAGACTAGACTGGATTTTGAATTCTAGTTTTCTCTAATATCTGGCTACAACTCTCCAAACAAAAATGAAAACTCCAAGTTTCTGAAGGCTCTATCAGCTGAAGTTGGATAACTTGAAGTAAATTTCAAAGGATAAGTCTCATGCCTGCTGCATGGGCTACACAGAGAGTTCACCAGAATACCCAATGCCACAACTAGAAACATTCAAATTGCAAACCAGGACTACACTTTGTTGTACTGTTGATTTCATGCTGTAGACAGCTTTTCCCAAGATCGTCAGGTAAAGACTCTCTATCATAATAAGACTCTTAACCCTCTTAATTTTTCCTTATGCCTACCTCTTTCAATTGGCAAGATAATGCTGTTGGCAGCAGCGGGCCATCTGGAGCGGCCACTGGTTGCCACACCAGCTGCTGCAGGGAGGGCATGGGGAGAAGGTGGACAGCCCCCACGCAGCCCACCACCCTGGAGGCCACCATGATGGGTCCAGGCTGGGTCACCCACCAGAGGGGAAGCAGCATGGAGGGGGAGCAGTGCAACTGGGCAGAGAGGGATCCCAGGTGGAGCTGGGCCCAGGGTGGTGCTGGCTTGCACATGGAGTGCTGGACTGGGAGGCAGAGCTGGGGCCACACTTTGGAGGCCCAGGGCTGGAAGTGGCAGCACTGCCCACTTCTAGGACCCAGCCAATGGCACAACCACTGCACCCACCCCTCCGAGGGTCAGTATCCCTTGGAGGCATAGGATCCAGGCTGGTAGAATGAGCTGAGCACAGCCTGCCAGACTGAGTGGGCAGAATGGGCCCAGCGAACCCAAGCAAAACTCAAGTAAAGGTGCCACAATCCACAGGTTTCTTGTCAGAAAAGTGACACCCCAAAGATCCTGTAACAATGCTGTAGTTAAAATTTCACTATCAGTAGCTTCTGCAGGTAACTTGTAGTCCTTGCTTTAATTTAACCCAGTCGTTGTCATTGCCTGCTAGATTACCTACTAATTAAACAGAGAAGAATCCGTGCACTTGATGACACTTCTTGTTGCACACAGATAAATACATTGAGTATTGTAGAGCAGACTTCTTGGTTAAAATGGGTAGATGCCTTGTCTGTCTGTTCTACTTTAGTTGTTGCAGTTTATGGGTAACCTGACTAATGAATATACTACAAGCTTTTGGTATTATCTTCCTGATAGTCACAATGGTAGTCTCCCTGGTGAACTGTATCTGCTCAAAAAGTTTTTAATGTTTCCATACAGCCATCTGTCAAAAGTCAAATGATATCTTTGGCTGGAACAAAAACTCAAAGAAACACATTAGAATGAGGAGGACACCAAAACATTTAAACGGAATTCACAGACTAAACCCCAAATTATGGTAACTGAGAGTAGTGCTGATGCTCTAAGTTTTGGTTGTTTTCACATAGATGATTAGTTAACATCACCTAGGTGACCTCTTATAATTTCTCACCTAGGAGAGACCATGACCAAAAAGGGGACATTTTCAAATAAAATTATAAGAGGTCATTTTTATGGATTAAGCTTCTGCACTAGGCCCCAACAGATCAGACTAAAATCAAAATGATGTCACCCATGCCAAAGTTCCATGTCACCGAACCCAAACTAAGTTGTTATCTGACCTTCTGAGAAATCAAGGAAAAGGGATAATAGTCATTTTCCCAAACAGGTCAGTTTAAATCCCAAATCAGCATCAGGATGAAGCTCCTCTGCTTTGATCCCTACACAGGAAAGTAGCTTAAAGTAATCTGATGTGAACTAATCAGTTGTTTTTCTACTATTCTTTCTTCCTGTCCTTGTCTTACAAAAGAAAGTTTCTTTGGAACAATTAATACTCTTAGTTCTTTGCTTTTGCTTTCTTCAGTCCTTCTCTGTTCATAAAGCCAATGTCTTTTGTTCAGTTCATTGGAACACTTATTCTATTTTATGAAATAAAGTGTTGCCTGATTCTAGAATCACAAATAAAGTCAACTGCAATCATTAAACTAAATTTGTTGTAATTTTGTCTTTTGACAGTACAGAGTAGGCAAACCACTTCGTGGTATGATTTGAGAGACCCACGGAAGGTTTGCCTTTGCAAAGTTTCTTCTTGCCAAACCTGTCAAAGTCCCCAAAATTACATACTTAGGAAGTCATTTGTATGATTTAAAGTACTATTTGCGGACAGTTCTCCTTCAAATCTGACCATCTTTCCTCGGGCAACAAGAAAACGTTTATTTTGTTTCTGTTCTGTTTCGTACACTGTATATTTTACTCTATACTTCTTAAACAGTGAACACATAACCTTTGGAGGAAGGGGAAGCAATAAAATGGTCTTTTTGGACCTTTAGTTTTACTTCTAGATTTAGGAGAAAGCAATGAAGTAATTTAACTAATATATAGTTTAAAACGTTATTATTGTTTCCAACAAATAAAATACAACACCAAAAAGAAAGTAATCTGAATGAATTTTAAAGATGAAGCATGAACATGAGCCTTCAAGGTCATTTTCCACTGAGACCAATTTGGTCTGGGTACTCAGCCCCCTGAGGAATATAAGATCAATCTTGTTATAGTTAGATAGTCTAATCTGTCATAACTAATAGACCCAAAATCAAAATACCTCAACTACAAGAAAAGTTTACTTTTTGTTCACATCAGAGAGTAAAGTGGATATTTTTGGTCAGTTGGTGGCTTTTCTCCATGTGGTGATTAAGATATCCAGGTTGCCTCCAGCTCACAATTCCATTATCCCCTGTACCAGTGTTTCTCAAATGTTAATAAGCATTTAAATTTCCTGTCGATCTTGTTAAAATGCAAATTGTGATTCAATAGCTGTGGGTGGGGGCTGAAATTCTGTATTTCTAATGAGTTCCCTGGGGGATCAAATACTGCTAGTCTCAGGAATGCACTTGAGAAGCAAGGCTATGGAGCAATGTTTATCAAACCTGATTGTGGATTACAATGGCCTGGGGAACTTTCAAAGAATCCATTTTAATGACATAATTTATAAACAATAAAATTCACCCATGCAAAATGTACATGGCCATGAGTCTTGAAAAATGTATTTACCCATGTAATTTTTACCATAATGAAGATATGGATAATTTTCATCATCACAAAAACTGCTTTTGTGTTCCCATGTAGTCAATGCCCCTCACCTCCACTCCCAAGCAATAATTGATGTACTTTCTATCATTATAGATTACTTTGAATTTTCCATTATTTTACATTTATAGAATGACATATTCCTGGCTTCATTAACTCAGCATAACATTTTTGAGATTTATCCATGTCATTTTATGTATTAGTAATTTGTTCTTTTCAATTACTGAGTTGTGTTCCATTGTACCTACATATCCAATGATGGAAAGTTTAGTTGTTTCCAGTTTTTGTGATTGTGAATAAAGTCACTTTAACATTCATGTACAATAGTTTGAATTGAACATGTTTTCATTTTCTTGAGTAATTATCTAGAAGTGGTCTTGTTAGGTTATATGGTTGATATATGTTTAACCTAAAAGTTAAACAATGTTTTCTAAAGTGGTTACTGTCATGAGCATCCGTGTGAAGAGACCACCAAACAGGCTTTGTGTGAGCAACAAAGCTTTTTAATCACCTGGGTGCAGGTGGGCTGAGTCCGAAAAGAGAGTCAATGAATGGTGATAAGGGTGGGGCCGTTTTATAGGATTTGGGTAGGTAGAGGAAAATTACAGTCAAAGTGGGGTTGTTGGCCGGGCGCGGTGGCTCAAGCCTGTAATCCCAGCACTTTGGGAGGCCGAGACGGGCGGATCGCGAGGTCAGGAGATCAAGACCATCCTGGCTAACATGGTGAAACCCCGTCTTTACTAAAAAAATACAAAAAATTAGCCGGGCGAGGTGGCTGGCGCCTGTAGTCCCAGCTACTTGGGAGGCTGAGGCAGGAGAATGGCGTGAACCTGGGAGGCGGAGCTTGCAGTGAGCTGAGATCTGGCCACTGCACTCCAGCTTGGGCGACAAAGCAAGACTCCGTCTCCAAAAAAAAAAAAAAAGTGGGGTTGTTCTCTGGCGGACAGGAGTGAGGGTCACAAGGTGCTCACTAGGGGAGCTTTTTGAGCCCAGATGAGCCAGAAAAAGGAATTTCACAAGGTAATGTCGTCACTTAAGGCAAGGACTGGCCATTTTCACTTCTTTTGTGGTGGAATGTCATCAATTAAGGCAGGGGCAGGGCATTTTTACTTCTGTGATTCTTCAGTTACTTCGGGCCATCTGGATGTATGTGTGCAAGTCACAGGGGATGCAATGACTTGGCTCTGGCTCAGAGGCCTGACATTCCTGCCTTCTTATATTAATAAGAAAAATAAAACAAAATAGTGTTGAAGTGTTGAGGCGGTGAAAATTTTTGGGGGGTGGTATGGAGAGATAATGGGCAATGTTTCTCAGGGCTGCTTCGAGTGGGATTAGGGGCAGCGTGGGAACCTAGAGTGGGAGAGATGAAGCTGAAGGAAGATTTTGGGGTAAGGGGTGATATTGTGGGGTTGTTAGAAGAAACATTTGTCATATAGAATGATTGGTGGTGGCCTGGATGCGGTTTTGTATGAATTGAAAAACTAAACAGAAGACACAAGGTCTGAATAAGAGAAAGAGAAAAACAGGTATTAAAGGACTAAGGAATGGGAGGACCCAGAACATCCAATTAGAGTGTCTAAGTAGATTCAGCATAGCCTTGCCAGCAAAGATTATTTATTTACTTTAAGAGGGAATTTAGAGTGGCAGTTTGGGATAGCACCAGAAGATATCAGCTGTGATGGCTTGGAGAAACAGTGTAAATCAGCAGTGTAAACATGAGCAGGGCATTTATGAGTAGTTGAGAATGGTGAATAGGAGTACGACTAGACAGAAGATAGTAGGGATGACAAGGTTTTTGGGGTGCAGTCCAAGTTGGGCTGGTGTCTGGAATGAGACTGGGACCTAATAAAAAGGAGTGTCCACACAGAAGCTCAAATGGGCTGTAATCTGTAGCATTCCAAGGACAGGCCTGAATTCTGAGAAGGGAAAGTGGTAAAAGTATTGTCTAGTCCTTTTTAAGTTGGTGACTGAGCTTGGTGAGGTGTGTTTTTAAAAGACCATTAGTCCATTCTACCTTTCGTGAAGATTGAGGATGGTAAAGGATATAAAGGTTTCACTGAATACCGAGAGCCTGAGAAACTGCTTGGGTGATTTGACTGTTAAAGGCTGGTCGATGTCAGACTGTACAGAGGTGGGAAGGCCAAACCAAGGAATTAAGTCTTACAGAAGGGAAGAAATGACTGCGATGGGCTTCTCAGACCCTGTGGGAAAGGCCTCTATCAATCCAGTGAAAGTGTCTACGCAGACTAAGAGATATTTTAGTTTTCTGACTCGGGGTATGTGAGTAAAGTCAATTTGCCAGTCCTGGGCAGGGGCAAATCCCCGAGCTTGATGTGTAGGAAAGGGAGGGGACCTGAACAATCCCTGAGGAGTAGTAGAATAGCAGATGGAACACTGAGAAGTGTTTGGGTGAAGGAGAAAGGACAAGATGGAGGAAGGTGAACAAGAAGGCATAATCCATGTTGCTTCCGGGTTCTTCCTCACCAACTTTCCCGTGCGTGGGAAAATGCAGCCCGCCCCGGGAAGATGCAGATCAAACAAGCATGCACCAGGTGACATCAATCGGAAGAGATAGAAACTTACCCGGCCACACCTACGGAGATGCCCCTATCATGCCCTTATCCCGCCCACTGCCCTCCCCCTTCCAGTACCAATGCATAAAAGTCTGCCACTGACAGGAGCCAGTGTGACTTCTTGAGCTCCCCCATTCGTGGACCGGAGAACATCACCCGAGAGCGCTGGCATGACTTCCCTGGTCCCCCACACCTGAGGACCAGAGAACCTCGCCCGAGAGTGTGTGCATATTTGCAATAAAAGACTGCCACTTTCTTACGTACTTTGGCCTCATGTTTAATTACTTAGCTCTCCTAAATTAAGTTAAATTAAATTAAATTAAATTAAAATGGTGCTGAAACCCGACCCGGGAGGAGACCCTTCCTCAACATCCCCTAGGGATCTGAGGAACCTCCTCCCCAGCAAACCAGCTCCCAAACCAACCAGCCACCAACACCGAACAAGTGTTCCAGCTTTCCCCTGGTGCCGCTCTGAGAATTTCTTCTTCGGTGAGTACTCCCCTTTGTTAACCATCTCCATCTGTTTCCGTGTCCTTGGCATAGAGTCGTACGTACGCCCAAGGACGTAGCCACCCTGTGGCGCAGTGAGATCTTCAACTCGGAGACGTCCATCTTGAAGTTCCTTAATTCTCCATTAGTGGCTCCAGGAGCCCCCGGTCTCCAGCAGCGGCAAAGGACGCTTTGCCACTACATGAGGTCGGTTTCCGTTTCTGGTGGTTAAACAATGGGAACCTCACAATCCAAAATCCCTAGGAACACCCCCTTAGGGTGTCTCCTCCAAAACTTGGAAGCCTTAGATTTAGCTCAAGATTTAAAACGAAAGCAGCTAATTTTCCTCTCCACTGTGGCATGGCCGCAGTATAAATTAGACAACCAATCACAATGGCCACCAGACGGCACACTTGACTATAACATTCTACTAGATCTCTCTAATTTCTGCCAAAGGCTTGGAAAGTGGTCAGAGATTATCTATGTCCAAGGCTTTTGGGACTTGCGCTCTCGCCCAGACCTGTGCGCCTAGTGTTCAATGGCCCAGGTCTTGTTAGTTAAAACCCAGCCCTCGGCCCCCACACCACAAGCAGAGGAAGATTCTACTTCTATCTCAGACGAGGTTGATGGCGGGGCACCTCCCTCCCGACTTTCCAACCCCTCTCCCTATGCTCCTCCCACCGCCCCTCCCTCAGCCACTCCTCTTACCTCTCCCATTTCCGCCCACACTCGCTCCAAGACCATGGTAGTGGGCCCCACTAGTCAGCCCTCTACCAGTCAGCCTGCCCCAACCCCCTCTGCCGGTCAGCCGGTCTCAACCTACCTGACTGGTCAGTCTGTTTCAACCTCCCCTGTTAGTTTGTTGGCCCCCCTCCGAGAGGTCGCCGGAGCCAAAGGCCTAGTTAGAGTCCATGTCCCTTTTTCCTTGGCAGACCTTTCCAAGATTGAAAAACGGCTCGGCAATTTCTCTGCTAACCCCATCCTATATTCCAAGGAGTTTCGATACCTATGTCAGGCATATGATCTAATCTGGCATGACATACAGGTCATTTTGTCCTCCTCCCTTAACCCAGAGGAAAGAGAGCGTATTCTTGCAGCCGCCAGGCAACATGCAGATCAATGGCATTTAACTGACGCCACTGTCCCGTTAGGAGAGATGGCTGTCCCGTCCATAGAACCAGATTGAGACTACCAACCATGCAGCCCGGCTGCCATAGGAGAGACATTATGGTTCAATGTCTCTTGGCCGGTATGCAGGCAGCCTCTAACAAAGTGGCCAATTTTGATAAACTAAAGGAAACCATCCACCACTCAGATGAGAACCCGGCTTCCTTCCTAAATCACCTTACAGAGGCACTAGCCCAATTTACTCGGCTAGACCCCACCTCCCCAGCCGGAGCAGCTGTCCTAGCCTCCTATTTTATCTCCCAGTCAGCCTCAGATATTCGAAAAAAGCTAAAAAATGTTGAAGATGGGCCTCAAACTCCCATACAGGACTTAGTAAAATTGGCCTTTAAAGTTTTTAACTCCAGAGAAGAAGCAGCTGAGGCCGCAGAGCTAGACAAGGAGAAAAGAAGGGCTGTGCTTCAGGCGCAAGCTCTAGTGGCTGCCCTCCAACCAGCGTTGCCCACTCTGCTGGCAGGGAAGACACAGGGCAAGTCTCCTAAGGGCGCTTGTTTCAGATGCAGAGACCCCAAGCATTGGGCTGATAAGTGCCCTCAGGCAAAGGGGAGTCTACCGTCCAATCCTTGTTTCAAGTGTGGCACAACTGGGCATTAGGAAAAACGGTGTCCAAATCCTCGCCTGCCTACCACGCCGTGCCCAACCTGCCAACAGGAAGGACACTGGAAGTCTGATTGCCCCACCAGCAGGGCAGGCATTGCGCCTCAATGTGGTGCCTCTCCTCAAGGGTTGGAAGGCTCCTTCCAGCTCCTACACCTGGATGACGACTGACGGTGCCCACTCTCGGAGACCCCTGTCACCCTCGCCGAGCCTAGGGTAACTCTACAGGTAGCAGGTAAGCCAATTTCTTTTCTCATCAATACGGAGGCTACCTATTCTGTTTTGACAACCTATGGAGGTCCTAGCCAGCCATCCACTATCTCAGTAGTTAGGGTAGATGGTAAACCGTCTAACCCTCGCCAGACCCCAATGTTAAATTACTGCCTGAACTATGCATGCTTTGCCCACTCTTTCCTCATCATGCCCTCTTGTCCCACCCCCTCTTGGGACGAGACATCTTAACCTAACTCAAAACATCTATTCCCCTTCCCTTTCTCCAGGTGACCAGGTTCTACTCAAGGATCAACACCCTTCTCAAATTTTCCCGCTTCCTCACCATTCTTCATCTTAACTTAACTGACTTTTCCCTCATAAACCCCATAGACACCCTCCTTCCCGACCCATCCCCCTACCAGTAGGTTTCCCAACTTTTTACTCTCATAGAAGACCTAGCTTGGCAAGGTGCTCTTTGTGATTTCCTAATTTCCACACTAATCCTCTGCCTTATGTTATGTCTTGCTCCCATTCTAATAAAATTTCTCCGAGCCAGGGTCCAAGAGATCACCCGAGTCACCTTCAACCAAATGCTCCTGCATCCCTACACCCAACTGCAAACCTCAGACCCTAACTATGCCCCCTAACAGCAGGAAGCAGCCAGACAGACAACGGCGCCCCAAATTCTTATAATCAATAAGAGGTTGGACTGTTTGGGTGAAGGAGAAAGGACAAGATGGAGGAAGGTGAACAAGAAGGCATAGTCCATGTTGCTTCCGGGTTCTTCCTCACCAACTTTCCCGCCCGCGGGAAAATGCAGCCCGCCCCGGAAAGATGCAGATCAACCGAGCATGCACCAGGTGACATCAGTCGGAAGAGATAGAAACTTACCCGGCCACGCCTACGGAGATGCCCCTATCACGCCCTTATCCCGCCCACTGCCCTCCCCCTTCCAGTACCAATGCATAAAAGTCTGCCACTGGCAGGAGCCAGTGTGACTTCTTCAGCCCCCGCATTCGTGGACCGGAGAACATCACCCGAGAGCGCCGGCGCGACTTCCCTGGCCCCCCACACCTGAGGACCAGAGAACCTCACCCGAGAGTGTGTGCATATTTGCAATAAAAGACTGCCACTTTCTTACGTACTTTGGCCTCATGTTTAATTACTTAGCTCTCCTAAATTAAGTTACATTAAATTAAATTAAATTAAAACAAGAAGTTATTTCCTTGAGGATAGATTTCTAGGATGGAAAGGAAATGAGAGTTTCTAAGAGACAGGCTAGCAGCTTGTAACCTAGATGGAAGAGGTTATGAAATGATGACAGAATAAAATGGGCCTGTGAGGCTGGAAGGAGATACTTTCCTTGGTCTAAAAACCATTTGCATTGTGTGGGAAGAGATTGATAGGTGGACGTTTCAGCAGGGGAGTAGGTGGGAGTGGCCGATGTAAAGGAGGAAAACTGCTGTGAGGGATAGAAGTTGGAATGCTAGCTGCTTTTTAAGCTATCTTATCAGCATAAACGTTGTCCTGAGTGATGGTCAGGGGAAGAAAATAGATTTTGGAAGTTATGAGAACTGTAGAGAGTTGAGCATAATTTGTGATTTTTAGGGCCTCTAATAGTATTAAAGCAGTGGCAGCCGCTGCACACAGACATGAGGGCTAGGCTAAAACAATAAGGTCAAATTGTTTGGACAGAAAGGCTACAGGATGCAGTTCCAGTTCTTGTGTACGAATTCTGACCACACTAACCATGCCTAGGAAGGAAAGGAGTTGTTGTTTTGTAGAAGGGATTGGGGTTTGGGAGATTAGCAGGACACAATCAGCAGGCAGAGCATGTGTGCTTTTATGAGAGTTATGCTGAGATGGGTAACAGATGAGGAAGAAATTTGGGCTTGACTGAAATAATGGGGGTTGTCTGTGAAGCCTTGCGGCAGTACAGCCTAGGTAATTCACTGAGCCTGATGGGTGTCAGGGTCAGTCCAAGTGAAAGTGAAGAGAGGCTGGGATGAAGGGTGTAAAGGAATAGTAAAGAAAGTAAGTTTGAGATCCAGAACAGAATGATGGGTTGTGGAGGGAAGCATTGAGGATAGGAGAGTATATGGTTTTGGCACTACAGGGTGGATAGGCAAAACAATTTGGTTGATATGGTACAGATCTTGAACTAACCTGTAAGCCTTGTCTGGTTTTAGGACAGGTAAAATGGGGGAATTGTAAGGGGAGTTTACAGGTTTTAAAAGACCATGCTGTAGCAGGTGAGTGATAACAGGCTTTAATCCTTTTAAAGCGTGCTGTGGGATGGGATATTGGCATTGAGTGGGGTAAGGGTGATTAGGTTTTAATGAGATGGTAAGGGGTGCATGATCGGTCACCAATGAGGGAGTAGAGGTATCCTATACTTGTGGGTTAAGGTGGGGGGATACGAGAGGAAGATGCAAAGGAGGCTTTGGGTTGGGGAGAACGGCAGCAATGAGATGTGGCTGTAGTCCAGGAATAGTCAGGGAAGCAGATAATTTAGTTAAAATGTCTTGGCCTAATAAGGGAGCTAGGCAGGTGGGGATAAGTAAAAAGGAATGCATAAAAGAATGTTGTCCAAGTTGGCACCAGAATTGGGGAGTTTTAAGAGGTTTAGAAGCCTGGCTGTCAATACCCACAACAGTTATGGAGGCAAGGGAAACAGGCCCTTGAAAACACGGTAATGTGGAGTGGGTAGCCTCCGTACTAAGAAGGGGGCAGACTTACCCTGCACTGTAAGAGTTAGCCAAAGCGTCTGTGATGGTCCAGGAGGCTTCCGAGGTGAAGGGGCAGTGTCAGTCTTTAGCCGCTAAGCTGAGAAGGTCTGGGAAGGAGTCAGTCAGAGAGCCTTGGGCCAGAGTTCCAGGGGCTCTGGGAGTGGGTGAGTTGGATAGTCTGATTTCCAGTGGGGTCCTGCACAGATGGGACACGGCTTAGGAGGAATCCTGGGCTGCAGGCATTCCTTGGCCCAGTGGCCATATTTCTGGCACTTGCTACAAGCTCCTGGGGGAGGAGGTTCTGGAGGAACCTCTGGCAGCTGCGGTTCAGGTGTTTGGAGTTGTGTGCTAGAGATGTGGCTGGGGTTTGTCTCACAGTGGAGGCAAGGAATTGCAACTCAGAAGTAAGTTATTTCTTGGCTGCCTCTACTCTATTATTGTACACCTTGAAGGCGAGGTTCATTAAGTCCTGTTGTGGGGTTTGAGGGCCAGAATTTAATTTTTGGAGCTTTATTTAATGTCTGTAGTGGGTTGCATAATAAAACGTATATTGAGAATAAGATGGCCTTTTGACATTTTAGGGTCTAGGGCTGTAAAGCTTCTCAGGGTTGCTGCTAAATGGGCCATGAGCTGGGCTGGGTTTTTCATATTTGATGAAAAAGAGCCTAAACACTAACTGATTTGGGAGAGGTTGGATAAAGAAAAAGGAGCATTAACCTTGACTATGCCTTTAGCTCCAGCCACCTTTTAAAGAGGAAATTGCTGGGCAGGTGGGGGAGGGCTAGTTGCAGAACGAAACTGTAAGCCACACCAGGTGTGAGTAGGGGAGGTGATAAAAGGATTATAGGGTGGGGGAGTGGAGGCTGAGGAAAAATTGGGACCTAGCTTGACCTGGTGATGAGGGGAGAGGTCAGATGGGTCTGTAGAAAAAGATTAGAAAGACTCAGCGATGCTTGGGGGTGGGACTGAGGGGACAGATGGGGGGGGGGAAGAAGGAAGATTTGGGACGAGTTGCATTGGGAACAGAGACTAGGGAGGGACCGATGTGTAAAAAAATGCCTGGACTTCAGGCACCTCAGACTGTTTGCCTATTTTACGACAAGAATTATTTAGATCTTGTAGGATGGAAAAATAAAAAAATGCCATTTTCTGGCTATTTGGAACCAGTGTCAAGTTTGTATTGGGGCCAAGCAGTGTTGCAGAAGAAGATAAGGCATTTAGGTTTTAGGTCCTGTGTGAGTTGAAGAAGTTTTAAGTTCTTAAGAACACAGGCTAAGGGAGAAGAAGGAGGAATGGAGGGTGGAAGGTTGCCCATAATGAAGGAGGCAAGCCCAGAGAAAAGAGAGAGTAGAGACATGGAGAGAAGGGGTTTGGGGGTTCTCACCCTCCAGAAAAGCAGGAAAGGGGTCCAGGCATGGAGACAAGGGGTTGGGGCACAGAGATAAGAGGTTGGGGCATGGAAATAAGGGGTTGGGATGCAGAAATAAGAGGTCAGGATGTGGAAATAAGGGGTTGGGAGGTTCTTTGCCCCCAGAAAAGCAGAGAAGGGGTAGAGACAGGGAGAGAAGGGGTCAGGGTTCTTGCCCCTTCCCCAGAAAAGCAGGACTTGCTACTAAGGGTGAAGGACCAAGGTAGGCGTCCCTGCGTGGTCAGACACCTCTGAAACGTGGGTGAATAAGCAGAGAGGCATCCCCGCAATGATTAAACACCAAGTTAAGGTTGTCTTCCCAAGTCCATGACCGGCACTGGAGTTTTGGGTCCGTGGATAAAACGTGTCTCTTTTGTCTCTACCAGAAAATGAAAGGACCTGAAATTAAGAGAAGGGAGAGATTGAAGGGTGACGCCTAGATTGAAAGGAGAAAGAGGTTGAGAGATAGTGAGAGAGGTTGGAGAAGAGAGTAAAAAGAGGCCGCTTACCTGATTTAAAATTGGTGAGATGTTCCTTGGGCTGGTGGGTCTGCGGACCCGAGGTCGTAGGCAGATATTTCTCACGGAGCAAAGAGCAGGAGGACAGGGGATTGATTTCCTAAGGGAGGTCCCCCGATCCGAGTCACGACACCAAAATGTCATGCGCGTCCATGTGAAGAGACCACCAAACAGGCTTTGTGTGAACAATAAAGCTTTTTAATCACCTGGGTGCAGGTGGGCTGAGTCTGAAAAGAGAGTCAGCAAAGGGAGATAAGGGTGGAGCCATTTTATAGGATTTGGGTAGGTAAAGGAAAATTACAGTCAAAGGGGGGCTGTTCTTTTGTGGGCAGGAGTGAGGGTCACAAGGTGCTCAGTGGGGGAGTTTTTGAGCCAGGATGAGCCAGAAAAAGGAATTTCACAAGATAGTGTCATCACTTAAGGCAAGGATTGGCCATTTTCACTTCTTCTGTGGTGGAATGTCATCAGTTAAGGCAGGGGCAGGGCATTTTCACTTCTTCTGTGATTCTTCAGTTACTTCAGGCCATCTGGGTGTATATGTGCAAGTCACAGGGGATGCGATGACTTGGCTTGGGCTCAGAGGCCTGACAGTTACACCATTTTACATTTCTACTGGCAATGTAGGAGATTGTAGGTGGCTCTAAATCCTCACTAACATTTAGATCTCTCAAGCTTTATAATTTTAGGCATTTTTATGGTGGTGCGGTAGCATTTCATTGTGGTTTTTAATTTGCATTTCCCTAATAACTAATGATGCTAAACATATTCTTATGTTCTTTTTGATTATATATTTATAGGCCATTTGAACACATTCTTTACAAAATATCTGTTCAAATATTTTCCCTTTTTAAATGAGTTGCTTCTCTCCTTATTAATTCATAAAGTTTCTTAATATACTCTCGATAGAGGGGTTTTTTTGTCAGATACATGTACTGCAAATATTTTTGTCAGACATGTGTATTATGAATACTATGGCTTGTGGAGTCATCAATTTTTTAATTATTTTTTTGTCATGAGCAGCAGTTTTAAAATTAGATGAAGCCTAATTCATAAATACTTTTGTTTATGGTTATTGTTTCTCTATGTCTGAAAACACTGCCTCTGCCCAAGTAATGAATATATTTGTTCTCCCATATGTTCTTCTAGAAATTGTATAGTTTTCACTTTTATATTTTGATGAATATCCATGTTCTCCAGCACAATTTTTTTAAAAGAATTTTTCCAATTTATTTAGTTTGTCACTTTTGCATTTTAAGAGCTCACTCCACAACAGACTGCACACTGTCCTGGGGCCTAGCAGTGCCAATGCTGAGAAAGAGGGTGAAACATGAGCTGCCACTGCTGGAGGAGAGGTGGGAATTAGGCTTAGACTGCAACCCTCATGGCTGAGGTGCAGTCAGGGCATGGGCTGCTGCCATTGAGGCTGAGGCACAAGTGAGGCATAGAACAGTGCCACCACAGCTGAAGTGTGAGGAGGGTACAGCCTGCTGCAACTGAGTCTAAGGTGTGAGCGGGATGTTGGATGCCACTGCCATGGCTGAGGTGAGAGTAACGCACATTTTCCCCATCTAGCAGCCTAGGCTGCTACCAATGAAAGTGGATGCACCCTCCCCAGTGACAGGGACACAACATGACCATTGCTGCCCCCAACCTGAGCTTTACTGTGGTAGCCTGGGAATCGCCCTGTCCCTGTCTACCACAAAGGGTACCTGTACACACCACTGGGGATCTTGAGGACAAGCCTGCATGGCCCAGCTTCAAACCCACTGCCATGACAGAGCACACAGTCTGGAGGCTTGGTGATTGTTCAGTTCAGTGCACAACCATTGGCACCTGAGCACTCCTCCTGGGAGCCTGAGGTTGGGCCTACTCACCCTGCCACTGCTACCACAACTGGTACCTAACTAAACATGTAACTTGCAGGCCTGCAGATTACATTGCAGTGGCCTGACCATTACAGCCACTGCTAGCACCAGCATGCGCTGCTCAGGAACCAGAGGGTCATCTCTGCCATTGCTACTGCCATTGTTTACACCAGACTAGCTGGCCAGGTGCCTAAGTATTCCCACTTGTCTGGTCCTCTGCTACCAGTACTGGCATTTAGCAAGCCACCTGGAATCCCAAGAATAGGTTTTTGTAGACCCCCTGACACTGGTGCCAGTGTACCTTACCCTGGAGCTCAAGGACAAACATGTTCCATTCACCCCTGCCATGACTAGGGCCCAAAGACTGTTCCACCTGGAATGACAGTCCAGAGCAAAATTTCACTACAACATCCACTAATAACCACCCTCTAAGCAACCAAAGAAATTACAAATACCACTGATACTGTTTACAGCTGAAGAAATCATAGAGACAACACTATTGCACACATCTTGAATCAATGCCAAAGTGCTGTACCCAACCAACATCATAGATACATCTTCAGAAAAAATCCTCTTCTACAAAAGTAAATACAAAAACTTGAAATAAGTGACTGTTACAACAGATGTACATATATCAATATAAGGACAGAGGAAGAATAAAAGGAAATTTGACACCTCCAAAGAAACACAATACATTTCCAGCAACAGATCCTAATCAAGAACAAATTTATGCAATCCTGGAGAAAGAATTCACAATATTGATTTTAAAGAAATTCAGTGAGTTATAAGAGGATATTTAAAAACAATACAAATAAATAAGAAAAAAATTCAGAATATGAATGAGAATTTGACCAAAGAATAAATACCATTAAATAGAACCAAATTCTGGAACTGAAGAATTCATTAACTGAAATACAAAATGCATTTACAAGCTTTGACAATAGACTAGATCAAGCAGCAGAAGAAAATATCTCAGAACTTGAGGACAGGCCTTTTAAAATAACCCATCAGACAAGAGTAAAAAAAAAATAAATAAATAACTACAAGCAAAGCCTATGTGACATGTGGAACATTATAAGATGAAAAAACATTCAAGTTTTCAGAGTCCCAGAAGGCAAAGAGAAAGCAAACAGTTTGGAAAATCAATTTGACAAAATATTAGATGAAAACTTCCCAAGTATTCCATGAAATTTAGTCATCCAGATACAGGAGGCCCTGACATTCCTAAACAGATGAAATGCAAAAAGGTTTTCTCCATGGCATATTATAGTCAAACTGTCTAAAGTAAAAGATGAAGAGATAATTCTTAAAACAGCATGAGTGACTAATCTAGTCACCCATAAAGGAACACCCATCAGACTAACAGCATACTTCTCAGAGGAAACCTTTTAGGCCAGGACATAGTTGAATGATACATTCAAAGAGCTGAAAGAAAAAAACACCCTGCTAGCCAGGGATACTATAGCTACCAAAATTATTGTTATAAATCAAGAAGAAATAAAGTCTTTCACAGAGAAGCTAAAGCTGAGGGAATTTGTCACCACTAGACTGGTCCTACAAGAAATTCTTAAGGAAGTCATATACCTGAGTGGAAGAAAGGTTATTTGCAATCATGAAAACAAACAAAAATATACAAACCACTGGTAGAGCAAACACACAAATGAGGAAAAGACTCAAATGTTACCACTAAAGACAACCACCAAACCACAATAGTAAACAATAAGCGAGAAAGAAAGAAAAAAAGAATAGACAAATAATGAGATATCATTTAATGAAATGACAGGAAGAAACCCTCACATAGCAACAATAACTGAATGTAAACAGATTAAACTTTCCACTTAAAAGATATAGACTGGCTGAATGGATAAGAACAATTACCCAATTACATGCTGCCTATAGGAAACTCATCTCACCTGTACAGAAACATGTACACTAAAAATAGGATGCAAAAAGTTATTTCATGCAAACAGAAACCAAATACAGGCAAGAGTAACCATACTTATGTCAGATAAACTAGACTTTAAGTCAAACATTGTCAAAAAAAAAAAAAAAAAAGACAAATAAGGTCATTATATAATGATAAAGGGATCAATTCAGCAAGAGAAATAAAAATTCCAAACATATATTCACCCAACTCAGGAGAACACACATATATAAAGCAAATATTATTAAATGTAAAAGGAGAGATGGAATTCTGCTTAATAATAGCTGGGGATGTCAACATGCCACTCTCAGCATTAGAGAGATCATCAACAGAAAATTAACAAAGAAACATTGGATTTAAACTGTATCTTAGAACAAATGAACCTAACAGACATTTGTAGAATATGTATCCAACATCTACAGAATACACATTCTTCTCATCACACAAAACAGTCTCCAGTATAAACCATATTTTAGTACACAAAACAAGTCTCAACAAAATTTTAAAACTCAAAATCATATCAAGTATCTTCTGAGATCAAAATGGAATAAAACTAGAAATCATTAACAAGAGGAACTTTGGAAACTGTGACGTACATGAAAGTTAAACAACATACTCCTGAATGACCATAGTGTCAAGGAAGAAATAAAGGAGAGAATAAAAAAAGTTTCCTGAAATGAATGAAAATGAAAACACAACATAAGCATATGGGATACAGCAAAAGTGGTACTAAAAGGCAAGCTTACAGTAAGACGTACCTACATCAAAAAAAAAAAAAAAAAAAATAGAAAGATTTGAAATAAGCAATATAAAACTCAGAGAACTAGAAAGCATCTCAAGGAACTAGAAAAGCAAGAACAAACCAAACCCCAAATTAGTAAAAGGTAATAATAATAAAGATCAGAGTAGAAATAAAATAGAGATTATAAAAACAACAGAAAAAATCAACAAACCAAAAAGTTGGCTTTTTGAAAAGATAAACAAAATTGATAAGCCACTTGCTAGGTTAATCAATCATAGCGAGAAGACCCAGATAAACAAAATCAGAAATGAAAAAGGAGACACTGTAACTATGACCACAGGTATATAGAAGATCATCAGAGATTATTATGAACAATTATATACTAATAACCTGAAAAAACTAGGGAAAATGGATACATTCCTGGACACATACAATATTCCAGGATTGAATCAGGAAGAAATAGAAAACACGAGCAGAACAATAATGAGTAATGAGATTGAATCAGTAATAAGATGCCTCCCAACAAAAAAAAGTCCAGGACCAGATGGTTTTACTGCCAAACTGAACAGATCTTTCAAAGAAGAACTAACACCAATTCTTCTCAAACTATTCCAAAACATTAAAGAGGAGAGAATTTTTGCTGACTCATTTTATGTGGCTAGAATTACCCTGATACTAAAACCAGAGAAGGACACAACAAAAAAGAAAACCACAGGTCAGTATCCCTGATAAACATAGACACAAAAATTCTCAACAAAATATTAGCAAATCAAATCCAATCCAACAGCTCTTCAAAAGTTAATAACCCTTATCAAGTGGGATTTATTCCAGAAATGCAAGGATGGCTCAACATACACAAATCAATAAACATGATATGTCACATAAACAGAAAAAAGGACAAAAGACATATAATCATCTCCCAATAGGCAGAAAAAGCATTTGATAAAATTCAACATCCCTTCATGATATAAATGCTCAATAAACTAAGCATGGAAGGAATATCTTTCAACATAACAAAGGCCACGAAAAACCCACAGCTAACATCATATTGATTGAGGAAATGCTAAAAGCCTTTCCTCTAAGAAATGGAACAAGACGAGCATCCCTACTTTCACCCCTTGTATCCAATAGAGTACCAGAAGTCCTAGCCAATGTATTCAGGCAAGAGAAAGAAATAAAAGGCAACCCAACTAGAAAAGAATAATTCAAACCTTCTCTCTTTGCAGAAGATATAATCTTATATCTAGGAAAACCTAAAGACTTCATCAAAATATTCTTAGATGTAATAAATAAGTCCAGTAAAGTTGCAAGATATAAAATCAGCATACAAAAATCAGTAATGTTTCTATATACCAATAAAATCTAGCTGAGAAAGAAATCAAGAAGGCAACCTTACTTACAATAGCTACAGAAAAATAGAATAAATTTAACCTAGGAATAAATTTAACCAAGGAGGTGAAAGCCCACTACAAGGAAAACTGCAAGTCTCTGAGGAAGGAAACTGAAGAGGACACAAACAAATAGAAAGATACCCCATGGTCATGGATCAGAAGAATTAACTTCATTAAAATGACCATAATACTCAAAGCCATCTACAGATTCAGTACAATCCCTTTCAAAATATCAATGTCATTTTTTTCATAGAAATGGGAAAAAATTCCTAATATTTGTGTGGAACCAAAAAAAAGCCAGAATACCTAATGCAATTCTGAGAAAAAAAAAAAAAAAAAAAGAAAGAAAAGAAAAGAAAAGCTGGGGCATCTTACTACCTTCAAAATATATTACAAGGCTATAATAACCAAAACATCATTGTATTCATATAAAAATAGACACACAGACCAAATGGAACAGAATCCAGAAATAAATACATGTATTTACATCCAACTGACTTTCAACAATAGCATCAAAAACATAAATTTTTTGAAAGAAGACATACAAATGGCTAAGAGGCACATGAAAAACAGTGCTCAACATCACAAATCATCAGGGAACTGCAAATCAAAACCACAGTGAGATACCATCTTGCCACAAGTAGAATGGTTGTTATTAAAAAGACAAAAATAAAGACAGTGGAGAGGAAGTGGAGAAAAGGGAACTTTTATACACTGTTGGTGGGAATGTAAATTAGTGTAATACAACCACTATGGAAAATAGTATAGAGATTTTCAATAAACTAAAAATTGAACTACTGCACGATCTAGTAATTCCACCATGGGGCACATATCCAAAGAAAAGGAAATCAGTGTATCAAGGGTATAACTGCACTCACATATTTATCACAGCACTATTCACAATACCAAAGATGTGGAATCAACTTAAATGTCCATCAGTGGACAAATGGGTACAAGACATGTGGTATATATACACAATAGAATACTAATAGGCCATAAAAAGAATGAAATCCTGTCATATGCAGTAACATAGATGGAATTAGAGGCCATTATGTTAAGTGAAATGAGGCAGATACAGAATGAAAAATACCACATATTGTCACTAATATGTAAGAGCTAAGAAAGTTGAGGGTAGAATTATAGATACCAGATGATGGGAAAGCTGTGTGGGTGGGAAGGGGGAATGAAGAGCTCTTGGTTAATGGGTACAAACATGCAGTTAGATAGAAGAAATCAATTCTAATATTCAATAGCCAGTAGGGTTATTGTAGTTGGAAACAATATAGTATATATTTTATGGTAGTTGTAAGAGAGGACTTAACATGTTTCCAAAACGTAGAAATGGTAAATACTCAATGTGATGGGTACACCAACTACCCTGACTTGATCATTATACATTCTGTGCATGTAACAAAATATTACATGTATCCCATGCATATGTAAAATATTAATGTTTTAATGTTAAAAATTACCTTGTCACCTATAATCAATTGACCATATATGGGGGCCTACTTCTGTACGTTCTATTCTATTCCATTGATCCGTTTGTCGACCTTTATGGCAATACCATATTTTCATAGTTATAATAGCTTATGATAAGTTTTGAAATCATCAGCATAATCCTTCAATTTTTTTCTTCTACACTGTTTTGACTATTCTAGGTTGTTTTTAAGTTCATACAAATTTTAGAATCAGCTTGTCAATTTCTATAGAAAACCCTGCTGTGGTTATAATTTGGGTCATATTAACTGTAAAGTTTAATTTGTGGAGGATTGACATCTTTATTTATATTGAGGAGTATTTGAAAATTAAAAATTGTGTATATTTTAAGAGTACATGTCTTTCACCTCTTTAAGTTTATTCCTGAACATTTTATTATATTTGTTGCTATTGTGAATGGGATAGTTGTTGTTGTTGTTGTTGTTATTATTATTATTATTATTATTATTATTTGAGATGGAGTCTCGCCCTATTGCCCAGGTTGGAGTGCAGTGGCAGGATCCTGGCTCACTGCAACCTCTGCCTTCAAGGTTCAAGCGATTCTCTTGCCTCAGACTCCTGAGTAGCTGCGACTACAGGTGCCCACCACTGAGCCTGGCTCATTTTTGTATTTTCTGTAGAGACAGAGTTTCACCATGTTGGCTAGGCTGATCTTGAACTCCTGACCTCAGGTAATCCACCTGTCTTGGCCTCCCAAAATGTTGGGATTATGGGCGTGAGACAACATGCCTGGCCAGGATAGTTTTCTTAATTTTTCTTTTGGATCATTCACTGGTAGTGTTTATAAACTCCAGTGAATTTTGCATATTGAATTTATATCCTGCAACTTTACTAAATTTATTAGTTCTGACAGTATTTTAGTGTGGTCTTTATGGTTTTATACATATAAGATCATGTTGTCTCCAAACAGGGACAATTTGAGTGCCTCCTTTTTCATTTGGATGCCTTTTATTTCTTTCTCTTGCCTAATTGCTTTAGCTAGGACTTCGAATATTACTGTGTTGAATAGAATGGGTGAAAATCAGCATTTTTGTATTCTTCCAGATGTTAGAGAAAAAAATGTTCCACTTTTTCTTTTAAGTTATCAGTTTGTCAGATATAACCTTTATTGTGTTCAGGTATGTACCTGTTATTTATTTTTTGATTGTTTATGTCATGAAGGGGTGTGAAATTTTGTCAAATGCTTTTTCTGTATCAATCAAAATAATCATACCGTTTTTGTCTTTAATTTTCTTAATGGATGTATCACATTTATTTATTTTTATGTTAAATCATCCTTTTATGCCTGAGATGAATCACACTTGACTATAGTGAATAATATTTTTACTGTGTTGTTGAATTCTGTCTGCTAATATTTTGTTGAGATTTTTTGCATCTATATTAATCAGGAATATTGTCCTTTAGTTTTAGTTTTTGTTGTCGTATCCTTTTCTGCTTCTGGTATCATGGTAATGCTAGCTTCATAGAATGTTTAAAGGTATCCCCTCTTTTACAATTTTCTGGAATAGTTTGAGAATTGGTGTTAGATTTTTTTTATGTGTTTGGTTGAATTTAGCAGTGAAGTCATCAGGTCCTGGGATTTTATTTGATAGGACACTATCTCACTTACTCAATGTTTATACCTATTATTTGTCTGTATCAACTTTCTGTTCCTTCATAAGTCAACCTTGATAGGTTTTACTCGTCCAGGAATTTGTTTCTTTGAGGTTATCCAATTTGTTGGTGTATAATTGTTGATAATAATCTCTCATGGTCCATTTTTACTTTGTGTTTCAGTTTTAATGTTCCCTTTTCATCTCTGATTTTGAGTCATCTATCTTTTGTTTTTTGTCTAGCTAGAAATCTGCCAAGTTTTTCAAAAACAGTCTTCCTTTTGGTGATCTTTTATATTGTTTATGTAGTCTCTATGCTTTGCATTTAAAAATTTTTCATTCTACTAATTTTGCATTTAATTTTTTCTTGTTTTTGTAGTTCCTTGAAGTGCAGTGTTAGGTTGTTTACTTGAGATCTTTCTACATTTTTGATGTACTTGTTTACTGCTATAAACTTCCCATGTAGGACTGCTTTTGCTGTATCTCATAGGCTTTGGTATGCTGTGTTTTCATACTCTGTTGTCTCAAACATTTTTAAAATTTCATCATTAACCATTGGCTATTCAGGACCATGTTGTTTACTTTCCAAGTATTTGTAAAATTTGCTGTTATTATTATTAATTTCTATTTTTATACTGCTATGGTCAGAAAAAATACTTAATATGATCTCTGTCTTCTTAAACTTGTTAAAACTTGTTTTGAGCCTAACATATGGTCTGTCCTGGAGAATGTTCCATGTACAGTTAAGAAGAATGTATATTCTTTAGCTGTTGGATGGACAATTTGGTAAATGTTTATTACGTCTGTTTGGTCTAGAGTGCAAAGTAAATCCATTTTTTTTTGTGGTTGATTTTCTGTCTGGATGATGTATCCATTGCTGCAAGTGAAGAGTTGAAGTCTGCTACTATTATTATATTTCAGTCTATCTCTCCATTTAGATATAATAATATTTTCTTTATATATTTTGGTGCTCCAGTGTTGGGTGCGTACACATTTACCATTGTTATATCCTTTTGAAGAATAGTTCTCTTTATCACTATATAATTACCTTCTTTGTCTTTTCTGAAAGTTTTTGACTTAAAGTCTATTTTATCTGATATAAGTATAGCTACTCCTGCTTCCTTTTAGTTTTTGTATGCATGGTATATCTTTTTCCATTCTTTTATTTTAAGTTTGTCTGTCCTTACAGGTGAAGTGAGTATCTGATAGGCATCATATAATTAGGTCTTGTTTTCCATCCATTCTGTCCCTCTATATCTTTTAATTGGGAAATTTAATTCATTTACATTCAAGATTATTATTGATAGGTAAGGAGTTAGGCCTGCCACTTTGTTTGTTGTTCTCTGGTTGTTTTGTAAATCCTTTCTTTCTTTCTTCCTCTCTGCAGTCTTCCTTTGTGATTTGAAAACTTTTTGTGATGTTATGCTTTCATTCCTTTCCCATAATATTTTATGTATTCACCACAAGTTTGTGTGTGTGTGTGTGTGTGTGTGTGTGGGTGTGTATGTGTTCATGGTTACTATGAGAAAAATACAAAGATTTTATAGTCGTAATGGACTGTGTTAAGCTGTAACAATGTAACTTTGGTCACATAAAAATGCAAGAGATTTTACCCTTCTCCGCAACACATAATTTATATTTTTGTTTCCTTAATTCACATTTTTATATGTTTTGTGTTCCTTATCAACTAATTGTAACATAATTTATATTTTTGTTGCCTTGATTTACATCTTTATATATTGTGTGTTCCTTTTTTTTTTGTAAAGGATGTTTTTATTGTAATATAGATAATCTGTTATTTACTAGTCTTTTTATTATTATTATTATTATTATACTTTAAGTTCTAGGGTACATGTGCATAACATGCAGGTTTGTTACATATGTATACTTGTGCCATGTTGGTGTGCTGCACCCATCAACTCGTCAGCACCCATCAACTCGTCATTTACATCAGGTATAACTCCCAGTGCAATCCCTCCCCCATCCCCCCTCCCCATGATAGGCCCCAGTGTGTGATGTTCCCCTTCTCGAGTCCAAGTGATCTCATTGTTCAGTTCCCACCTATGACTGAGAGCATGTGGTGTTTGGTTTTCTGTTCTTGTGATAGTTTGCTGAGAACGATGGTTTCCAGCTGCATCCATGTCCCTACAAAGGACACAAACTCATCCTTTTTGATGGCTGCATAGTATTCCATGGTGTATATGTGCCACATTTTCTTAATCCAGTCTGTCACTGATGGACATTTGGGTTGATTCCAAGTCTTTGCTATTGTGAATAGTGCCGCAATAAACATACGTGTGCATGTGTCTTTATAGCAGCATGATTTATAATCCTTTGGGTATATACCCAGTAATGGGATGGCTGGGTCATATGGTACATCTAGTTTTAGATCCTTGAGGAATCGCCATACTGTTTTCCATAGTGGTTGAACTAGTTTACAATCCCACCAACAGTGTAAAAGTGTTCCTATTTCTCCACATCCTCTCCAGCACCTGTTGTTTCCTGACTTTTGAATGATTGCCATTCTAACTGGTGTGAGATGGTATCTCATTGTGGTTTTGATTTGCATTTCTATGATGGCCAGTGGTGATGAGCATTTTTTCATGTGTCTGTTGGCTGTATGAATGCCTTCTTTTGAGAAATGTCTGTTCATATCTTTTGTCCACTTTTTGATTGGGTTGTTTGTTTTTTTCTTGTAAATTTGTTTGAGTTCTTTGTAGGTTCTGGATATTAGCCCTTTGTCAGATGAGTAGATTGCAAAAATTTTCTCCCATTCTGTAGGTTGCCTGTTCACTCTGATGGTAGTTTCTTTTGCTGTGCAGAAGCTCTTTAGTTTAATTAGATCCCAATTTGTCAATTTTGGCTTTTGTTGCCATTGCTTTTGGTGTTTTAGACATGAAGTCCTTGCCCATGCCTATGTCCTGAATGGTATTACCTAGGTTTTCTTCTAGGGTTTTTATGGTATTAGGTTTAATATTTAAGTCTCTAATCCATCTTGAATTAATTTTCACATAAGGAGTAAGGAAAGGATCCAGTTTCAGCTTTTTACTTATGGCTAGCCAATTTTCGCAGCACCATTTATTAAATAGGGAATGCTTTCCCCATTTCTTGTTTTTCTCAGGTTTGTCAAAGATCAGATGGCTGTAGATGTGTGGTATTATTTCTGAGGACTCTGTTCTGTTCCATTGGTCTATATCTCTGTTTTGGTACCAGTACCATGCTGTTTTGGTTACTGTAGCCTTGTAGTATAGTTTGAAGTCAGGTAGCATGATGCCTCCAGCTTTGTTCTTTTGACAGGATTGTCTTGGCAATGTGGGCTCTTTTTTGGTTCCATATGAATTTTAAAGCAGTTTTTTCCAATTCTGTGAAGAAACTCATTGGTAGCTTGATGGAGATGGCATTGAATCTATAAATTACCATGGGCAGTATGGCCTTTTTCACGATATTGATTCTTCCTATCCATGAGCATGGTATGTTCTTCCATTTGTTTGTGTCTTCTTTTATTTCACTGAGGAGTGGTTTGTAGTTCTCCTTGAAGAGGTCCTTTACATCCCTTGTAAGTTGGATTCCTAGGTATTTTATTCTCTTTGAAGCAATTGTGAATGGAAGTTCATTCATGATTTGGCTCTCTGTTTGTCTGTTACTGGTTTACAAGAATGCTTGTGATTTTTGCACATTCATTTTGTATCCTGAGACTTTGCTGAAGTTGCTTATCAGCTTAAGGAGATTTTGGGCTGAGACAATGGGGTTTTCTAAATATACAATCATGTCATCTGCAAACAGAGACAATTTGACTTCTTCTTTTCCTAACTGAATACATTTTATTTCTTTCTCTTACCTGATTGCCCTAGCCAGAACTTCCAACACTATGTTGAATAGGAGTAGTGAGAGAGGGCATCCCTGTCTTGTGCCAGTTTTCAAAGGGAATTTTTCCAGTTTTTGCCCATTCAGTATGACATTGGCTGTGGGTTAGTCATAAATAGCTCTTATGATTTTGAAATACGTTCCATCAATACCGAATTTATTGAGAGTTTTTAGCATGAAGGGCTGTTGAATTTTATCAAAGGCCTTTTCTGCATCTATTGAGATCATGTGGTTTTTGTCTTTGGTTCTGTTTATATGCTGGATTACGTTTATTGATTTGCATATGTTGAACCAGCCTTGCATCCAAGGAATGAAGCCCACTTGATCATGGTTGGTAAGCTTTTTGATGTGCTGCTGGATCTGGTTTGCCAGTATTTTACTGAGGATTTTTGCATCGATGTTCTTCAGGGATATTGGTCTAAAATTCTCTTTTTTTGTTGTGTCTCTGCCAGGCTTTGGTATCAGGATGATGTTGGCCTCATAAAATGAGTTAGGGAGGATTCCTTCTTTTTCTATAGATTGGAATAGTTTCAGAAGGAATGGTAGCAGCTCCTCCTTGTACCTCTGGTAGAATTCAGCTGTGAATCCATCTGGTCCTGGACTTTTTTTGGTTGGTAGGCTATTAATTATTGCCTCAATTTCAGAGCCTGCTATTGGTCTATTCAGGGATTCAACTTCTTCCTGGTTTAATCTTGGGAGAGTGTAAGTGTCCAGGAAATTATCCATTTCTTCTAGATTTTCTAGTTTATTTGCATAGAGGTGTTTATAGTATTCTCTGATGGTAGTGTGTATTTCTGTGGGGTTGGTAGTGATATCCCCTTTATCATTTTTTATTGTGTCTATTTGATTCTTGTGTTTTTTCTTCTTTATTAGTCTTGCTAGCAGTCTATCAATTTTGTTGATCTTTTCAAAAAACCAACTCCTGAATTCATTGATTTTTTGGAGGGTTTTTGTGTCTCTATCTCCTTCAGTTCTGCTCTGATCTTAGTTATTTCTTGCCTTCTGCTAGCTTTTGAATGTGTTTGCTCTTGCTTCTCTAGTTCTTTTAATTGTGATGTTAGAGTGTCAATTTTAGATCTTTCCAGCTTTCTCTTGTGGGCATTTAGTGCTATAAATTTCCCTCTACACACTGCTTTAAATGTGTCCCAGAGATTCTGGTATGTTGTATCTTTGTTCTCATTTGTTTCAAAGAACATCTTTATTTCTACCTTCATTTCGTTGTGTACCCAGTAGTCATTCAGGAGCAAGTTGTTCAGTTTCCATGTAGTTGAGTGGTTTTGATTGATTTTCTTAGTCCTGAGTTCTAGTTAGATTGCACTGTGGTCTGAGAGACAGTTTGTTATAATTTCTGTTCCTGAATACAGCAGACTGATGGGTCTTGACTCTTTTTCCAGTTTGCCAATCTGTGTCTTTTAATTGGAGCATTTAGTCCATTTACATTTAAGGTTATTATTGTTATGTGTGAACTTGATCCTGCCATTATGATATTAACTGATTATTTTGCTCGTTAGTTGATGCAGTTTCTTCCTAGCCTCGATGGTCTTTATATTTTGGCATGTTTTTGCAATGGCTTGTACTGGTTGTTCCTTTCCATGTTTAGTGCTTCCTTCAGGGTCTCTTGTAAGGCAGGCCTGGTGGTGACAAAATCTCTAAGCATTTACTTATCTGTAAAGGATTTTATTTCTCCTTCACCTTTGAAACTTAGTTTGGCTGGATATGAAATTCTGGGTTTAAAATTCTTTTCTTTAAGAATGTTGAATATTGGCCCCCACTCTCTTCTGGCTTGTGGAGTTTCTGCTGAGAGGTCTGCTGTTATTCTGATGGGCTTCCCTTTGTGGGTAACCCGACCTTTCTCTCTGGCTGCCCTTAACATTTTTTCCTTCATTTCAACTTTGGTGAATCTGGCAATTATGTGTCTTGGAGTTGCTCTTCTCGAGGAGTATCTTTGTGGTGTTCTCTGTATTTCCTGAATTTGAATGTTGGCCTGCCCTACTAGGTTGGGGAAGTTCTCCTGGATGATATCCTGAAGAGTGTTTTCCAACTTGGTTCCATTTTCCCCCTCACTTTCAGGCACCCCAATCAGACGTAGATTTGGTCTTTTTACATAATCCCATACTTCTTGCAGGCTTTGTTCATTTCTTTTTCTTCTTTTTTCGTTTGGTTTCTCTTCTTGCTTCATTTCATTCATTTGATCCTAAATTGCTGATACTCTTTCTTCCAGTTGATCGAGTCGGTTACTGAAGCTTGTGCATTTGTCACGTATTTCTCGTGTCATGGTTTTCATCTCTGTCAGTTCGTTTATGGCCTTCTGTGCGTTAATTATTCTAGTTATCAATTCTTCCACTCTTTTTTCAAGATTTTTAATTTCTTTGCGCTGGGTACGTAATTCCTCCTTTAGCTCTGAGAAGTTTGATGGACTGGAGCCTTCTTCTCTCATCTCGTCAAAGTCATTCTCCATCCAGCTTTGATCCGTTGCTGGCAATGAGCTGGGTTCCTTTGCAGGGGGAGATGTGCTCTTATTTTTTGAATTTCCAGCTTTTCTGCCCTGCTTTTTCCCCATCTTTGTGGTTTTATCTGCCTCTGGTCTTTGATGATGGTGACATACTGATGGGGTTTTGGTGTGGGTATCCTTCCTATTTGATAGTTTTTTTTCTAACAGTCAGTACCCTCAGCTGTAGGTCTGTTGGAGATTGCTTGAGGTCCACTCCAGACCCTGTTTGCCTGGGTATCAGCAGCAGAGGCTGCAGAAGTTAGAACATTGCTGAACAGTGAGTGTACCTGTCTGATTCTTGCTTTGGAAGCTTCCTTTCTGGGGTATACTCCACTGTGTGAGGTGTGGGGTGTTGATCTGCCCCTAGTGGGGGATGTCTCCCAGTTAGGCTACTTAGGGGTCAGGGACCCACTTGAGCAGGCAGTCTGTCCGTTCTCAGATCTCAATCTCCGTGTTGGGAGATCCACTGCTCTTTTCAAAGCTGTCAGACAGAGTCATTTGCGTCTGCAGAGGCTTCTGCTGCTTTTTTGTTGTTGTTGTTGTTGTTAAACTGTGCCCTGTCCCCAGAGGTGGAGTCTACAGAGACAGACAGGCCTCCTTGAGCTGCTGTGAACTCCACCCAATTCGAGCTTCCCAGTGACTTTGTTTACCTACTTAAGCCTCAGTAATGGTGGGCGCCCCTCCCCCAGCCTCGCTGCTGTGTTGCTGTTAGATCGCAGATTGCTGTGCTAGCAATGAGGGAGGCTCCATGGGTGTGGGACCCTCCCGGCCAGGTGTGGGATATAATATCCTGGTGTGACCGTTTGCTGAGACTCTTGGTAAAGCACAGCGTTGGGGTGGGAGTTACCCGATTTTCCAGGTGTTGTGTGTCTCAGTTCCCCTGGCTAGGAAAAGGGATTCCCTTCCCCCTTGTGCTTCCCAGGTGAGGCGATGCCTCTCCCTGCTTCAGCTCTCGCTGGTCGGGCTGCAGCAGCTGACCAGCACCGATTATCCGGCACTCCCTAGTGAGATGAACCCAGTACCTCAGTTGAAAAATGCAGAAATCACCTGTCTTCTGTGTCACTCGTGCTGGGAGCTGGAGACTGGAGCTGTTCCTATTCGACCATCTTGCTCCGCCCCCCGTGTGTTCCTTAACAACTAATTGTGAGTGTAGTTACTTTTTACCATTTTTGCTTTTAACTTTCATACTAGATGTTTGGAATATTCGCATGGCACCATCACAGTACTGGACTATCTTCAGTTTGATTGTGAAATTACTTCTGCTAGTGAGGTTTATACCTTCATATGTTTTCACAATATTAATTCTTATCCTTTAGCTTCCAGTTGTAGTACTTCCTTAAGCATTTTTTGTAGTTTTGGTGAATTTCCCGTTTTGATTCTCTGTGGGAACTTTATTAGTCCTTCACATCTGAAGGATAGCTTTGCTGCTATAGTATTCTCATCAGGTAGTTTTTTTTTTTTCTTCAGTGCTTTAGGTATATCATCCCACTCTCTCCTGGCCTGCAAAGTTTCTGATGAGAAATATGCTGATATTCTAATGAGTCTTTCCTTGTATCTGACTCAGTGCTTTTTCCTTGCTGTTTTTAGGATTTTCTTTGTCTTTGACCTTTTACAGTTTGATAATAATGTCTCTCAGAGAGGATTTTTGTAGGCTGAATCTATTTGAGAACTTTTGAGCTTCCTAGATCTGGATGTTTATATTTCTGCCAATACTTAGGAATTTTTTACCTATTATTTTGTTAGATACATTTTTCTGTTTTTTTTTCTCAATTTCTTCTCCCTCTGACATTTTCATAATGTGAATATTTGTTTACTTAATGGAGTTCCATAAGTTCTGCAGGCTTTCTTTACTGTTTTCTGTTATTATGAGTTTTCTCCCCTCTGTGTAGGTTATTTCAAGAGACCAGTCTTCAAATTTAGAAATTCTTTATTGTGATTGATCTACTCAGTTTTGAAGCTCTTAGTTTTATTTTGTATTCTATTTATTAAATTCTTCAGTTACATGATTTATTTTTGCTTTTTCTCTTTGTTACATTCCTCTTTTGGATCCTGAATTGCTTTCCTGATTCCTCAACTGTTTATCTGTATTCCCTTGTATCTTGCTGAGTTTCTTTAATATTATTATCTTCTATTTCTTTTCAGGCATCTTGTAAATTTCCTTTTTTGGGGGTCACAGTAATTGAAGAATTATTGTGTTCCTTTGGGGGGGGGGGTCAGGTTTCCCTGCTTTTTCATGTTTCTTGTGTTTCTTCATTGATATTTGCACATCTGGTGGAAGAGTTGTGTTTTTCAATTTTGTAGAGTAGCTTTAGTTGGGAGAATTTTTCCTGTAGACAGATCCTAGGGTGTAGGTTTTGTAGTGTATACTGGCTTTGGTTTTGAGAGGGTGCAGTAGTGTAGTGTCCATGCAATTTCCTCATCTCTAATCTAGGTCAGCAATAATTACAAATGCTTCAGTGGCCTAGGCTGAAGGAGTTGGTGGCAGTGGCAGCACAGCTTTGCTAAGAATAGGGTACTGGTATGGCTGGGCTCTGTCCTCACTCAAATCTCACCTTGAATTGCTAAAATCCCCACATGTCAAGGGCAGGATCAGGTGGAGATAATTGAATCATGGGTGCAGTTCCCCCATGCTGTTCCCATTGTAGTGAGTAAGTTCTCATGATATTGGATGGTTTTATAAGGGGCTTTCCCCTTTCCTTGGCATTCAGTCTCTCTCCTGTTGCCCTGTGAAGAAATGGCTTTCACCATGATTGTAAGTTTCCTGAGGCCTCCCCAGCCATGCAGAACTGTGAGTCAATTAAATTTATTTTCTTTATAAATTTCCCAGTCTCTGGTATTTCTTCATATCAGCATGAGAACAGACTAATACAGGTATCAGGTTGTTTCTCAGACTGGTGGCATGTACACATGTTTCCTGGACCAACACAAGCTTGGCTTTCTCACTGTGCAGAAATACCTGTTTCTTGGAAAACAGGACACTGTATGAACTTGGGCATCAGAGTCACAGTCATTATGCTGGGTCCTGACTTTGAATACCCAGGATCTTTGTGCTTTAGTCACCATTTCATTCCAATTATGGCTGTGCCTTAGTTATGGATAGAAGCAGTGACCACTGATCCCCAGAGCAGAGCACACTCTAACAGTGGCTGCAGTTTCAAGATGGCACTTTCCTATAGTACCTTGGGTCATGGGAAATGGGGGATGCACAACATGACCTCCTATTTTGCAGTAAAACAGCTGTGTGAGTAATAGGCAGCTCCCTAAACAAGGCTCAAGGCCTGTGAGGACTGTGTAATTCTCTGTAGCAAGGACTGCAGATGTCTGTAGTTGTAATGGGGACTGCTGGAGGCCTCCTTATCTTTTTTTTCTGCAAGTAAAGTTCTTCCTGGCTCTGAATTAATCCTGGTGGGTGAGAAGGCAGCAGAGGCAGGTGCTTTACTCCTCTCTCTACACTGTCATTTGGAGTATTCATGCTCCATAGGGATTTCACCAGTCGCTTTCCATACTCCAATACTCTTGTTCAGACATTATTTTCTGGATTTAGTAATTTATTTCTTTTCATTTTCCTTTTTGTTGGGTTTGGGGGTGAGGAGCACTAGGCACCTCTAGGAGGTCAACTTGCTGATATCACTGCTAAAGTTGCTTTTTGCCCATTTTACTAGTTTCATTTTTTGTTTTTTTTTTTTTTTTTTTTTTTTTTTTTTTTGAGACAGAGTCTCTCTCTGTCGCCCAGGCTGGAATGCAGTGGTGGATCTCGGCTCACTGCAAGCTCCGCCTCCTGGGTTCACGCCATTCTCCTGCCTCAGCCTCTTGAGTAGCTGGGACTACAGGCAAACCCCACCACGCCCGGCTAATTTTTTTTTTTTTGCTTTTTTTTTTTTTTTTTTTTTAGTAGAGACGGGGTTTCACTGTGTTAGCCAGGATGGTCTCAATCTCCTGACCTTGTGATCTGCCCACCTTGGCCTCCCAAAGTGCTGGGATTACAGGCATGAGCCACTGCACCCTACCGTTCCATTCTTTTAAGGGGTTAATTTGCTTGGAATTTGGATTAGTTTATTTTATCTTTTTGTATACTTTGTTGTTCAGGTGTTTGTTCTTTCTGTTTTTGTTTTTTGTTTATTTGTTAGTTTTTGAAGCATCATAATCTGCAACTTAGCAAGAAGCCAGTAGCAGTGAATGTGAAAGATAGTAATATTTCTATTGTTTTTGGCCCTCACTTTACCCAGCAAATTAAGGTAGATGATGAGCATGGGCTTTACCCTTCCAATAGAAAGCTCCATGATTCTGTTTTCTGGGCCTGTCATCCATCAATTTGATGGAAGTTCATTAATTCCAAAGCTAAACATTCTACAATTATCTTCTGATTGCCTTTACATGAGCTGGGCATAGAGTTAAGAGAGAAGAATTAAAAGGAGAGAAAAGGAAAAAAGGATGGGAAGAAGGGATGGATGGGGTAGGTAGTTGTCATCCAATTTTCCTAGATCACATCTGCATTGTAAACAGTGAACTTCTCTTTCAAAGCAAATGTAAGTCTGCATCTAATGCCATTTTTAGTATCTTTTCATTTATGTCATATTAGCAGGAAGTGACTTGGTGTATCTGTGGACTCTGAAATCCCATAAGTATAAGATAATTTAGTACAATGGTAACCCACCAAATACAGATTGTTGTAAAACTCCTTGGCATTGGGAAGTCTCATTATCAACTGAAGCACAATGTCAGTCTGGTAGGAGGCAAGTTAGACTGTTGGTTAGCCACGTTGTGCATGCCACATAGCTTTTCTTTGAGTTTTGTTGAAGCTCCTCTGAGCTGTGACTGCTCAGATATTCTCTGTCATGATGCATGTACTCTATCCTTTTCACCTGCGTGTGTGCCATCCATGGATCTTTTAATGCTTTTGAACAGTGAACTAACATAAGCCCAGCCATGGGACTTTCATAGCAGAAGCTATTCATTACTTTTGCGTCACTTTCTACCAATCACAGAAAACAATTCCAGTGTGGCCTATAGTAGCCATATCATTGAAACTTGTAATTACTTACCTGTTAAACTTTCTAATTTAAAATGAATGGAACATACAGTGTTTTTCTCTCTCTCTCTCTCTCTCTCTCTCTCTCTCTGTCTGTCTCTTTCCCATGGGTTTTTCTAAATCAATACACTCACTATAGTCTGATGCAAACACATAGCAAAAGACAATAGTACAGGAATAGGAAACATATGGATCCCCTTCATTTAGAATGTTTTACTTGGGGAAAAATGACTTTTTGAGGTACACAGAACTATTATCTCAACAATACTTTTTGGATGCAAAGGCTTGGGAATTGATGACCTTGTTGCTAAGACAGTCAGGTGACTAAACTATTAAAGAGATTTTTGTTTCCAAAGGCTTGAACAGTGGAAATGAGGAGGAGAAAGAAACATTTGTTTTTGGACATTGAACGACAGGACGTACAGTATTGTGGTTTTCGATAGAAGGGAAACAAATGATGTGAGTCAAGACTTTGTGCATAGAGGCACTTTCTAGACCATGGTGCAGTAAAGGAAAATACAAGTAAAGTGGTCTCAGCAAGTTGAGGACACAGATATAATTATTCAGGCTTCTTAGGTAGATTAGGAAAAGAACTTACAGAGAGAAAGACCTCTAGCCCTGTGCCTAGGGGTCTAATGGAGTATGTTGTTCTGTATAATAAGCCCTGCATGCATTAGGTGAAACTCTGTGAGGCTGACAATGAATGACCAGGAAACCATGAGTTAAGCAGTTCTAACAGTTCATATAGGCCTGATGACACTGAAGTTCCTACCAGACATAGTAAAAAGTCCTAAACACCCAGAAATCCCTGCTGAATTGTAGGAATCCAATAATTGTTATTGCTAATAGGACTAAACTAGCTAAGAGTAAAAACTATTCTAGGAGTGGTATCAGCAAGAGTATAGAATAGGAGCTGTCTACTATCATCTTCCTGCAGAAACATCAATTTTGACAAGTATCATCTGATTAGAGTATCTTTATGCAAGTCTGGGAGCCCAAGAGAGAAGTTCCAACAGTGTTGGAGCAAAAAAACCTAACAATAGACACATCAAATAGGATAAGAAAAACAAATTCACATTACCCATGTAACACATCCTCCAAGACTGTCTAGCTCAATACCAATGGAGACCTGCTCAGCCTACAGCTTCCCTGACAGGGAAAACAAGAACATAGTGAGTGAGCACCTGGATCCCCTAGTCATCCAGGATGTTGTCAAACAAGCTCAATTCTTTTTCACTCCACCCAGAATATCAAGGTTATTGGCAGGGCTGAGTGGTTGGGAGAGGCTGGGGGAAGGAAAAAAAGGCCAAAGGCCCTATTAACTGTTCCTTGAACTTCATCAGCAAGCCCACCCACAAGTTAATTAGGATACCTATCCTGTGGATCACCTCCCATCTGGCACCTCAAGCACTGCATGAACCTCAATTTTCCCTACCCATAGGTTAGATTTTCTAAGTGCATGCCCACAAACAGTAATTGCAAACATCTAATGAAGATAGCTGTCTTAACTGCACAGGACTGAGAAGGCATACACATCTGAGCATTTCAAGGTCTCTCCCTAGAGATAAAAACAAGATGTTGTAGGCCCTTGTCCTGATTTGTAAGACCAAGAGAAGTAATACAATCTTAAAAATTTTACCCCAAAAGGAAACAAGAGGTTTGGAGGGGGCACATCCATAGAAAAGATCTGAGAGTGATGCAGACTACCTACCTAAACTCTTTGGTGAGAATGTTTCTCTCTCAAAGTCAGTCAAAAGCCTGGAGGAGGTGATTACTTCTTCAAACGCAAAGTCAGCATTGAAAAACTTCAAAAAATGAGAAAACCAAGGAAACATGACATCACAAAAGAAACACTATAATTTTCCAGCAACTAACCCCAAAGAAATGGAGATCTCATCTACAAATTTTGTAATAAAGAATTACAAATAATTGTTTAAAAAGTTTCGGTGAACTTCAATGAAATACAGATAGGCAAGTCAAGGAAATCAAGAAAACACTACATGAGTGGAACAACAACTTCAGCAGAAACATAGAAATCAGTTTTTTAAAAAAAATCAGAAATTCTGGAGTTAAAAATGCAATTGTGAAATTAAAAATGTAACATAGAATTTGAACATCAGAGTTGGTTAGGCAGAAAAAGAATCTATGAACTGAAAGATGGATCATTTGAAATTATACATTTAGAGGAGAAGAAAAAAAATAATGAGAAAGAGTATAAAAAAAGCTTACATGATTTATGAAAGAGCATCAAGTACAGTAATATGTGGAGTATGAAAGCACGAGAAGGAAAAGAAAGAGAGTGAAAGGGGCAGAAAGCATGTTTTTTAAAAAGAACGGCTGAAAAATTCCCAAATCTTGGAAGAGATATGAGACTTGGAAAGTATATGATGCTTAAAAGTCCTTAGATAGGTTCAGTCTAATGAGCTCTTCACCAGAACACATTATAATCAAATTGTTAAAAATAAAGACACAGAATTTTGAAAGCAGCAAGATAAATGAGACTCATCAAATATAAAAGAAGGCTTTCCCCCATTAGACTACAAGCAATTTCTCAGCAGAAGCCTTACAGGCCAGGAGAAACTGAGATGATATATTCAATGTGCCAAAAGAAACAGCTGCCAACCAATAATACTTTACCTAGTAAAGCTTCATGAATGAAGATGAGATAAAGATTTTCCAAGAAAAAAAAAAAAGGAAAATTGAAGAAGTTCATCACCACTTGACATCCATCAGAAGATATGCTAAAGGAGTTGCTTCAGAATGAAACAAAAAGATACTAATTATTAACATGAACATCAATGAAAACATAAAACTTACAGTAATATTCAGAATACTCTAGTACTGTGACAGTGTATATATTAATTCTAGTATAACATTTAAAGGACAAAGATGTTAAATATTGCTATAGCTATAATAATTTGTTAATGGAGACAAAATATAAAAGCAAGTAAATTTTGACATCAAAAATCCAGAATGTCTGAGAGGGGTGTAAAAGTGTAGATATATTATATGTGATTGAAGTTAAGTTGCTATATCATCTTAAAATAGACTGTTCAAGGTATGATTTTACCACTCCTCAGAGAGTCTTTTACTGACTACTTAACCAAAATTGCATCCAATCTCTCTCAACTCCCTACCATTCTTTCCTTTCATATCACTCTAATGTTGCATTTCATACTTATTCATTTGGTTTATTGTCTTTCTTTCTCACTAGTATGTAAGCTTCCAGAGAGAAGGGACTCTGTATGGCCTTAGGAGGAGCTAAATAAATATTATTTTAAATCAAAAAATAAAACTATGATATTTTATGTAATCACCATGGTAATCACAATGCAAAAAACTGTAGTTAATACACAAACCAGAAGGTGAAATAAATCAAATCATACCACTAAAGAAATAATCAAATGACAAGGAAAGGCAGTAAGAGGAAGAAAGGGTAAAATAAACTACAAAATAGCAAGAAAATAATTAACGAAAAGTGATAGTAATTCCTTACCTGTAAATAATTACTTTAAATGTAAGTGGACTAAATTCTCCAATTAAAATGTAGAGTGGCTGAATATATTTTCAAAAACAAGACCCAACTATGTTCTGCCTACAAGAGACTCACTTTAGCTTCAAGGATAAACACAGGCTATAAGGGAAGAACTGGAAAAAGATATCCCATGCAAATAGAAGCCAAAAGGGCATGGGAAGCTATACTTACATCAGAAAAAATAAATTTCATTTTTTTCACAAATGTACATACTTTGATTTATTTTTAAAATTTATTTTTTATTTCAATAGGTTTTTAGGGAGCAGGTGGTGTTTGGTTACATGAATAAGTTCTTTAGGGGTGATTTCTGAGATTTTGGTGCACTCAGCACCCGAGCAGTGTACACAATACTCAATATGTAGTCTTTTGTCTTTTATCACTCACTCCCCTCCTACCCTTTCTCTCAAGTCCTCAAAGTTCATTGTGTCATTCTTAGGCCTTTGTTACCTCTTAGCTTAGCTCCCACTTATGAGTGAGAACATATGATGTTTGGTTTTCCATTCTTGAGTTAGTTCACTTAGAATAATGGTCTCTGATTCTATCTAGGTCACTGCAAATGCCATTATTTCATTCCCTTTTGTGACTGAGTATACTCCACGCTCTCTCTCTCTGTCACCCAGGCTGGAGTACAGTGGCATGATCTTGGCTCACTGCAACCACTGCCTTCCAAGTTCAAACAATTATCCTGCCTCAGTCTCCCGAGTAGCTGGGATTACAGATGCCTGCCACCACACCCATATAAATTTTTGCATTTTTAGTAGAGACAGGGTTTCACCACATTGCCTAGGCTTATTTTGAACCCCTGAGCTCAGGTAATACACTCACTTTGGTCCCCCAAATTTCTGGGATTACAGGCATAAGCCACTGCACCTGGCCACCACATTTTCTTTTGTCCACTCATTGATTGATGGGTATTTGGACTGGTTCCACATTTTTGCAAATGCAAACTGTGTTATAAACATGTGTGTGCAGGTATCTTTTTCATATAATTATTTATTTCCTCTGGGTAGACACCATATTGGTCTGTTCTCATGATGCTAATAAAGCCATAACTGAGACTGGATAATTTATAAAGAAAAGAGGTTTAATTGACTCACAGTTTCACATGGCTGGGAAGGCCTTGGGACACTAACAGTCATGGCAGCAGGGGTAGTAAACACATGCTTCTTCACATAGTGGCAGGAGAGAGAAGAATGAGAGCCAAGTGAAGGGGGAAGCCCCTTGTAAAACCATCAGATATCTTGAGAACTTACCATCATAAGAATAACTTGGGGGAGACTGCCTCCATGATTCAATTACCTCCCACTGGGTCCTTCCTATGACATTTGGGGATTATGGGAACTACAATTCAAGATAAGATTTGGATGGGGACACAGCCAAACCATATTATTCTGCCCCCAACTCCTCCCAAATCTCATGTCCTCACATTTGAAAACACAATCATGCCATTCCAATAGTTCCCTAAAGTCTTAACTCATTCTATCATTAACTCAAAAGTCCAAGTCCAAAGTCTCATCTGAGGCAAGGCAAGCCCCTTTTGCCTATAAGTCTGTAAAATTAAAAGCAAGTTAGTTACTTCCTAAACACATTAAGTGTACAGGCATTGGTTAAATACACCCATTCCAAATTGGATAAATTGGCCAAAACAAAGGGGCTACAGGGCCCATGCAAGTCCAAAATCCAATAGGGCAGCCATTAAACCCCAAAGTTCCAAAATTATCTCCCTTGACTCCATGTCTCACATTCAGGGAACACTGCTGCAAGAGGTGGGCTCTTGGCCATAGTCTTGAGCAACTCTGCCCCTGTGGCTTGCAGGGTACAGACCCCCTTCTGGCTGCTTTCACAGGCTAGTATCAAGTGTCTGTGGCTTTTCCAGGTGCATGGTGCAAGCTGGTGGTGGATCTACAGTTCTGGGATCTGGAGGACAGTGGCCCTCTTCTCACAGCTCCATTAGACAGTGCTCCAGTGGGGACTCTGTATGGGGGCTCTGACCCCCACATTTCCCTTCTGCATTGCCCTAGTAGAGATTCTCCATGAGGGCTCTGCCCCTACAGCAAACTTCTGCCTGGACATCCAGGAGTTTTTACACATTCTCTGAAATCCAGAGAGATTTCCAAACCTCAGTTCTTGACTTCTGTGCACCTGTAGCCCAATACCACATGTAAGCCTCCTAAGGCTTGGGGCTTGCACCCTCTGAAACAACGGCCTGAGCTGTACATTCATCCTTTTTAGCCACAGCTGGAACTGAAGAATCTGGGATACAGGACACCATGTCCCAAGCCTACATAGAGCAGGGAGCCCTGGGCCTGGACCACGAAACCAGTTTTCCCTCCTAGGCCTCTGGGCCTGAAATGGGAGGGGCTGCCATGAAGGTTTCTGACATGCCATGGAGATTTTTCCCTATTATTGTTGTGATTAGCATTAGGCTCCTTGTTACTTATGCCAATTTCTGCAGCCAGCTTGAATTTCTCCCCAGAAAAATGGGTTTTTCTTTACTATCACATCTTTAGGTTGCAAATTTTACAAAAGTTTTATGCTCTGTTTCCTCTTGAATGCTTTGCCACTTAGAAATTTCTTCCACAAGATACCTTAAATAATCTTTCTCAAGTTTAAATTTCCACAGATCTCTAGGGCAGGGGAAAATGCCACCAGTTTCTTTGCATAGCAAGAGTGACCTTTACTCCAGTTCCCAAGAAGTTCCTCATCTCCATCTGAGACAACCTCAGCCTGGACTTTATTGTCCATATCACTATCAGAATTGTGGTCATAGCCATTCAACAAGTCTATAGGAAGTTTCAAATTTTCCATCTTCCTGTCCTCTGAGATCTCCAAGTCTCTAGAAAGATCCAAACTTTGCCATATTTTTAGGTATCATTACAGCAGTGCCCCACTTTCTGTGGTACCAATTTACTGTATTAGTCTGTTCTCACAATGCTAATAAAGACATACCTGAGACTGAATAATTTATTTAAGAAAGAGGTTTAATTGAGTCACAATTTTGCATGGCTAGGGAGGCCTCAGGAAACTTATAATCATGGCAGAAGAAGCAGCAAACATGTTCTTCATATGGCAGCAGGAGAGAGAAGAATGAGAGTCAAGAGAAGGGGAAATTCCCTTATAAAACTATCAGATCTCATAACAACTTACTTACTTGCACAAGAATAGCATGAGAATAGCATGAGAAAAGCTTCCCCCATGATTCCTTACCTTCCCCCGTGTCCCTCCCATGACACATGGGGATCAAGGGAACTACAATTCAAAATGAGATTTGGGTGGAGACACAGCCAAACTATCTCAGATACCTAGTAGTGACATGGCTGGAACAAATGGTATTCCTTTTTGTTCTTTAAGGAATTGCCACACTGTTTTCTATAGTGGTTGTACTAGTTTACATTCCCACCAACAATGTAAAAGTGTTCTCTTTTCACCACATTCATACCAGCATCTATAATTTTTTTTTTTTATTATGGCCATTCTTGCAGGAGTAAGGTGGTTTTGATTTGCATTTACCTAATACTTAGTGATGAAGCATTTTTCCATATGCTTGTTGGCCATTTGTATATCTTCCTTTGAGAATTGTCTATTAATGTCCTTAGTCCACATTTTGATGAGATTATTTGTTTTTTCTTGCTGATTTGAGTTCTTTGTAGATTCTGGATATTAGTCCCTTGTCAGATTTATACATTTTGGAGATTTTCTCCCACTCTGTGGGTTGTCTGTTAACTCTGCTGATTATTTATTTTGCTGTGCAGAAGCTTTCTAGTTCAATTAGGTGCCTTTTTTTTATCCCTGTTTTTATTGAATTTGCTTTTGGGTTTTTGTTCATGAAGTCTTTGTCTAAGCCAATGTCTAGAAGGGTTTTTCCAATGTTATCTTCCAGGATCTTTGCTGTTTCAGGTCTTAGATTTAAGTCCTTGATCCATCTTGGGTTGATTTTTGTATAAGGTGAGAGATGAGGATCCAGTTTTATTCTTCTACATGTGGCTTGCCAATTATCCCAGCACCATTTGCTGAATATAATGTCATTTCCCCACTTTATGTTTCTGTTTGCCATGAGCATGGAATATGTTTCCATTTGTTTGCATTGTCTATACTTTCTTTCAGCAGTGTTTCATAGTTTTCCTTGTGGAGGTCTTTCACCTCCTTGGTTAGGTGTACTCCTAAGTTTGGTTTTATTTTTGCAGCTATTGTAAAAGGAGTTTGTTTTTGATTTGATCCTCAGCTTGGTCGCTGTTGGTGTATAGCAGAGCTACTGATTTGTGTATATCCATTTTGTATCCTGAAAGCTTCCTGCATTCATCTACTGGTTGTATAAGCTTTATGGATAAGTCTTTAGGGTTTTCTAGGTATACGACCATCTCATAGCAAACAGCAACAGTTTGACTTCCTCCTTACCAACTTGGATGCCTTTGATTTATTTCTCTTGTCTGATTGCTGTAGTCAGGACTTCCAGTACTATTCTGAATAGAAGTGGTGAAAGTGGGCGTTTTTGTCTTGTTCCAGTTTTCAAGGTGAATGCTTTCAACATTTCCCCGTTCAGTATTATGTTGGCTGTGGGTTTGTCATAGATGTTTTTATTACCTTAAGGTGTGTCACTTCTATGCCGATTTTGATGAGGGTTTTAATCATAAATGGATGCTGGATTGTGTCAAATGCTTTTTCTGCATCTACTGAGATGATCATGTGATTTTTGTTTTTAATTCTCTTTATGAGCTATATCACATTTATTGACTTACATACGTTAAACCATTCCTGCATCCCTGGTATGAAGCCCACTTGATCATGGAGGATTATCTCTTTAATATACTGTTGGATTTGGTTAGCTAGTATTTTGTTGAGAATTTTTTGCATCTATGTTCATCAGGGATATTGGTCTGTAGTTTTCCTTTTTCGTTATGTCCTTCCCTGGTTTTGGTATTAGGGTGATACTGGCTTCATAGAACGATTTAAGGACAATTTCCTCCTTCTCAATCCTGTGGAACAGTGTCAATAGAATTGGTATCTATTCCTCTTTGAATGCCTGGCAGAATTCAACTGTGAATCCATCTGGTCCTGGACTTTTTATTATGGGCAGTATTTGCATTACCATTTAAATCTCGCTGTTCATTTTTGGTCTGTTCAGAGTTTTTATATCTTCCTGATTTAATAGAGGAGGGTTGCATATTTCCAGGAATTTATCCATCTCCTCTAGGTTTTCTAGTTTATGTGCATAAAGTTGTTCATATTAGCCTTGAATAATATTTTATATTTCTGGAGTATCAGTTATAATATCTCCTGTTTTGTTTCCAATTGAGCTTACTTGGACCTTCTCTCTTCTTTTCTTGGTTTATCTTGCTAATGGTCTATCAATTTTATTTATCCTTTCAAAAAACCAGCTCTTTGTTTCATTTAATTTTTGTTTTGTTTTGTTTCAATTTCATTTAGTTCTGCTCTGCTCTTCTTTATTTCTTTTCTTCTGCTGGATTTGAGTTTGGATTGTTCTTGTTTTTCCAGTTCCATCAGTTGTCACCTTAGATTGTCTATTTGTGCTCTTTCAGGCCTTTTGATGTAGACATTTAATGCTATGAGGTTTTCTCTTAGCACCACTTTTGCTGTGTCTCAGAGATTTTGATAGGTTATGTCACTATTATCACTCAGTTCAAAGATTTGACCCAGTGATCATTCAGGAGCAGGTTATTTAATTTCCATGTATTTGCATGGTTTTGGGGGTTCCTTTTGGAGATGATTTCCAATTTTATTCCACTGTGGTTTGAGAGAGTACTTGATATAATTTTGATTTTTAAAGTTTATTAAGACTTGTTTTCTGGTCTATGATATTGTCTATCTTGGAGAATGTTCCAGGTGCTGATGAATAAAATAATTTTTCTGCAGTTAGTGGGTGGAATGTCCTGTAAATATCAGTTAGAAGCATTTGTTGTAGGGGATAGTTTAAGTCCATTGTTACTTTGTTGACTTCCTGTCTTGACAACCTGTCTAGTGCTGTCAGTGAAGTCCACCACTATTATTGTGTTGCCATCTATCTCATTTCTTAGGTCTGGTAGTAATTATTTCATAAATTGGGACCTCTAGTGTTAGGTGCATATACGTTGAGGATTTTGGTATTTTCCTGTTGGGCTAGTCCTTTTGTCATTATGTAACGTCCCTCTTTGTCTTTTTTAATTGCTGCTGCTTTGAAGTTTGTTTTGTCTGATATAAGCATAGCTACTACTGCTCACTTTTGGTCTCCATGTGCATGGAATGTCTTTTTACACCTTTTTACCTTAAGTTTACATTAGTTCTTATGTGTTAGGTGAGCCTCCTAAAGACAGCAGAGTCTTTATTGATAAACTCTTCTCCATTCTGTATTTTTTAAGTGGAGCATTTAGGCCATTTACGTTCAACTTAAGTAGTGAGATGTGAGGTATTTTTCTATTCATTATGGTATTTGTTGCCTGAATATCTTGGGTGTTTTTCATTGTGTTATTGTTATATAGGTCCTGTGAGATTTATGCTTTAAGGAGGTTCTATTTTGGTGTATTTCAAGGATTTGTTACAAGATTTAGAGATATTTTCAGCACTTCTAGTAGTGCTGGCTTGGTAGTGCTGAATTCTCTCAACATTTGTTTGTCTGGAAAAGACTGTATCTTTCCTTTGTTTATGAAGATTAGCTTCACCAGATACAAAATTTGTGGCTGATAATTGTCTTGTTTAAGGAGACTAAAATTGGGAAACCCCCAATTCGTTCTAGCTTGTAGGGTTTCTGCTGAGAAATCTGCTGTTAATCTGATAAGTTTTCCTTTATAGGTTACGTGATACTTTCGCCTAACAGCGCTTAAGATTCTTTCCTTCGTCTTCACTAAAGGTAACCTGATAGCTACATGCCTAGGCGATGATCATTTTGCAATGAACTTCCCAGGTATTCTTTGAGTTTCATGTTTTTGGATGTCTAGGTCTCTAGCAAGATCAGGGATGTTTTCCTCATTTATTCCCCGAAACATATTTTCCAAACTTTTGGATGTCTGTTTTTCCTTAGGAACCCCAATTATTCTGAGGTTTGGATGTTTAACATAGTCTCAAACATCTTGGAGGCTTTGTTCATTAAAAAATTTTTTTCTTTGTCTTTGATGGATTGGGTGAATCAAAAGCCTTGTCTTTGAGCTCTGAAGTTCTTCCACTTGTTCAATTCTATGACTTAGACTTTCCAGTACATTTTGCATTTCTCTATGTGTGGCCTTGATTTCTAGAAGTTTTGATTGTTTTTCACTTGTGCTATTTTGCTGAAGATTTTTTTTTTCATACCATGTATTGTGCTTTTGATTTCCTTAAGTTGGACTTCACTTTTCTCTGCTGTCTCCTTGATTAGCTTAATCACCAACCTTCTGAATTATTTTTCTGGCAATTTATATATTTTTGTCTTGGTTTGGATCCCTTGCTGGTGAGTGGGTGTGATCTTTTGGGGGTGTTAAAGAACCTTGTTTGTCATATTACCAGAATTGTTTTTCTGGTTCCGTCTCATTTAAGTAGATTATGTCAGAGGGAAAATCTGGGACTCAAGGGCTGCAGAGTTTTTTTTATCCCACAGGGTACCCCGTCGATGTGGTGTTCTCCCCCTTCCCCTATGGACAGGGCTTCCTGAGAGCTTAACTGCAGTGGTTGTTTTTACTCTTCTGGGTCTGGCCACCTAGTGGAGCTCCCGGGAATCCAGGCTGGTACTGGGGAGAGTCTGCAAAGCATTCTGTAATGCAATCTGTCTTCAGGTATTTCATCCATGGATACCAGCACCTGTTGCAGTGGAGGTAGCAGTGGAGTGAAGTGGACTCTCTGAGGGTCCTTGCTTGTATTTTTGTTTAGTGCCCTGGCTTTATGTTGCTTGGCTTCTGGCCAGGAGTGGGGTTTTCAAGGGAGCATCAGCTGCGGTAGTTCGGGGAAGATACAAGCTTACCCTAGGGTCAGCTGGACACATACTCTGGTTTCTCAGGCAGTGGGCAAGGCCATAGAGCTTTCAAGAGATTATGTGCTTTGTCTTCAGCTACTGCGGTGGATAGAGAAAGACTATCAGTTGGGTATGGGGTTAGGTGTGTCTGAGTTCAGATTCTCCTTGGGCGGGGCTTGCTTCAGCAGCTGTGGGGGATGAGAGTGTGGTTCTTAGGTCATTGGTATTACGTTCCCAGAGGGATAATGACTGCCTCTGCTGTGTCAAACAGGTCAACAGGGAAGACCACCCCACTACCCTTGACAACTTCTAATAACTACCCCACTCTCTATATCCATATACTCAATTGTTTTGAGGTTTACATTCCACAAATAAGTGAGAATATGTGATGTTTGCTTTACTATGCCTGGCTTATTTCACTTAACAGGATGACCTCCAATTTCATCCATATTGTTGCTAATGACAGGTGATTATTCCTTTTCTATGGCTGAATAGTACTCCATTGTGTATATTTACATTTCCTTTATCCATTTATCTGTTGATGGACACTTAGGTTTTCTCCAAATTTTGGCTATTGTGAATAGTGCTGCAACAAACATGGGAGTGCAGATATCTCTTTGATATATTGATTGCCCTTCTTTTGGATATATACCCAGCAGTGGGTTTGCTGGATCATATGGTGGCTTTATTTTCAGTTTTTTTGATGAAACTCCAAACTGTTCTCCATAGTGGTTGTAATACTTTACATTCCCATCAACAGTGTATGAGAGTTCCCTTTTCTCCACATCCTCCCCAGCATTTGTTATTGCCTATCTTTTGGATATAAGCCATGTTAACTGGGGTGAGATGATATCTCCCTGCAGTTTTGAATTGCATTTCTCTTATGACCAACTATGTTAAGCACCTATTTATATGCCTGTTTGCCATTTTATGTCTTCTTTTGAGAATTGCCTATTCAAATCATTTGACCATTTTTTAAAATTGAATTATTAGATTTTTTTCCTATAGAGTGTTTGAGGTCCTTATATATTCTGGTTATTAATCCCTTTTCAGATGGGTAGTTTGCAAATATTTACTCCAATTCTGTGGGTTGTCTCATCACTTTGCTGACTGTTTCTTTCACTGTGCAGAAGCTTTTTAACTTGATATGATCTTGTTTGTCCATTTTTGCTTTGGTTGCCTGTGCTTATGGTGTATTACTTAAGAAATTTTTGCCCAGACCAATGTCCTGGAGAGTTTCTCCAATGTTTTCTTCTAGGAGTTTCGTTGTCTGAGGTCTTAGATTTAAGTATTTAGTCCACTTTAATTTAATTTTTTGTATGGCAAGAGATAAAGGTCTAGTCTCATTCCTCTGCATGTGGATATCCAGTTTTCCCAGCACCACTTATTGAAGAGATTGTCTTTTTTCTGAGTGTATGTTCTTGGCATCTTTGTTGAAAATAAATTCACTATAGGTGTGTGGATTTGTTTCTGGGTTCTCTATTCTGTTTCATTGGTGTATGTGTCTGTAATTATGCCAGTACCATGCTGTTTTGGTTATTATAACTCCACAATACATTTTGAAATCAGGCAATGTGTTTTCCCCAGTTTTGTACTTTTTGTTCAGGACAGCTTTGGCCATTCTGGGTCTCTTGTGGTTCTGTATAAATTTTAACATTGTGATTTCTATTTCTGTCAAGAATGTCATTAGTATTTTGACAGGGGTTGCATTTGAATCTATAGATTACTTTGCATAGTATGGATATTTAACAATATTGATTCTTCCAACCCATGAACATGAACTCTCTTTCCATTTTTTGCTGTTCTCTTCCATTTCTTTTATCAGTGTTTTACAATTTTCATTGTAGAAATCTTTCATTTATTTGGTTAATTCCTAGCAATTTTATTTTATTTGTAGCTATTGTAAATGGGATTATTTTAATTTTATTTTCAAATTGTTCACTGTTGGTATATAGAAATACTACTGATTTTTGTATGTTGATTTTCTATCCTGCAGCTTAACTGACTTTGTTTATCAGTTTTCATAGTTATTTGGTTAATTTTTTAGGTTTTCCAAATATAAGATCATATAATCTGCAAACAAGGATTGTTTGATTTCTTCCATTTCTGTTTGGATACTCTTTATTTCTTTCTCTTGTCTCATTGCATTAGCTAGCATTTCCAGTACTATGTTGAATTACAGTAGTCAGGCATGGTGGTACACACATGTAATTCCAGATACTAGGAGGCTGAGGTGGGAGAATCATTTGCACCTAGGAGGCAGAGGTTGCAGTGAGCCAAGATTGTGCCACTGCACTCCAGCCTGGGTGACAGAATAAAACCATGCAAAAAAATATATATATAAATAAATAAATAAAGAAGAAAGAAGAGAGAAAGAAAGAAAGAAAGAAAAGCAAAGTAAGAAAGAAAGAAAAGGAAAGAAAGAAAGAAAAGGAAAGAAAGAAAAGAAAAGAAGAAAGAAAGGAAAGGAAAGAAAGAAAAGGAAAGAAAGGAAGGAAAGGAAGGAAGGAATGAAAGAAAGGAAAGAAAGAAAGAAAGGAAAAAAGAAAGGAAGGAAGGAAAGAAAGAAAGGAAGGAAAGAAAGAAAGGAAAGAAGGAAAGAATGAAAGGAAAGAAGAAAAGAAAGGAAAGAAAGAAAGGAAAGAAGGTAAGAAAGGAAAGAAAGAAAGGAAAGAAAGAAAAGAAAGAAAGAAAAGAAAAGAAAAAAGAAAAGAAAGAAAAGGAAAAAAAGGAAAGAAAGAGAGAGAGACAGAGAAAGAAAGAAAAGAAAGAAAGAAAGGGGGCATCCTTGTCTTGTTCCAGATCTTACAGGCAAGGCTTTCCGTTTTTTCCCTTTCAGCATGATAGTAACTGTGGGTTTGTGGTATATGGCTTTTATTATGTTGAGGTATTTCCCTTTTATTCCCAGTTTTTTGAGAGTTTTTTCATGAAAGGATACTGAATTTTATTAAATGCTTCTTCAGAATTATTTTCAGCATTAATTTAAATGATCAGATGGTTTTTTTGTGTTTTTTGTTGATATGATGTATCACATTGATTGATTTGTGTATGTTGAACCATCTTTGCATCCCTGTGATAAAGCCCACTTGGTCATAATGAATGGTATTTTTAATGTATCATTGAATTCAATTTGCTGGTATTTTGTTGAATATTTCTGCATCAATATTCCTGAGAGATATTGACCTGTAGTTTTCTTTTTCTTTTTTTCTTTTTTTAAGTAAATGTAGTATTTTATTTCCTTGTATATATCCACGTTTTTCTTAAAAAATGCTTTGTCAGCTTTTTTTTTCTTTTTTATTATACTTTAAGTTCTAGGATACATGTGCACAATGTGCAGGTTTGTTACATATGTATACATGTGCCATGTTGGTGTGCTGCACCCATTAACTCGCCATTTACATTAGGTATATCTCCTAATGTTATCCCTCCCCACTCCCCCAACCCCACAACAGGCCCCGGTGTGTGATGTTCCCCTTCCTGTGTCCTAGTGTTCTTATTGTTCAATTCCCACCTATGAGTAAGAACATGCAGTGTTTGTTTTTCTGTTCTTGCAATGGTTTGCTGAGAATGATGGTTTCCAGCTACATCCATGTCCCTACAAAGGACATGAACTCATCCTTTCTATGGCTGCATAATATTCCATGGTGTATATGTGCCACATTTTCTTAATCCAGTCTGTCATTGATGGACATCTGGGTTGGTTCCATGTCTTTGCCTTCGTGAATAGTGCCGCCATAAACATACGTGTGCACGTGTCTTTATAGCAGCATGATTTATAATCCTTTGGGTATATACCCAGTAATGGGATGGCTGGGTCAAATGGTATTTCTAGTTCTAGATCCTTGAGGAATTGCCACACTGTCTTCCACAATGGTTGAACTAGTTTACAGTACCACCAACAGTGTAAAAGTGTTTTCTTTTATGTCTTTGGTTTAGGTATCAGGGTGATACTGTTCTTGGAGAATACATTCAGAAATATTCCCTCTTTCTCTGGTTTTTGTAACAGTTTGTGTAGGATTGTTATTAGTTCTTTAAATGTTTAGTAGAATTCAGCAGTGAAGCCATTGGGTCCCAGGCTTTTCTTTATTGGGAGACTTTTTATTACAGCTTCAATCTTGTTATTTGTTAGTGATTTGTTCAGGTTTTGGATTTCTTCATGGTTTAATCTTGGTAGGTTGTATTTGTCTAGAAATTTGTCCATTTTCTCTAGATTTTCCAATTTATTGATATATAGAATCATAGTAGCCACTAATGATTCTTTGAATATCTTCCCTGTCAGTTGTAATGTCTTTTGTTCATCTCTGATTTTATTTATTTGCATCTTTTCCCTTTTTTTCAGTAGTCTGGAAAAAGATGTGTGAACTTTGTTTATCTTTTTATTTGTCCATTTTAATCGTTATTTATCTTTTTATTACTTAATTTTAAATATTCATTATATTTTTGAGTTACAAGTCCTTTATTAGATACATGCTATGCAAATGTTTTCATCCTTCTGTGAGTTGCCTTTTCACTTTCTTGTTGATGTCCTTTGAAACACAAAATAGTTTAGTTCTAGTGAAGTCTAATTTATTTTTTCTTTTTACTCATCTTTTGTTCTCATACATCTAATAATCTTTTGTGAAACACAAGGTCATATTTACCCCTTTGTATTCTTCTAAGAGTTGTATAGTTTTCATTCTTTCATTTAGGTCTGTGATTCATTCCATGTCAATATGCATCCAAATTCATTATTTTGAATATTGTCCCTGTACCATTTGTTGAAAAGATCATTTTTTTTAAATTATACTCTAAGTTCTGGGATATATGTACAGAACATGCAGGTTTGTTACATAGGTATACACGTGCCATGGTGGTTTGCTGCACCCATCAAGCCATCATCTACATTAGGTATTTCTCCGAATGCTATCCCTCCCCTAAGCTTCCACCCCCTGACAGGCCCTGGTGTGTGATGTTTTCCTCCCTGTGTCCATGTGTTCTCATTGTTCAACTTCCACTTATGAGAACATTTGGTGCTTGGTTTTCTGTTCCTGTGTTAGTTTGCTGAGAATAATGATTTCCAGTTTCATCCATGTCCCTGTAAAGGACATGAACTCATCCTTTTTTATGGCTGCATAGTATTCCATAGTTTATATGTGCCACATTTTCTGTATCCAGTCTATCACTGATGGGCATTTGGGTTGCTTCCAAGTCATTGTGAATGTGAATAGTGTTGCAATAAACATACTTGTGCATGTGTCTTTATAGTAGAATGATCTATAATCCTTTGAGTGTATACACAGTAATGGGATTGCTGGGTCAAATGGTATTTCTGGTTCTAGATCCTTGAGGAATCACCACACTGTCTTCCACAATTGTAGAAGTAATTTACACTCCTACCAACAATGTAAAAGCATTCTTATTACTTCATATCCTCTCCAGCATCTGTTGTTTCCTGACTTTTTAATGGTATCTCCTTGTGGTTTTGATTTGCATTTCTCTAATGACCAGTGAAGATGAGCTTTTATTCCATATGTTTGTTGGCCACATTAACGTCTTCTGTTGAGAAGTGTCTGTTCATATCCTTTGCCCACTTTTAGATAGGGTTATTTGTTTTTTTCCTGTAAATTTGTTTAAGTTCTTTGTAGATTCTGGATATTAGCCCTTTGTTAGATGGGTAGATTGAAAATATGTTCTTCCATTCTGCAGGTTGCCTGTTCACTCTGATGATAGTTTCTTTTGCTGTGCAGAAGCTCTTTTGTTTAATTAGATCTCATTTGTCTATTTTGGCTTTTGTTGCCATTGCTTTTGGTGTTTTAGTCATGAAGTCTTTGCCCATGCTTATATCCTGAATGGTAAAGTTTAGGTTTTCTTCTAGGGTTTTTATGGTTTTAGGTCTTATGTTTAAGTCTTTAATCCATCTTGAGTTAGTTTTAAGAGTCCGTATAGCCAAGATAATCCTAAGCAAAAAGAACAAAGCTGGAGGCATCACACTACCTAACTTCAAACTATACTACAAGGATACAGTAACAAAAACAACATGGTAGTGGTACCAAAACAGATATATAGACCAATGGAACAGAACACAGGACTCAGAAATAATGTCACACATCTACAACCATTTGATCTTTGACAAACCTGACAAAAAGAAGCAATGCAGAAAGGATTCCCTATTTAATAAATGGTATTGGGAAAACTGGCTAGCCATATGCAGAGAACTGAAACTGGACCTCTTTCTTATACCTTATACAAAAAATTAATTCATGATGAAAAAGATTTTTCTTTTTATAATCTCATATATATATATATATATATACACACACACACACACACACACACATACACACACACACACATTTTGAGAGAAAGAGAACCTCGCTCTGTCACCTAGGCTCTAGTGCAGTGGTGTGATCTTGGCTCACTGCAACCCTCATCTCCTGGGTTCTGGCAATTCTCCTGTCGCAGCCTGCTGAGTAACTGAGATTACAGGCATGGGACACCATGCTCGGCAAATTTTTGTATTTTTAGTAGAGATGGGGCTTCACCATGTTGGCCAGACTGGTCTCGAACTCCTGACCTCAAGTGATCTGCCCACCTCGGCCTCCCAAAGTGCTGGGATTACAGGTGTGAGCCACTGTGCCTGGCAAGATTATTCTTATTTCTAATGAATAATCTTGGCATCTTTGCCAACAATCAGTTGATCATATATGCATGAGCTTATTTCCAGACACTAAAATCTATTCCATTAATCTGTTTTTATTTTTATGTTAGTGCCACATTGTCTTCATTACTAAGGCTTTATAGTAAATTTTTAAATTAGGAATTGTGAATCCTACCTTATTCTTCTTATTCAGGATAGTTTTTGCTGTTCTGGGTTGCTTGGCAGAGTTTAGAATCAGCTTGCCAGTTTCACAAAGAATTCAGCTGGGCTTTTGATGGGGATTAGATTGAATCTGTAGATCATTGGATATTTTTTCCATTTACTTAGATATTCTGTAAAAATCTTAAAGAAAAAACTCAACAATACTTAGTGGCTTTTAGCGTATGAGTTTTGCACCATATTTGTTAATTACTAAGTATTTCATTATTTTTGATAATATTGTGAAAAATTGCTTTTTATTTAGTTTTTGGATTGTTTATTGCAAACATATAGACATACAATTGATTTTTATGGATTAATCTGGTATCCTGTAAACTTGATGAACTCATTTTTAGTTTCTAATGGCTTTTTAAGTGGATTCCTTAAAAATTTCTATATACAGGATTACATAACTTGTGAATAAACATAATTTGACCTCTTCCTTTTCAATCTGAATGCACTTTATTTCTTTTTCTTCCCTAATTGCCCTAGCTAGGACCTCCAGTATAATGTTGATACAACTGTCAAGAGTGGACATCCTGTCTTACTCCTGTTCTTCAGGGGGAATCATCTAGTCTTTCACCATTAAAGATGACATTAGCTGTGGGTTTTTCATACAGCACATTTATCAGTTTGAGAAAGTTACCTTTATCAGGTTGAGAAAGCTCGTTTTCTCAACTGAGATGAGATATCACCAAGGAATAGGAGATACTAGTCTCTATTTCCTGACAAGAAAGCAAACATAAACAGCCGTCCACAAGCCAAAATAGTACTAGAAAGGTCCTTTTAATAATCTGCAGCAACACAGTGCAAGAAGAAAATACATCAGGTTTTCTCCTATTTTCAGTTTGTTGATTGGTTTTTATCATTAAAGAATGTTGGATTTTGTTAAGTGCTTTTTTGTGTGTCATTTTTTGAGATCTTTTTTTTTTCTTTCTTATTGTACGCATTTTACAGCTATAAGTTTCACCCTAAGAATTGCTTGTACTGCATCTCATAAATACTGGTATTTTGAGCCTTGATTTTCATTCATGTCAGAATGTTTTCTTATTTCCCTTTTGATTTCTTCTTTGACCTATTGATTGTTTAAGAGTGTGCTATTCATTTCTGCATATATTTATTTTCCAAAATTTTCCCTTTATTACTCCTAATTCCATTCCACTATGATCAGAGAACATATTTTGTATTATTTTTACACTTATAAATTTGTTTAGGTTTATTTTATGGCCTAGGATATGGTCTATCCTGGAGAATGTTCCATGTGCACTTGAGAATAACGTATTTTATGTCATTTGGTGGAGTGTTCTGCAGATATCAGTTAGATCTAGTTGGTTTATTGTTTGTTCAAGTCTTGTATCTTCTCATTGATCTCTTTCTAGTTATTCTACCTGTTACAAAAGTGAGGTGTTGAAATCCCCAACTATTGTTGAATTGTCCATTTTTCCCTTTATTTCTGTCAGTTTTTGCTTCCTGTATCATGATGCTGTTATTTCTAATGTATATGTTTTCATAATTGCTATGTGTTCCTGATGAATTGACACATTTTTCATTATAAAATGCCACTGTTTATCTCAAATAGTATTTTTTGTTTAAAGTCTATTTTTTTGTGGTATTAGTATAGCCACTCTAGTTTTCCTTTGGTTACTGTTTGGGTTATATATCTTTTCCATAGTTTTACTTTCAATCTGTTTTATCTTTGAATCTAAAGTGGGTTTCATGTAGACACCATCCAGTTGGGTCATGTTTTATCATAAATCCAATTTGACAATGGTGCCTTATCATTAGAATTTTCAGTCTATTTACATTTAATGTTATTGTTGCTTTTTCTTGATTTAGCTCTGTCAACTTACTTTTTGCCTCATGACTTTTTCCCTTCTATTCCTTCTTTACAGCTTTTCATTGAGAAATTTTTGTGTGTGTAGCATTTTAATTTTATAGATTATAGTTTTACTATTTTTTTATTATTATACTTTAAGTTTTAGGGTACATGTGCACAACGTGCACGTTTGTTACATATGTATACACGTGCCATGTTGGTGTGCTGCACCCATTAACTCGTCATTTACATTAGGTATATCTCCTAATGCTATCCCTCCCCCCTCCCCCCTCCCCACAATAGGCCCTGGTGTGTGATGTTCCCCTTCCTGTGTCCAAGTGATCTCATTGTTCAATTCCCACCTATGAGTGAGAACATTTTTATATTGTTTTAGCAGTTGTGCTAGGGTTTGCCATATACATTTTAAGTTATCAAAATTAGTTTCATATTTATACTGGCTTGATTCTAATTATATATATATAATATATATTATATAAAATATATACTATATATAATATATGTATAATATATTATATATAATATATATATTACACCTATATAGCTCTTATGGTATTATTTCTACCATATCTGTTATTGTTACCATATCTATCAATGGTACAAACCTAACTATACATTGTTATAGTTATTGCTTTACCACCTATTGTCATTTGTTTAGCCTATTACAGCTTTTTCTCTCATTCTCCTCCATTGTACTGTTATTGGTAAATATATTACATAAATATTACATTTCTATATGTTATAGGCCCAACAAATCATTGCATACATATTATTTTAAACAACTGCTTTTTAAATCAGTTGAAAGAAGAAAAGAGAAAGAAATATATTAATAGCATTTTTAATAATTGCATAATTAACTTTACTGGCATTCTTTGCTCACGTGAATTCTGACAAATATCTGGAATCACTTGCTTTTAAGGTATTTCAGCCTTTAACATGTTTTCTTACTAAAGAAAAAAAGCTTTGTTTCCTTTAGCATTTCTTGTAAGGCAATTCTGTTGACAGAAATTCTCTCAGTTTTGTTTATCTGGGAAAGTATTTAATATTTAGTTTTGAAATAACGGCTTTGTTGAATATAGGAACCTTGGTTGACAGTTTTTTTTTTTTTTTTAACACTTTGAATATGTTAACTCACTACCTGCAGGTCTCCAATGTTTCTGACATAAGCCAGCTGTTGATCTTATTGGGGTTCTTCTTATAAGTGATGTGTTGTTTTCCTCTTACTGATTTCAAGATTTTTTCCTTGTCTTTGACTTTCAGCACTTTTACTATGATATATCTGTTTGTGGGTCTTTTGGCATTTATCCTACTTTGATATCATCAAGCTTTCTGAATGTGTAGATTATTACATTTAAATAAATTTGAGAAGTTTTCAGCCATCATTTCTTCAAATATTTTCTGCTTTTTCTCTCTCTGCTCTTCTTCTGGCATTACTTTTATGTGTATGTTGGTATGCTTCATAGTATCTCATGTTTCTCTGAAGTTTTGTTTATTTTCCTCCACTCTTCTCTTGTTATTTGGCTTGCATTATCTCTGTTGATCTGTCATAAATTTTGAAGTTTTCAAATTCTTTATTTTGACAGCTCAAATCTATTGTTGAGCCAATTATGAAAATGTCTTTTTATTTTAGTTATTCTACCATTCAACTCCAGAATTTCAACTTTATTCTTCTTGAAAAATTTTATTTCTTTATTGATATTCTTTATTTGGATGTAATATGTCATCACATCTTCCTTTACTTTTTAAATTAAGCTTTCCTTTAGTTCTGTAAATATATTTATAATGACTACTTTGAAACATTTTCCTGTTAATTCAACATGTAGTTACTCTTACAGGCAGTTTTTGTTGCCTCCTTTTTTCTGGCACATGGGTCATATTTTCCTATTTCTTTGCTTGCCTCATAATTTTTTATTGGAAACGAAACATTTTAGGTAAGATATTGTAGCAACTCCTGTTACTACCCTCCCTTAAAGAGTTTAGTGAAGTCTGTTTTCTGACTCCACAGTATTAAATCTTTGATATTTCTCCGTAGGGAGGCAGAGATTTGGGTATCCTCAAAGTTGCACTGTGATCAGTGTTAGGTAAGGCTCTCTTCTGTTCTTTTCCTGACCATACCCAGTTGTTATGCTCCACTAATTGCCTGTTGATTGCTCTACTATTTATAAAAAATGTCCCAGGGGTAGAGATTTCTCCACAAATACTCTAATCAGAATGATTTCTGAAGTCAGTGTTTGATATTTGTTCTTACCCCATGATGGTTGCTCCCAACTATCTTATTCCCCACATATTTCCTTAAAACTTGGTGAACTACAGTGTAGGCTGTATCAACATTAGATCCACAAATCTCTTCCCAATTCCCTTCTCTATGACCTCCATGTTTTTAGGTTTAAACTTCTCTATGTTGCAAAGGAAGTCACTTCCTTTGGAAAGAAATTAGGAGCTATATGTTTTGTGATCCGCATCTTCCCCCTACCCAGAAAAATCTCTGAGCATGGGCTCCTGAGCTTAAGGTGGGAACAGTGGTAAGCTTCTCTTTGAGTGACACCTCACCCTAGAAGTTGAGTGCTCAGTGATCAGTGGAAGAGGTAGTAGTAACTGAGGTTCTCTTGACTTGCCTCTTTTCTTGTGGAATCATCACCTCATGAATCAGGGCAAGGGCCATCAAGGCTCCAGTATTCTCAGCATACCATGTTCAAAATAGAGCCTCTGTTCTACAAGTGTGAGCTGGATAGAAAAAAGGAGCCACCATCTCTTTACACTGCCCAAGACTTAGCCTCAGCAACAGGCAACTGAGGCAGGATGAAAAACACTGACATCTTGGTCTTCTTGGGAAGTAAGCACTCAGGCTGGGAGCTGCAGGGAGAGAGAACCCTGCATCCTTCGCTGCAGTAGTCTGGAATGGAATGTCCCTTTGCTAAGTTTAGAGGGCAGAGGGAAAGAGCAGTCTTGGTTCAAAGAGCACAGACTTTCTTTGAAAATTTCCACAGATTTTCTTGAATACATTTTTCTTCATTTTCTGTTTGCCCTTATGACCGTTTCCAGATGCTTTACATAATTTTTGTTATTTTTATATATTTTTTTCACCATTTTAATTGGAGAGAGGTTCAGTGGAACTACTCATCTTGTCGCACCCCAATTACATTGAAATAAAGTATAAAATTCTATAAAACACACTTATGATTAATACATGTATTTGTTAATGCATTAAATAAGACACAGGGACAAGTCTAATAAATGCTATAATTTCAAAATAGTGATGAATAAAACTATATTTCAAAATATCTATAAAAACTACAATACACAAATATTTATGATTATTACTGAAAACAAATTACACGTATCATTAATTCCACTGCAGTTTGTTGCCTACATTCCTAATTAAAGGAAATGTTATATTTCAATTAGAGATTAGTGAAAATGAAAATGTAAATATTTTCCTTACAAATTTATGGGTCCCCTGATAAACACTCTTGTGAATTTCATGTGCTCCAGGTTCAGAATATCTGCTTTAAATTCTCCTTGGGATGAGGAGAAAGGGCAAGAAGTCCTAAGGAGCCTCATCCTGTTCTATCATCAATAAAGGGCAATTAAAGCATAATTAAGATTTAAGCCATTGCAAAATCTCAATATTTTCCTTTACAGTTTCCCTATCCTCCATTGCTTCTTTGTCTAAACAACTAAAGCTATTATCTATATTTTAATTATTTCTTTGCTACTGTGTTTTTTCTCCTTCGTATCCAATACATGTTCTCTATCTGAAATGGCTCAAAACATTTCTGTTAAAATTCTTCATTCTTATTACCATGGTCACCTTACACATTTCCTCTTCAGACCTCTGCACTGAGTCCCAAATTGCTTGCTGTCAAGAATGGAATCTTACTATCTTTATCTGAAAAGCTCACTGTCTCATCACTTTGCTTCCATCTCTCATTTCTTTTCATCCTACAAGGACTGGCCAAGAATGTAACACATGCAGTCCGTGGCTGTGAGCCGAAGGCACTCACCAGCCTCCATTTTCTCAATGGAAAGTTCTAGCATTAGAGCTTAAGGGGAAGCTGATTCTGTCATAGGTTCAAAGAGACATCACTCTGGACAAACTCACACTGCCATTCTCCTTTGTTACTTTGGGATGACACTGTTACTTGGAATATTTTTTTATCCTGATCATTTTCTAAACCTTTGTTCATCTATCTAACCAGCTTTCTCTCTTCCCCTTTCCAAATCCTGCCTTAAAAATTCTCTATTTTTGAAAGTTCATCCTCCACTGTCTTTCACTTCTGAAGAAAATCAGTGATTAACTCATAAATCCAACTGTTGACACCTATCTCCAGAATATTTTTCTAGCCCATCCTTATGCAATTTGAAATTTCAACTAGTAGGAGCCTACTCTGATTCCTTTAATAAAATTGCAAACCAGTGAAGTCTGTATATATATATGCTGCTTTCTCAGACTGTCTGGTTACATGTCAGTCTCTTAACCTCACATTTTCACTCTTTAGCCAGGCTCTGTAGAAATACTACAGGAAGCTGTCTTTAAATAGAAAATTTGCGTAGGCAAGTGATGGAAGAAAAGAGCAATGAACAATTGTGCTTAGCCTTCAACAGGTAATGTTATTATCTGTCACTTTAAGTAAGGACTTCTATTGGCAAAATGCCACTATTAGGAAATATTCAGCATAGCAGAACCATTTCTACACCCAGGTAGATGGCCCGTTGTAATATTGTTTTGTTTATCATTTTGTCTTATAAATTATCTACAGTGATACTTCCGTATACAAAGAACCGATCCTGTGATGTTTGCACTATGTTCAGTAGAGGAAGAAAGTTAAACTGAATGGTAGGTAAGCTCTTTAGTGCTCATTGGCCCTGGTGTCAAGTAAAAATTTCCATTCAGTTACTCTTATGTTGGAATCCTTAAAATATTTCCCCAAGACATCCCTCCTCAAAATCACACACACACACACACACACACACACACACCCTAAACTTACCCTTTCAAACCACTAAAAGCAAACAAAACAAAGCCTGAGGTGAGCTGAAGGTTGTATACATAATACTTCCCACATTTCTCTTCTGGCTTCAAAAGAGGTTTTTCACTTGCTAACTCAATATATAGACAAGATTTTATCTCTTATATATGCAGTGTAGGGGAGGAATAGGAGTCTTAGCACGAGCTCTAATAAAGCAAAATTCTGATCTAATAAACGTTGGAGATCCTCTGAACTCAATATAATAAGGTAAAATCAATGGGTGGGAAGAGGAAGGGAGAGAGCAGCAGGTTGCCAGTTTCTTTCTGGACACAATGAGTCTTACAGTCTGGCTGAAAATTGCAGCGATGTCCAGCAGGATGTTAGAAATTCAAGTATATCTATATATTACTAGTTTTATATTTTACACCAAAATACCAGGCTCACACTTTTAGATATTCATAGTGTTAATCAGAGTAGAAAGCTTTACCTAGACGGTTGCCTTGGGTAATAGAAACAAAATGTGAAAAAATAAATTAATGAATTTACTATTATGTTCTTGTTTGGGGTGTTGCCCCTTGTTCAGTCTTTGGTCTTTAAAATAGATAAGTTTTGGGAGCATTTGGCTCTCAATAACATATTTTTGATCCTCACATTGTTTTACATAAAAATATTGACTTACAACTATACTATTATGACATCATGAGAAGCACTTCATTTTGCATTGTTTTCCAGAAGCAACAATTGTTATATCTGTTCTTTGCCCCATCTAAACATTTCCTCTGAGCTCTAAAATTCAGTTACCTTTCCAGGATGTTGAAATCTGAAGGCTGGCCTCTTACAGATAAAAGAGAAAGACGTTTAATAATCTTTGAGCATTAAGCACACCATATTCTAATGACACTAACAATGCCAATAGAATTGGATAATATAATTGTCTGTCTCCCAAAAGAAATGTCCCTAGCACCGTCTTTACACATCTACCATCACCTGGGTAATTTAGTCAAAAAGCTTCTGCTCTTACGTGAATTACCTTGGATTGTTACGTGGCTGTTTTCAGCCTGAATTGTCCAGATTGATATACTGTGGGTCCATGAAAGAAAAGTAGGCTGCCTTCAAATAGATGTGGGAGTGAGATTTTATGCATTAGGTGCCTGCCATTCATCACTGTTGCCTTTGATGTTTGCAAAGAATACCTTTTGTGAAGAGCACAGAAGACATGGTACACAGAGGCACTTAGGGATCTTTACAACCAAATCTAAATGCCAATAACGGAATACAGGTTATTCTACAGGCTTTGATGAAGAAGTGCATACCCCAGAACAAATATTTTAGTGATTCTAGCCTCACTCCTGTGTTGGTTACTTTCTGGAAACAGATTGCATATCTTTGCAACAGATATTATGCAAAATGTTAGCCATTAGTGGAAATCGACAATAAAACTTGTTCAATAAGTGAATTAAAAATACGATGATCACATGACCCATCCTGCTCCAGCCTATACCATCTTGATATGGGGAACCTTTCAGTGAGTGGTCAAATCATCATAAGTCCCACATTGAGGCCCAGTCAAGAGTCAAGTTATGCTGTGTCAGGTTAGAGATAAGCCATGAAGGGCTTTGGAAGGCTTTACATATTATAATACTTAAATTAAACTAACAAAGATAATTTTGTGAACAACAACATATAAACAAATAATTCATAAGTGTTCCTTATGGGTTCTGAGTCCCTGATCCTAGGCTTGCAAAAAAAAATTTGGAGACTTAGGCCAAGATTGATGTTCTCTTTTTGGGCTGGAGTTAAGGGAAAACTATGAGCAGAATCCTCCTATTTGTCTTGTCCTGGTTGCAGCAATGCTCCTATAATTGCAACACTTGCCAAACAGCCTGGAAACCATACAAAATTTAAGAAATTGTCCTGTCCTGTAAATTTGACTTATGGTGACTGGTCCACAACATGATAGCTCGAATTTAAGAGCAGTTTTTATTCGTTGTATGCTTCCGTATTACTAAAAATTCCATACCTGATAAACCATACCTCTGAAGTGTAGTTTCAAATGCCCAATAATACTATACTAGAGAAAATTATGTGCAGCCAGTCAGTCAATTAAGAATGACCACAGCAAAATGCACACAAAATAAGTGGTTATTCTATTTCTATTCTATTTCTAGTGTGGGTAACACTAGAAATCACAATCAATATTAAAAGCAATAATCAAACCTGGTCCTAGAGTACAGAAAGACTCCAATGAGTAGTTATTTGAAGAACACTTTTCATTATATGAATAATGACATTTTATAGCCAAGCCAAATGTTGAATCAGATTGGAAAATATGAAAACATTCCATCTACTCAGGTGTCCCTAGAGAGTCAAAGGAGTAATTTTAGCAATAAATAGTGGTTCTATTACTAAAGTCACATGGTCTTTTGGTTAACTTGTATTTAAAATGAGTGTTTGTCACTGTTCATATTCATCCATATCTCTGAGCTAGACCCTTAAGTCCTGTTGAATGAAAGCTTCAGTACGAAGATCTTTTAAGAAAAATATTATCATACATAAACATCAAGGGGGAAAAGTAAAAATAATAGACATGGCCAACCTTATTTTTTCTTATTAGTGGGAGTTCCCATGTTCAGGCATAGAAACTGAAATAAGGTGATAGAGGAGGTGGTATAAAATGAAAGTTTTTCAGAATCATAAAAAGGAAAGACTCAGTTATACACAGCATAGTGTTAAAATTATTTGCCCTAGTATCCCACTGTCTTTTGTAGCTTTTATGCCCTCAGTTCAATTTATAATTTTCTCACCAAATGTGGCCTTTAATTTGATCTTTCATAGGAAATTGAAGTTCTCTATTTTAACTTCCCTTATTTTTACTTCCTGTGATGGTTAATTTTAGGTATCAGCTTGACTGGATCATAGGGTGCCCAGATATTTTGTCAAACATTATTCTGGATATTTCTGTGAGGGTGTTTTCAGATGATATTAACACTCAAATTGATAGACTGAGTAAAACAGATTGCTCTCCCTAATGAGGATGGCCCTCATCAAATCAGTTGAAATTCTGAATAGAACAAAAAAGTTGACCCTTTTGTAAGTAAAAGATAATTGCTCCTGTCTGACTGCTTTTGAACTGAGACATGGTTTGTTTGTTTGTTTTTTTCCACCTTTGGAATCAAAGTGAAACATCAGCTCTTCCTGGGTCTTCAGACTGGATCTTCACTATTGGCTATCCTGGGTCTCTAGCTTGCTGACTCACCCTGCAGATCTTTGGACTTATCCTCCATGATTGCATGAGCCAATTTATTTTTCTAGATAGATAGGTCGGTACGTAGGTGTGTAGGTAGGTATGTAGACAGATGATACATAGATAAATACTCCTTGACAAACCATGGGGTTATCTCCCAATAAACCCATTGTAGGTTGAGAACATCACAAGCAAAAAATGCATTTAATACGTCTAACTTACCAAATACCATAACTTAGCCTATCCTGCCTTAAATGTGCTCAGAACACTTTCATTAGCCTACAGTTGGGCAAAATCATTTAACACAAAGTCTATTTTATAATAAAGTGTTGACTATCTCATGTAATTTCTTTTTTCCCCTCTGTGTCCTCGGTTTATTGTTTTGCAGCAGAATGTCCAACACAGAACATACTTGCTAGTACTCGGCTGTGCAAAAACAGGGGCTAGCTATCTCATGTAATTTATTGGATACTGCACTAAAAGTGTAAAACAGAATGGTTGCATGGCTACTTGAAGTATGGTTTCCACTAAATCTGTATCACTTTTGTACCATTGTAAAGTAAAAAAATCTTAAGTTGAACTATTATAAGTTAGGGATTATCTGCATATTCAAGAAAAAGCCAAGTCACAATTCAAAAGCAGTGAGGCAGGAATGTTATTACCTTCTTCAGCTGTGATGCAGGATTAAATATACTTCAATGATCTGTTCTGGAGATCAAACCACAATTGTTTGTATGAGGAAATTCTCTGGTTTCTTTAAAAATAATAGTATCCAGATTGGGAACTGCCTGTTGATAACTAGAAGGTTGTCCATCTATTCCAATGATGTCTCCATTAGAAGAAGCAAAGAAACAGAAAGTCATATAGGGAAACTGCTTTCAAAGTCACTTTCCAAACCACCCAAGAAAACCAGTCTTATTGATTTCTGGGTATACCTCAATTTAACTGCAAAATGGCATTACTCTTTTTGCTTGGCTTTCTTACTCACCAGTTCTGGCTCCAAATGACTCTTAAAGGTTTCCCAAAATCAATTTCACCTTCACAGTAGAAATGTTTTTGGCCTCTGTAGAAATTCTGAAAATGGATCACAGGCTCTAAAGGCAATATCAAGCAGGATTTCCAAAGATTCTTTTGAATAATGATAACCACTTTGGAATAAGTTTATAAAGTCGAAACTTATCCCACAGAAGGTGTGATAAATAATTTACCTGAGTTCTGATATATTTGTTTGAAATATTTTTAAAAAATAATAGACTATATTTTAGAGTATATACTGGTTGGCTTTTTATGGATTGATTCATTGTCTGCCCAGCTAGATTGCAAATAATACAAGCCAGGAAGTGTGGCTTCTTTTTAGTCCTATGTGTAATCCTACTTGGTATTTTGGAAAGAGTTGATATCTAACAAATATTTTAGATTAATAATCAATATGGATGCATGTTCTCTTGAGTCTGGTATTTGTGTTCTAGGCATGCAAATAATAGCAAATCTCTTCTGGGCTGTTTCGAACAGAACACAGTAAGTGTAATAGAAAAAACTTGCAAAATATAAAGGGAATACATAAAATGGATGATGGTATATTGCCAAAATTATTTTTTAACACAAACCAAATGGGAGAAATTAGAGAAGACCCTAGATGATGGAAATATGTTCATGTTTTGAGCATACAAACAGAACTACATATGAAAACCTACAACTCAATCTGACAGTTCAAGCCCAACTGTCATGCTACATACTACTCCACCTTTCCTCCTAAATTCTCAAGTCTTTCCAGACTCCTCCCCACCAAATCTTATCCTATTGACTAGATCCATATCTGACATTTAATTTCATAGCTCTTACTCCAGAGATTTTGCTGAAAATGACTCCAGATCAGAAAAATAAAATTAATATCATTTTGTCAGTTTCTGGAGTTTGTTTCTAAATTGTCCTGAATATATCCCAAAGAGTGACATTTTCCCAATTTTTATAACTACACCAGAATTCAGGTTCATAAAACTAGTATCTTAATGAAAAAAACTCCTCAGATTGATATTTTAATACCGATACCATATTCTTAAAACATGCAAATAAAATCTGGGTTGTTGTTGAAGAGAGAAAATGAAAAATGATGATGTTGGCAGGAACGAGAGTACGAATATTTATGAAGAAGGACAAGCATATATTTCCCTAAAATGTAGTGCTCTTCTTCCCAGAGGAGGCCATCTGGCCTCTTTGATTGCTAGTTAAAACCAATTAGCACAAAATGGTGATACTGCCTTATTGGGTTTCACCACAAGCCTTCTGGTTTCATCCTTAATCTTATGGTTTCTTCTTAAATGTTTTTTGTTAATGGTACAAATTGAAAACAACAACAGCAACAACTCATGTTTAAACTGAATAGAGTTCACCGGAGCTCAAGCATGCACTCCTTGTAAATATCTATAATCATCGTCTTATCCCAGAGAGACAGAGATGATAACAACTCAAGCTTGCTCACGCACACAAACTGTTCTGTTGGCCATTGGAACCACCAGGTGCCCAGTTGACCATTTACTCTTTGTCTATGCTGCCAGCACCTGAGGTCCTAGGAGTCTCTCAAGTGAAATGGCAGTGGTGTCAGAAACACTGATGCTCCTGATTTTACACACATTTCCTCAAAGTGAGTCACAATGACACTGCAATACAAGAGGCTTGCATTGCTTTACAATTGATCATAAAAATAACACCAATCACTGGTACAAAACTCCAAGTCCTTCAATACTGCCTATTTTCTAAGTGTTTTGATCCAAGTTTCCTCCCCTTAGCCACTTCCCAGTGAAAACCATTCTCTCCATAATTCAAATTTTCTTCTTAATAAGCCATTTCCCCCCTGGTTATTGTTCCACCAGTCACCTATCACTTTGTCTTATATCGGAGCCATAGTCACTTTGTTGGATAGTCTTTATTGTTCTGTACATTAGTCTCTTCTGGAAAAGGTAAAAGGATGCAGCACCTAATTACCCAAGTTTAATCAGCTATATCTACTACCAAATTTGCATACAATCATGGTAAATTAACTATACAAATAGTATAGAGTAAGGCAAGGTCCAAAACTATGGCATGTATACTATTTGTGATATGTAACATTATTTTAGGTGATACATGGACCAATTTTTTTTATGTTAGTAATTATGTATTAGGCCAGGTGTAGTGGCTCATGCCTGTAATCCCAGAATTTTGGGATGCCAAGGTGGGAGGATATCTTGAGCTCAGGAGTTTGAGACCAGCCTGAGTAACATAGGGAGACCATGTCTCTACAAAAAAATAAAAATGAATAAAAATTAGCCAGGCACATGCCTGTGGTTTCAGCTACTTGGGATGATGAGGTGGGAGGATCACTTGAGCCTGGGAGGTTGAGGCTGCAGTGACCCGTGATCACGTCACTGCACTCAGGCCTTGGTGAGAGAGCAAGATCCTGTTCGTCTCAAAAAAAGTTACAAATTAATTTCATTTTATGGGTATACACACACTCCCAAATATATATAGCTAGCACCAGAAAATTGTGATTACTCAGATTCTGTTGTCTAGGATAAGATTAAGGGTTCTACAAAGGAGGGGAGCTGGGTTTTATTAATTAAGTAAATAATAGATGTTAACATAGATATATCAAAATCATGAAAGTGGTATCCAAAAGACCAAAGTTTGGAAAATACTTGTGTCATGATTAAGAACTCTCCTATATCTTAAGGCCCCACTCTGACACTTATCAGTTGTGTGGTTTTCGAAGTTTTCCTCACTGAGTGTCAATTTCCTCACTCATGATATGTAATAATAATAACACTTACCTCACAAAAATGAAAAAAAAAAACTTCCTCCTAAAATAAATATGTATATTCAATTTAGGGCTTAACCCTTAAAACTGGTCTTTCAGGTAGAATAAAAGGAAGGAAACCTACAGTTATCAGAAAAAATATAGCAACATCTAACAGGCAGAGGTATTGGAGGAGAGTGATTTGAGGGGGTGGGGGTAATAGAGGCTTTGTTCAATCTCCACAAGATATTGGACATTATTATTGTTATTTTGTGCTGAATGTTGAAATAATAGGTTGGGTTGCATAACAGATTCTCACCTGGAATAAGAGATTGCTCTTCTAACAACCTTTGCATCTCTCTGCACTTACCACACTTAGAAGCTAAATGTTTTTATGTCTGTTTTGTCCATCAGCTTGTGAGCATGTTTAGGGCACCAACTATGTCTTTTTATCTTTGTATCTCAATACCTAGCAAAGTGCTTGGCCCAATGTAGTGGCTCAAGAAATGGCTGCGGTACTGAAAATAACAAGAATGGGTTTGTTCTTTTAATTTAAGACCCTTAAAATCTTGGTAACTTTATGATGTAATATACAATGAATTGACCTACATATTGGTGCAAATTAGAGAGATTATAGTGAATTAGAGATTCCAAATAGAGTGAAGTAGATTTACTTCTTGACTTTAAAATGGTAAAGTACTGGCCAGGCGTGGTGGCTCAAGCCTGTAATCCTAGCACTTTGGGAGGCCGAGGCGGGTGGATCACAAGGTCGGAGTTCGAGACCAGCCTGGCCAATATGGTGAAACCCCGTCTCTACTAAAAATACAAAAATTAGCCGGGCGTGGTGGCAGACGCCTGTAGTCTCAGCTACTCAGGAGGCTGAGGCAGGAGAATCGCGTGAATGCAGGAGGCGGAGGTTGCAGTGAGCCAAGATTGGGCCACTGCACTCCAGCCTGGGAGACAGCAAGACTCCATCTCAAAATAAATAAATAAATAAATAAATAAATAAATAAATAAATAAATAAAATGGTAAAGTAACTAGAGGAGTATCTATGCTTGTGAATGAGCCTGGGTATTATGAAAATGGAAAGACCCTCAGGTAAAATATAAAGACTCATATGTTGAATATCATGCAAAAGAAAACATTACTCCTCAAGCAAAATAAGCACTTTGAGAAATGCCAGCAATCCTTGGGGGGAGAAGAGAAAGCACATCTTTCCAAAGATAACAGATTCCATATCCCATTCCTACAATTTATTTTATTGATAAAAATAAATTCCTATAATTTCCTTAATGAAATCTAGTAATTATGGCATGATGCCTGAAAACATTGTGTGTCTCCCAAATCAACCATTCTACTTTCCCTTGTGTTTATAACTAATGAGTAAGAAGGGGAAAATAGTTGTTATTGCTAACTAATTTTTGGAAAAAATCAAGACTACTGAAACATGCAACCACCCTTCTTTAATCTTATTATCAAGAACAGAAGATCTTAAGAACACATCTGTTGATTATTCTGTAATAGATAGTTTATAGAAAAAGTCATACTGTCTATTCAAATATCAACCAATTAATAAATATATTTAAAGAATATGGTATTTTACTTTTTCTTTGCAGTTAAGAAATGAATCAATTACTCCATTAATTTCCCAGCCTTTTGACACAATCTCAATAGGTTTCCTGCTTGCTGTATAAGTAGACAATTTTGAGAGATGAAAATAGTATCTAAGATCCCAAACTGCTTTTAATATTAGGTTTCTTGGAATCTTAGCCCACCAGTTGTTGAAGGCTTTAACAAACACCAGCTAGTGATTATGGCTTGTTGGTGTGGGTACAACTTGACTAAAATTGTGTTGACACATGACTGCTTACTTGTTTTATGTGGGAAATTACAAGAGACGTACAATATGATAAATAGGAAAGGCAAATATTTTAGATATTATTTATTGGATTGCAGCCAAATCAAAGATCTGCAGATAAAATGTTAGGGATTCAAGTATCTATTTAATATTTTCTTCCTTCTTATTTGAGCATTGACATATTTGTTTTGTAAAGATGTAATACATGAAACAAAGATTTGGGGAGCACAGCCAGGAGACAGTTATAGTAAGAACTTTCTGGTGATCTTAGGTATAAAAAATCATAAAGCCCTTTGAATATAGTTCTGAGTTTTATGCTGTGGTAGACACCAGAGTGTCTATAAGCGAGCAAGCAAACAAACAAACAAACAAAAAAAACCCCCAAATTTGAGATGTTGCAATGACTATTATCTTCTTAACTTGATGTAGTTGAGAGAACATCTTTTTGACTTAAGTTACTACCTCTGACATTTCAAAAAGCAATAAAATGAATCAAGTGCAAGCCAGTAGGCCTGAATTCTAATCCTTAGCTGTATCTCTAACTTGTTCTACCCTGTCTTTTGACCTTCTGGAGACTTGTTTTTCCCATTAGTGTACCAAAAACAACATCTGCTTCACAGAATGGGTTTGAAAATTAATGTGATGATGTCTGAGAAGTATTCGAATATCAGGTGTTCTGTAAATTCTAGGTACTGTTATTCAATATTAAAATTCATTATCCTTCTCTGAACCATCTAACTAATCTACTGCATCTGTGATCTGATCTCAGCACATAGGTGCAAACAAGAAAATGTCAAACTGGATGCCATATTCTTCTCAGTTTAATCAATCTGCTTAAATTTCCTGAGTGACTGTCCAGGTTTTTCTCTCTCAATTTTGTAATCCAGATATTGAACAAGGAGAGTTCATTGATTACAAGTACATGGTCACTATACATAAGTATTTTGTAAGTTGGTTGTTCCTTTACATGCATTCTTAGGAATACTAAGGATGAAGAATTTCCATATGTTATTTTGAGAACATCCACCTTTGACCATTTTTTCCTCCTGCAGAGGAGAAAGTCATATTTCTAACACCCAAAAAGAATCTCTTTGGGTAGCCAAAGTACTAGGAAGGAGTGTATATTACGAGGTTGAAGTTGCAAATTCTGAGATTAACACAGTAAAAGCCATATATAATTTGCCTGGTAGTCTTAACATGTACACAATGGCTCCCTGAATTTTTTGCTTCAATAAACTAATAGCATATGCCATGAACAACAATGATAAATAAATTTAAGCAAATGCTTTTCATGTATGATCTCATCTAAAGCATCTTGCAAACATTTCTATGATATAAATGTTCCTAATCTGCTTTTCAAATATAGAAACCAAGGCTAAGGAAGGTTTGCTACCTTGTCAAAGCACATAGAGCTAGTGTGGGACAGATCTAATATTTAACCCAAATTATCTGACTACAAAGTTGATCTATTTTTCATTATTCTGTACTAACTTAATAAATGGATCCTACAAAAATTATCTTACAGTGGATCTGTAGCTACTCTAATGAACTAGAATTCTATTCAAATGGCTTCTCACAAAAGATTTCCGTAAGGTTACCCCATTGGTTACATAATATGATTTGCTCTTATGATCCTGTATTTTATTACCTTCTTCAGAGTTAGGATTGTAGGACATTAAGGAAAACAGCATTCAAGACTGTTTCCCGTTGCTATGCAAAAACAACCTTCCATCAACTCTACAACATAGCTTTCTTTGTGCATCTCCTTCTTCTCTCCATATTTCTCTTTCTTTCTCTATTTTCACAAATCCTTTAGATTGTTTTCTTCTAGGGCTCTGTCGCTAGCAAAGTTTCCACTTGAAGTGTAGTTATTTCCTATAAGAAATTCCAGGATATGAACAGTCATACCACCAAGTACCATATGCTGTAGCTCCAGCAAAAAGACAGAGTGTTTTCTGTTCTAACAGTATCCCTCCTGCTCGTGGTGCCCAACTCCTCCACATAATGTTCTTTTTATCACCTTAGCTTCTTAAAATACTTATCTTTGCTTTGTCAATAGACTCTTCCTCCCTCTTTTTTGGGTGAAGAGTGTGTGGCAATAACGTCTGATAGAAAAAAGGCAAAACGTTAGCCAAGTAACTAAACTAGGGAAAGTTTGAAGGGGGAAGACTTTAACAAAACATTTTTAGTATGAATGGTTAAGTAGCAACAGGGGATAAATATAGGACACAGGTGGCCAGCATGTGTTTTGTGCAAAGGCAATATTATCCAACAGACAGCAGAATTCCTTTAGAATATTGCCATTTGCTGTGTAGGGTCAGAGGGCTGAAGGAGAAGGTTTCCTCCAGGCAATTGTTTCTATTGTGTTAGGTTGCATTACACCAATGAAAGCCTGACTAAAATCCTGACTGATCTGTAACAAGGTTGTACACTAATTATACTGCCACACCAATGAATCACTACAGCCTGCAACCGTGACTAAATCCAAGGAACAAAAATACAGCCTGGCATAGAGCTTCCTGGCATATATAACCTGCCCCCTCCCTTATCTAAAATTTGGTCTTTAAACTGACAAGGGAGCTCCGTTATGGATATCAACTTCTGTATTATTCTACCAAGTGTATGGATTCTGGTTGACTCCATTTTGGTCACCTCAGGAACTAGAGAAGACTTATTGCTTTCTTCATTTTGCTTTTCTGATGTGTCCTCCAGATGTGTAGCTAAAAAGTCATCAACAGATGGCAGAGGAAAGTCTAATGGTATGGCTGTAGACAAATCTCCATAAGAAGTTCTTTATTATTGATCATTATGGTAATACTACACCTCATCCATTTGCCTCTAGACTGATATGATCCAGGCTCCATCACTTAGAGAGCAGGAACCCACCTTGGTTCACCTCCTAACTAACTAGCAGAGACAGAGTCTTATGGTACAAATGAGTGCTATATAGGCACAGTCATTTTTTTTCATTCATAATCTAGCAATTATTTATTAAATAATACCATCTGTTACATGTTGTTCTATGTTCAAACAGAATAGCATCTGGAATTTGAATGTTTAAGTTTTCATTTAAGTTTAAGTGGATACAGTCAGGGCAAGACTGGGGATGTCATACCATTAGTAAATCAACAAACTCAATTACATTGAGCATAAAATGATAAAAGAACTAATCAAAGACCTAGCAAGTATTGAATAGTCTCCTTGAATAATCTGATTCAGTGAATTCTTAGTTGTCTGCATGATTCCCTGATCATAATTATTTTCTTGAGGGTGTTGAGATGTGACGGTGACAGTGGTGAATGCTCCTGACCACAAATTTCTTATATTCAGCTGAGGAAGGTGCTCCCATGAAAGATAGTGGACCGAGCACATGTATTTACTGCTCTTCCTTTCCATAGTTTCATTGAAATGATAGGAAACATATTTTCAAAAGTATTAAACCATAACAGTGCTAGAAACAAGAAAGGAATTCAGCAGTAACCCAGAAAATTTGAGGAAATCATTAAAGAGAGAAAGAAAATGGAATCTGATTAATGGGACAAATGGAGGGAAATCTGCAACTTAAAACTAGGGTAGTGAGAGTCTTTTTTCCAAGATAACTTCAGAGTAGTTTTAAACTTAGACTCAAGAAATACAAAAGCAAAGGAGTCCATGAGGCAGTTTTCACTGTAATTAAAGAACTGCATTCAGAAATGCTAGGCCAATAGAGTTACTCTTTCTACCTACCGCCCTCCCTCCCATTCAGAGCAAAGGGTGTTTCACAACTTAGACTTGCCAAAAGGATTAAGCCTGAAAACTGCCTCTGCATTCTAAAGACAGTAAATTACCTGCCTCAGTAGAAATGCTCCAAGGGTATAGGGACATGAGTGTTTATCAGAGGAGAGTTTGAGGTAACTTTAGATCCACATAATGATTGTCTACACACCTATGGTTCTCACTCCTAGTTGTATATTAGAATCACCTGGGAAGCAGTCATGTTGTGAACCACCACTCTAAAGCAGTCTTCCTAAATTTTCATGAGCATAGGAATCACCAGGGACCTTGTTAAATCCAGATTTTGATTCAGCAAATCTGAGGTATGGCCTGAGATTCTGCATTTCTACTAAGGGCCCAAGTTTCCAAGTCCAAGGCTGTTGGTAGAAGAACCAAACTTTGGATAGCAAAGATCTAAAAGAAACACAAAAGATTTAATTACAGTTTCAAAACAATATAAATATTAACCAACTTGATCACATGAAAGTAAAAGTATAGTTAACACAAGTGGGAAAGTGGGAGGAGGTAGGAGGGTGAAGATAATTAAAAGGATGCTTATTTCATTATCTTTTATATCTCACATTTCAGGGTAAATTGATACTGCCTAAAGTTGAAATAAGAAATATATGTTTAATTTATTATTGAAATCTATTAAAATACATAATATAGCAAATAAGAGGAAGTAAAATAAAAATAGAAAGCCATGAAAGTGAGCTAAAATTTTCATCTTTCAAATGTAATACAAATAATATTTACTGAGCACATATAAATACTACTGTAAACATCTTACAAGTATCAACTCATACAATCTTCACAACAACACTGTGAGGTAGGTACTGTTATTATCCTCATTTTTTCTTTTGAGACAACTGAGGCTTAGAGAGACTAAAAAAAATTGCTCAAGGCCACACAGCAGGAAGTGGGAGAGCCAGCATTCAAACCCAGGCAGTCAGGATTCAAAATCTATAGTGATAACCACTAACATTTCCTGAATGGAAAGGCGTCAATAGATGCTGTATAAAACGCCAAGAAAGAAAAGCATAAACACATTATCTAATGCTAAATTTGAAACCACCTGAAAAGTAGAAACTAGTATAAGTGTTATCTCTATCTGTGGGACTCAAGAGAAGCTGGGGGTGGGGGAGGAAAATGAATAAATAAAAATTTACTTTTTATTTTAGAGACTTCTGAGTAGCTTGGAAGTGCTTTATCATACACCAAATCTCTTAATTTTAAAAACTGTCTTAATCCTTTTAAGAGCATTCAGGACCAGGCACAGTGACTCACGCCTGTAATCCCAACACTTTGGGAGGCTAAGGCAGGAGGATCACTTGAGGTCAAGAGTTCGAGGCCAGCCTGACCAACATGGCAAAACCCCACCTCTACTAAAAATACAAAAATTAGCCAGGCATGTTGGCATGCACCTGTAGTCCCAGCTACTAAGGAGACTGAGACAGGAGGGTGGCTTGAGTCCAGGAGATCGATGTTGCAATATGCTGTGTTCGTGCCACTGCACTCTAGAGTGGGTGATGGAGCAAGCCTGTCTCAAAAAAAAAAAAAAAAAAAAAAAAAAGGCATTAAAAAAAAGAAAGAAATACACCAAAATATTAAAGATAACTGTTTTCTATCTATGGGTGAGTTAGGGTAGGAAACTATGATCTGATCTTTTTTTTTCTCTTTTTTTCAACCTTTCAACCATTCAAACACAGAATGGTTTGAAGATTTTGAACACAAAATTTCCTGAAGTTACTTTTATCTTCTAAACAGTGAGACAAATTTAAGATCTCACTGTGTAGGCCACATTGTCAGAAACAGCAATGCTTTTTGATATTTTATTGAAAGCAACTAACACAGAGAGGTTGGTGGCGGTCCTGGAACCTCCTTGAGACATCTTGAGAGGAAGCCTAGATCAATGAAAAAAGTCTTACCCTAGTATGGCCCTCCAAAATCAATATGGATTATGATCTAAGTCTTCCTGATCCCTCTGCTTGTCCATTCCTCTCCCATATCTACCACGAAAAAGTAGGTTCCTTAACCAGTTATGTCAAGAAGCTTGTCAGGCTGTACTCTTTGCAGTCTTTTACATGTCAGAATCAATTCCAGGACATCAGAAAGTACTTCTATCTGAGGCCTTCATGCAAACAGAGTTTGGATATGCTACATTTAGCATGGTCAAGTTAAGAACAAAACTGCCTTCTTGAAAAACACAATTCCTCCATACAGTGAATCCTTTATGAACAGATAACTCATCTTGACAGCTTTGAACAGCTTACATTTCTGGGGTGGTTTTCTTGTGGATGCCCCCTCCTGATCCAGTTCAAGACTCAGGCTAATCTGAGATCCCTTTCAGTTAAATGTGAAATTCAATCAGCCTAAATAGGTGAGTCTAGGAGATCTTTCAGCATTAAAATGTCCTATGGATATAATTCAATATAACCTAGAATTTGCAGGGGCAGCCAGTTCAGGATACCAGCATTCAATTAGTATGCTCTTAGAAACTCAGCAAGGGACTCTAATGTGTTTTACCTACTGACATAATATAAGGAATGTATCTCTCTGGTTTGGAAAGTAATCCTCAGAGAGACTTGAGATTAGTACAAATAATAAAGACATAGCCATAAAGTTACTTGTGGTTATTCTTGATTTCTGTTACAACAGAGTTGTCTTGAAAATTTGTACAGAATTCTTATATAGAGATAATCTTGCTCTTGAGTTTCAAGCAAGTGGAAATGTCAGAACTCACTTTTTGGGGTTAAGAGGAAATAATAAAAAGAGGTGGTTGATGTTCACTACATACATGGAATCCAATAATTTCTTAGCAGCCTAGAAATTGTCCATTAGCTATTTCTGATAAGCTTCAAACCACACACTTTTTTTTTTTCTCAGTAGACAATGAAGTGACTCAGAAATTTTTGACTTTTGTGGAAGAAAAACACAGTAAAGATTGAGTTGCCCCAGGGAAGCTTATGGATCCTTTTTTTGGTGAGATGAGGGTCTCACAATATAGTCCAGGCTTGTGTGCAGTGACTATTCACAGGTACAATCATCACATATTGCAGCCTCAAACTCCTGGACTCAAGCAATTCTCCTGCCTCAGCCTCCGTAGTAGCTTAGACCACAGGTGCACACCACTGTGCTCAGCTCTAGATCTTGCATTTTTAAGGGAATGGACTCCCCTGCATCTCCTCTTGCTGCAGATGGGTAGGAAGGGGTAAAGAGGTTGCCAGTTGCCTAAGAAAGTAACATTGGAAAGATGGAAGTTTTATTTTGTTGTTTCTTGTGTTTGATTTAATTAAACAAGACTTGAAATAATGTCCTCAGATATTATTGGAATATATGATCAAACCTGGAGTCATCAGATGCAGAGTCTTTGTGAAACCCTGAAAACTTCCAGGGAAGATGGCAACTTGAACCCATGGCAGGTACTCAATTTGGAAGCTTCCTTATTGAGAATGCTCTTATGGATTTTTGCAGTAGTATTATCTGATGCTTGATACACCTGGGCAAGTTCATTTTACCAAGATCTGCCTGATAACAAGAATATCAAGGAGTTACTCGACTCCTAAAGCCAGATGCAGGAGTTGGGCTGGCAGAGAAGTGTCTTGTCCACAGAGCACTCATAAATTTTTATAAGCTTACAGGGTATAAACTTACACCTGTTGTGAGGACTTAATGAAATGCAAAATCTCTTGTTTTTCTATCACTAAGGGCAAAACGCATAGTGAATTGGTAGAGCAACTAGAAGTACATTGAGTAACAGTGGATCCTTTCTGAAAGTTCATAGGTCCTCAGAGAAAATGTTGAGAAATCTGTGGACAGTTTACTCTAATTAAAATGTTCTAATTTTATAAATGTCTTCAACACGGATTCCTGTGTGTATGGACAAATTCCTTCTCAAAAGGTTTTTGTACCACTCAGATACTTCCTTGACAAATGACAAAATATAAAAAGCAATAGTTTTTAAGCATTTGATAGTGAAAATACAGGTCTGCTATGCTCAGCAGAGGAGAAACATACAATTTGACTTTCACATACTCCTTGGCTTTCTGCCTGTGGGAAATTTTCAAATTCCAGTGCAGGGAAATGGAGCCCAGGCAGAAAGCAGCAGTCTTGTGGAGTGAAAGAAAAAGAGATCAGAATTATGAGCTGCTAAGTTGACTGAAATTTGTAGGGGAGTTACTGGAAACTACGGGGTTAAAGGAATTTGTGTAAGAATGCTTTTCAGTTCCTTGAGCAAATCTTCAGCTCTTCGTGTTTAGGTTAGAACTTTACGAGGCCTAGCAGAGAATCCTTATTAGGAGTCTGGGAGCTGAATGGAAATTTCATAATGTACATAGCACTGAGGATATTTTAGAGTTCTGAACCCTCCAGAATGAAAAGACCTTGGTGAACACACTAGGCAGTAACTTGAGACCTGAGAAAGACCACACATTAGGAATAAGAACCACAAACTAGGATTAAGTGTTATAAGTCTGGGGGAAAAATAAAAATAGCTCCCTTCCACTCCCAAATGAAGCCTAAAACCAGGCCTTGACAAGATCCAGGAGATTCAGCAGTAATTTAAGTGCCTTCCAGAAAAACAAACAAAAACAAAGCAAAGCAAAACCAAAAAAACCCCTTACTCTTTGAAAGAAGATAACATAATTCAGAGTTTCTACAGCATGTAATTCACAATGTCCAGCATATAAAATAATGTATAGACCTGTGAAAAATCATGTGAACCACAATACTAAAACCAAATTCATTAGGAGACCTAGAAATTATCCAGCTATTGGAATTAACAGGAGAAAAGTTTAAAATACTTATTATAAACATGTTTTATAAATTAGAGAAAAAAGTGAAAAACTGTAAAGAAATGTAAAAATTCAGCAGAGAAAAGGAAATCTTGAAAAGGACCAGATGGAAATTTTAGAACTAAAAAAATGTATATCTAAAATCAGGAAGTCATTGAAATAGAAGACTACTAAACATAACAGAAAAGGCTTACTGAACTCAAACACAAATCTTATGTTGCCTCAAAGGTAAAAATTATCCAAACTGAATCAAAGAGATTACACAGAAACAGAATAAAGAAAAAAAATACACATCAGAGACTTTTAGGGCAATATCAAATGATTTAGCCTATATAAAATTGGAGTCTTGGGAAGAAAGGAGAGAGAGAAAGTATAAACATTTTTGAAGGGATAACGACTAAAATGTTTGAACATTAAAAAAGGATACCAAACCACAAGTCCAAGAAGCTCCACGAATCTCAAGCAAGATAAATATGCAGAATGCACTTACAGACATCGCAGTCAAATTCTGAAGATCAAGGGAAAATAGAAAATCATGAAAGCATCCAGAGAATACAGTAGCATTACATATAAGAGAGCAATGATAAGAATGACAGCTGGTTTCTTATCAGAAATAATGAAGGAAAAAATACTCTAATCTTTTAAAAATGAAGGTGAAATATAGACATTTTAAATAGACCAAGTTGACAGAATTCGTTTCCTACAGACCTGCACTGTAAGAAATATTAAATGAAATTAAATAGGCTGAAAGAAAATAATGTCACATAGAGACCTAATTTTTCAGAAAGAAATAAAAAGTATCAAGAAGAATAAATAGGTCAATAAATATGAGTACATTTCTAAACACTTATTTTTATTTTTATACTATGGATTATTTAATGTCTTAAAAACTGTTGGCTATTTAATGTAAAAATAATGACAAAGAAAGTGCAGTTTATGGCATATGTGAAGATGAAATATATGATAATAACCCAAAGGGTGGGAGAGCAGTAATTGAAATATGCTTCATAAAGTTATTGAATATTTCATGTAGTCATATATTTTGAATATAGACTGTGATAAGTTAAATATGTATTGTAATCTCTGTAGTAATTATTAAAAATAATATAAAAGGGAATAACTAAATATCAATAGGGGAAATACACTAAAACATTAAAATTTGATTAAGCCAAAAAAGATTAGGAAAGTAAGAACAGAAAAATAAAGGGCAGATGAGGCAAATAGAAATCAAATGCCAACAGGGTAGACTTAAATTAAAAACATCAATAATTATATTAAATGCAAATAGACTAAACACCCCAGTTAAAAGGCAAGACATCAGTATATTACCAACTGTGGTGGCTACTGGGCAACACTCCTTCTGCTATCATCAAACTGGATGATAAAGTAAGATCCTACTTACTTTATGTTTGTTACTTATGTTTTTTACTTGATATACCCTTTAAACATAAATACATAAAAAGCTGAAAAGGGAAGGATGGAAAAAAGTATTCCATGCAAACTCTAAGCATATGAATGATGTTATGGCTATATTAATATCAGACAAAGTAGAACTCATGATGAAGAGAATTACTAGAGATAAAGAAGGCCATTTTATAATGATAAAAGAGATAATTTATCAAGAAGAGATAATGATCCTATATGTGTTGCACCTAAAGGCAAAGTTCCCAAATATATAAAGTAAACTCGTCAGAAATAAAGTGTTGACAAATTTACATATGTAGAGACTTTAACATCATTTTTCTCGGTAATTTATAGAACATGTACAGAAAAAAATTAGAAAACATATGGAAGACTGAAACAACATCATCAACAATTTGACCTAATTGACATGTGCAGACTATCAGACCCATTAAGGGAAAAATACATATTTGTCTAAAGAATTTTCACCAATGTAGATTATATGTTGGGCCACAAAACAAGTCCTGATACATTTTTAAGGATGGACATTATACAGACTATATTCTCTGACCACCGGGTGATTAAAATAGGAACCAATAACACAAGATACACAGAGTTCCCAAATGTTTTGAAATTATATAAAACACTATTAAAAAATCTCATCAAAGAAGAAATCATGAGGAAGATTACAAAATATTTTTAAATGAATGCTAATAAAACAACATATCAAAAATTGTATGATGCAGCTAAAATACACTTTAGAAAGAAATTTATAGCTTTAAATATCTATATCAGAAAAGAAAAAATAAAATTAATGACCTCCATTACCAACTTAAGAAATCAGAATGAGAACCAATTAGGAGGTGGAGCAAAATGGTGGAATAGAAAGATCCACTGATCGTCCTCCTAACAAGGACATAAAGTTAACAACTATCCACACAGAAAAACACCTTAATGAGAACCAAAAATTAGGTGAGCACCCATAGTACTTGTTTTCAACTTCATATCATTGAAAGAGGCACTGAAAAGATAGGGGGAAAAAAAAAAAGGTCTGAAATCACTGACACCACCCCTCCCCAACCCTAGCAGCAGAGGTGTGTTGCAAAGAGCCTCTCTGAGCACTGGGGGAGGGAGAACACAGTAATTGTGAGGCACTGAACTCAGTGCTGTACTGTTAGAGCAGAAAGGAAACCCAAGCCAAACTCAGATGATGCCTGACCATGGAGGGAGCATTTAGACCAGCGCTAGCCAGAAGGGAATTGCCCATCCCAGCAGTTCCAACATGAGTGCTTGCAAACCTCGCCACTCAGTGTTACAGAACTCTGTGCCTTCAAGTTTAAATAGGCCATAATGACTGCAACACTTAGGTGAGTCCTAAGGCTGAACTAGGCCCAGAGACAGTAGACTGTGGGGGCACGTGACATAATGAGACACCAGTTGGGGCAGCCAAGGGAATGCTGGCATCACTCCTCCCCTAATCCCTAGTTGCACAGCTTGAGGCAACAAAAGAGACCCCTTTTTTCCACTTGAAGAGAGGAGAGGGAAGAGTGGGGAGGACTTTGTCTTGCATCTAGGATACCAGCTGAGTCATAGCAGGATACAGCACTAGTCAGAGTCTTGAGGACTCTATTCTAGACCCTAGCTCCCACACAACATTTAAAGATACATTCTGGGCCAGAAGGGAACCCAGTGCCTTGAAGGAAAGGATCCAGTGCTGAAAGCATTCATCACCTGTTAACTGAAGAGACCTTGGGCCCTGAATAACAAGCAGTGATACCCAGGTACTACATCGAGGGCTTTGGGTGAGCCTTTGAGACATGCTGGCTTCAGGTAAGACTCAGTAGTTACCAGCTGTGGTGACTACTGGGCAAAACTCCTTCTGCTTGAGAAAAGCAGAGAGAAAAGTAAAGGCAACTTTGACTTGCACCTTAGGTACCAGCACAGCCTACAAGCGTAGAGCACCAAACAGACTCCTGGGTTCCCCTATTCCAGGACTTGACTCTTGGATGGTATTTTTGGACCTACCTTGGGACAGAGGGGAGTCCACTGCCCTGAAGGGTGAGTCCCAGGCCAGGCAGCATTCACCACAAGATGAATTAAGAGACCTTGAGCCTTAAGGGAACATCAGCAGTAATCTGGCAGTACTCTTGCTGACCTGAGGCAGTGGTGGCTATGGGGTGAGGCTCCTCTGCCTTTTAAAAGGGAAGGGAAGATTGGGAAGAACTGCATCTTTTTGTTAGAGTGCCAACTCAGCCACAATGCGATAGAACACCAGGTAGACTTCTAAGGTTTTTGACTGTAGTCCCTGACTCCTGGATGGCACATTTGGGACCCACCCAGAGCCTGGGGGACCTCACCACCATGAAGGGAAGGATACAGGCTAGGATGGCTTTGCCACCTGCTGATTGTAGAGCCCCAGGGCCTTGAGTGAACATAGGCAATAGCCAGGGAGTGGTTACAGCAGGCCTTGACTGAGAACCAGTGTTGCGCTGGCTTCAGGTTTGACCCAGTATAGTCATAGTAGTTATAGCCACAGGGGTGTTTATGTCACTTCATCCCTAGCTTTAGGTGGCTCAGAACAGAGGAGAGACTATATGTTGGACAAAAAGTGAGGGAAGAGAACGAGAGTCTTTACCTGATAATCCAGAGAAGTATCCCAATTCTGGTCCAAGACTATTAAGGAGGTACCTCTAGAAGTCTGCAAAAACTACAGTGTTACTGGGCTTAGGGTGACCCCTAAAGCACATACAGCTTAGATGAAAACACCCAAGTCCTTTCAAATATCTAAAAAGCCACCTGAAGAAGGACAGCTACAAATAAGGCTAGCAAAGACTACAACAAATACCTAACTCCTCAATGCCCAGACATCAAACAACATCTACTAGCATCAGCATCATCCAGGAAAACATGACCTCACTAAATGAACTAAATAATGTACCAGGGACTGATCCTGGAGAAAGAGAGATATGTCACTTTTCAGACAAATAATTTAAAATAGTTTTGTTGAGGAAACTGAAAGAAATTCAAGACAACACAGAGAAGGAATTTAGAATTCTATCACATGAATTTAACAAGGAGATTAAAATAATTAAATGAATCAAACAGAAATCCTGGAGCTGAAAAATGCAATTGGCATACTGAAGAATGCATCGAAGTCCTTTAAAAGCAGAATGAATCAAGCCAAATAAAGAATTAGTGAGCTAAAAACAGGTTATTTGAAAATACACAGTCAAAGGAGACAATGAAAAAATAAAAAACAATGAAGCACATCTATGGGATCCAGATAGTAACCTCAAAAGGGCAAATCTAAGTTATTGGGCTTAAAGAAGAGATATAGAAAGAGATGGGAGTGGAAAGTTCATTCAAAGGGAAAATAACAGAGAACTCCCCAAAGCTAGAGAAATATATCAACATCCAAGTACAAGAAGAAGAATATATAAGGCCAAGCAGATTTAACTCAAAGACTACCACAAGGCATTTAATAATCAAATCCCCCCCCTTAAAAAAAAAGGATAAAGAAAGGATCCTAAAAGCATCAAGCAACAGAGACAAAGAACATACAATAGAATTCCAACAAATCTGTCTAGGCATTGAGGAGACTTTTCAGTGAAAACCTTACAGGCTAGGAGAGAGTGGCATGACATATTTAAAGTGCTGAAGGAAAAAAAAAATTATTTACCTTAGAATAGTAAATTTGGCAAAACATCCTTCAAGCATGAATGAGAAATAAAGATTTTCCCAGACAAACAATAGCTGAAACATTTCATCAACACCAGACCTCTCTTACAAGAAATATTAAAGGGAGTAATTCATTCAGAAAGAAAAAGACATTAATGAGCAATAAATAGTCAACCGGAGGTACAAAACTCACTGGTAATAGTAAGTACACAGAGAAATAAAGAATTTTGTAACTTTATAATTGTGGTACATAAAATACTCTTATCCTAAGCGGGAAGACTCAAAGATAAGTCAATCAAAAATAATAACCACGACAACTTTTTAAGGCATAACCAGTACAATAAGATATAAATAGAAACAACAAAATGTTAAAAAGTGAGGGAAATAAGTTAAGATGTATAGTGTGTATTAGTGGGTTTTTTTTGCTTGTTTGTTTATGCAAACAAAGTTAAGTTTTCATTAAGTTAAAAATAATGGGTTATGAGATAGTATTTGGAAGCCTCATGGTAACCTCAGAGCAAAAAACATGCAATGGATAAACAAAAAATAAAGAAGCAGGAAACTAAATCATATCACCAGAGAAAATCATCTTCACTACAGAAAGGCAGGAAGAGAAGATCATAAAACAATGAGAAAACATATAACAGAAAGGCAAGAGTAAGTTGTCAATTGTAACTTGAGTTACCTATCAATAATAACATTTCGTGTAAATGGACTAAACTCTCCAATTGAAAGGCATAAACTCGCTGAATAAATAAAAAACAAGACCCATTGGTCTGTTGCCTACAAAAAACCCACTTCACCAATAAAGACACACATGAATGGAAAATAGAGGGATAGAGAAAAGGTATTCCATGCCACTGGAAACCAAAAAACAGCAGGAGTCACAATTCTCATATCAGACAAAATAGATTTCAAGATACAAACTATAAGAGACAAAGAAGGTCACCATATAATTATAAGGGGATCATCCATCTAGAAGATATACTAATTGTAAATATATATGCACCCAACACTGGAGCACCCAGATATATAAAGCAAATATTATTAGAGCTAAAGAGAGAGATAGACCCCAATACAATAATAGCTGAAGACCTCAATAGCTGGAGACCTCAACAGTTGACATTCAGCATTGGATAGATCTTCCAGACAGAAAAATCAACAAATAAACCTTGGACTTAATCTGAACTATAGACCAAATGGATCTAATAGATACTTAGAGAACATTTCATTCAAGAGCTTCAGAGTACACATTCTTTTCCTCACCACAAAAATCATTCTCAAGCATAGACTGTATATTAGGTCATAGAACAAGTCTTAAAATATTTTTAAAAACTGAAATAATACCGCACATCTTTTCTAAACACAATGGAATAAAACTAGAAATTAATAACAACAGGAATTTTGGAAACATACACATACATGGAAATTAAACAATATGCTCCTGGATGACCAGTGGATCAGTGACTGTATATTTAGAAAACCCCATCGTCTCAGCCCAAAATCTCCTTAAGCTGATAAGAGACTTCAGCAAAGTCTCAGGATAGAAAATCAATGTGCAAACCTCACAAGCATTCTTATACACCTATAACAGACAAACAGAAAGCCAAATAATGAGTGAACTCCCATTCACAATTGCTTCAAAGAGAATAAAATACCTAGGAATCCAACTTACAAGGGATGTGAAGGACCTCTTCAAGGAGAACTACAAACCACTGCACAATGAAATAAAAGAGGACACAAACAAATACAAGAACATTCCATGCTAATGGATAGGAAGAATCAATATTGTGAAAATGCTATACTGCCCAAGGCAATTTATAAATTCAATGGCATCCCCATCAAGCTACCAAAGACTTTCTTCACAGAATTGGGAAAAACTACTTTAAAGTTCACATGGAAACAAAAAAGAGCCCACATTGCCAAGGTAATCCTAAGTCAAAAGAACAAAGCTGGAGGCATCATGCTACCTGACTTCAAACTATACTACAAAGCTACAGTAACCAAAACAGCATGGTACTGGTACCAAAACAGAGATATAGACCAATGGAACAGAACAGAGTCCTCAGAAATAATACCACATATCTACAACCATCTGATCTTTGACAAACCTGAGAGAAACAAGAAATGGGGAAAGGATTCCCTGTTTAATAAATGGTACTGGGAAAACTGGCTAGCCATAAGTAGAAAGCTGAAACTGGATCCCTTCCTTACACCTTATACAAAAATTAATTCAAGATGGATTAAAGACTTAAATGTTGACCTAAAACCATAAAAACCCTAGAAGAAAACCTAGGTAATACCATTCAGGACATAGGCATGGGCAAGAACTTTATGTCTAAAATGCCAAAAGCAATGAACAAAAGCCAAAATTGACAAATGGGATCTAATTAAACTGAAGAGCTTCTGCACAGCAAAAGAAACTACCATCAGTGTGAAGAGGCAACCTACAGAATGGGAGAAAATTTTTGCACTCCAATCATCTGACAAAGGGCTAATATCCAGAACCTACAAAGAACTCAAACAAATTTACAAGAAAAAATCAAACAACCCCATCAAAAAGTGGGCAAAGGATATGAACAGACACTTCTCAAAAGAAGACATTTATGCAACCAACGGACACATGAAAAAATGCTCATCATCACTGGCCATCAGAGAAATGCACATCAAAACCACAATGAGATACCATCTCACACCAGTTAGAATGGCGATCATTAAAAAGTCAGGTAACAACAGGTGCTGGAGAGGATATGGAGAAATAGGAACAATTTTACACTGTTGGTGGGACTATAAACTAGTTCAACCATTGTGGAAGACAGCATGGTGATTCCTCAAGGATCTAGAACTAGAAATACCATTTAACCGAGCCATCCCATTACTGGGTATACACCCAAAGGATTTTAAATCATGCTGCTATAAAGACACATGCACATGTATGTTTATTGTGGCACTATTCACAATAGCAAACACTTGGTACCAACCCAAATGTCCATCAATGACAGACTGGATTAAGAAAATGTGGCACATATACACCATGGAATACTATGCAGCCATAAAAAGGATGAGTTCATGTCCTTTGTAGGGACATGGATGCAGCTGGAAACCATCATTCTCAGCAAGCTATCATAAGAACAGAAAACCAAACACCACATGTTCTCTCTCATAGGTGGGAATTGAACAGTGAGAACACTTGGACACAGGAAGGGGAATCAAACATGGGGGCCTGTCGTGGGGTGGGGGGAGTGGGGAGGGATAGCATTAGGAGATATAGCCAATGTAAATGATGAGTTAATGGGTACAGCACACCAACATGACCCCTGTATACATATGTAACAAACTTGCACATGTGCATGTGTACCCTAGAACTTAAAGTATAATGAAAAATAAATAAATAAAAAAGGGAAAATTTTAAAAATGTCTTGAGACAAACAATGATGGAAACACACATGCCAAAACCCATGGGATACAACAAAAGCAGTACTAAGAGGAAAGTTTATAGCTATAAGTGCCTACATCAAAAGAGAGAAAAAACTTCAAATGAGTGATCTAATGATACATCTTAAAGAACTAGACAAGCAAGAGAAAACCAAACCCCAAATTAGTGTGAGAAAAAAAATAATGATCAGAGCAGAAATATGAAGTTGAAATAAAATGAAGGCTAGATAAATCAAAAAGTTGTGGGTTTTTTTTTGAAAATTTAACAAAATTGATGTACATTTAAATAAACTAAGTAACAAAAGAGAAAATATTCAAATAAAATCAGAACTGAAAAAGGAGACATAACAACTGATACTGCAGAAATTCAAAGTATCGTTAATGGCTACTGTGACCTACAATATGCCAATAAATTGGAAAATCTAAAACAGACAAGTTCCTAGATCCATTGAATCTATCATGATTGAACCAGGGAGAAATCCAAAATCTGCCACCAATTAACAAGTAACGAGAATGAAGTCATAATAAAATCTGCTAAAAATATTCCAGGACCTATGGCTTCATAGCTGAAATATTACCAAACATTTAAAGAAGAATGAATACCAATCTTACTCAATGATTCCAAACAATATAGGAAGAGGTAATATTTCAAAACTCATTATACAAGGCCAGTATTGCCCTGATACAAAACTTAGATGAAGACACCTACAAATAAACAAAACTACAGACCAGTATCTCTTAGGAATATTGATGAAAAATTCTCAGTCAAATACTACCAAACTAAATTCAACAATACATTAGAAAGATCATTCATCATGACCAAGTGGAATTTGCCCCTGGGATGTAACAATGGTTCAACATATGCAAATCAATCAATGTGATACATCATATCAACAGAATGAAGAATAAAATTCATATAATTATTTAAACTGATGCTGAAACGGTTTTGATGAGCTTCAACATTTTTTATAATAAAAACGCTTACAAAACTGGGAATAGAAATAACATACTTAAACACAATAAAAGACATATGCGACAGACCCACAGCTAGTATCATACTGAATGGGAAATAAGTGAAAACCTTTCCTTTAATATCTGAAACATGACCAGGATGCCCACTGTCACTACTATTACTCCACATCTTATTGAAGTCTTAGCTAGAGCAATCAGACTAATGAAAATCCAAAATGAAAATGAAGAAGTCAAATTATCCTTGTTTGCAGATGATATAATCTTCTATTTGAAAAAACCTAAAGACTCCACAAGAAAACTATTAGAACTGATAAACTTAGTAAAGTCACAGGATACAAAATCAGCATACAAAAGTCAGTAGCATTTCTATCACCAACAGTGAATGACATGAAAAAGAAATAAAAAAGTAATCCCATTTACAATAGCCACAAATAAAATTAAATATGAGGAATTACCAAAATAAGTGAAAGATCTCTATAATGAAAACTGTAAAGCACTAATGAAAGAAATTGAAGAGGACACTGAAAAATATAAAAGTATTCCGTGTTCATGGATTGGAAGAATCAATATTGTTGAAATGTCCATATGAACGAATGCAAGCTACAGATTCAATGCAATCCCTATCAAAATATCAATGACACTCTTCACAGACATAGAAAAAACAATCTTAAGCTTCACATGGAACCACAAAAGGCCCAGAATAGTTGCAGCTATTCTAAGTAAAAGGAAAAAAACTGGAGGAATCACATTACCTGATTTCAAGTTATACTACAGAGATATAACAATGAAAACAGCATGAAACTCACATAAAAACAGACACAGAGACCAAAGGGACAGAATAAAGAACCCAGAAAAAAATCTACAGTTAACTCATTTTGACAAAGGTCTAAGAACACACACTGGAGAAAATGTTTCATCAATAAATGGTGCTGGCAAAACTGGATATCCATAACCAGAAGAATGAAAATAGAACCCTATCTACAACTATATACAAAAATCAAATCGAAATGGATTTAAGACTTTAATACCTCAAAGTATGCAACTTCCACAAGGAAACATTGGGGAAAATCTCCAGGACATTGGCCTGGACAAAGATTTCTTGAGCAATACTCCACAAGCACAGGCAACCAAAGCAAAAATGGACAAAGGGGATCACACTAAGTTAAAAAGCTTCTGTGCAGCAAAGAAAACAATCAACAAAGTGAAGAGACAACCCACAGGATGGGGGAAAATATTTGCAAACCACCCATCTGACAAGGGATTAATAACCAGAATATATAAATAAACAACTCTATACTAAAAATTCTAAATATCTAATAAAATTGGGCAAATATTTGACTAGATATTTCTTTAGAAAAACCTACAAATGGCAAACAGACATATGAAAAGGTGTTCAACATCATTTACTATCAAGGAAATGCAAATCTAAACCACAATGAGATACCAATTTGGTCTAGTTAAAATGGCTTATATAAAAAACGCAGGCAACAACAAATGCTGGCAAGGACATGCAGAAAAGGGAATATTTGTACACTGTTAGTGGGAATGTAAATTACTACAACCTTTATGAAGAACAGTTGGATGTTTCTCACAAAACTAAAAATAGAGCTACCATAGAATCCAGGAATCCCTCTCCTGTGTGTATACCCAAAAGACAGGAAATAAATATATAAAAGAGATATCTGCATTCCTGTGTTTGTTGCAGCACTGTTTACAATAGCCAAGATTTGGAAGCAACCTAAGTGTCCAGCAGTAGATAAATGGATAAAAAATGTGGTACATATACACAATAAAGTACCGTTCAGCTATAAAAAAAAAAAAAATGTGATCCAGTCATTTGCAACAACATGAATGGAACTGGAAATCTTTATGTTAAGTGAAATAAGCCAGGAACAGAAAGACAAACATCGTGTGTTCTCATTCATCTGTGGGATCTAAAAGTCAAAACAACTGAACTCATGGACAGAGAGAGTAGAAGGATGGTTACCAGAGGATGGGAAGTATAATGGGGTCATGGATGGGGAGGTGGGAGTGGTAATGGTTAATGGGTACAAAAAAAAATAGAAAGGATGAATAAGATCTATTTGATAACACAGTAGCAGGACTATAGTCAATGACAACTCTATGTTTTAAAATAACTTAAAGTGTGTAATTGGACTGTAACTCAAAGGGCAAGGCAATACCTTGAAAATTATTGAGAAAGTGAATACCCCCTAATGTGCTTATTTCACATTGCATGCCTGTATCAGCACATCTCATGTACTCCATAAATATATACACCTAATATGTACCCACAAAAATTAAAAAAGAACAAATTAATCCCAAGTAAGTAGAAGTAAATAAATAATGAAAATAAAAATAAAATTAATAAAATAGAAACAAAGAGTAGGGATTTTCAACAAAGCATAACCTTGTTTTCTGAGAAGATAAATTAATGACTGAACAATGAGTGAGATTTATCAAGAAAACAAAAGAATACATTACCCTAAACCCCTGTACCATCATCTTTGCCACTGCAAGTGTATGTGTGGAGATTGTCAGCCTTGTCTCCACTGCCACTGTTGCAACTACTGGTAGTGTAAACACATTCAGGAAAGCTGCAGTCCCACTCCTTCCAGTACCCCACCCCAGCCAATGCACGTGCATCTCACAGTACTGCTGCTGCTGGCATGTGTTAACAGGCATAGATCACACTGCCACCATTCCAAGGGAGTGCTTTGGCTGGTGCCACCCATCAGAGTGCTGTGACTAGGGGCCCAGGAACAACTGGACCCCTCCAGCACAGCAGATTCTTAACCTTGAGGGGCCAGAGAACGAAGCAAGGGGCTTGATATCAGCTCCCCAGAGTTAGTGCACACAGCCCAAGAGTACTGAGCTGAGCCTTGACCTCTCAAAATGTCCCAGAAAGGAAACCAGTCAACTGAATTCACCTTATATCACATTCAAGCCCCCAAAGGCATTAAAGAAAATAAAAGCAAAGCAAAAAAAAATTTTTTTCCTAAAGCCAGCAACTGTAAAGATTGAAGGAACATCAACCCAAACAGATAAGAAAGAACCAGCACAAGAACTCTGCCAACTCAAAAAGCCAAAGTATCTTCTTATCTCCAAACAACTGCACCAGTTCTCCAGCAATGGTTCTTAACTAGGCTGAAATGGCTGAAATGACAGAAATCGAATTCAGAATATGGATAGGAATGAAGATCATTGAGATTTAGAAGTGTAAACCCAATCCAAGTATTGTAAGTAATACAATAAAATGATATAGGAGATGATAGACAAAATGACCATTTTAAGAAAGAGCCAAACTGATGTGATAAAGCTGAAAAACTCACATCAAGACTAACAGAATACAATCACAAGTATTAACAGCAGAATCGACCAAGCCGATGAAAGTATCTGAGCTCAAGGACTAGTTCTTCAAAATAAGTCAGTCAAACAACAATAAAGAAAAAAGATTAAAGAAGAGTGAACAAAACCTCTCCCATAAAAATTTATCCAACTTTGCTAGAGAAGCCAATATTCAAATTCAGGAAATGTAGAGAACCCCTCTGTACAAGATACTATATGAGACAACCATTCCCAAGACACACAGTCATCCAATTCTCCAAGGTTGATATGAAAGAAAAAATGTAAAAGGCAGCCAGAGAGAAGGGGCAGTTCATTTATAAAAGGAACTCCATCAGGCTAACAGCACACCTTTCAGCAGGAACCCTGCAAGTCGGAAGAGACTGGGGGCCTACATTCATTATTCTTAAAGAAAATAAATTCTAACCAAGAATTTTATATCTGCCTAATTAAGCTTCATAAGTGAAGAAGAAATAAGATCCTTTTCAGAAAAGCAAATGCTAAGGGAATTCATCACCACCAGACCTGCCTTACAAGAAGTCCTTAAGGGAGTGCCAAATATGGAAATAAAAGACCAATACCAGGCACCACAAAAACACATAGACCAATGACACTATAAAGCAACCACAAGATCAAGTCTACATAATAACCAGCTACTAACATGACAACAGGATTAAATCTGCACATTTAATCTGATATTAACCTTGAATATAAATTAGCAAAATGTACCAATTAAAAGGCTCCAAGAGCAAGTTGGATAAAGAAACAATCCCCAACAGTACGCTGTCTTCAAGAGACCCATCTCACATGCATTGACACCCATAGACTCAAAGTAAAGGGATGGAGAAAAATCTACCAAGCAAATGGAAAACAGAACAAAGCAGGGATTGCTATTCTAATTGCATAGAGAACAGGCTATAAACCAACAAAGATCAAAAAAGACAAAGAAGGGCATTACATAATGGTAAAGAGCTCAATTCAACAGGAAAACCTACCCTAAATATATACGCATCCAACACAGGAGCATAGAGATTCATACATTAAGCTCTTAGAGGCCTATGAAAAGACGTAGATGACCACACAATAATAGTCAGAAACTTCAACACTCCACTGATAGTATTAGACAGATCATTGAGGCAGAACATTGACAAATGTATTTGGAATCTGAACTTGATGCTTGGCCAGATGGATGAAAAAAACACCTACAGAACTCTCCACCCAAAAACAATAGAATATACAGACTTCTCATCTGCACATTGCACATGCTTTAAAATCAACCACACAATTGACCACGAAATAATTTCCAGCAAATAAAAAAAAAAATCATACTAACTACAGTCTTGGACTACAGCATAATATAAATTGAAATTAATACTAAAAAGTCACTCAAAAAACTATAAAATTACATAGAAATTAAACAATGTGCTCCTGAGTGACTTTTGGACAAACAGTGAAATCAAGGCAGAAATAAATTATTTGAAACTAATGAGAACAAAGATACATCATGCCAGAATTTCTGGGACACAGCTAAAACAGCTTTAAGAGGGAAATTTATAGTGCTAAATGACCACACCTAACAGTTTGAAAGATCTCAAATTAAAAACCTAACATCACACCTAGAGGAACTAGTGAAACAAGAGCAAACCAACTCCAAAGATAACATAAGACAAGTAATAACCAAAATTAGAGCTGAACTGAAGGAAATTGAGACAGAAAAAAAAAAAAAACATATAAAACATCAACAAGTCCAGGACTTGTTTTTTGAATGAGTAAACAAGATATATATACCACTAGCTAGATTAATAAAGCAAAAAAGAGAAAATCCAAATAAGCACAATCAACAATGATAAAGGGATGTTACCACTGACCCCACAAAAATACAAAAAAAAACCAAAACCAAAAACAAAAATAAAAACAAAAAACCCCTCAGAGACTACTATGAACACCTCTTTGCACACGATCTAGAAAGCCTGGAATAAATTGATAAATTCTTGGAAGCATACAAGCTACCAAGAATGAACAAGGAAGAAATTGAATCCCTGTACAAACCAATAGTTAATTCTGAAATTGAATCAGTAATAAAAACCCTACCAACCATAAAAAGTCAAGGACCAGATGAATTCACAGCTGAATTCAACATGCTGTACCAAGAAGAGCTGGTACTATTCCTACTGAAACTATCCCCCAAAAATTGAGGACTAGGAACTCCCCCTAACTCATTCTAAGAGGTCAGAATCATCTTGATAAGAAAACCTGGCAAAGACACAACATAAAAAGGAAACTACAGGCCACTATCATTGATTAACATTAATCCAAAAATTCTTAACAAAGTAGAGCAAAACTTATCTAGCAGCACATCAAAAATCTAACCCAGCACAATCAAGTAGACTTAACCCCTGGGATGCAAGCTTGGTTCAACATACAAAAATCAATAAACTCGATTCACCACATAAACAGAACTAAATACAGACACCACATGATATTTAAACAGATATAGAAAAGGATTTTGATAAAATTTAACATCTATTTATGTTAGAAACCCCTAACAAACTAGGCATTGAAGGAACATACTTCAAAGCAGTGAGACATCTATGACAAATCCACAGTCAACATCATACTGAATGGGCAAAAGTTGGAAGCATTCTCCTTGAAAACTGGAACAAGACACAGATGCCCCCTCTTGCCATTCTTATTCACTATGGAACTAAGTGTCCTAGCTGGAGCAACCAGACAAAATAAATAAATAAATGACATCCACAAAAGGTAAAATGCAGCAAATTATTTCTGTAGATTATATGATTCTATGCCCAGAAAACCCCATAGTGTCTTCCCAAAAGCTCCTTAAGCTGATAAACAACTCCAGCAACATTTCAGGTACAAAATTAATGCACAAAATTCAGTAGCATTTCTGTACAACAACATCCAAACTGAGAGCCAAATCAAAAACACAGTTGCTTTCACAATTGCCATGAAAAGAATAAAATAGCTAGGAATACAGACAACAGGGAGGTGAAAATATTCTACAATGAGAACTACAAAACACTGCTCAGTAAAATCAGAGATGACACAAACAAATGGAAAACCATTCCAAGATTATGGATAGGAAGAATCAATATTGTTAAAATGGTCATACTGCTGAAAGCAATTTACAGATTCAATGCTATTTATATCAAACTATCAATGACATTTTTCATGAATTAGAAAACGTTATCTTAAAATTTATATGGAGCCAAGAAAGATCCCGAACAGCCAAGGCAATCCTAAGGAAAAAGAATAAAGCAGGAGGCATCATACTAGGCATCATACCACCAAACTTCAAATTATACCACAAAACTATGGTAACCAAAACAGCACAGTACTTGTACAGAAGCAGACGCATAGACCAATGGAACAGAATAGAGAGCCAAAGAACAGTGCCACAGACCTGCAATCATCTCACCTTTGACAAAGTCAACAAAAGCCAGCAATAGGGAAATGACTCCCTATTCAATAAATGGTGCTGTGATAACTGGTTAGCCATATGCAGATTGAAACTGGACTCCTTTCTTAAACCATACACAAAAATTAACTCAAGATGGATTAAAGACTTACAATTAAAACCCAAAACTATAAACACCCTGAAAGAGAAGCTAGGCAATACCATTCTGGACATAAGAACGGGCAAAGATTTCATGATGAAGATGCCAAAAACAAATGCAACAAAAACAAAATTTGACAAATAGGACCTAATTAAACTAAAGAGCTTCTGCACAGCAATAGGAACTATCAACAGAGTAAGCAGAAAACCTACAGAATTGGAGAAAATATTTGGAAATTACGAATCCAATGAAGATGTAATATCCAGAACGTATAATGAACATAAATAACAAGCAAAAAACAAATGACCTCATTAAAAAAGGGGCAAAGCTGCTGGCTGGCAAGATGGCTGAATAGGAACGGCTCCGGTCTGCAGCTCTCATTGAGATCAACACAGAAGACAGGTGATTTCCGCATTTCCAACTGAAATATCCAACTCATCTCACTGGGACTGGATAGACAGTGCGTGTAGACCGCACAGGGTGAGCTGAAGCAGGGTGGGGTGTCTTCTCACCTGAGAAGTGCAAGGGGTCAGGGAACTCCCTCCCCTAGCCAAAGGAAGCCCTGAGGGACTGTGCCATGAGGGATGGTGCACTCCAGCCCAGATACAACACTTTTCACATGGTCTTTGCAACCCGCAGACCAGCAGATTCCCTCAGGTGCCTATACCACCAGAGCCCTGGGATTCAAGCACAAAACTGGGCGGCCGTTTGGGCAGACATGAGCTAGCTGCAGGAGTTGTTTTTATATCCCAGTGGTGAGTGGAATGCCAGCCAGCCAGAACATTTCACTCCCCTGTAAAAAGGGCGGAAGCCAGGGAGTCAAGTGGTCTTGTGCAATGGATCCCATCCCCATGGAACCCAGCAAGCTAAGATCCACTGGCTTGAAATTCTCACTTCCAGCACAGCAGTCTGAAGTCGACCTGGATCACTTGATCTTGGTTGGGGGAGGAGTGTCCACCATTACTGAAGATTCAGTAGGCAGTTTTCCCCTCACAGTGTAAACAAAGCCACTGGGAAGTTCAAACTGGATGAAACCCACTGCAGCTCAGCACAGCGGCTGTAGCCAGACAGGCTCTCTAGATTCTTTCTCTCTGGGAAGGGAATCTCTGAAAGATAAACAGCAGCCTCAGTCAAGGGCTTATAGATAAAACTCCCATCTCGCTGGGACAGAGCACCTGGGAGAAGGGGTGGCTGTGGGTGCAGCATCAACAGACTTAAACGTTCCTGCCTGCTGGCACTGAAGAGGGTAGCAGATCTCCCAGTACAGCACTAGAGCTCTGCTAAGGGACAGACTGCCATCTCAAGTTGTTCCCTGACCCACGTGCCTCCTGACTGGGAGACACCTCCAAACAAGGATTGACAGACACCTCATACAAGAGCGCTCTGGCTGGCATGTGGCAGGTACCACTCTGGGACAAAGCTTCTAGAGGAAGGAACAGGCAGCAATCTTTGCTGTTCTGTAGTCTGTGCTGGTGATACCCAGGCAAACAGGGTCTGGAGTGAATCTCCAGCAAACTCCAGCAGACCTACAGCAGAGGGTCCTGACTATTAGAAGGAAAATTAACAAACAGAAAGAAACAGCATCATCAACAACAAAAATGACATCCAAACAGAAACCCCATCCGAGGGTCACCAACATCAAAGACAAAATGTAGAGAAATCCATGAAGATGAGGAAAAACCAGCACAAAAAACCTGAAAATTTCAAAAACCAGAATGCCTCTTCTCCTCCAAAAGATCACAACTCCTCGCCAACAAGGTAGCAGAACTGGACAGAGAAGGAGTTTGATGAATTGACAGAAGTAGGTTTCAGAAGGTGGGTAATAACAAACTCCTCTGAGCTAGAAGAGCATGATGCAACCCAATGCAAGGAAAGTAAGAGCCTTGAGGAAAGGTAAGAGGAATTGCTTACTAGAATAACCAGTTTAGAGAAGAACATAAATGACCTGATGGAGCTGAAAAACACAGCACAAGAACTTCGTGAAGCATACACAACTATCAATACCCGAATTGATCAAGCAGAAGAAAGTATATCAGAGATTGAAGATCAACTCAATGAAATAAAATGAGAAGACAAGGTTAGAGAAAAAAAAGTGAAAGTAATGAAGAAAGCCTCCAAAAAATATGGGACTATATGAAAAGATAAAATCCGTGTTTGATTGGTGTACCTGAAAGTGACAGGGAGAATGGAACCAAGTTGGAAAACACTCTTCAGGATATTGTCCAGGAGAACTTCCCTATCCTAGCAAGACAGGTCAACATTCAAATTCAGGAAATACAAAGAACACCACAAAGATACTCCTCGAGAAGAGCAACCCCAAAACACATAATCATCGGATTCACCAAGGTTGAAATGAAGAAAAAAATGTTAAGGCCAGCCAGAGAGAAAGTTGGGGTTACCCACAAAAGGAAGTCCATCATACTAACAGTAGATCTCTCTGCAGAAACCTTACAAGCCAGAACAGTGGGGGCAAATATTCAACACTGTTAAAGAAAAGAATTTTCAACCCAGAATTTCACATCCAGCCAAAATAAGCTTCATAAGTGAAGGAGAAATAAAATTCTTTACAGACAAGCAAATCCTGAGAGATTTTGCCACCACCAGGCCTGCCTTACAAGAGCTCCTGAAGAAAGCACTAAATATGGAAAGGAACAACAGGCACCATCCACTGTAAAAACATACCAAATTGTAAAGACCATCGACACTATGAAGAAACTGCATCAACTAATGGGCAAAATAACCTGCTAGCATCATAATGACAGAATCAAATTCACACATAACAATATTAACCTTAAATGTAAATGGGCTAAATGCCCCAATTAAAAGACACAGATGGGAAAATTGGATAAATAGTCAAGACCCATTGGTGTGCTGTATTCAGGAGACCCATCTCACATACAAAGACACACATAGGTTCAAATAAGGAGATGGAGGAAGATTTAACAAGATAATGGAAAGCAAAAAAAAAAAAAAAAAAAAAAAAAAGACAAAGAAGGGCATTACATAATGGTAAAGGGATCAATGCAACAAGAAGAGCTAACTATCCTAAATATATATGCACCCAATACAGGAGCACCCAGATTGATATAGCAAGTTCTTAAAGACCTAAAAAGAGACTAAGACTCCCACACAATAATAGTGGGAGATTTTAACACCTCATTGTCAATATTAAACAGATCAATGAGACAGAAAATTAACAAGGATATTCAGGACCTGAACTCAGCTCTGGACCAAGCAGAACTAATAGACATCTATAGAAATCTACACCACAAATCAACAGAATATACATTCTTCTGAGCACCACATCACACTTATTCTAAAATTGACCACATAGTTGGAAGTAAACACTCCTCAGCAAATGTAAAATGATGGAGATCATAACAAACAGTCACTCAGACCACAGTGCAATCAAATTAGAACTCAGGATTAAGAAAGTCACTCAAAACCACACAACTACAGGAAACTGAGCAACCTGCTCCTGAATGACTGTTGGATAAATAACAAAATGAAGGCACAATAAATAAATTCTTTAAAACCAATGAGAACAAAGACACAATGTACCAGAATCTCTGGGACACAGCTAAAGCAGTGTAGAGAGAAACTTATAGCACTAAATGCCCACAGGAGAAAACAGGAAAGATCTAAAATTCACACCCAATGTCACAATTAAAAGAACTAGAGAAGCAAGAGCAAACAAATTCAAAAGCTAGCAGAAGACAAGAAATAACTATGATCAGAGGAGAACTGAAGGAGATAGAGACATGAAAAACCCTTCAAAAATCAATGAATCCAGGAGCTGGTTTTTTGAAAACATTAACGAAATAGATTGATAGCCAGACTAATAAAGAAGAAAAGAGAGAAGAATCAAATAGTCACAATAAAAAATGATAACGGAAATATCAGCACTGATCACACAGAAATACCTACTACCATTGGAGAATACTAGAAACACATCTATGCAAATAAACTAGAAAATCTATAAGAAATGGATAAATTCCTGAACACAAACACCCTCCCAAGAATAAACCAGGAAGAAGTTGAATCCCCGAATAGACCAATAACACATTTTTGAAATTGAGGCAGTAACTAATAGCCTACCAACCAGAAAAACCCCAGAACCAGAAGGATTCACAGCCGATTTCTACCAGAGGTACAAAGAGGAGCAGGTACCATTCTTTCTGAAACTATTCCAAACAATAGAAAAAGAGGGAGTACTCCTCCCTAACTCATTTTATGAGGTCAGCATCATCCGGACAACAAAACCTGGCAGAGACACACACACACAAAAAGAAAATTTCAGGCCAATATCCCTGATGAACATCGATGCAAAAATCCTCAATAAAATACTGGCAAACCTAATCGAGTGACACATCAGAAAGCTTATACAACACGATCAGTTCGCATCATTCCTGGGATACAAGGCTGGTTGAACATATGCAAATCAATAAAAGTAATCCATCACATAAACAGAAACAATGACAAAAGCCACATGATTTTCTCAATAGATGCCGAAAGGCCTTCACTAACATTCAACAGCCCTTCATGCTAAAAACTCTCAATAAACTAGATATTGATGGAACACATCTCAAAATACTAAGAACTATTTATGAAAAACCCACAGTTGCTATCATACTGAATGGGCAGAAGCTGGAAGCATTCCCTTCAAAAACCTGAACAATAAAAGGAGGCCCTCTCTCACCACTCCTATTCAACATATTATTGGAAGTTCTGGTGTGGGCAGTCAGGAAAGAGAAAGAAATAAAAGGTATTCAAATAGGAAGAGAGGAAGTCAAATTGTCTCTGTTTGCAGTTGACATGATTGTATATTTAGAAAACCCCATTGTCTCAGCCCAAAATCTCCTTAAGCTGATAAGCAACTTCAGCAAAGTCTCAGGATACAAAATCAACATGCAAAAATCACATGCATTTCTATATCCCAATAATAGACAAACAGAGAGCCAAATCATTAGTGAACTCTCATTCACAATTGCTACAAAAAGAATAAAATACCTAGGAATACAACTTACAAGGGACGTGTAGGACCCCTTCAAGGAGAACTACAAACCACTGCTAAATGAAATAAGAGAGGACACAAACAAATTTTAAAAATTCCATGCTCATGCATAGGAAGAATCAATATCATGTAAATGGCCATACTGCCCAAAGTAATTTAAAGATTCAATGCTATTCCCATCAAGCTACCATTGACTTTCTTCACAGAATTAGAAAAAACTACTTTAAATTTTATACGGAACCAAAAAAGAGCCTGTGTAGCCAAGACAATCCTAAGCAAAAAGCACAAAGCTGGAGGCATCACGCTACCTGACTTCAAACTATACTACAAGGCTACAGTAACCAAAAGAGCATAGTACTGGCACCAAAACAGATATATAGACCAATGGAACCGAACAGAGGCCTCAGAAATAATGCCACACATCTACAACCATCTGATCTTTTACAAACCTGATGAAAACAAGCAATGGGAAAATGATTCCCTATTTAATAAATAGTGTCGGGAAAACTGGCTAGCCATATGTAGAAAGCTGAAACTGGATCCCTTTCTTACACCTTATACAAAAATTAACTCAAGATGGATTTATGATTTAAATGTAATACCTAAAACCATAAAAACCCTAGAATAAAACCTAGGCAATAACATTCAGGACATAGGCATGGGCAGGGACTTCATGTCTAAAACACCAAAAGCAATGGCAACAAAAGCCAAAATTGACAAATGGGATCTAATAAAACTAAATAGCTTCTTCACAGAAAACAAACAAACAAACAAAACAAAACTATCATCAGAGTGAACAGGCAACCTATAGAATGGGAGAAAATTTTTGCACTCCACTCATCTGACAAAGGGCTAATATCCATAACCTATAAAGAACTCAAACAAATTTACCAGAAAAAAAACAAATAACCCCATCAAAAAGTGGGCAAAGGATATGAACAGACGCTTCTCAAAAGAAGGCATTTATGTGGCCAATAGACACGTGAAAAAATGCTCATCATCACTAGCCATCAGAGAAATGCAAATCAAAACCACAATGAGATACCATCTCACACCAGTTAGAATGGCGATCATTAAAAAGTCAGGTAACAACAGGTGCTGGAGAGGATGTAGAGAAATAGGAACACTTTTACACTGTTGGTGGGACTATAAACTAGTTCAACCATTGTGGAAGAAAGTGTTGCAATTCCTCAAGATCTAGAACTAGAAATACCATTTGACCCAGCCATCCCATTACTGGGTGTATATCCAAAGGATTATAAATCACGCTGCTATAAAGACACATGCACCCGTATGTTTATTGTGGCACTATTCACAATAGTGAAGACTTGGAACCAACCCAAATGTTCATCAATGACAGACTGAATTAAGAAAATGTGGCACATATACACCATGGAATACTATGCAGCCATAAAAAGGATGAGTTCATGTCCTTTGTAGGGACATGGATGCAGCTGGAAACCATCATTCTCAGCAAACTATCACAAGAACAGAAAACCAAACACTGCATGTTCTCACTCATAGGTGGGAACTGAACAGTGAGAACACTTGGACACAGGAAGGGGAATATCACACACCAGGGCCTATTGGAGGTTGGGGGGAGTGGGGGAGGGATAGCTTTAGGGGATATACCTAATGTAAATGATGAATTAATGGGTGCAGCACACCAACATGGCACATGTATACATATGTAACAAACCTGCACGTTGTGCACATGTACCCTAGACTTAAAGTATAATAAAAAAGAAAAAGAAAAACAAAACCAATTATGTTAATTAATAGTTGCTCGGTTTTTGGAACACTATGAAAGGGTTTTAAAAGTTATAAAAATTTCACCAAAGTATGATATTTAAGAAACAAACAAACGAAAACAAAAACAAACAAACAGAAAGCCAAAAACTGTTTTTTGGAGAAATGGTTCTTGCTACATTGCCCAGGCTGGTCTCAAACTCTTGTCCTTAAGCAATCCTTCTGCCTCAGCCTCCCAGAGTGCTGGGATGACAGGTAGGAGGCACCATACCCGGTACTTTCGTACCTTTGAAAATATGTATGAGTCAATCCTATTAAACTCCCGAATACTTGTTGTTAAAAAAAAAAACAGAAGAAGAAGAATGAAAAAATGCTAATCATCACTGGTCGTTAGAGAAATGCAAATCAAAACCACAATGAGATACCATCTCACACCAGTTGGAATGGCGATCATTAAAAGTCAGGAAATATAGATGCTGGAGAGGATGTGGAGAAATAAGAATGCTTTTACACTATTGGTGGGAGGATAAATTAGTTCAACCATTGTGGAAGATTACTTTCAAGTGCCTTAAAAAAGATTATTGACTTTTAAAATAAAATATAGTAAAGAAAAATAAAATATTAATTATCTAAAAGGAAAAATAATAAGAATGTATGGTGGGCTTTGCAACACATGTAGAAGTAAATTATATGATAATAATAGCATCAAGGGCTAGATGGCTTGAAAACAGAATTACACTATTGTGAGTTTCTTACATTGATTGCAAAATAGTAGAACAGTAAATCAAGGTAGACTGTGATAAGTTAAGGATACATGTATTGTACATTTCTAGAGCAACCACTGAAAAACTGAACCAAAACTGTACATCCAAAAAGTCAATAGAAAATATGAATTGAATTACTAAAAGATTTTGATTAATTAAAAAGAAGACTGCAAACTACTACAGCCATTATGGAAAGCAGTATAGAGATTCCTTAAAAATTAAAAATGGAACTACCATGTGATACAACAATCCCACTGCTGGATATATATCCAAAGGAAATAAAATCAGTATTTTAAAGGTGTATCTGCACTGCCATGTTTATTGCAGCACTATTCACCATAGCCAAGATGTGAAATCAACCTGTGTTCATCAACAAATACATGGATATAGAAAATGTGGTGTTGGCCAGGCATGGTGGCTCATGCCTGTAATCCCAGCACTTTGGGAGGCCAAGGTGGGTGAATCACTTGAGGTCAGGAGTTTGAGACCAGTTTGGCCGACATGATGAAATGCTGTCTCTACTAAAATTACAAAAATTTGCAGGGCAGGGTGGCATGCACCTGTAATTCCAGCTACTAGGGAGGCTGAGGCATGAGAATCAAGAATCGCTTGAACCAAGGAAGTGGAGATTGCAGTGAGCTGACATCATGCCACTGCACTCCAGCCTGGGTGACAAAATGAGATTCTGTCTTAAAAACAAAAAAAAGAAAGAAAGAAAGAAAATACATACACACATTAGAATACTATTCAGCCATAGAAAAGAATAAAAATCTTGTCATTTGCAATGACATGGATGAACGTGGAGAACACCATGATAAGTGAAATAAGCCAGACACAGAAAGACAAATACTACATGGTCTCACTTACATGTATAATCTTAATTTTAAAAAAGCTGATATCATAGAAAGAGAGTAGAACAGCGATTATCAAAGAATGGAGAGGGGACAGGGCAGGAGAAGATGGAAAGAAGTTGGTCAACAGGTACAAAGTTACAATGAACTATGAGGAATAAATTCTTGTGTTATATTGCACAGAAGTATGTCTATGGGTAACAGCAAAATATTTTTTCCAACTTTCAAGTTCAGGGTTACATGTGCAGGTTGTGCAGGTTTTTTACATAGGTAAATGTGTGCCATGGTGGTTTGCTGCACAGATCATCCCATCACCTAGGTATTAAGGCCAGCATCCATTAGCTATTCTTTCTGATGCTCTCCTTCCTCCAACCACCGACCCTCTGACAGGCTTCCAGTGTGTGTTGTTCCCCAGGATGTGTCCATATGTTCTCATTATTCAGCTCCCACTTATACGTGAAAACATGGCATATTTGGTTTTCTGTTTCTGTGATAGTTTGCTGAGGATAATGGCTTCTGACTCCATCCAAGGACATGATCTCCTTCCTTTTTGTGGATGCATATTATTCCATGGTGTGTATGTACCCCATTTCTTTTTAATTCAGTCTTTCATTGATGGGCATTTGGGTTGATTCCATTTCTTGGCTATAGTGATACAATGAACATACACTTCCATGTGTCTTTAAAATAGAAAAATTTATATTTCTTTGGATATATACCCAGTAATGGGATTGCTGGGTCAAATGGTATTTCTGCCTCTAGGTCTTTGAGGAATAGCCATGCTGTCTTCCACAATGGTTGAACTAATTTACACTCCCACCGACAGTGAAAAAGTGTTCCTTTTTTTCCCACAACCTTGCCAGCATCTGTTGTTTTTTGACTTTTTAATAGTAGCCATTCTGACCAGTGTGAGATGTTATTTCATTATGATTTTGCTTTGCATTTCTCTAATGATCAATGATGCTTAGCTTTTTTTTTTCATATGATTGTTGATCGCATGTATGTCTTCTTTTGAGAAGTGTCTATTCATGTCCTTTGGCAACACTTTAATGGGGTTGTTTGTTGTTTGCTTGGTGATTTATGTACATTGTAGATGCTGGATGGTTAGATTGCAAAAATTTTCTCCCATTCTGTAGGCTGCTGTTAACTCTGTTGATAGTTTCTTTTGCTGTTCAGTAACTCTTTAGCTTAATTAGATCCCATTTGTCACTTTTTGCTTTTGTTGTCAGTGCTTTTGGCATTTTCATTATGAAATCTTTGCCTGTGCTTATGTCTTGAATGGTGTTGCCTAGATTTTCTTCTAGAGTCTTCATAGTTTTGGGTTTTACATGTAAATCTATAATCTATTTTGAGTTGATTTTTGTGTATGGTGTAAGGTGTCAAGTTTCAATTTTCTGCATATGGCTAGCCAGTTATCTCAGCACCACTTATTAAATAGGGAATCCTTTCCTCATTGCATGTTTTTGTCAGGTTTGTCAAAGATCAGATGTTGTAGTTGTGCAGTCTTATTCCTAGGTTCTCTATTCTGTTCCATTGGTCTATGTGTATGTTCTCGTGCCAGTACCATGCTGTTTTCATTACTGAAGCCTTGTAGTATAGTTTGAAGTCAGGCAATTTGAAGCTTCTGGCTTTGTACTTTTGCTTAGAATTGTATTGTCTATTCAGGCTCTTTTTTGGATCCATAGGAATTTTTATTTTTACTTATAGGAAGAATGTAATTGGTCGTTTAATAGAAATGACATTGAATCTATAAATTGCTTTGGGCAGTACAGCCGTTTTAAGAATATTGCTTCTTCCTAATCATGAGCATGGAAGATTTTTCCATTAGTTTGTGTTATATTTGATTTCTTTGAGCGGTGGTTTGTAGTTCTCTTTGAAGAGGTCCTTCACCTGCCTTATTAGCTGTATTCCTAGATATTTTATTCTTTTTGTGGCAACTGTGAACAGGAGTTCATTCATGATTTGACTATCTGCTTGCCTGTTGTTGGTGTATGGGAATGCTAGCTATTTCCCATAGTATTTCCAATACTACGCCTTATCATTTATGATTGTGTTTACTTGAATCTTCTCTCTTTTCTTCTTTGTTAGTCTAGTTAGTGGTATATCTATTTTATTTTTTTTTCAAAAATGAACTCCTGGATTTGTTGATTATTCAAAGAGTTTTTGTGTGTGTCTCTCATTTAGTTCAGCTCTGATAGTGGTTATTTCCTGTGTTCTGCTAGCTTTGAGGTTTGTTTGCTCTTGGTTCTCTAGTTACTTTTGTCATAATGTTAGGCTGTTAAGATCTTTCTAGCTTTTTGATGTGAACATTTAGTGCTATAAACTTCACTCGTAACACTGCTTTAGTTGTGTCCCAGAGATTCTGGTACATTGTATCTTTGTTCTGATTAGTTTCAAAAAACTTCTTGATTTCTGTCTTAATTTCATTACTTACCCCCAATTCATGCAAAAACAGCTTATTTAGTTTTCATGTAATTGTGTGGGTTTGAGTTATTTTTGTAGTCTTAATTTCTAATTTTATTGTTCTGTGGTTTGAGGAAGTGGTCGTTATGATTTCAGTTCTTTTGCATTTGCCAAGAATTGTTTTATGTTTGATTATGTGGCTGATTTTAGAATATGTGCCATTTGGTGGTGAAAAGAATGTATACTCTGTTGCTTTTCAGTGGAGAGTTCTGTAGATGTTTATCAGGTCCATTTGATCCAGTGCTGAATTCAGGTCCGAATATCTGTTAATTTTCTGCCTCAGTAATCTGTCTAATACTGTCAGTGGGGTGCTGACATCTTCCACTAACATTGTGTGGGAGTCTAAGCATCTTTGTAGTTTCTAAGAGCTTGTTTTATGAATCTAGTTGCTCTTGTGTTGGGTGCACATATATTTAGGATAGTTAGCTCTTCCTGTTGTTTTGATCTCTTTACCATTATGTAATGCCCTTCTTTGTCTATCTTGATCTTTGTTGTTTTAAAGTCGGTTTTGCCAGAAACTAGGATTGCAACCCCTGTGTTTTTTCTGTTTTCTATTTGCTTGGTGGATTTCTCTCCATTCCTTTGTTTTGAGCCGATGTGTGTCTTTGTATCTGAGATGGGTCTCTTGAAGACAGCATAGTGACAAGTCTTAGTTCTTTATCCAGTTTTCCATTCTGTGTATTTTAATTGGGGGCATTTAGCCCACTTACATTTGAGATTTGTATTGTTATGTGTGGATTTAATCCTGTCATCATGATGCTAGCTGGTTATTAAGCAAACTTGTTTGTGTGGTTGCTTTATAGTGTCACTGGTCTGTGTACTTCACTCTGTTTTTGTAGTGGCTGGTAATGGTCTTTTCTTTCCATTTTTTAGAGCTTTCTTCAGAAGCTCTTGCAAGCTAGGTCTGCTGGTTACAAATTCCCTTAGCATTTGCTTAACTGAAAAGGATCTTACTTCTCCTTTATCTTATCTAAGAGAGAAGGCTGGAATTCAATAAAGAAGTGACAGCAAACACCTAAGGCAAGAAAGGACAGGCAAGACAGGCAGCCTGCTCAGCCAGCTGGGATTAACTGGGAGCCTAGAGAGGCTCCCCAGTGTGGGGAAAGGGTAAGTGAGTGACTCCCAGCAGTCCACATTCCCCACTGCCTACTCTTGCAATTCTAGTCACAGGAGAGTTCCTTAACCTGCATAAGCCCTGGTGGTAAGATAGGGAGCTGTGTAGGAACTACACAACAGTGTTGCTACAGAGAGGAAACTCACATTGGATCCCACACATTTCCTGAGTCCTAAACAGCTACAACAAGGTGCCATATTGAAATCCCAGGTCTCACCAGATTGTATCCTGCCATGGGACCCGAAAACCCTTGCATCTCCACATTTTTGGAGCCCTATTAATATCCTCTGCACAAGGCCAGGCACCACTGCTAGATGTTATCACCAGGGCAGAAGCATAAGCCATTGGCAGCGATGCCATCATGGCTTGCAGTAGCAGGGCAACCACCATTTAACCCGCCCTGAGGGAAGGTTACTCCATTTATAGCCACCCCTAGAGCTGAAGTGTGTATTCCTCAGCCACCTGATTATGAAAGCTGCTACTGAAAGCAACCCCACCCTCCCCACTATAAATGAAGGAGAAATAAGTTTATCTCAGACAAGCAAAAGCTGAAAGAATTCACCACCACTAGATCAACTCTACAAGAAATGCTTAAGGGAGGCCTGTGTATGGAAGCAAAAGAACAGTATCTATCATAATAAAAACACACAAAAGTATAAAGCTCGCTTGTAGAGCAAACACACAAATGAGAAAGAAAATGAGATTCAAAGGTTATCATTACAGAAAACTACGAAACCACAGTGATGAACAGTAAGACAGAAAGAAAGAAAAAAAGAATATACAAAACAACCAGAAACAAATTAATAAAATGACAGATATAGGCCCTCCCACATCGATAATAACCTTAAATGTAAATGGTTTAAACATTCTACTTAGAAAACATAGACTAGCTGAATTAGAAAAAAAAAAAAACCCAACTATATGCCACATACAAGAACCTCATCTCACACATAAAAATACATATAGAATGAAAGTAAAGGGATAGAAAATGAAAATTCATGCAAACGAAAACCCAAAACAGCAGGAGTAACTATTCGTATACCAGATAAAAGAGACTTTAAGTCAAAAAATTTTTAAAAGAGACAAGGAATGTAGGTCATTATATAATAATAAAGGGATTAATTCAGCAAGAGGATATAACAGCTCTAAACATATATACATCCAATGCCAGAACACTCAGATATATAAAAAATATTATTAGATTTAATGGGAGAGATAGACTCCCATGTAATAATAGTTGGGGACTTCAACACCCCACTTTTAAATTATACAGATTACTTTGACATAAAAATAACAAAGAAACATTGGATTTAGACTACACATAAGATCAAATGCACCTAACATACGTTTAGAGAACATTTTATCCAACAGTTATAGAATGCACATTCTTTTCATCAGCATATGGAACATTCTCCAGGATAAGCTGTACGTTAAGACACAGAATAAGCCTCAACAAATTTTCTAAAATTGAAATCATATCAAGAATTTTCTCAAACTACAACAGAATAAAAGTAGAAATCAATAACAAGAGAAATTTTGGAAACTACAAATATGTGAAAATTAACCAACATACTCATGAATGACCTTAGGGCTGAGGAAGAAATTAAAAAGAAAATTAAATATGTATAATGAAACAAATGAAAATAGAAACACAATATACCAAAACCTATGGGATGTAGCAAAAGCAGCGTCAACAGGAAATTTTATAACAATTGTTGTCTTCGTCCAAAAAGTAAAAACATCTCAAATACTGCTCTTCAAGGAACTAGAAAGGCAAGAACAAGCCATACCCCAAATTAGTAGAAGGAAAGAAATAATAAAGATCAGAGAATAAATAAATGAAATATAGACTAAAAAACCCCAAAACTTTAATAAAATTGGTTTTTGAAATGATAAACAAAATTAACAAACTGTTTGCTAGACTAGCCAAGAACAAAAAGAGAGATGACCCAAGTAGATAAATCAGAAGTGAAAAGGGAAACATTACAACTGACATCACAAAAATACAAAGGATTATCAGATACTATTATGAAAACTACACGAAACTGAAAAACCTAGAAGAGATGTGTAAATTTCTGTACACATACAACCTACCAAGATTGAATCAGGAAGAAACAGAAAATCTGAACAGATAATGGGTAGGAAGCATGAATCAGTAAGAAAAAGTCTCCCAATCAAGAAAAGTCCAGAACTAGATGACTTTATTGCCAAATTCTACCAAACTTCTAAAGAAAAGCTAATATTAATCCTTCTTAAATTATTCCAAAAAACTAAAGAGGATAGAATTCTTCTTATCTTGTTCTATGAGTTTGGCATTACTCTGATACCAAAACCAGGACATAAACACTGCAAAAAAAGAAAATGAATCAAGACCAATATCCCTAATGAACATAGATGCAAAAATTCTTAACAAAATACTAGCAAATCAAATTTAACATCACATGAAAAAAATGATACAGCATGATCAAGTGGGGTTTATCCCAGGGACGCAAGGGTGATTCAACATGCCCAAATCAATAAATATGATACATCAAATCAATGGAATGAAGAACAAAAGCCATATGATTTTCTCTCAAGTTGCAGAAAAAGCAGTCAATAAAATTCAACATCACTTCATGATAGAAACTCTCAACAAATGAGGCACAGAAGGAACATACCTCAACAAAATAAAGACCAAATATGACAAACCTACACCAAACATTACATGGGGAAAAGCTGAAGGCCTCTTCTCTAAGAACTAGAACAAGACAAGGATGTCAACTTTCACCACTTGTATTCAACATAATACTGGAATTCCAAGCCAGAGCACTCAGGCAAGAGAAAATAATAAAATGCATCCAAAGTTTAAAATAGAAAATTAAATTGTTCTTCTTTGTCAATGACATGATCTTATATCTAGAAAAACCTAAAAACTCCACCAATACACTTAAATATGATAAATTTAGTAAAGTCTTCAGATATGAAATTAACATACAAAAATCAGTAGTGTTTCTTTATACTAATGATAAACTAGCTAAGAAATAAATTAAGAAGTCAATTCCATTTACGATAGCTACAAAAAATAAAAATACCTAGTAATAAATTTAGCCAAGGAGGTGAAAAACCTCTACAAGGAAAACTACTAAAGTCTAATGAAAGACATTGAAGAGGGCACAAAAAATGAAGAGACACCCCATGCTTATGGATTGGAAGAATTAACATCATCAAAATGACCATAAGACCCAAAGCAAACCATACATTTAATGTATTCTTTATCAAAATATCAATGCCATTTTTTTGCAGAAATAGAATAAACATCCTAAAATTTGCATAGAACAAACAAAAAGGATCCAGAAAAGACAAAGCAATCCTGAGCAAAAAGAACAAAACTGGAAGTATCACAATACCTAACTTCAAAATATGTTACAAGGTTAGAGTAATAAAAAAATCATCTTATTGGGATAAAAACAAACACATAGACCAATGGAACAGAATTTACAAAAAGAAATGAATGCATACATTTACAGCCAATTGATTTTTGACAAAGGTACCAAGACCATACATTGGAGAAAATAAACACTCTCTTCAATAAATGGTGCCGGGAAAATTAAATATCCATATGTATAAGTGGTTCCCTATATCTCACTGTATTCAAAAATCAACTGAAGATGGATTAAAGAGTTAAACATAAGACCTGTAAGTAAAAACTTCTAGAAGAAAATGTAGGGAAAATACTTCAGAACATTAACCTAGGCAAAGATTTTATGGCTAATACCTCAAAAACATAGGCAACAGAAACAAAAGTAGACAAATGGCACTATATTAATCTGCAAAGCTTCTGCACAACAAAGGAAATAATAAACAGAGTGGAGAGACAACCTGTTGAAGGGAGAACGTATTTGCAAACTATCCATCTGACAAGGAACTATTATTCATAATATAGAATGAATTCAAACAACACAAAAGTAAAAAACAAACAAACAAACAACAACAAAAAAAATCCCATTAAAAAGTGGGCAAAGGACATGAGTAGAGATTTCTCAAATGAACATACACAAATAACCTACAGGTATATGAAAAAATGTTCAACGTTTCTAATCATCAGGGAAATTTAAACCAAAATTACAATGAGATATCATCTTACCCCACTTAAAATTGCTATTATTAAATACAAAATAACACATACTTGCAATGATGCAAACTTTTGGCATCCTGTTGTTGTGAATGTAAATTAGTATACCCCTTGTGGAAACAGTATGGAGATTTCTCAAAAAAAAAAAAGTAAAAATAAAACTACCATGTGATCCAGCATTCTCACTACTGTGTTTTTATCGAAAGAAAAATAAATCAGTGTATCAAAGGGATATCTACACTTACATGTTCATAGCAGCAAAGATATGTAATCAATCTAAATGTTCATCAATAGATGAATGTATAAAAAAATGTAGTACAAACACAAAATGGAATACTATTTGGCCATTAAATAAATGAAGTCATGTCATTTTTAGCAACATGGATGAAACCGGAAGTTATTATGTTAAGTGAAATAGGCCAAACACAGCAAGACAAATATCACACGTTCTCGCTCATATGTGGGAGATAAAATTTGAATTTCATGGATGTAGAGAATGAAAAAATAGATACCAGAGGCTGGGGAGGGTGTGTGCATGCGGGGGGGAAAAGGAGAGTTTGTTTGGTGAGAACAAACTTTCACTTAGATGGAGGAAATAAGTTCTAATTTTCTATGGCTGAGTAGGGTCACTATAGTTAGAAACACATATTGCATATTTCAAAATAGCTAGACAAGAGGACTTGAAATATTGCCAACACAAAGAAATGATAAATAGTCATTATGATGGATACCCCAAATACCCTGGTATCTCATTACAAATTCTTTGCATGTAACAAATACTCACATGTACCTCATAAATATGTAAAACAGCATCAATCAATAAAATAAAAATTTTAAAAAATGCATGCACTCCTATGTTTATCGCAGCACTATCCACAATAGCAAAGATATGGAATCAACCTACGTATCCACCAATGGATGAATGGATAAAGAAAATGTGGTATATTTACACAGTGGAACACTAATTGGCCATAAAAACAAATGAAATTCTTTCATTTGCAGAAACATGTATTTAACCGCAGGTCATTATGTTAAGTGAAATAAACTAGGCACAGAAAGACAAATATCACATGTTCTCACTCACATGTGGCAAGTAAAAAACTTTGATCTCATGGAGGTAAAGAATAGAATGATAGATGCCAGAAGCTTGGTGAAAGAGGGAAGATGAAGAGTGGTTGCATAATGGGTACAAACATATAGTTAGAAAGAAGGAATAAATTATAATGTCAATAGCAGACTACAGTGACTATAGTTAATACGAATGTAAAACATTTTGTCGGTCTAAGTTCTAAAGAGTCCCGCTGTTACAGTTGACTCAAGGTGGCTCCTTCCCCTCCCCTGCCCTTGGTATGCCAATGGTACCCAGCAAAAGAAAAAAAAATGGTGGCAGGCAGGGGAGCAACATTAATATTATCATTAATTTTTAGAACAACTTGAGTGTATTATCAAGGCAATTGGTGATGTATAAAAATGGTAGAATCTATTTGAACTTGATCCTTGGAATATTCTCTACTGATTGGTATGGAAGTATAACATTGATTCTATAGAGAGGCAATTATAATCTCAATCCACAATGTGACTGTACAATGAACTCTAGTTAAAACCATATAAACACTGCTTACTGATATTCAACTTTAGGATAATGCTAAGGACATATTGCATGACACGTAAATATGGTTACGTAATAGAATGTAAATGTTATAAATCTTAATATAAAAATCAAGGTGTAACTGATAGAGATTAAGAGGTATGAGATGATGAGGAGCAATAAAAGGAAGAGTAAGAGTGTTAATGTCTTCATCTTATGAAGCGAGGCATCAAGAGAAATGGAAGTTAAATTATATTTAACATTTCAGAGGTAACTAATGGTAGAACTGAGAATAGAGACATAAAATATATTGGGACTATAAATGGACAGGAACTTATGTAAATTCACCACATCTTGAACTAGCATAGCAGAATATCAATAGACAATGCCTCAAATCAATTAAGAATGGGCAATATAAACATATTTCTTACAGATACTGAGATAACATGAGAAATCTTAAAATGTTTAAAAAGGTTAAAAGTGATCATCACTGGGAAGCAAGATTGAGAGTAGTGAGGTATGGGCAGAGGATAATTGCTTTTTTAAAAAAAAAAGTATAAAGCTTTCTGTGCTATTTGATTTTCTAACCATGTATTTAACCATTAACAGTGCTAAAATATTTTAAAGTTTTAAAAAGGAGTAACTTTGAAGGATTTGATTATAAATTCTATGTATAGAGAGAACATACTCTATATACTTTACAATGTGCTATCCAAGAATTCTTCAAAATTATCTTGGTAAAAGTGATAGCACAGTCCTTTAATTAATGCAACAATGTCCTCAGAATACTTTAAATTCTTTTTATTTCAGTCATCCACCAATGATTAATGCTGAAGAGCAGTGAGTTCTCCATAACCCCACAAATTCATGCTGTGTCTTCATCCCATGTCATAGATATAGGGATTTATGATAAGTAGGGATAGCAATAATAATAGCATATGTTGCACTGTCATCAATTTTTAGAAAGAAACCATGTTTTACTTACAGCCTTGGGAAAATAAATGTATTTTAGCATATGAATATTAGGGAGCAGGATAACTTTGAAATCTTTACAATACCTCCTCAGAGCCACTTTATGTAAAGGATGTTTTTATTGTAATATGGATGATCTGTTATTTAGTAGTCTTAGTGCATGGGTTTATACAATACAATAATACTAATGGCAAGATTCTTTTTAGCTTTTTTTTTCCTTTTCCATTTTTTTTTTTTTTTTTTTTTTGGAGACAGGATCTCACAGTGTTTCCCAGGATGGTTTGAATCTCACAGCCTCAAGTGATCCTCCTGTTTTGGCCTTCCAAAGTATTGGGATTATAGGCATGAGCCATTGTTCTTGGCCCCAGATATATTTTTAAAAGAAAATAACAGAATCCTATCCTTGTAGCCATAAAAATGTTGATGTTGAGAATCACTAAGCCAGACAATGGACAAACCCATCTTAAAAACAAAAATAGTATTTTACAGGTACCAAATGATTCTGAAACTAACTTCACTCCAGTCACTGTATGCTACAACCACAGTCGTTAAAAAGAATTAAAGTAGTGAAAACATATGTAACCATTTCATGGGTAAAGGTTGTTTTCCTGAAATACATGAATTCTAAATTTTTAAAAAATAAGTGATAATTATATAAACAATGTTTTATTGTATTCCCTTATTTAAAACTCTGACTCAGCCATAATTCATGGTCTTGCTATTGTAGGAAGATAGCAGAAAAATCGTTGCTGGCTATTCTCTCCATGTATATTTCTCTTTTCCTTCTTTGTTTTACATCTTTCCTTATTTTCAAGTGTCCTACTTGCTTCTTTTTGTTTTCATTCTTGTTTTCTCCTACCCAAGCCCTAGGCCTACCACTGGCACCCAGTGGTACCCCAAGGCATTGCTGTTTGTGCTCAGCTATTTTAAGTGGTTGCTAACCACTATCATTATTTCTTTGTTAAGGAAAGTTCTGTTGAAATTTTAGTTGAATTATCAAAAGTTTTCCTTAATCTTCATTTTTCCTCTACTATAATATGACTTTTTTTTTCTAGATGTCATTGCTCTGTTGCATTTTTATTAGCCCATTTTTCCAGTATATGATTAACACCTGCCTTTATTCAAAATTTCAAGATGGTTAAAAGCATCAGTTCACTTAACCTTTCCCCTTGAGTCAGAGTCACAAATACCTGTGTTTCTTTGTCTTTTGCAATACTTATCTTCTCACTAACCTATTTTTTAAGCAAGACATATGAGAGATAATGCAGATGCTTAAGAAAATAAACTCAAAAATCTAAACTTTCTTGCCTCAGCAAACAAAGCCCAAAAGATGCATATTAGAAAAGCCTAGTCCTCCAGAAATGAGTTGCCAATGAGGTGAGGAAATGGGTTTGTGAGCTCACGGAGCCTGCTAATGGAAATCAACATCAGTTTCTAGTACCTGTTTGAAAAGGCAGGTAAAGGGGATATCTTGAGAGCTCCCATTCTCATTCTGGTGTCTGCTTATTATGTTTCTGAAAGAGCATATAGCATTATTCAGCCACTTCTCCAAAAAGGTAACTTGCAGAATACCCAAGTACAGCCATTCAGTATGTAAAGTTCCCCAAGTCTACTATCAATTACTTCTGGCAGAATTTCCCATATGGATTTCATTCGAAGTACATACTTCTTATTCATTTTGTTTTCCAAAACTCAATCATTGAAGATAATTTAAAAATAAGATTGGTCTTCTACTAGTATACAATACTATCTCCCTAGACTGACTATTTTTCTCAGATAACTGTTTTATTGTCTGATAAGTATAAAGAGGTAATACAATACCCTCCCATGACAGTTATCTCTGTCAGAAAAGAACACTGTGTAGTGCTATCAATTCTTAATTAACCAGGGTCATGGGGAACAGGCAAAGTATGGATTAAGTGTAATTCTACAGGTAAGCCCTACAGTTCATTTTTATCCATTAATTTCAACCTCTTTCCTAATCACAAGTTTTATCAGAGCTCTTGATAATTAAGTAAATGTGGAGATTTGCATTTCACTTCCTTTCTTATCCTTGTCTAATGAGCAGGGAAATGGACAGTGGGGAGCAAGGGGCAGTGATATTATCTCCTAATATGACAATCAGTTACTGGATCTAAAGTAGTAGTCTATGTTGGCTCATTACATAGCCTTAGTTTCTTCCTGAAGTTTCTGGGGTTTCATTATTAAGACTTGACCACAAATCAGGAATCAAAAGAATAAAGAAGAGATAATTTTTTTAAAATCCAGAAGGGTTTCCGATGTCTGAAATACAGCCACTAGCTGTATACTTCTGGGGTCAAGAACTACTAATTCAGGCAGTTTTAATCCCAGTGCTGCTTTTGTCTTTCTGAGCAATCTTTGTGCTCACAAGCTTTGATTTTCTGTCTGTGAAAAAAGGATTCCTCGAGACTACCCTTGGGTTAGTTTGAAGACAAACTGATAATAACAAAAAAATGTATTTTGTAAAAATAAATGCAAAATCAATGTGGTAGTCACTGAGCTGTGTTCCACAGAGACTCTAGCTCCAGAAGACTACCCTGGGAGACTATGGCCAGCTGGAGATCCATAGAGTTTCTGAATCTCATCCACGTGAATATAAACACATGCATAGGTCACTCTGCAGTCTTCTATGAGGGTTGCAAGTGTTCCAGGCCTGTGTGCTAGTTGCATCTTGCTAGCACAAACAGGCAGTGAAAGCAATTGTGTATATAAAATGTGTGCTAATAAATAAATGCACAAATAAATAAATAAATTATTACTTACATTAGAATTTCCCTTTCTCTTGGCCTCATTCACTCCCATCTGTAAAAAGAGGATGTTGGACTAGATGATCTTTAAGGCATTGTCCAGCTCTGTGAGTCTGTGGTGCTTGTTGTAAAACTTACAACTTTGCCCTATTTGTTCTTCCCTTTGAGTCTTGCCCTCAACAGAAAGTCAAAATGTCTGAACTTCTGATGTCGGTTCAAGCCATACTGCTGAATAGACAATAAAAGAAACATGTTTTTTTCTCCTCTATTTGGGTACTTTTATTATACTTTGAAGACAAGAAGTACTGAAATTAATGTGGGTGCATATTGTAATTTCTTTGTTCCAGTCTGATATCTATGTTTGGTAGTCTAACAAATTTTACCAAAATGAGTTGATACGTCAAATGAAGCTGAAAATAACTAAAAACCAATTTAGAGTGATGACTCAGGCTGGACTTGATAACAAATAAACAGGACTTTTTAGTAAAAAAAAATCATGTTATTATTGTTTAAGGAGAGATTACATGTTTGAAAAGAATAGATCATTATTATCTAGTTCTCAAGAATAAAATAGGCATATACTATATCATGGACACCAATTAGCAATGATTTTCTTAAACCAGTTTAGTAGGAACAAAAAGCCATGTAAATAAACAAGTGAGAAAATATGTCCATATGTGGAACAAGGGACATCATGAAAGAATAAGTAATCAGTTTGAACTAGAGGCAGAGGAAGTAGCCAGAACATAGGGTATACATAAGGACCCATGGAGAAGTAATGCTCAAAAGCTATCTGGCCCCATAAAAGACATTATAAATCTCAATAAGGAATTTTGACTTGATCCTTTAGATTAGTGTGCCCCAAAGTGTGCTGTACATATGAGAGATTATTTTGGCTGGCATATGGGTGAGTTTTGTTATTTTTAATAGTGTGATGTGTATTTTAATGTATATTAGCAAAAATGAATTAGGCCTCCAAAGTTTTGGTTTCACAGATGTTATTGCTCAGGGCAAAGCTAATTTTTTTAATGAATAAATTTAAAGTAAACTATTACCTAAATAATAGTAAAGATGGTACACAGGTATGGCCAAAAAAATATGAGGGTGAAATGCAAGTGACCAGTATTTGAGAAACACTTCTGTATGGGATTTACTGAAGGGATTTTTAGGCAGTGGAATAAAATTGTCAAGTTTATGGTTTAGGAAGATCAATCTGCATGTAACGTGGAAGATGCGTAAAAGAAGGCAATAGTTAGGAGAATATTGCAGTAAAGCCTGAAGTAAGGCAGTAGCAGTGAGACTGTGTAGAACAGACAGATGTGAAAGATACTAAGTAGATAGCATCCACAGTTCTTGGTGACTTTATTAGTTCATGGTCCAACCAGCAAAATGGAAGTCATTCTAAATATTTAACACAAAGGGAATTAAATACCAATAACTGGTTCCATTGAGGATGGAATAACTGAGAGGACAAAAAAAATAAAGATTAGCAACAGTGGGAAGCCCCTACAACTCCTAAGGCTGAAAGGACAACAAGAAGAGATTGTGGTGTCAGAGACAGAGAGCAGAGGCCACCCCATGGAGGCTTGAATCACAGCAAAATTGTCCAATATTAGCTGAAGACATGGAGGAAACACAGCTGTTACAATTAGACATTGGATTATCTTTTCTTCCCATCCTTCAACTTCCTACCAGTGTCTCTTATGGGTTAAATTCAATCAGAAACTCCTGTCAAGAACCCTGAGAAACACAGACTGCAGGAATCAACCATTCTGCAAAAAAGAACAGACCAGAGAAGGGTGAGGAATTCATCGAAGGGTAAACAAGTCTATGATTGGCATACTTATGGATGGAAAGTGAAGGAGAAAGAAATGTCTAAGACAAAATCCATATTATGACTTGAGGAATTGGTGGTTAATATTTTCATCCTCTGAGATAAGAAATACTGGAGTGGAAATAGGTTTAGGAGTGTGATGAGTTCATTTCTTAACAAATTACCTTTGAGATATCTGTGGAACATCCGACTAGAGAAGACCTGTAGAAAGTTGAAACACAGTAGGGAAAGCTGGCTGGTGATAAAGATTTAATCAAGAGTGGTAGTTAAAATATGAAAATTAATTGATCAGAAATATTGTGCAGATTAAGAAGATGAGAGAGCCAAGGAAGAAGCTTTAGGGAAAACTACCAATAAAATGACAGACAGAGAAAAAGAAGCCAGTAAGAAAGGCTGAGAATGAACCCTCAAAGAGGTGGGATTGGATATAGTATCTCAGGAGCCCAAGCAAGAGACAGTTTCAAGAAGGGAATCTTCAATAATGCCAGATTCACCCAAAGTGATCAAGTAAGGTGAGAATCGAAAGAGGTCCATGGTCTCTTCCTAATAAGTCATTAATGTCCTTTGTAAGAGCAGAGTCAATGGAGATTTAGAAGCAGATAGCATTTTATAATGGTCTGAGGAGAGAATGGGAAATGAGGAAGAAATTGGACAGAGTCATGTGCACCATTTCACAAAAAGTTTGTTAAAAAAAAGAGAAAAAAACAGAAGAGAGGTTAGTAGCTTGAGGAGATGCAGGATCCAGAGAGGTTGGTAAATTTTCTTTTTCTTTCTTTCTTCTTAAAATTTTATTTTTCCATAAGCTATTGGGGTGCAGGTGGTATTTGGTTACCTGAGTAAGTTCTTTAGTGGAGATTTGTGAGAACCCGGTGCACCCATCACCTGAGCAACTTGGACGTGCTTATATGTGTATGGAAAGGAGTAAGAAACATTGAAGATGCAAAGAAGAGAAAGAATAGTTAATAGAATGATATTCCTAAAGAAATGTTAAGTGTTAGGCACCAGAAACAAGTAGAGATATTAGACTTGGACAGAAGAAGGAAACTTCTGAGCCCAGAGGAAAGGAAATGAGAGAGAGTTCACAAAAAGATGATTTTTAGAAATGATGGATTAAGAGCATCTATCTGTAACAATCTCAATTTTGTCTGTGAAGTAAGAGTTAAGATAAGCTTCTAAAGAGAGTGGGGAGGTGAGGGAGTAGGAAGTTTTGGAATTGTCACCCTGAGGTCTAGACAAGGATGGGGACCAGAAGCATAAAATCGAGAATGAAATAAGATTGGAGAACACAAATTTGTAACAACACCAATTTGCACAACTGTGTGATTTCTTCCAGCAGTCTCAATATTATTCATTGTAGAAGTTGAGAAACGAGTAGTTGGAATAGTCTAAGCACAGTGGATATGTCAGACAAACTGGAATTGGAGGCCATGGAACTTGTTTATCAAGATAGTGTTTTCATTGAAGCATTAGGGGTCCAGGATCAAGAGGGAAGGGGTTGAAATGATAAAAGAACCTGGAGATCCCATTATTTGACAAATTATTCTGCTGGAATTTATAAATGTGACACTAGTGTAGTATTGGATTTTTTCTGGTTTATTTTACTTAAGTTTTGTGAGCTAGAAAAAAATAAATAGAGAGCTATATATGTATTACATCCTGGCTACATAAAATATATCATTTTAGTTAACCTTCACAATTATCTATAGAGTAGATATCCATTTTAGAGAGGACACAATTGAGGCTCAGAGAAATCTTGCTGAAGTTAACCATGGCTGGTTATCAGCACAGAAAAGGTGCAAATTCAGATCCGTATGACTTCAAATTTAGTGCCGTTTCCACTATTTCCTGCTGTCTCTCTACCAAAAAGAAAGAGAAGAAAATTCATATGTGAATTTAACATATGATCAAATGGGCATGAAACACTCCTGGAAAGCAACACTTTCCAAAATGATGTTTCCAAATGGGACCACTGGTGTTTTCCAAAGGTCATCCTGATCAGGTCCATAGACTGATCTCTTGTAGGTGTTAACATTTACAGTATAGCAAGGCCTCTACTTTGCTTCCTGGCATGAATGAATAATTTGCTTATAATATTTAAACAAGACGTCATCTCATTGGTGTTTCACTTAAAGTAGTGCCAGCCTTCCCATTAGTTTTAAGGAGTTTGGGTTTGTTTTCTTGACTGTGGCAAGTGAGAGTTGGAGGTGCACATGATCCACAGAGCTTTTACCACTGGAAGAAGTCCACAGATTGAAAAAGATAGAAAGCCACTACATCAATGTCCTGGAAGCTGTGTTCAGAACTTAAAGAAATGACTGTGTACTTGAGTGAGGTAATGCTTGACACTCAGAATCTTGACTAAAGTTAGTAAAGGTCTAAACTGAGTCAGGGGCAGATTAAAGTAGCACAACAACCAAAGCTGGCAAGCCAGAATTCAGCAACCTCATCCTAGAAATCCTTCTGGTCCCCAGCCTTAAGGTGAGACGAACATAAGACAGCTGATTTCTCTAGACTCCAATTCTTGGTATTGAAAGCAGGAAAGGGCATCATTTTCTTTTCCGATTTACGGACACCTCCTCCCAAAAAAGCCTTAATAATTACAGTATGATGGAATTAGGCAGTAGATACTCTGGAATGGGTCAGTGATTCTCTTACATAGAGTACTGAAGTAAAAGGAAGCACTTGTTGAGCATCTAATGCATGCTATGCTCTAGTTTTATCCTCATAATAACCCTTTGAGACAAGAATCATTACCCCTACATTAGAGTTGATCAAATGAGATACAGAGAAACTAATTAAGTTTATCAAAGTTATGTAGCCAGTAAATAGCAGAAATGGGTTTTGCATGTACATCTATGTGATTTCAAAATTCCTTATGCCATAATATATCGAAGTAACAAAAGGGAGATAGTCATTTGTAATAGCCACATAAGCAAAGTGATTGCAGCTTATCCATCCCTGAAGCTATTTATGAACAGCAATACTACTTATACACATAGAATGTCTTATGAGAGTTCCTTAAAATTTTTTGTGTGTTCCATGAAAACCTTTACTATCTGAGAAGCCTCTAAAGTCCTTTTAAAATGTGTAAAATACAAAAGAATATAACGTAAATACATTGAACTGAAATTTAGTTATCAAAATTAAAAAATTCATATGGCAATATATACACTTTTTTATTAAGATTTTAAATAAAAGATCTAGCAGTGGATCTACCTATACTTTCAAAATACATTTATAACCGAATGAAATCCTACATTTTACTTAGAAATTAATAAAAATGAACATGTAATTTTTCTTATAAAAGTTTTTTTAAGCCTGAATTCTGTTCTTGTACTCTGTGAGGGCTTCACAAGGGGTCTAGACAGAGATGTGTTGGAGCTGACATGAACTGGCAGGCAAGAGATGATTATGAAATTTTCAGGAAGTTTGCATACTGGTTGCTAAATGCAGTAATTGCTAAAAAGGTAAATTATATAATTTTACAATTCAATAAATTACATTAAAAACAAAGGCAATAAACATTCAAAACTATTATTTCCTAATTCATTCACTGCATTTCATTATTGTCAATTATTTCTAGGTTATTTACTTGTATCTATTGGATCTGTGTGTAATGCTGTATAATTGTACAGTGCATTCCACCATGGTATCACTTCCCAAATCCACATTCAATGACATCAAGTTGTTAATTTGAAATCAGCTATGGAAATTGGCAAGTGCTACAACCCTGGCTTTTTATTCTGCACTGTCAGCTGTTAATACTCAATGGGATACTCCATGTCCCTCCACTCCAGGTTAAGAACATCTGATAGGACAAGTAACACACCTGAAGATCTATATCTAAGGAATTCTTTCAAGTCAAGGTTCTAGGGTAGTCCTAACAAAGATTGGTTTTCATCCAAATTAAGAACTTCTGCTCTTCAAAGATATGCTTAGGAGAATGAAAAGACAACCAACAGACCTGGAGAGAATATTTGCAAATCTCAGACCTGATAAAAGATTTATATCTAGAATATACAAAGCATTATTAAAACTAACAATAAGAAAACAACCAACCAAATAAATAAAATGGACAAAATATTTAAATATACATTTCACCAAAGAAGATATGTGGATGACAAGTAAGCCCATAAAAAATTTCCAATATCGTTAGTCATAGGGAGATAGAAATTGAAGCCACAATGAAATACCACTACTAACACACTCAAGAATAACTAAAATTAAAAACACTGGCCATACCAAATGTTGATGAATGTGAGGAGCAACTAGAATTCTCATACGTTGGTGGTGATGGGAATGTAAAATGGTGCAACCACTTTGGAAAAAAGGTTGGCAGCTTCTTATAAAGACAAATTTTCACCTACCATATGACCTACCCAGTTCAGTCCTAGGTATTTCCACAAGAGAAATAAAAGCATATGTTCACACAAAGACATGCCCATAAATGTTTATAGCATAATTATTTTTAATAGTTAAAACTAGGAACAGTCCATATGTCCATCAAAAGATGAATGGATAAAAAATTGTGGTATAATAATTTAATTGAACACTACTCAGTCATAAGGAATAAGCTATTAATATATACAACATGAATGAATCTTTTAAAAAATTATGCTGACTGGAGGAAGCCAGTCAAAAAGAGTGCATATTGAGCGATTTCACTTAGAGAAAATTCTAGAAAGTGCAAACTCATCTGTCATGGCATAAAGCAGATCAATGTTTGCCTGGGAGTGGTGAAGGGTAGAGAAGGTGGGGATGGACATGAAGGAAGGATTACAAAGGGGCATGAGGAAATTTTGGAGAGTGACAGACATATTTACTATCTTTTGATTGTAGTAATCATTTCATCAGTGTATACATATGTCAAAGCATCAAATTGTATGCTTTAAACATGTGCAGTATATTGTATGTCAATTGTACCCCCAAATACACCTTTTAAAAGAGTAACACTGATTCTATCAGCAAAAGCTCTAAATAGATTACAGCAAATAAGATATATGGATGGCAAATAAGTTCATTAAGCAGGGTTATTATATTTCCTGATTAACATGTTTAAGGCCCCTTAACTATACCAAATCACTAGGGACCAATTATTTGAGAAATAACTGTTCCAGATTTGCTAAGTGGTATCTTCATAAATATTCCACCCAAAGTAAATCACATATTTTCCTCCATATCTACCACATATTATGTGAACTTATGTGGAAGGTGTAAACAGAGTGAGTTTTGCCTTATAGGCAGAGAAGGTAAGACAGAGATATTAAGCAATACATCTCAGGTGACACAATTGGTCAATGGCAGAAATGGGACTAGACTCCAGGTATCCATCTTCTCAGTCAAATGACTAAGAGAAAGGTCTGTGTTGGAAGAATCTTCAGTGATTCCACAGGGTGATTAGAATTCATGGCAGGCTACTGAGAGGTAAGCCTGTTTGTTGGAGGAATTCGTTTTCTGTTCAATTTTAACAAGGCCTTGGGAGAGATTGCAGTGTAATCAAACTTGGCACTCCTAAATGTTTAAAGCATGTTTTAAGTTTGGTAACATTTTTCCTTCTTAATCAAAAGGCCTCTTATCAATATGCTATTGCTTGATACTGCTAATCTGTCCATTTAGAACATAGAAGACTCATATTCATCCACAGATCCAGGAACAATATCTGAGCCAACATTTCATTAACTTGTATATTTTTCCCAAACCATCGATTTGTTGTGTCCCCCTCCCCTGCTTGCCCCGTCTCTTTTCCCTTTAGATGTTGCTGGGGAGATTCTGGCACAGCCTTAGGAAGAGGAGGAGGGAAACGGGTAGAGAAAGGGGGAGTTAAAGGGTGAGTTACCAGAGGTCACTGTTCTCAAAACAGACAAAAAGTAAGAAAGGAATGGGAAAACCCAAGCCTCTGCATGCCTCTCCCAGAGATAGGGCCTCCTTATGGGGGAATCCTGCCAGAAAATTTGAGGTAGCTCTGAGAAGGATGGCCATAGGGATTAAGAATGTTCTTATACTCCTGTCTAAGGACCATTTACAGAGTATAGGCAGCCTATTAAACACAAACACCTATTCTTCAATGGAAGACACACATGTCACCTACATGTGTGTACACAATGGTAAACAGAGGCCTCAGCAGCTACAGAGATATGCACACACTCACAGGCAGAAACAAAGGGACAAAGGGATGTATCCAGAAAAATGCACATTTTCCAAGCCCTCTAAAAAATCACTTAATCCCAGAGGGAAAATGTGGAAGAAAGAATAAGGAAACCCATAGGTGGTAGGTGAGCCATAGTGAGTGGGACTAGGGTGGGGTTTGAACTTGCAGAGGTTAGAAACTGGATTAGTAGTTAAGTGTGAAAGAGTGAGGGTAAATGAGTTAGTCTGATTCCATAGAAACTCTACCTAAAGGTAGATTAGAACAGAATGAGCTACAAATCTTCCCAAATACTAGTATTTCAAAGCTAGACTTCTCTGTCAGGGCTTTGCACTCTCCAAACTAAAATAAATTTTAATAACTTTTCCACCTTCTCCAATAGATTTACATTTCAGCACAATTGTGGAAGTGTGAAATGACCATATTAATATGTATGTATAGATTTATTTTATTTAAATAATTCAAACATGTAGGAAATACATTTCTAAGGAAATGAGCGTGCACCTCAGGTGATAGAAAGGCAAAAAGCCAAATACAAAAACAATTACAGCTATCTGAGAAGAAAAAACAAACAAACAAACAAAAAACATACAAAACTGAGGGCATCTTTTAACCATTGAAAAGCAGAAATTAGACAAAGGAATCAAAAACTACTATTTCCTTTTTGAATTGTTTTTAGTGTTGGCACACATTTGAAGGCACATACAGAGACTGCTAAATCAATGCCCGATATAGTCTCACTATACTATTGTGAGTCAGTGGAGGCAGGGCTAGGATGAAATAGTGGAAAATCTGAAAAACACATTTTTAAAGATATGTACTTTTATTAAGACAGTTACTTCAACTATGTTAATAAAATTTAGCCTAGGAAAGGATCTGTTTTCCACAAAGAGTTCAGAATGGATGTTTAGTACAATTGCAATACCCTCAACCCAGCTATGAAAGTTTTTCAATGAAACAGATTCCCCATTGGCACTCCATCTCTCAGGGAAATAACAATAGCTAAAGTTTGTTGAGTACTTCCTATGTACCAGGCAGATGCTGTTGTAAGCATTTACATTTTTTGTCACATTTATTTCTCACAATTACCTTACGAAGTAGATTCAATGATTATACCCATTTTACTGATGAGGAAACCTGTGACTTCCAAAAATTAGGTACCTTCCTCAAAATTATACATGTAGTAAGAAGTAGAGTCCAGATTTGAATACAAATAGGCTGACTCCAGAGCCTGTGCTATTAACTGGAGTACTGTACTTTCTCAGATCAACAACCTTTTGCCTCAGGTAAAAAATCTGGTATCAGGGATTTGTTTTCAAAATGAAAGAAACATTCAGAGTATGTTTTGGCATCAGCACACACTGAACCCTCTCTTCTACATCCTCCATCTCGGCAGCTACATATGTAGTTCCAAACAAAGATGACTGACTTTCAGAGTCATGAGCCTCAGGGTCTGCAGGGATCTTCTGGCATCGAAGAAAGAGCCAGTTATCTTCAGTAGACTCTTTCTAAAGCTGGAAAGCAAACTAGCACCTTTCAGAGGAATTTGTAACATGGATTGAACATATAATTGTTCTGCCTAACTTTCAGTTAACCAGGAAAGTAAGTCAACTACAACCTCCCATCCCTGAACAGTCCAAGAAATCAAGGCTTTGCTGCAATGAGTCTAACAATTGTTTACATGTATATGAATACACTTTTAAAAGTGCACCTCCAATCATATCTTCTTGGAAAACCTTTTTTTCTTTAGCTACTACATAACTTTAGCCCAGTCCTACCTTATTGCAATTCTCAAAGATTATTAATTACAAGAGTCTGGATTAATGAAAATTTATGTATTTGCTCTTGATAAGAAATACTAATGCCAATCTAATATGATCATTCAATGTTTTTATTGTGTAGTAAAAAAAAAAAAAAAAAGCACTTTGGGAGACCGAGGCAGGCGGATCACAAGGTCAGGAGATCAAAATCATCCTGGCTAACACGGTGAAACCCTGTCGCTACTAAAAATACAAAAAATTAGTCGGGCATTGTGGCAGGCACCAGTAGTCCCAGCTACTCAGGAGGCTGAGGCAGGAGAATGGTGTGAACCTGGGAGTCGGAGCTTGCAGTGAGCTGAGATAGCGCCACTGCACTCCAGCCTGGGTGACAGAACGAGACTCCATCTCACACACACACACACACACACACACACACACACACACACACAAGTATATGAATCAACAATGATTATGACTATAGACCAAAAAAGGAGAGGGGGAAATTGAAAGAAAACTAAAGAAATCACTTTTTGATAGGTTGAAAAGTTAAAAAGCTACTGGGTTAGTTGCCATGGATACCATGTTCTGACTATAATACTGGGCTTTTGCTCAAAGACACTAAAGGTCTGACTCTCCAGCTGCATACCGCCTTTCTGTGCCTACAGCAGCAACCACTTGAAATGAAAATTCTGTATTTTGATGAATGAGAATGCAATGAGAAATTTCCTGTGCAAGAATCATAACTTGCTGAAAACACATTCCAATGAGGTTAATTCCAAAAGGATTTTTATCCCATTTTATATTGCCAAGGACTTCTAAATAAAATTCACTACACATCAACCTTTATAAATCCATAGTAAAGAATCAGAAATCAGGAATTGGTCAGAATCACAATAGACCTATATGGCCCTTTTTTTTTATCATTGACTCTTGCCACCCAATGGCACACATTCTTACTGCCCTTTTATTGAGGCTTTATGGGGTCTGGGCAGAACAAATAAGATGGCAGATTGGGAATTCTCTCCATAAATTGCAGAGACATGAATACCAAAAATATTTACCAGAATAAGTCGCTGTGTGAAAAGTTCTTTGCTTCCTTCATACCCTTTGGATTTAACAAAACACGTAAGACATTTCTATTGAATTACAAGAGAAAAAATGGGCAGATAAGAGGATTTTTAAAAAAGGCAAAGAAGAAGGAGAAGCACCCTGTGTATAGCATATGGACTACAGGGTAAAATAGACACAAAGATAGTGAATAACAGGCTCAAATCCCAGCTCTGTCATTTTACTAAATGGGTAACCGTGGGTAAATTAATCTCACTAAGACTCATCTTACTCATTTATAGGAAAGAGACCATAACTGTAGAGTTGCTCTAAAGATAAAATGAGTCATATGTGTGGAACACTTAAAACAGTGTCAATTATTCACTAGATGTTAATGGTTAAATTATTATCTGACATCTCTTAGTCACTGATTTCCTTCTGACTGTAGCAAACGTACAAGCTTCTTGCCATATCAACTACTTTCCGTATCGTAAGGGAACACTGGCAAAATCTTCATTTCCTACATGCTTCTTCATGCACCTTCCTAGTTCTCCCTGCTGTCAAGTTTATTCATTATCAGGCTTTCTAACCCCATAATCTGATACCTGTTTCACCTGGCCTTCTTTGCAGCTCATGTTCTTCACTGTTCTCTGCTCCATGAGAAACAGAACCCAGCCTTTTGTGGCCCTGTATCTTCCTTGCCCCTGCGTTATGTGAATCAGTAAATTTCCACAGCCTTCAGGACTGGACCTTGTTCTCAAACCCTTGACTCACTCTTTCCTTTATTTTTATATTGCAAGCCCCCTGACTAATCTAAAATGATCCTCTCTATCTTTAGGGAACATTCCTATCTCTAACTATTTTTACTTATCCACTCTATTGTGCTTTTCTCTGTGCCTGTGAATTGCTTTTTTCAGAATCTTCATATGCTGTTATCAAAAGCTTTCTACACACTTGACAATATAGCTATAAAAATTCTAAATGAAACTAAATTTTAATAAGTATGGTCAAGGAAAGTAAAAGAGAAGGTATAAATAAGTAAATCACAAATCAAAAGAGAAAAACTACAAATCCAGATGAAGTTATGAAATTATAAAACAATACTATATGTAACTTTATGTAAATTAATTTGAAATCCTAGCTGAAATGTAAATGATAGTTTTCCTTATGTATATCCAGTTGTTCTAGCACCACTTGTTGAAAAGACTGTCCTTTTCCATTGAATTACCTTGGTAATTTTATTTAATATCTATATGTGGGTATATCACTGGACCCTGTCTTATTCCATTTATCTTACTGATGCTTTGTCTGGATGATCATTCTATGGCTGAAAGTGGAGTGTTGAAGTCCCCTACTCTTATTGTACCTCGGTCTGTCTCTCCCTTCCAACATATTAATATTTGCTTTGTATATTTAGGTTTTTTGATGTTGGGTGCATGTATATTTATATATTTTCGTATCTTCTTTTTGAAGGAACACTGTTATCCTTCTGTAATTACTTTTATTGTCTTTTCTTTTTTTTTTAAATTTATTTATTATTATTAAACTTCAAGTTGTAGGGTACATGTGCACAACGTGCAGGTTTGCTACATATGTATACTTCTGCCATGTTGGTGTGCTGCACCCATCAACTCGTCATTTACATCAGGTATAACTCCCAATGCAATCCCTCCCCCCTCCCCCCTCCCCATGATAGGCCCCGGTGTGTGATGTTCCCCTTCCCGAGTCCAAGTGATCTCATTGTTCAGTTCCCGCCTATGAGTGAGAACATGCGGTGTTTGGTTTTCTGTTCTTGTGATAGTTTGCTGAGAATGATGGTTTCCAGCTGCATCCATGTCCCTACAAAGGACACAAACTCATCCTTTTTTATGGCTGCATAGTATTCCATGGTGTATATGTGCCACATTTTCTTAATCCAATCTGTCACTGATGGACATTTGGGTTGATTCCAAGTCTTTGCTATTGTGAATAGTGCCGCAATAAACATACGTGTGCATGTGTCTTTATAGCAGCATAATTTATAATCCTTTGGGTATATACCTAGTAATGGGATGGCTGGGTCATATGGTACATCTAGTTCTAGATCCTTGAGGAATCGCCATACTGTTTTCCATAATGGTTGAACTAGTTTACAATCCCACCAACAGTGTAAAAGTGTTCCTATTTCTCCACATCCTCTCCAGCACCTGTTGTTTCCTGACTTTTTAATGATCGCCATTCTAACTGGTGTGAGATGGTATCTCATTGTGGTTTTGATTTGCATTTCTCTGATGGCCAGCGATGATGAGCATTTTTTCATGTTTCTGTTGGCTGTATGAATGTCTTCTTTTGAGAAATGTCTGTTCATATCCTTTGCCCACTTTTGGATGGGGTTGTTTGTTTTTTTCTTGTAAATTTGTTTGAGTTCTTTGTAGGTTCTGGATATTAGCCCTTTGTCAGATGAATAGATTGCAAAAATTTTCTCCCATTCTGTAGGTTGCCTGTTCACTCTGATGGTAGTTTCTTTTGCTGTGCAGAAGCTCTTTAGTTTAATGAGATCCCATATGTCAATTTTGGCTTTTGCTGCCGTTGCTTTTGGTGTTTTAGACATGAAGTCTTTGCCCATGCCTATGTCCTGAATGGTACTACCTAGGTTTTCCTCTAGGATTTTTATGGTATTAGGTCTAACATTTAAGTCTCTAATCCATCTTGAATTAATTTTCGTATAAGGAGTAAGGAAAGGATCCAGTTTCAGCTTTCTATTTATGGCTAGCCAATTTTCCCAGCACCATTTATTAAATAGGGAATCCTTTCCCCATTTCTTGTTTCTCTCAGGTTTGTCAAAGATCAGATGGCTGTAGATGTGTGGTATTCTTTCTGAGGACTCTGTTCTGTTCCATTGGTCTATATCTCTGTTTTGGTACCAGTACCGTGCTGTTTTGGTTACTGTAGCCTTGTAGTATAGTTTGAAGTCAGGTAGCGTGATGCCTCCAGCTTTGTTCTTTTGACTTAGGATTGTCTTGGAGATGTGGGCTCTTTTTTGGTTCCATATGAACTTTAAAGCAGTTTTTTCCAATTCTGTGAAGAAGCTCATTGGTAGCTTGATGGGGATGGCATTGAATCTATAAATTACCTTGGGCAGTATGGCCATTTTCACGATATTGATTCTTCCTATCCATGAGCATGGTATGTTCTTCCATTTGTTTGTGTCCTCTTTTATTTCACTGAGCAGTGGTTTGTAGTTCTCCTTGAAGAGGTCCTTTACATCCCTTGTAAGTTGGATTCCTAGGTATTTTATTCTCTTTGAAGCAATTGTGAATGGAAGTTCATTCCTGATTTGGCTCTCTGTTTGACTGTCACTGGTGTATAAGAATGCTTGTGATTTTTGCACATTAATTTTGTATCCTGAGACTTTGCTGAAGTTGCTTATCAGCTTAAGGAGATTTTGGGCTGAGACAATGGGGTTTTCTAAATATACAATCATGTCATCTGCAAACAGGGACAATTTGACTTCTTCTTTTCCTAACTGAATCCCCTTGATTTCTTTCTCTTGCCTGATTGCCCTAGCCAGAACTTCCAACACTATGTTGAATAGGAGTGTTGAGAGAGGGCATCCCTGTCTTGTGCCAGTTTTCAAAGGGAATTTTTCCAGTTTTTGCCCATTCAGTATGATATTGGCTGTGGGTTTGTCATAAATAGCTCTTATTATTTTGAGGTACGTTCCATCAATACCGAATTTATTGAGCGTTTTTAGCATGAAGGGCTGTTGAATTTTGTCAAAAGCCTTTTCTGCATCTATTGAGATAATCATGTGGTTCTTGTCTTTGGTTCTGTTTATATGCTGGATTATGTTTATTGATTTGCGAATGTTGAACCAGCCTTGCATCCCAGGGATGAAGCCCACTTGATCATGGTGGATAAGCTTTTTGATGTGCTGCTGAATCCGGTTTGCCAGTATTTTATTGAGGATTTTTGCATCGATGTTCATCAGGGATATTGGTCTAAAATTCTCTTTTTTTGTTGTGTCTCTGCCAGGCTTTGGTATCAGGATGATGTTGGGCTCATCAAATGAGTTAGGGAGGATTCCCTCTTTTTCTATTGATTGGAATAGTTTCAGAAGGAATGGTACCAACTCCTCCTTGTACCTCTGGTAGAATTCAGCTGTGAATCCATCTGTTCCTGGACTTTTTTTGGTTGGTAGGCTATTAATTATTGCCTCAATTTCAGAGCCTACTATTGGTCTATTCAGGGATTCAACTTCTTCCTGGTTTAGTCTTGGAAGAGTGTAAGTGTCCAGGAAATTATCCATTTCTTCTAGATTTTCCAGTTTATTTGTGTAGAGGTGTTTATAGTATTCTCTGATGGTAGTTTGTATTTCTGTGGGGTCAGTGGTGATATCCCCTTTATCATTTTTAATTGCATCGATTTGATTCTTCTCTCTTTTCTTCTTTATTAGTCTTGCTAGTGGTCTGTCAATTTTGTTGATCTTTTCAAAAAACCAACTCCTGGATTCATTGATTTTTTGGAGGGTTTTTTGTGTCTCTATCTCCTTCAGTTCTGCTCTGATCTTAGTTATTTCTTGCCTTCTGCTAGCTTTCGAATGTGTTTGCTCTTGCTTCTCTAGTTCTTTTAATTGCGATGTTAGAGTGTCAATTTTAGATCTTTCCTGCTTTCTCTTGTGGGCATTTAGTGCTATAAATTTCCCTCTACACATTGCTTTAAATGTGTCCCAGAGATTCTGGTATGTTGTATCTTTGTTCTCATTGGTTTCAAAGAACATCTTTATTTCTGCCTTCATTTCGTTATGTACCCAGTAGTCATTCAGGAGCAGGTTGTTCAGTTTCCATGTAGTTGAGCGGTTTTGATTGAGTTTCTTAGTCCTGAGTTCTAATTTGATTGCACTGTGGTCTGAGAGACAGTTTGTTATAATTTCTGTTCTTGTACATTTGCTGAGGAGTGCTTTACTTCCAATTACGTGGTCAATTTTGGAGTAAGTACGATGTGGTGCTGAGAAGAATGTATATTCTGTTGATTTGGGGTGGAGAGTTCTATAGATGTCTATTAGGTCTGCTTGCTGCAGAGATGAGTTCAATTCCTGGATATCTTTGTTAACTTTCTGTTTCGTTGATCTGTCTAATGTTGACAGTGGAGTGTTGAAGTCTCCCATTATTATTGTATGGGAGTCTAAGTCTCTTTGTAAGTCTCTAAGGACTTGCTTTATGAATCTGGGTGCTCCTGTATTGGGTGCGTATATATTTAGGATAGTTAGCTCTTCCTGTTGAATTGATCCCTTTACCATTATGTAATGGCCTTCTTTGTCTCTTTTGATCTTTGATGGTTTAAAGTCTGTTTTATCAGAGACTAGGATTGCAACCCCCGCTTTTTTTTGTTCTCCATTTGCTTGGTAAATCTTCCTCCATCCCTTTATTTTGAGCCTATGTATGTCTCTGCGTGTGAGATGGGTCTCCTGAATACAGCAGACTGATGGGTCTTGACTCTTTATCCAGTTTGCCAGTCTGTGTCTTTTAATTGGAGCATTTAGTCCATTTACATTTAAAGTTAAGATTGTTATGTGTGAACTTGATCCTGCCATTATGATATTAACTGGTTATTTTGCTCGTTAGTTGATGCAGTTTCTTCCTAGCCTCGATGGTCTTTACATTTTGGCATGTTTTTGCAATGGCTGGGACCGGTTGTTCCTTTCCATGTTTAGTGCTTCCTTCAGGGTCTCTTGTAAGGCAGGCCTAGTGGTGACAAAATCTCTAAGCATTTGCTTATCTGTAAAGGATTTTATTTCTCCTTCACTTATGAAACTTAGTTTGGCTGGATGTGAAATTCTGGGTTTAAAATTCTTTTCTTTAAGAATGTTGAATATTGGCCCCCACTCTCTTCTGGCTTGAAGAGTTTCTGCCGAGAGATCTGCTGTTAGTCTGATGGGCTTCCCTTTGTGGGTAACCCGACCTTTCTCTCTGGCTGCCCTTAAGATTTTTTCCTTCATTTCAACTTTGGTGAATCTGGCAATTATGTGTCTTGGAGTTGCTCTTCTCGAGGAGTATCTTTGTGGCGTTCTCTGTATTTCCTGGATTTGAATGTTGGCCTGCCCTACTAGGTTGGGGAAGTTCTCCTGGATGATATCCTGAAGAGTGTTTTCCAACTTGGTTCCATTTTCCCCGTCACTTTCAGGCACCCCAATCAGACGTAGATTTGGTCTTTTTACATAATCCCATACTTCTTGCAGGCTTTGTTCATTTCTTTTTCTTCTTTTTTCTTTTGGTTTCTCTTCTCGCTTCATTTCATTCATTTGATCCTCCATCGCTGACATTCTTTCTTCCAGTTGATCGAGTCGGTTACTGAAGCTTGTGCATTTGTCACGTATTTCTCGTGCCATGGTTTTCGTCTCTTTCATTTCGTTTGTGAGCTTCTCTGCATTAATTACTCTAGCCATCAATTCTTCCACTTTTTTTTCAAGATTTTTAGTTTCTTTGCGCTGGGTACGTAATTCCTCCTTTAGCTCTGAGAAATTTGATGGACTGAAGCCTTCTTCTCTCATCTCGTCGAAGTCATTCTCCATCCAGCTTTGATCCGTTGCTGGCGATGAGCTGCGCTCCTTTGCCGGGGGAGATGCGCTCTTATTTTTTGAATTTCCAGCTTTTCTGCCCTGCTTTTTCCCCATCTTTGTGGTTTTATCTGCCTCTGGTCTTTGATGATGGTGATGTACTGATGGGGTTTTGGTGTAGGTGTCCTTCCTGTTTGATAGCTTTCCTTCTAACAGTCAGGATCCTCAGCTGTAGGTTGTAGCTGTAGGAGATTGCTTGAGGTCCACTCCAGACCCTGTTTGCCTGGGTATCAGCAGCAGAGGCTGCAGAAGATAGTATATTTCTGAACAGCGAGTGTACCTGTCTGATTCTTGCTTTGGAAGCTTCCTCTCAGGGGTGTACTCCACCCTGTGAGGTGTGGGGTGTCAGACTGCCCCTAGTGGGGGATGTCTGCCAGTTAGGCTACTCAGGGGTCAGGGACCCACTTGAGCAGGGAGTCTGTCCCTTCTCAGATCTCAACCTCCGTGTTGGGAGATCCACTGCTCTCTTCAAAGCTGTCAGACAGAGTTGTTTGCGTCTGCAGAGCTGCTGCGTTTGTTATTGTTTACTGTGCCCTGTCCCCAGAGGTGGAGTCTACAGAGACAGGCAGGTTTCCTTGAGCTGCTGTGAGCTCCACCCAGTTCGAGCTTCCCAGCAGCTTTGTTTACCTACTTAAGCCTCAGCAATGGCGGGCGCCCCTCCCCCAGCCTCGCTGCTGCCTTGCCAGTAGATCACAGACTGCTGTGCTAGCAATGAGGGAGGCTCCGTGGGTGTGGGACCCTCCCGGCCAGGTGTGGGATATGATCTCCTGGTGTGCCGGTTTGCTTAAAGCGCAGTATTGGGGTGGGAGTTACCCGATTTTCCAGGTGTTGTGTGTCTCAGTTCCCCTGGCTAGGAAAAGGGATTCCCTTCCCCCTTGCGCTTTCCAGGTGAGGCAATGCCTCGCCCTGCTTCAGCTCTCGCTGGTCGGGCTGCAGCAGTTGACCAGCACCGATCGTCTGGCACTCCCCAGTGAGATGAACCCAGTACCTCAGTTGAAAATGCAGAAATCACCGGTCTTCTGTGTCGCTCGCGCTGGGAGTTGGAGACTGGAGCTGTTCCTATTCGGCCATCTTGCTCCGCCCCCCTTATTGTCTTTTCTTATAATTTTTGACATGAAATCTATTTTATATAAGTTTAGCTATTCTTGTGCTCTTTTTCCTATTTGCATGGAATATTTTTTGCCATCCATTCACTTTAAGTATGTCTTTACAGGTAATATGAATGTCTTCTAGGTAGCATGTCATTGGGTCTTAGTTATGCATTCAGCCACTCCACATATTTTGATTGGAGAGTTTAATCTATTATATTCAGGGTAATTATTGATAGGTAAGAACTTATTTCTGTCATTTTATTAATTTTTTCCAATTGCTTTGTAGATCCTTTATTTCTTCCTTCTTTGGTGCTTTTCTTTGTGGTTAAGTGATTTTTCTCTAGTGGTATGTTTTGGTCTCTACTTTACATTTTTTGTGTATGTACTATAAGAATTTTTTTTGTGGTTGCCATGAAGCTTGCATGGCATCTTATAACAGGTTATTTTAAGATAACAACTTAACTTTTATAGCTAATTTGTATAAAAAAAATCATCCACACTATTAGTCCACTCCCCAACACAAATGTTTTGGATTTTTGATGTCAAATTTCATGTATTTTATATTGTGTGTATCTTAAAAATTATTGTAGATGGAAGTGATGTGGAAGAAGATGGAAAAATTGAAAACTCCACTGATCATCCCCCTCACAAGGACACCAAGTTAATACCTATCTACACAGAAAAAGATGCCTTTATAAGAGCCAAAAATCAGATGAGGACTCACAATACCTAGTTTTAACTTCATGTGGTTGAAAGGGGCACTGAAGAGATTTTAAAAAAAATTCCTTAATAGCCACTGCCACCCATCCCCCATACCCACCAGCCACTGCATTGTGTGGAGAGCATCTCTGGGCACTGGCAGAGGGAGAACACAACAACTATGAGTCATTGAACTCAGTGCCGTACTGCTAGAGCAGAAAGGAAAACCAGGTCAAACTCACCTAATGCCTACCCATACAGGGACCATTTAGACTGCCCCTAGCCAGAGGAGAATTGCCAATCCTAGTGGTCCAAACTTGAGTGCCCACAAACCTCACCATGGAGGGCTAAAGTGCTTTTGTTCTCTAAGTAAACTTGAAAGGCATTCTAGGCCATGAAGACTGCAACACTTAGACAAGTCCCAGGGATGAAATAAACTAGACCCAAAGACCGTAAACTGGGCTAGGGGGAGTGAGGGGGTACCTACTGAGACACCAGCTGGGGCAGCCAAGGGAATGCTGATATCATCTCTTCCCTAACCTCAGGCTGCACAGCTTGAGACACCAAAAGATACCCTTCTTTCCTTGAGGAGAGGAGAGGAAATCATGGGGAGGATTTTGTCTTGCATCTTGGATACCAGCTTAGCCACAGCAGGATAGGGCTAGGGCACTTGTCAGAGTCATGAGGCCCCATTCCAGAACCTAGCTCCCAGATGTTTCTAGACACACCCTGGGACAGAAGGAAACCTGTTGCCATGAAGGGAAAAGTCACGTTCTGGCAGTATTGATCCCCTGATAACTGAAGAGCCCTTGGTCCCTGGATAACCAGCAAAGTAATACTCAAGTATAATGTTGAGGGCCTCGGGTGAGCCTGTGAGGCATGTTGGCTTCAGGTACCAACACCACCACAGGGGGATAGAGCAACAAGTGAGCTCTTGGTGTCCCCAATTCCAAAACTTGACTCTTAGATGGCATTTTTGGACCTGCCCTGGGCCAGAGGGGAGCCCGTTGCCCTGAAGGGTGAGTCCCAAGTGAGGCAGCATTCACCACAAGCTGACTTAAGAAACCTTGGGCCTTAGGGGAATATTGATGGTAGTCTGGCTATACTCCTCTTGGCCAAGAGTGACTGTGGCTACAGGGTGAGACTTTAATAACAGTGAGTCCTTCAGTAGCAGAATTGATCAAGCATAATAAAGGATTGGTGAGCTTGAATACAGGCTATTTGAAAATACACAGTCAAAGGAGACAACAGAAAAAGAAAATGAAGCATACCTACAGGACCTAGAAATAGTATCAAAATGGCAAATCTAAGAGTAATTGGCCTTAAAGAGGAAGTACAGAAGAGATGTGGGAAGAAAGTTTATTCAAAGGGATAATAACAGAGGACTTCCCAAACCTAGAGAAAGATATCAATATCCAAGTACAAAAAGATTATAGAACACCAAGCAGATTTAACAAAGATGACTACCTCAAGGTATTTAATAATCAAACTCACAAGTTCAAGGATAGAGAAAAGGTTCTAAAAGCAGCAAGAGAAAATACACAAATAATGTACAATGGAGCTCCAATATGTCTGGCAGCAAAGTTTTCAGCGGGAACCTTACAGGCCAGGAGAGAGTGACATGACATAGTGGGAACCTTACAGGCCAGGAGAGAGTGACATGACATATTTAAAGAGCCGAAGGAAAATACCCTTTACCTTAGAATAGTATATCCAGTGAAAATAGCCTTCAAATATGGGGGAGAAATAAAGACTATCCCAGACAAACGAAAGCTGGGGATTTCATCAACACCAAACCTGTTCTACAAGAATTGCTAAAGGGAGTACTTCAGTCAGAAAGAAAAAGACATTAATGAACAATAATCACCTGAAGGTAGAACACTTCCTGGTAACAGTGAGTACACAGAAAATCACAGAATAGTATATCACTGTAACTGTGTGTAAACTGCTCTTATCCTAAGTAGAAAGACTAAATGATAAAACAATCAAGAATAATAACTACAACAACTTTTCAAGACATAATCAGTAAAAAAGATATAAATAGACACAATAAGAAGTTTAAAAGTGAGAGGACAAAGTTAAGGCAAGTTTTTATTAGTTTTCTCTTTGTTTATGCATAGTGTTAAGTTGTTATCAGGTTGAAATAATGAATTATAAGATAGCATTTGCAATCCTCATGGCAACATCAAACATGCAAACATAAAATAGACACACAAAAAATAAAAAGCCAAGAACTACATCATATCACCAGAGAAAATAATCTTCACTAGAAGAAGACAGGAATGAAAAACACAAAGAAGAAAAGTCCACAAAACAACAGAAGACAAAGGAAGAATGGCAGGAATAAGTGCTTATATATCAATAATAACATTGAATGTAAGTGAAATAAACTCTCCTATGAAAAGACAGACTGGCTGAGGGGTGAAAAAACAAGCTCATTGATCTGTTGCCCACAAGAAAGACACTTCACCTATAAACACATAGACTGGAAACAGAGGGATACAAAAAAGTCCATGAAAATGGAAGTCAAAAAAGAGCAGGAGGCACTATACTTATATTAGATAAAATAGATTTCAAGACAAAACTGTAAGAAGATAAAAATCACTATATAATAATAAAGGGGTCAGTTCAACAACAGTATATAACAGTTTTAAATATAGATGCACTTAACATTGGAGGAAATAGATGTACAAAGGAAATATTAGAGTTAAAGAGAAAGATAGGCCCCAATATGATAATAACTGGAGACCTCAATATCCCACCTTCAGCATTCCACAGACCTTCCAGGCAGAAGATCAACAAAGAAACATTACACTTATTATGCAGTCTAGACCAAATGGAGTTAATAGATATTTACAGAACATTTCATTCAAGAGCTGGAGAATACACATTGTTTCCCTCAGCACATGGATAATTCTCAAGGATACACCAAATGTTAGGTCACAAAACAAGTCTTGATATAAAATTGAAATAATATCAAGCATCTTCTCTGACTGCAATGGAATATAACTTGGCTTAAAAAATTCCCTTTAGCATTTCTTCTAAGACAGGCCTGGTGAGGGCAACCTCCCTCAGCTTTTCTTTGTCTGAAGACATTTTTAATGCTCCTTGATCTCTGAAAGGCAGTGTTGCTGGGTAAAGTATTCTTGTTTGACAGATGTCTTTTTCCTTCAGTACTTTGAATATATCATCCCACTCTCTCCTGGCTTATTAAAAGTTCTGCTGAGAAAACTACTGTTAGCCTGTTGGAACTCCCTTATATGTGATATGCTTCTTTGCTCTTGTTGATTTCAGGTTCTTGTCTTTCATTTTTGAGGGTTTGATTACAATAGGTCTTGGAGTAGTCTTGTTTGAATTGACTGATTAAAGACCATTGACCTTCCGTATCTGGATATTTATATCATTCTACAGATTTGAAAAGTTTTTGCTATTACTTCATTATGCAATTTATCTACCCCTTTATCTTTCTCTTCTCCTTATTAAACTCCTATGATTCAAAAATTTGGTCTTTTCATGCAGTCTCATAAATCTTTTATTCTCCATTCTTTTTCATTTTTTTTTCTTCTCTTACTATATATTTTCAAATAACCTGAGTTCACAGATTATTTCTTCTCCTTGATCAGTCCTGCTGTCACTGTCAGTGCTCTCTGTTGCATTATTCATTTTGTTTCTTGTATTTTCAACTTGAGAATATATAATTTTTTATTATTTCAATCTCTGTTAACTTCCTAATTCTGGTAATACATTGTCTTTATCATTTCATTGAATTATTTATCTGTACTTTATTGAAGTTTGTTGAGCTTCCTTAAACAAGTTGTTTTGAATTTTTTATCATGCAGTTTATACATCTCCATTTATTTAGGGCTGGTCATTGGTACTTTATTTTGTCCTTTTCGTGATATTTCCCTGATAGTTCTTGACCCTTGTGGCCCTGCATTGGTGTTTATACATATGAAGAAGCATATACTTATTCCAGTCTTTGTAGACTGGCTTTGTCTGGCAAAGCCCTTCAACAGTCGGCTTGTCTAGGTATTCTGGGAAGGCTGTCTGGCATGGTCCATGGGTGGGCTTGCCACTGGAGTCTTTGGGCTGGATTGCTTCATGCTTGGGTCAGCAGGTGGGAGAGCCTGGATCCTGGATCCACTTCGGTTGACCTGTTGATTTGGTCTCCTGGAATTGGCCTGAAGTCTGTATCCCTGGAACTCAGCCTGAAGCCTGTTTCTGCTGGGGCTTCATGGTGCTGAAGAGGGCTTGAAGCCTAGGACATGAAGGGCTGGTGAGGTTCAGCAGTGAGCCTAAAGCTTATTGCTGTTGGTGCCAATGCAGTCCTGAGGCAGAGCTGAAGCCTGGGGACACTGGGGCTGGCCTGTTGCTGAGGCCTCTCTAGAGCCCAAGGAGACTGACGTTGACATAGCAGTCGTGTGAGCAGGAGATCAAGTCCATTGCGTAGGTCTGACGCATGGGGCTATGGGGTACTTCTTGGAATTAGAAAAGGTCTGACAGCTCAGTCCACAGGTTCTGGTATCAAGTCTGAAGCTGTAGAAGCTTGTCCAGTGCTGGGTTTTACTATGCAGACTCTGTATTGGGGTGCAAGAAAAAGTCCTTTGCTCATTTCCCTCTGTTTCTTCCAAGGAAATGTTATCTCTCTCCATGCTGTGCTGCCTGAGGTTGGGGGAGGGGTGATGCAGGTAACGTAAAATTCCTTCCTATCATCTCCAATGAATCTTTTCTTATTTCTGTGCTATACCCAAGTATTGTGATCTCTCACTTAGTTTCTTCCATACCTCTGAGAGTACTTTTTCTGTTGTTCAAACTGATATATTTTGGGGAGGTGCAATCTCTTGAAAGTTCTATTTTGTCATCGGGCTCCACCCTCTCTTCATATTGCTGTTATAACCAGTTGTATACATGTTTTTGTTTGAATATATGTTTTCTATTATTTTGAGTTTAAACCTAGGAACAGAATGACTGGATCGAATGGTAATTCCATGTTAAACTTTGAGGAACCACCAAATTATTTGCAGAACAGTTACAAACATTTTATATTCTAACCAACAATGTAAGGGGGTTCCAATATCTCTACATCCTTGTCAATCTTGTTACTTTCTGTTGTTTTTATTTTAGTCCTTATAGTAGTTGTGAAGTGGTATCTTGTGGTGATTTCGATTTACATTTCCTTAATGACTAAAGATACTGAGCACCTTTTCATGTACTCGTTGGCCATTTGTATATCTTCTTTGGAGAAACGTCTATTCAAACCCTTTGCCTATTTTTTAATTGGGTCATTTATCTTTTTGCTATTGAGTTATGAGAGTTCTTTTTATATTCTAAATATTATACTTTTGTCAGATATATGATTTACAAATATTTTATCTAATTTCACATGTTGTTTTCACTTTCCTGATAGTGTCCTTTGATTCACAAATATTTTTAATTTAAATAAAGTCCAATGTTTCTATTTTTTATGTTGCTTATACTTTAAAAATGTATGGGTACTAAGTAGCTGTATATAATTATGGAGTACATGAGATATTTTGATACAAGCATTCAATACGTAATCATCACATTGTGGTAAATCAATCACTGCAATAATTTATCCTTTCTTTGTGTTACAAACATTCTAATTGTACTCTTTTAGTTATTTTAAAATGTACAATAAATTGTTGATTATAGTCATCTGTTGCGCTATCAAATATTAGATGTTTTTCATTCTATCTAAGTATGTTTTTGTACCCATTAACAGTCCCCACTTCCCTCCCTACTATCCTTCTCAGCCTTTGGTAACCATCATTCTACTCTCTATCTCCATGAGTTCAATTGTTTTAAAGTTTAGCTTTCCAAAATGGGTGAGAACATGCTGTTTGTCTTTCTGCGCCTCACTAATTTCTGTCAACACAATTTTCTTTAGTTCTGTCTATGCTATAACAAATGGCAGGATCTCATTCTTTTTTATGGCTTAATAGCACTCCATTGTGTATATGTACCTTATTTTCTTTATTCATCTGTCTGCTGATGGATACTTAAGCTGATTCTAAATGTTGGCTATTGTGAATAGTGCTGGAATAAACATGTGGATACACATGTCTTTGATACATTGATTTTCTTTCTTTTGGGTATATACCTAACAGTGATATTGCTGAACCATATGATCATTCTAATTTTAGTTTTTTGAAAAACCTTCATATTGTTCTCCATAGTGGTTGTACTAATTTATATACCTGCAAATAGTATATGAGGGTTTCCTTTTCTCCACATCTTTGCCAGCATTTGTTATTGCCTGTCTTTTGGAAATAAGCCATTTTAACTGGGGTGAGATGATATCTCATTGTAGTTTTGATTTGATTTGCATTTCTCTGATGATCAATGATGTTGAGCAACTTTTTGTATACCTGTTTACCTTTTGGACGTCTTCTTTTGAGAAATGTTTGCCTATTTTTAAATTGCCTTATTAGATTTTTTTTCTCCCATTTGGGAGAAAATAAACTATTGATTTGACAGGGGTTTAATAATCATAATATATAAGGAACTAAAACTTATATATTCAAATTGTCTCTTCATTTTGTTGATTTTTTTCTTTTGTTGTGCAGAAGCTTTTTAATTTTATGTAATCCCATTTGTACACTTTTTTTCCTTTGTTGCCTATGCTTGTAAGGCATTACTCAATAAATCTTTGACCAGACTAATGTCCTGGAGAATTTCCCCAAGGATTTCTTCTAGTAGTTTCATGTCTTAGATTTAAGTCTCAATCAATTTTGACTTTGTTTTTCTATATGGTGAGAGGTAAGAATCAAGCTTCATTCTTCTTCATAGGAATATCCAGTGTTCACAGCACCATTTGTTGAAGAGACTGTCTTTTCCTCAATGTATGTTTTTGGCACTTTTGTCAAAAATGAGTTCACTACAGATGAATGGATTTATTTCTGGATTCTCTATTTGTTGCTTATACTTTTGATGTTATATCTACAAAACTATCGCCAATCATTTAAAATTTATTCCTATGTTTTTTCCTAAGAATTGTATATTTTTTGCTCTTCCATTTATATCTTTAGTGTGTTCTGAGTTCTTTTCTATACGTTATGAGATAAGGGTACAACATTTTCTTTTGCATGTGGGTATCCAGTTGTCCCAGAGAGTGTACTTCTTTTAACTCCTCCAAATAAAGAATAATAATTATTATTATGATAAATGGTCCAAAAGCAAGAACAAGCTACTCACAGAAGAAGTACAATTCTCCAAATATGTGTGAAAAGATGTTGAATGTCACTAATAATCAGGAAGATTGAAATAAGAATAATAATTAGTAATCATTTTAAACAATGTTTTGTGATATAATTCACATACCATATAATTCACCCACTTAAAATATACAATATGATGGCTTTTAGTTTATTCTCAGAGTTGTGTAACTATTGTAAAAATCAATTTTAGAATATTTTTTCACCTCAAAAAAACACTGCATGATTTATTCATAAGCCCTATAATTTCCAACACACACCCTGAGCTTTACACTGTCTCTGATGATTTTCTTATTATACACATTTTACATAAATAAAACCATTCAGTATGTGCTCCCATGTGACTGACTTCTTTCACTTAACAGAATTGTTTAAGGTTCACTCTTGTTGTAACAAGTATCGGTACTTGGTTTCTTTTTTTTTTTCTTGCCTAAAAGAATTCCATTGTATTGATATGTCAAATTTTATTTATCCACTTATCAGTTAATGGATATTTAGGCTGTTTCCACAGTTTGATTATAATGAATAATGTTGCTATGAAATTTGTGTACAAATTTTTGCATTGATATGTGTTTTCAATTCTCTTGGATATACACTTAGCAGTAGAATTGCTAGGTGAGAGATTATTTTAGAACAACCAGATTGACCCCAAAGTAAAACAAAACAAAATAAAACAAAACAGAAAATAGAAGAACAAAACACTTGCTAATGTCAAAAATTGCTAAATGTGTCATGAAAATGTTATCATACTCTCTTAGTGGTTGTGTAAATGGATACAGCCATTTTATAAAGCAATTTGATAATACCTGGTAGTTTAAAATTAAATACTTCATGACCTCAAAATTTTACTTTGGATTATATATCCAACTGTAATCTTTCCCATGTTCATATGATATCTATAAAAGATGTTTATTTTTCAGCTTTTTCTGCAATGGTAAACAAATGGAAACAAAATAAATGTCCATTAGTGAAAGGAGGTATAAACAAATATAATCTAATCATATGATGGAATATGTATAAGGCCTAAATTGTGCATTTCATTAAATGTACCTTGCTTTTAGCTGCCTGCTGGGCATTTAACTGTTTGCTCACTGGAGAACCTGTTTGCATAATGACACAATCTCCATTGCACCTACTGAGCCAGGAACTGCAGTGGCTTTAATGCCCAGGCCTCATCCAGCTGGATCTATGGAGACTCTGGCTTCTGACATCAGTTTCAGATTCAGATAAATTTTAATGCAATGAAATATGGAACCTGGCATCCCCAGTAGCTGCTGGGTAGTCCAGGTGACAAAACTTGGAAACCTTTATACAGGAAACAAAGGGATTAATACCTCTAAGGACAAACATAAATCAATAAAAAATAAGATGTTGAAAAAGGCCAGCAAACAACTTTTTTCTTCTTTCCTACTTTCTTCTTCTCTCTTTTGCTTTCCTTTTATTTCTTGCTCTTGCTGCCTTGTGATATCATTTCCTAATAAAGCCTTAGCACAAAACCTTTCCTCATAAGACACCTTATTTTGAAATGAAAGTCAAGATGGCTGAATAGGAAGAGCTCTGGTCTGTAGCTCCCAGCGAGATCGATGCAGAAGATGGGTGATTTCTGCATTTCCATCTGAGGTACCTGTTTCATCTCACTGGGACTGGTTGGACAGTGGGTGCAGCCCATGGAGGGTGAGCTGAAGCAGGGTGGGGCATTGCCTCACCTGGGAAGTGCAAGGGGTCAGGGGATTTCCCTTTCCTAGCCAAGGGAAACCATGACAGACTGTACTTGGGGAAATGGTACACTCCTGATAAAATACTGTGCTTTTCCCACAGTCTTAGCAACCAGCAGACCAAAACGTACACTCCCATACCAGGCTCGGTGGGTCCCAAGCCCACAGAGCCTTGCTCACTGCTAGCGCAGCAATCTGAGATCAACCTGCAACTCTGCAGCTTGATGGGGGCAGGGGCATTCACCATTGCTGAGGCTTGAGTAGCTCGCAGTGTAAACAAAGAGGCTGGGAAACATGAACTGGGCAGAGCCCATCGTAGCTCAGCAAGGCCTACTGTCCCTATAGATTCCATCTCTAGGGGCAGGGCATAGTAGAATAAAAGGCTGCAGACTTAAACGTCCCTGTCTCACAACTCTGAAGAGAGCAGTGGTTCTCTCAGTACGATGTTTGAGCTCTGAGAATGGACAGACTGCCTCCTCAAGAGGGTCCCTGACTTCCATGTAGCCTTACTGGGAAATACCTCACAGTGGGGGCTGAAAGACACCTCAAACAGGCAGGTGCCCCTCTGGGACAAAGCTTCCAGAGGAAGGATCAGGCAACAATATTTGCTGTTCTGTAACCTCTTCTGGTGATACCCAGGCAAACAGGGTCTGGAGTGGACCTCCAGCAAACTCCAACAGACCTGCAGCTGAGGGATCTGACTGTTAGAAGGAAAAGTAACAAACAGAAAGGAATAGCATCAACATCAACAAAAAGGACATCCACACCAAAACCCAATCTGTAGGCCACCAACATCAAAGTCCAAATATAGATAAAACCACAAAGATGGGGAGAAACCAGAGCAGAAAACTGAAAATTCCAAAAAACAGGGTGCCTCTTCTCATCCAAAGGATCACAGCTCCTCTCCAGCAAGGGAACAAAACTGGGCAGAGAATGAGTTTGACAAGTTGACAGAAGTAGGCTTCAGAAGGTCGGTAATAACAAACCTCTCCAAGCTAAAGGAGCATGTTCTAACCCACAGCAAGGAAGCTAAAAACCTTGAAAAAAGTTAGACAAATGGCTAACTAGAATAAATAGTGTAGAGAAGAGCTTAAATGACCTGATGGAGCTGAAAACCATGGAATGAGAACTTCATGATGCCTGAGCAAGTTTCAATAGCCAATTTGGTCAAGTGGAAGAAAGGATATCAGTGATTGAAGATAAAATTAATGAAATAAAATGAGAAGACAGGAGTAGAGAAAAAAGAGTGAAAAGTAATGAACAAAGACTCCAAAAAATATAGGACTATGGGAATACAGGACTATGGGACAAAACCAAATATCCATTTGATTTGTGTACTGGAAAGTGATGGGGAGAGTGGAACCAAGTTAGAAAACACTCTTCAGGATATTATCCAGGAGAACTTCCCTAAACTAGCAAGGGAGGCCAACATTCAAACTCAGGAAATACAGAGAACACCACAAAGATTTTCCTCGAGAAGAGCAACCCCAAGACACATAAATGTCAGATTCACCAAGGTTGAAATGAGGGAAAAAATATTAAGGGCAGACAGAGAGAAAGGTCGAGTTACCCTAAAGGGAAGCCCATCAGACTAACAGTAGATCTCTCAGCAGAAACCCTATAAGCCAGAATAGAGTGGGGGCTGATATGTACCATTCTTCAAGAGAAGAATTTTCAACCCAGAATCTCATATCCAGCCAAACTAAGCTTCATAAGTGAACAAGAAATAAAATCCTTTACAGACAAGCAAATGCTGAGATATTTTGTCACCACCAGGCCTGCCCTGCAAGAGCTCCTGAAGGAAGCACTAAACATGGAAAGGAACAACCAGTACCAGCCACTGCAAAAACATGCCAAATTGCAAAGACCATCAATGCTAGGAAGAAACTACAGCAACTAATGAGCAAAATAACCAGCTAACATCATAATGACAGGATCAAATTCAAACATAACAATATTAACCTTAAATGGAAATGGGCTAAGTGCCCCCAATTAAAAGACACAGACTGGCAAATTAGATAAAGAGTCAAGACCCACTGGTGTGCTGTATTCAGGAAACCTATCTCATGTGCAAAGACATACATAGGCTCAAAATAAAGGGATGGCAGAATATACACCAAGAAAATGGAAAGAAAAAAAAAGGAAGAAAGCAGGGTTTGCAATCCTAGTCTCTGATAAAACAGACATTAAACAACAAAGATCAAAAGAGACAAAGAAGGTCACTACATAATGGTAAAGGGATCAATTCACCAAGAAGAGCTAACTATCCTAAATATATATGCACCCAATACAGTAAAACCCAGATTCATAAAACAAGTTCTTAGAGACCAACAAATATACTGTCAATATTAGATCAATGAGACAGAAAATTAACAACGATATCAAGGACCTGAACTCAGCTGCGGATCAAGTGGAACTAATAGACATCTACAGAACTCTCTGCCCCAATTCAACAGAACATAAATTCTTCTCAGCACCACATTGCATTTATTCTAGAATTGACCACATAATTGGTAGTAAAACACTCTTCAGCAAATGTAAAAGAACAGAAATCACAACAAACTGTCCCTCAGACCACAGTGCAATCAAATCAGAACTTGGGATTAGGAAACTCACTCAAAACCACACAACTACATGAAAACTGAACAACCTGCTCCTGAATGACTACTGGGTAAATAATGAAATAAAGGCAGAAATAAACATGTTCCTTGAAATCAATGAGAAAAAAGACACAACACACCAGAATCTCTGGGACACATTTAAAGCAGTGGGTAGAGGGAAATGTATGGCACTAAATGCCCACAAGAGAAAGCAGAAAAGATCTAAAATCAACACTCTAACTTCACAATTAAAAGAACTAGAGAAGCAAGAGCAAACGCATTCAAAAGCTAGCTGAAGGCAGAAATAACTAAGATCAGAGCAGAACTGAAGGAGAGAGAGGCAAGAAAAAATCTTCAAAATGATCAAGGGATCGAGGAGCTGGTTTTTTGAGAAGATCAACAAAATAGATAGACCGCTAGCAAGACTAATAAAGAAGAAAAGAGAGAAGAATCAAATCAACGCAATAAAAAATGATAAAGGTGATGTCACCACCAATCCCACAGAAATACAAACTACCGTCAGAGAGTACTATCAACACCTCTGTGCAAATAAACTAGAAAATCTAGAAGAAATTGATACACTCCTGGACACACACACCCTTCCAAGACTAAACCAGGAAGAGGCTGAATCTCAGAATAGACCAAATTACCTCTGAAATTGAGGCAATAACTGATAGCCTACCAATCAAAAAAAGTCCAGGACCAGAGGGATTCACAGCTGAATTCTACCACAGGTACAAAGAGGATCTGGTACCATTCCTTCTGAAACTATTTCAATAAGTATGAAAAGAGAGAATCCTCCCTAACTCATTTTATGAGGCTAGCATCATCCTTATACCAAAGCCTGGTAGAGACATAACAAAAAAAGAGAATTTTAGGCCAATATCTGTGATGAACATCGATGCAAAAATCCTCTTTATAATACTGGCAAATTGAATCCTCAGCACATCAAAAAGCTTATCCACCACGATCAAGTCAGTTTCATCCCTGGGATGCAAAGCTGGTTCAACATATGCAAATCAATAAACATAATCCATCACATAAATAGAACCAGTGACAAAAACCACATGATTATATCAATAGATGCAGAAAAGGCCTTCAAAAAAATTCAACAGCACTTCATGCTAAAAATTCTCAATAAACTAGGTATTAATGGAACATATATCAAAATAATAAGAGCTATTTATGACAAACCCACAGCCGGTATCATACTGAATGGCCCAAAACTGGAAGCATTCCCTTTGAAAACCGGCACAAGAAAAGGATGCCCTCTCTCACCACTCCTATTTAACATAGTGTTGGAAGTTCTGGCCAGGGCAATCAGGCAAGAGAAAGAAATAAAGGGTATTCAATTAGGAAAAGAGTAAGTCAAGTTGTCTCTGTTTGCAGATGATATGTTTGTGTATTTAGAAAACCCCATCATCTCAGCTCAAAATCACCGTTAGCTGATATGCAATTTCAGCAAAGTCTCAGGATGCAAAAACAATGTGCAAAAATCACAAGCATTCCTATACACCAATAATAGACAAAGAGAGCCAAATCATGAGTGAACTCCCATTCACAATTGCTACAAAGAGAATAAAATACCTAGAAATCCAACTTACAAAGGATGTAAAGGACCTCTTCAAGGAGAACTACAAACCACTGCTCAGTGAAATAAAAGAGGACACAAACAAATGGAAGAACGTTCCATGCTCATGGATAGGAAGAATCAGTATCATGAAAATGGCCATACCGACCAAGGTAATTTATAGATTCAATGCTGTCCCCGTTAAGCTACCAATGACTTTCTTCACAGAATTGGAAAAAAACCCTTTAAAATTCCTATGGAACCAAAAAGAGCCTGCATAGCCAAGACGATCCTAAGCAAAAAGAACAAAGCTGTATGCATCATGTTACCTGACTTCAGACTATATTACAAGGCTACAGTAACCAAAACAGCATGGTACTCATACCAAAACAGATATACAGACCAATGGAACAGAACAGAGGCCTTGGAAATAACATCACACATCTACAACCATCTAGTCTTTGACAAACCTGACAAAAACAAGAAACAGGGAAAGAATTCCCTATTTAATAAATGGTTCTGGGAAAACTGGCTAGCCATATGTAGAAAGCTGAAAGTGGATCCCTTCCTTACACTGTATACAAAAATTAACTCAAGATGGATCAAAGACTTAAATATAAGACCTAACACCATAAAAACACTATAAGAAAACCTAGGCAACACCTTTCAGGACATAGGCATGGGCAAAGTCTCCGTGACTAAAACACCAAAAGCAATAGCAACAAAAGCCAAAATTGACAAATGGTATCTAATTAAACTAAAGAACTTCTGCACAGCAAAAGAAACTATCATCAGAGTGAACAGGCAACCTACAGAATGGGTGAAAATATTTGCAAACTATCCATCTAACAAAGGGCTAATATCCAGAACCTACAAAGAACTTAAACAATTTTACAAGAAGAAAAAAACAATTCCATCAAAAATTGAGCAAAGGATATGAACAGACCTCAAAAGAAGACATTTATGCAGCCAACAGACATAAGAAAAAATGCTCATCATTACTGGTCATCAGCAAAATGCAAATCAAAACCACGAAAAAAACGTCAGTTAGAATGGCGATCATTAAAAAGTCAAGAAACAACAGATACTGAAGAGGATGTGGAGAAATAGGAATGCTTTTAAACTGTTGGTGGGAGTGTAAATTAGTTCAACCATTGTGGAAGATAGTGTGGTGATTCCTAAGGGATCTAGAACTAGAAATACCCTTTGACCCAGTCATCCCATTACTGGGTATATACCCAAAGGATTATAAATCATGCTGCTATAAAGACATTTGCACACGTATGTTTATTACGACACTGTTCACAATAGCACAGACTTGGAACCAACCCAAATGTTCATCAATGATAGACTGGATTAAGAAAATGTGGCACATATACAGCATGGAATACTATGCATGCATATTAAAGGATGAGTTCATGTCCTTTGTGCGGACATGGATGAAGCTGGAAACCATCATTCTCAGCAAGCTATCACAAGGACAGAAAAACAAACACCACATGTTCTCACTCATAGGTGGATGTTGAACAATGAAACTCATGGACACAGGGCAGGGAACATCACACACCAGGTCCTGTCAGGGACTGGGGGGCTGGGGGAGGGGTAGCATTAGGAGAAATACCTAATGTAAATGATGAGTTCATGGGTGCAGCAAACCAACATGGCACATGTATACCTATGTAACAAACCAGCACGTTATGCACATGTACCCTAGAACTTAAAGTATAATACTAATAATAATAATAATAATAATAATAAAAAGAAACCTCATGTCTAGGGTAAGATAAAATTTAGCAACTAAAGAGAATAGACTAGAGCTATATCAACATGGGTGTATCTCAAATGCAAGACACTGAGTAAAGCAGAAAATGCAAAATACCATGTTTTATGTACATTTAAAACATGCAATAACACAATGTGAAATATTTGTTATAGATAGAATGTGTTTGTATAGAAAATGAACTAGAGAACTATACACCATATTTTCCCCTTGGCAGTAAGTAAGTGCAGTAAGAATGGGGGTAGTCCTTAAAGGAAGTTTTAATTTTATGTGCCTTTTTATATGCTTTAAAAATAAAAAGTTCTTATACACCAGTAACAGTCAAACAGAGAGCCAAATCAGGAATGAACTTCCATTCACAATTGCTTCAAAGAGAATAAAATACCTAGGAATCCAACTTACAAGGGATGTAAAGGACCTCTTCAAGGAGAACTACAAACCACTGCTCAGTGAAATAAAAGAGGACACAAACAAATGGAAGAACATACCATGCTCATGGATAGGAAGAATGAATATCGTGAAAATGGCCATACTGCCCAAGGTAATTTATAGATTCAATGCCATCCCCATCAAGCTACCAATGAGCTTCTTCACAGAATTGGAAAAAACTGCTTTAAAGTTCATATGGAACCAAAAAAGAGCCCGCATCTCCAAGACAATCCTAAGTCAAAAGAACAAAGCTGGAGGCATCACGCTACCTGACTTCAAACTATACTACAAGGCTACAGTAACCAAAACAGCATGGTACTGGTACCAAAACAGAGATATAGACCAATGGAACAGAACAGAGTCCTCAGAAATAATACCACACATCTACAGCCATCTGATCTTTGACAAACCTGAGAGAAACAAGAAATGGGGAAAGGATTCCCTATTTAATAAATGGTGCTGGGAAAATTGGCTAGCCATAAGTAGAAAGCTGAAACTGTATCCTTTCCTTACTCCTTATATGAAAATTAATTCAAGATGGATTAGAGACTTAAATGTTAGACCTAATACCATAAAAATCCTAGAGGAAAACCTAGGTAGTACCATTCAGGACATAGGCATGGGCAAAGACTTCATGTCTAAAACACCAAAAGCAACGGCAGCAAAAGCCAAAATTGACAAATGGGATCTCATTAAACTAAAGAGCTTCTGCACAGCAAAAGAAACTACCATCAGAGTGAACAGGCAACCTACAGAATGGGAGAAAATTTTTGCTATCTACTCATCTGACAAAGGGCTAATATCCAGAACCTACAAAGAACTCAAACAGATTTACAAGAAAAAAACAAACAACCCCATCAAAAAGTGGGCAAAGGATATGAACAGACATTTCTCAAAAGAAGACATTCATACAGCCAACAGACACATGAAAAAATGCTCATCATCACTGGCCATCAGAGAAATGCACATCAAAACCACAATGAGATACCATCTCACACCAGTTAGAATGGCAATCATTCAAAAGTCAGGAAACAACAGGTGCTGGAGAGGATGTGGAGAAATAGGAACACTTTTACACTGTTGGTGGGATTGTAAACTAGTTCAACCATTATGGAAAACAGTATGGTGATTCCTCAAGGATCTAGAACTAGATGTACCATATGACCCAGCCATCCCATTACTGGGTATATACCCAAAGGATTATAAATTATGCTGCTATAAAGACACATGCACACGTATGTTTATTGCAGCACTATTCACAATAGCAAAGACTTGGAATCAACCCAAATGTCCATCAGTGACAGACTAGATTAAGAAAATGTGGCACATATACACCATGGAATACTATGCAGCCATAAAAAAGGATGAGTTTGTGTCCTTTGTAGGGACATGGATGCAGCTGGAAACCATCATTCTTAGCAAACTATCACAAGAACAGAAAGCCAAACACCGCATGTTCTCACTCATAGGCGGGAACTGAACAATGAGATCACTTGGACTCGGGAAGGGGAACATCACACACCGGGGCCTATCATGGGGAGGGGGGAGGGGGGAGGGATTGCATTGGGAGTTATACCTGATGTAAATGACGAGTTGATGGGTGCAGCACACCAACATGGCAGAAGTATACATATGTAGCAAACCTGCACGTTGTGCACATGTACCCTACAACTTAAAGTTTAATAATAATAAATACATTAAAATAAAATAAAATAAAATAAAATAAAAATAAAAAGTTTACACATAAATACTACAATGGGATAGTAGTTATTAACTCTGAGTGGTGGAAATATTACTAATTGTTCACTTCTCAGTATTGTTTTGCATTCAAAAAATTTTTCAAAGGAAGTAAGTGCAGGCCAGGCGTGGTGGCTCAAGCCTGTAATCCCAGCACTTTGGGAGGCTGAGATGGGCGGATCACAAGGTCAGAAGATCGAGACAATCCTTGCCAACATGGTGAAACTCTGTCTCTACTAAAAACGCAAAAATTAGCCAGGTGTGGTGGCGTGTGCCTGTAATTCCAGCTACTCAGGAGGCTGAGGGAGGAGAATCGCTTGAACCAGGGAGTCGGAGGTTGCAGTGAGCCGAGATCACCCCAGAGCACTCCAGCCTGGCAACAGAGTGAGACTCTATCTCAAAACAAAACAAAAAAATAAAACAAACAAACAAAAAACAAAGAACAACAACAAAGGACTAAGTGCATTACATTTAAAGAAGAAAAATTTTTCACTGTGGAAGTCACTTTTACTTAACTCCTAAGATAAAATGAAAGGTAAATTAGGCAATCTTATTCTTACAGCTTAAAGACATTTTGGAGCTATTTAATTAGGACTACTTCTCAAGGAGTCTATATGGAGGCAAAGAGACATAATGGTGTATACTGAGAATCAAGAGATGAGGGTTGTAGAAACTGGGATACTGGATTCAACATCTTTCTGGGTTTCAGTTTCCTTTCCTTAAAGTAAAAGTAACAAACAAGGTGATACATGTAATTTTTTCTAGCTATAAAAATCTACAGTTTTGCTCATGCAACAGCAATGACCAATGAAAGGAAGAATATAATTATATGTGAACTTGTGTTAGTATCTTCATGAAGATGAAGCTCTAGGGAGAAGGAAATAAGGAAGGTTGGTATGGTCATCCAATAAAGATGTCAGTCAAGGTTCTCGATTTCCAGAAAGAGAAATTGGCTGTGATGGTCTTAAGCAAAAAGGGAGTTTGTTGGAAGGTCATCATGAACTCAGACAATCAATGGCTTGCTAGAGGATCAGGCTTGGAAAACGGTCTGGAATTAGGGAGGCAGGACCCAATATAAGCCACAAGACAGAGGCCCCATGGAGTGCAGCAGCAGAGTTTTCTTCTACTTACTCAAAGATGAAAATGTTAACAAATAATTTCTGTTTTGCTGAACTTAAGTCATTCCCTCTCCCTTTGGTGAAAATAGAGTGAATTAGCGAAACTGAGCAGAGAGTACAGAGATTCCCATTATATATGTTACTCTCACTCATGCATAGCTTCACCCATTATCAACGTCTCCCACCAGAGTGGTACATTTGTTATGACGGAAAAATCTACATAGACACATCATTATCAGCCAAAGTCCAATAGGATTTACACTTGGTGTTATGCATTCTGTGGATTTGAATAAATGTATAATAATATATATTCAACATTATAGTACCATATAGAGTTGCTTCACTGCCCTAAAAATCCTCCATATTCCATTTATTCTTCCTTCTTTCCCCCCAACCCCTGGAAACCACTGATCTTTTTTACTACGTCTATAGTTTTGCCTTTTCCAGAATATCATACAGTTAGAATCATACAGTAGGTAACCTTTTCAGATTGTCTTCTTTCACTGAATAATACGCATTTAAGTTTCCTTTGTGTGTTTTCATGGTTTTTTAGTTCATTTCTGTTTAGTGCTGAATAATATTCTGTTGTCTGAATGTATCACTCTCTTTATCCATTCATCGTGGTTGCTTCTAGGTTTTAGCAATTATGAGTAAAGCAATTGTAAACATTCACGTGCAGGTTTTTGTGTGGATATAAATGTTCAATTCCTTTAAATAAATAAATACCGAGTATCCTGATTGTTGGATTGTGTGGTAAGAGGATGTTTAGTTTTGTAAAAACTGCCAAACTGTTTTTCAGGGTGATTGTACCATTTTACATTCTCATCAGCAATGAATGAGAGTTCCTGTTGCTCCACATCTGCACCAATATTTGGTGTTGTTAGTGTTCCGGATTTTGGCCATGCTAATAGGTTTGCAGTGGTACCTCATTGTTGTATTTATTTACATGTCTCTATTGTTATATGGTGTGGAACATATTGTTGTGTGCTTATTTTCCATCAGTATATTTTTTAGTGAGATGCTTCCTAAAGTCTTTGCCCCATATTTTAAACTCATAATTTCAGCATTTATTGGCAAATTATAAATTAGAAGAAAACCACATTCTGTAAAAAATGAAGAGTGTGGAAAATAGCAGAATCAAATAATGTAAAAGTGTGAGACTAACATAGATACTTCAACAATATAAGTGGACTCATTACCAAAGCAAAAAATATATTCCAAAGGGTCTAATTAATTCTCAAAACTACCAAGTATTTCTGCTATAAAATTATGACATATATTCATTAAAATCTCTTTGATTTCTTAAATCAAGGGTAAAAAACATATAAACTGTAACTTTATTTTTTTATTTTTTAATTAACTGAAAATTTTCTTTCTATATATAATAACTTTTTCTTTTTTTATTATTATACTTTAAGTTCTAGGGTACATGTGCACAACATGCAGGTTTGTTACGTATGTATACATGTGCCATGTTGGTGTGCTGCACTCATTAACTCGTCATTTACATTAGGTATATCTCCTAATGCTATCCCTCCCCTCTCCTCCCTCCTCACAATAGGCCCTGGTATGTGATGTTCCACTTCCTATGTCCAAGTGATCTCATTGTTCAATTCTCACCTATGAGTGAGAACATGTGGTGTTTGGTTTTCTGTTCTTGCGATAGTTTGCTGAGAATGATGGTTTCCAGCTGCATCCATGTCCCTACAAAGGACACAAACTCATCCTTTTTTATGGCCTCATAGTATTCCATGGTGTATATGTGCCATATTTTCTTAATCCAGTCTGTCACTGATGGACATTTGGATTGATTCCAAGTCTTTGCTATTGTGAATAGTGCCACAATAAACATACGTATGCATGTGTCTTTATAGCAGCATGATTTATAATCTTTTGCGTGTATACCCAGTAATGGGATGGCTGGGTCATATGGTACTTCTAGTTCTAGATCCTTGAGGAATCACCATACTGTTTTCCATAATGGTTGAACTAGTTTAAAATCCCACCAACAGTGTAAAAGTGTTCCTATTTCTCCACATCCTCTCCAGCACCTGTTGTTTCCTGACTTTTTAATGATTGCCATTCCAACTGGTGTGAGATGGTATCTCATTGTGGTTTTGATTTGCATTTCTCTGATGGCCAGTGATGATGAGCATTTTTTCATGTGTCTGTTGGCTGTATGAATGTCTTCTTTTGAGAAATGTCTGTTCATATCCTTTGCCCACTTTTTGATGGGGTTGTTTGTTTTTTTCTTGTCAATTTGTTTGAGTTCTTTGTAGGTTCTGGATATTAGCCATTTGTCAGATGAGAAGATAGCAAAAATTTTCTCCCATTCTGTAGGTTGCCTGTTCACTCTGATGGTAGTTTCTTTTGCTGTGCAGAAGCTCTTTAGTTTAATGAGATCCCATTTGTCAATTATGGCTTTTGTTGCCATTGCTTTTGGTGTTTTAGACATGAAGTCCTTGCCCATGCTTATCTCCTGAATGGTATAACTTAGGTTTTCTTCGAGGGTTTTTATGGATTTAGGTCTAACATTTAAATCTCTAATCCATCTTGAATTAATTTTCATATAAGGAGTAAGGAAAGGATCCAGTTTCAGCTTTCTACTTATGGTTAGCCAATTTTCCCAGCACCATTTATTAAATAGGGAATCCTTTCCCCATTTCTTGTTTCTCTCAGGTTTGTCAAAGATCAGATGGCTGTAGATATGTGGAATTGTTTCTGAGGGCTCTGTTCTGTTCCATTGGTCTATATCTCTGTTTTGGTACCAGTACCATGCTGTTTTGGTTACTGTAGCCTCATAGTATAGTTTGAAGTCAGGTAGCATGATGCCTCCAGCTTTATTCTTTTGGCTTAGGATTGTCTTGGAGATGCGGGCTCTTTTTTGGTTCCATATGAACTTTAAAGCAGTTTTTTCCAATTCTGTGAGGAAAGTCATTGGTAACTTAATGGGGATGGCATTGAATCTATAAATTACCTTGGACAGTATGGCCATTTTCACGATATTGATTCTTCCTATCCATGAGCATGGTATGTTCTTCCATTTGTTTGTGTCCTCTTTTATTTCACTGAGCAGTGGTTTGTAGTTCTCCTTGAAGAGGTCCTTTACATCCCTTGTAAGTTGGATTCCTAGGTATTTTATTCTCTTTGAAGCTATTGTGAATGGAAGTTCATTCATGATTTGGCTCTCTGTATTTCTGTTACTGGTGTATAAGAATGATTGTGATTTTTACACATTGATTTTGCATCCTGAGACTTTGTTGAAGTTGCTTATCAGGTTAAGGAGATTTTGGGCTGAGACAATGGGATTTTCTAAATATACATTCATGTCATGTGCAAACAGAGACAATTTGACTTCTTCTTTTCCTAACTGAATCCCCTTGATTTCTTTCTCTTGCCTGATTGCCCTAGCCAGAACTTCCAACACTATGTTGAATAGGAGTGGTGAGAGAGGGCATCCATGTCTTGTGCCAGTTTTCAAAGGGAATGCTTCCAGTTTTTACCCATTCAGTATGATATTGGCTGTGGGTTTGTCATAAATAGCTTTTATGATTTTGAGATACGTTCCATCAATATCGAATTTATTGAAAGTTTTTAGCATGAAGGGCTGTTGAATTTTGTCAAAGGCCTTTTCTGCATCTATTGAGATAATCATCTGGTTTTTGCCTTTGATTTTGTTTATATGCTGGATTACGTTTATTGATTTGTGTGTGTTGAACCAGCCTTGCATCCCAGGGATGAAGCCAACTTTAACATGGTGGATAAGCTTTTTGATGTTCTGCTGGATCTGGTTTGCCAGTATTTTATTGAGGATTTTTGCATCGATGTTCATCAGGGATATTGGTCTAAAACTCTCTTTTTTTGTTGTGTGTCTGCCAGGCTTTGGTATCAGGATGATGTTGGCCTCATAAAATGAGTTAGGGAGGATTCCCTCTTTTTCTATTGATTGGAATAGTTTCAAAAGGAATGGTACCAGCTCCTTCTTGTACCTCTGGTTGAATTCGGTTGTGAATCTGTCTTGTCCTGGACTTTTTTATGGTTGGTAGGCTATTAATTATTGCCTCAATTTCAGAGCCTGCTATTGGTCTATTCAGGGATTCAACTTCTTCCTGGTTTAGTCTTGGGAGAGTGTAAGTGTCCAGGAAATTATCCATTTCTTCTAGGTTTTCTAGTTTATTTGCACAGAGGTATTTATAGTATTCTCTGATAGTAGTTTGTATTTCTGTGGGGTCGGTGGTGATATCCCCTTTATCATTTTTTATTTCATCTATTTGATTCTTCTCTCTTTTCTTCTTTATTAGTCTTACTAATGGTCTATCAATTTTGTTGATCTTTTCAAAAAGCCAGCTCCTGGATCCATTGATTTTTTGGAAGGTTTTTTGTATCTCTACCTCTTTCAGTTCTGCTCTGATCTTAGTTATTTCTTGCCTTGTGCTAGCTTTGGAATGTGTTTGCTCTTACTTCTCTAGTTCTTTTAATTGTGATGTTAGAGTGTCAATTTTAGATCTTTCCTGCTTTCTCTTGTGGGCATTTAGTGCTATAAATTTCCCTCTACACACTGCTTTAAATGTGTCCCAGAGGTTCTGGTGTGTTGTATCTTTGTTCTCATTGGTTTCAAAGAACATCTTTATTTCTGCCGTCATTTCGTTATGTATCCAGTAGTCATTCAGGAGCAGGTTGTTCAGTTTCCATGTAGTTGAGTGGTTTTGAGTGAGTTTCTTAGTCCTGAGTTCTAGTTTGATTGCACTGTGGCCTGAGAGACAGTTTGTTATAATTTCTGTTCTTTTACATTTGCTGAGGAGTGCTTTTCTTCCAACTATGTGGTCATTTTGGAATAAGTGCAATGTGGTGCTGAGAAGAAAGTATATTCTGTTGATTTGTGGTGGAGAATTCTGTATATGTCTATTAGGTCTGCTTGGTGCAGAGTTGAGTTCAATTGCTGGATATCCCTGTTAACTTTCTGTCTTGTTGGTCTGTCTAATGTTGCCAGTGGGGTGTAAAAGTCTCCCACTATTATTGTGTGGGAGTCTAAGTCTCTTTGTAGGTGTCTAAGGACTTGCTTTATGAATCTGGGTGCTCCTGTATTTGGTCTGTATATATTTAGAATAGTTAGCTCTTCCTGATGAATTGATCCCTTTACCATTATGTAATGGCCTTCTTTGTCTCTTTTGATCTTTGATGGTTTAAAGTCTGTTTTATCAGAGACTAGGATTGCAACCCCTGCTTTTTTTTGTTCTCCATTTGCTTGGTAGGTCTTCCTCTATCCCTTTATTTTGAGCCTATGTGTGTCTCTGCATGTGAGATGGGTCTCCTGAATACAGCAGACTGATGGGTCTTGACTGTTTATCCAATTTGCCAGTCTGTGTCTTTTAATTAGACCATTTAGTCCATTTACATTTAAGGTTAATAATGTTATGTGTGAACTTGATCCTGTCATTATGATATTAGCTGGTTATTTTACTCATTAGTTGATGCAGTTTCTTCCTAGCATCAATGGTCTTTACATTTTGGCATGTTTTTGCAGTGGCTGGTACCAGTTGTTCCTTTCCATGTTTAGTGCTTCCTTCAGGATCTCTTGTAAGGCAGGCCTGGTGTTGACAAAATCTCTAAGCATTTGCTTGTCTGTAAAGGATTTTATTTCTCCTTCACTTATGAAACTTAGTTTGGCTGGATGTGAAATTTTGGGTTTAAAATTCTTTTCTTTAAGAATGTTGAATATTGGCCCCGACCCTCTTCTGGCTTGTAGAGTTTCTGCCAAGAGATCAGCTGTTAGTCTGAGGGGCTTCTCTTTGTGGGTAACCCGACCTTTCTCTCTGGTTGCCCTTAACATTTTTTCCTTCATTTCAACTTTGGTGAATCTGACAATAATGTGTCTTGGAATTGCTCTTCTTGAGGAGTATCTTTGTGGCATTCTCTGTATTTCCTGAATTTGAATGTTGGCTTGCCCTACTAGGTTGGGGAAGTTCTCCTGGATGATATCCTGAAGAGTGATTTCCAACTTGGTTCCATTTTCCCCGTCACTTTCAGGCACACCAATCAGACATACATTTGTTCTTTTCCCATAATCCCATATTTCTTGGAGGCTTTGTTCATTTCTTTTTACTCTTTTATCTCTACACTTCTCTTCTCGCTTCATTTCATTCATTTTGATCTTCAGTCATTGATACTCTTTCTTCCAGTTGATCAAATCGGTTACTGAAGCTTGTGTATTTGTCACGTAGTTCTCGTGTCACGATTTTCATCTCTATCAGTTCTTTTATGGCCTTCTCTGCATTGATTATTACAGTTATCCATTCATCCTTTCTTTTTTCAAGGTTTTTAGTTTCTTTGCACTGGGTATGCATTCGTCCTTTATCTCTGAGAAGTTTGATTGACTGAAGCCCTCTTCTCTCAACTCATCAAAGTCGTTCTCCATCCAAATTTGTTCCATTGCTGGCAATGAGCTGTGTTCCTTTGGAGGGGGAGATGTGCTCTGATTTTTTGAATTTCCAGCTTTTCTGTTCTGCTTTTTCCCCATCTTTGTGGTTTTATCTGCCTTTGGTCTTTGATGATAGTGACATACTGATGGGGTTGTGGTGTGGGTGTCCTTTCTGTTTGTTAGTTTTCCTTCTAATAGTCAGGACCTCAGCTGCAGGTCTGTTGGAGTTGGCTTGAGGTCCACTCCAGACCCTGTTTGCCTGGGTATCAGCAGCAGAAGATGCAGAAGATAGAATATTGCTGAACAGCGAGTGTACCTGTCTGATTCTTGCTCTGGAAGCTTCATCTCAGAGGCATACTCCACTGTGTGAGGTGTGAGGTGTCGGTCTGCACCTTTGGGTGATGTCTCCCAGTTAGGCTACTCAGGGGTCAGGGACCCACTTGAGCAGGCAGTCTGTCCGTTCTGGGAGATCTCTGCTAGGAGAGGTCTTTGCTGGGAGACCTTTTCCTAATTGAATATCCTTTATTACTTTTTCCTGCCTCATTGCCCTGGCCAGAACTTCCAACACTAGGTTGAACAGAAGTGGTGAGAGGGGTCATCCCTGTCTTGTGCTAGTTTTCAGAGGGAATGCTGCCCTCTGAAAGGGGGTACCAACCTCCATGCTGGGAGAACCACTGCTCTCTTCAAAACTTTCAGACAGGGGCATTTACATATGCAGAGGTTTCTGCTGCTTTTATTTATTCACCTGTAACTTTAAAAGAGATTTGAAGGCATTTTTTGTGGCTTGGTTGATAAATTGAAATTTTCTGTCATTGTTTATTCATTCTTCTTCATTTTCTGTGGGTCGACAATGTTTTGCAGTAGAGCTGGCCCAGCAGGCACACCTAATAACACAAGGTTACTCTTACAGGAATTGCTCAGACTAACTTGCAAATCAAAGAGAATTGTAACCACTAGCAAGATGAAATCAGATTTACTTATTTAGTTTTCTCTTTTTTAAAATATTTTTTTGTTTCTCATTGAGTTATAAAAGTTCTTTGTATGTTTTTGATTCATTCATTTATTATGTATGTCTTTGGAAATATTTTCTCCAAGTCTGTGGTTTGTCTTCTCATTCTCTTGAAATTGTCTTTCATGGGGAAGAAGTTTTATATTATAATTATGTTCAGTTTGTCAATTATTTCCTTAATGAATTGTGTATTTGGTGTTTTACTGAAAGCAATCATTGCAATACCCATGGTCATCTAGGTTTTCTACTATGTTGCCTTCTAAAGGATTTATAGCTTATCATTTTACATTTAGGTTTGTGAACTCTTTTAATTTTTTTGAGGGTTGCAAAGTCTGTGTCTACTTTCATTGTTTTTCATGTAAATGTCCAGTAGTATGATGATCATTTGGTAAAAACATTATCATTACTCTATTTTATTGCTTTTTCTCTTTTGTCAAAGTTCAGTTGACTATATGGGTTGATTTCTGGGCTCTCTAGTTTTCCCCATTGATCTATCTGTTTATTTTTTCACCAATACTACACTGTCTTGATTATTGTAGCTTTATAGTAGGTCTTCAAGTCAGGTAGTGTCAGTTCTCAAAATTTGTTCTTTTTTAATATTGTGTTTTCTATTCTAAATATTTTGCTTCTCCATATAAGCTTTAGATTGAGTTTGTCAAGACCCACAAAATAATTACTATGATTTTGGTTTGGATTGCATTGAATCTGTAGATCAAACTAAGTAGAAGTGACATCTTGACAATATTGAGTCTTCCCATCCTTGAGCATAGAATATCTCATTTCAACATACCAGAATCTCTGGGACACAATTAAAGTAGTGTGTAGAGGGAAATGCATAGCACTAAATGCCCACAAGAGAAAGGGAAAGAGTTAAACTTTACATTCTAACATTAAAATTAAAAAAAAAAAAAACTAAAGAAGCAAGAACAAACACATTCAAAAGCTAGCAGTGGGGGTGGAGCAAGATGGTCGAATAGGAACAGCTCCAGTCTCCAGCTTCCAGTGTGAACGATACAGAACACAGGTGATTTCTGCATTATCAACTGAGGTACTGGGTTCATCTCACTGGGGAGTGCCAGACAATCGGTGCTGGTCAGCTGTTGCAGCCTGACCAGTGAGAGCCGAAGCAGGGTGAGGCATTGCCTTACCTGGGAAGTGCAAGGGGGAAGGGAATCCCTTTTCCTAGCCAGGGGAACTGAGACACACAACACCTGGCAAATCAGGTAACTCCCACCCCAATACTGCACTTTAAGCAAACGGGCACACCAGGTGATTATATCCCACACCTGGCCAGGAGGGTCCCACGCCCACAGAGCCTTCCTCATTGCTAGCACAGCAGTCTGCGATCTAACCACAAGGCAGCAGTGAGGCTGGGGGAGGGGCACCCACCATTGCTGAGGCTTAAGTAGGTAAACAAAGCCCTGGGAAGATCGAACTGGGTGGAGCTCACAGCAGCTCAAGGAGGCCTGCCAGTCTCTGTAGACTCCACCTCTGGGGACAGGGCACAGCTAAACAACAACAACAACAACAAAAGCAGCAGAAACCTCTGCAGATGCAAGCAACTCTGTCTGACAGCTTTGAAGAGAGCGGTGGATCTCCCAACATGGAGGTTGAGATCTGAGAACAGACAGACTGTCTGCTCAAGTGGGTCCCTGACCCCTGAGTAGCCTAACTGGGAGACATCCCCCACTAGGGGCAGACCGACACCCCACACCTCACACTGCAGAGTACACCCTTGAAAGGAAGCTTCTAAAGCAAGAATCAGACAGGCACACTCACTATTCAGCAGTATTCTATCTTCTGCAGCCTCTGCTGCTGACACCTAGGCAAACAGGGTCTGGAGTGGACCTCAAGCAATCTCCAACAGACCTACAGCTGAGGGTCCTGACTGTTAGAAGGAAAACTTACAAACAGGAAGGACACCTACACCAAAACCCCATCAGTATGTCATCATCATCAAAGACCAGAGGCAGATAAAACCACAAAGATGGGGAAAAAGCAGGGCAGAAAAGCTGGAAATTCAAAAAATAGGAGTGCATCTCCCCCTGCAAAGGAACGCAGCTCATCGCCAGCAACGGATCAAAGCTGAACAGAGCATGACATTGACGAGATGAGAGAAGAAGGTTTCAGTCAATCAAACTTCTCAGAGCTAAAGGAGGAATTACGTACCCAGAGCAAAGAAACCAAAAAGCTTGAAAAAAGAGTGGAAGAATTGATAACCAGAATAATTAATGCAGAGAAGGCCATAAACGAACGGACAGAGATGAAAACCATGACACGAGAAATACGTGACAAATGCACAAGCTTCAGTAACCGACTCGATCATCTGGAAGAAAGAGTATCAGCGATTGAGGATCAAATGAATGAATGAAGCAAGAAGAGAAATCAAAAGAAAAAAAGAAGAAAAAGAAATGAACAAAGCCTGCAAGAAGTATGGGATTATGTAAAAAGACCAAATCTATGTCTGATTGGGGTGCCTGAAAGTGAGGGTGAAAATGGAACCAAGTTGGAAAACACTCTTCAGGATATCATCCAGGAGAACTTCCCCAACCTAGTAGGGCAGGTCAACATTCAAATCCAGGAAATACAGAGAACGCCACAAAGATACTCCTCGAGAAGAGCAACTTCAAGACACATAATTGCCATATTCATCAAAGTTGAAATGAAGGAAAAAATGTTAAGGGCAGCCAGAGAGAAAGGTCGGGTTACCCACAAAGGGAAGCCCATCAGACTAAAAGCAGATCTCTTGGCAGAAACTCTACAAGCCAGAAGAGAGTGGGGGCCAATATTCAACATTCTTAAAGAAAAGATTTTAAACCCAGAATTTCATATCCAGCAAAACTAAGTTTCATAAGTGAAGGAGAAATAAAATCCTTTACAGATAAGCAAATGCTTAGAGATTTTGTCAACACCAGGCCTGCCTTACAAGAGATCCTGAAGGAAGCACTAAACATGGAAAGGAACAACTGGTACCAGCCATTGCAAAAACATGCCGAAATGTAAAGACCATCGAGGCTAGGAAGAAACTGCATCAACTAACGAGCAAAATAACCAGTTAATATCATAATGGCAGGATCAAGTTCACACATAACAATATTAACCTTAAATGTAAATGGACTAAATGCTCCAATTAAAAGACACAGACTGGCAAACTGGATAAAGAGTCAAGACCCATCAGTCTGCTGTATTCAGGAGACCCATCTCACATGCAGAGACACACATAGGCTCAAAATAAAGGGATGGAGGAAGATCTACCAAGCAAATGGAGAACAAAAAAAAGCAGGGGTTGCAATCCTAGTCTCTGATAAAACAGACTTTAAACCATCAAAGATCAAAAGAGACAAAGAAGGCCATTACTTAATGGTAAAGGGATCAATTCAACAGGAAGAGCTAACTGTCCTAAATATATATGCACCCAATACAGGAGCACCCAGATTCATAAAGCAAGTCCTTAGAGACTTACAAAGAGACTTAGACTCCCATACAATAATAATGGGAGACTTCAACACCCCACTGTCAACATTAGACAGATCAATGAGACAGAAAGTTAACAAGGATATCCAGGAATTGAACTCATCTCTGCAGCAAGCAGAGCTAATTGACATCTACAGAACTCTCCACCACAAATCAACAGAATATACATTCTTCTCAGCACCACATCACACTTATTCCAAAATTGGCCACATAATTGGAAGTAAAGCACTCCTCAGCAAATGTACAAGAACAGAAATTATAACAAACTGTCTCTCAGACCACAGTGCAATCAAACTAGAACTCAGGACTAAGAAACTCAATCAAAACCACTCAACTACATGGAAACTGAACAACCTGCTCCTGAATGACTACTGGGTACACAACGAAATGAAGGCGGAAATAAAGATGTTCTTTGAAACCAATGAGAACAAAGATACAACATACCAGAATCTCTGGGACACATTTAAAGCAGTGTGTAGAGGGAAATTTATACCACTAAATGCCCACAAGAGAAAGCAGGAAAGATCTAAAATTGACACTCTAACATCACAATTAAAAGAACTAGAGAAGCAAGAGCAAACACATTCAAAAGCTAGCAGAGGGCAAGAAATAACTAAGATCAGAGCAGAACTGAAGGAGATAGAGACACAAAAAACCCCCCAAAAAATCAATGGATCCAGGAGTTGGTTTTCTGAAAAGATCAACAAAATTGATAGACCGCTAGCAAGACTAATAATGAAGAAAAGAGAGAAGAATCAAATAGATGCAATAAAAAATGATAAAGGGGATATCACCACTGACCCCACAGAAATACAAACTAACATCAGAGAATATTATAAACACCTCTATGCAAATAAACTAGAAAATCTAGAAGAAATGGATAATTTCCTGGACACTTACACTCTCCCAAGACTAAACCAGGAAGAAGCTGAATCCCTGAATAGACCAATAGCAGGCTCTGAAATTCAGACAATAATTAATAGCCTACCAACCAATAGAAGTCCAGGACCAGATGGATTCACAGCTGAATTCTACCAGAGGTACAAAGAGGAGCTGGTACCATTCCTTCTGAAACTATTCCAATCAATAGAAAAAGAGAGAATCCTCCGTAACTCATTTTATGAGGCCAACATCATCCTGATACCAAAGCCTGGCAGAGACACAACAAAAAAAGAGAATTTTAGACCAATATCTCTGATGAACATTGATGCAAAAATCCTCAATAAAATACTGGCAAACCAGATCCAACAGCACATCAAAAAGCTTATCCACCATGTTCAAGTTGGCTTCATCCCTGGGATCCAAGGCTGGTTCAACATATGCAAATCAATAAACGTAATCCAGCATATAAACAGAACCAAAGACAAGAACCACATGATTATCTCAATAGATGCAGAAAAGGTCTTTGACAAAATTCAACAGCCCTTCATGCTAAAAACTTTCAATGAATTCGGTATTGATGGAACGTATCTCAAAATCATAAGAGCTATTTATGACAAACTCACAGCCAATATCATACTGAATGGGTAAAAACTGGAAGCATTCCCTTTGAAAACTGGCACAAGACATGGATGCCCTCTCTCACCACTCCTATTCAACATAGTGTTGGAAGTTCTGGCTAGGGCAATCAGGCAAGAGAAAGAAATAAAGTGTATTCAGTTAGGAAAAGAAGAAGTCAAATTGTCCCTGTTTGCAGTTGACATGATTTTATATTTAGAAAACCCCATTGTCTCAGCCCAAAATCTCCTTAAGCTGATAAGAGACTTCAGCAAAGTCCCAGGATACAAAATTAATGTGCAAAAATCACAAGCATTCTTGTACACCAGTAACAGACAAACCGAGAGCCAAATCATGAATGAACTTCCATTCATAATTGCTTCAAAGAGAATAAAATACCTAGGAATCCAACTTACAAGGGATGTAAAGGACCTCTTCAAGGAGAACTACAAACCACTGCTCAGTGAAATAAAAGAGGACATAAACAAATGGAAGAACATACCATGCTCATGGACAGGGAGAATCAATATCGTGAAAATGGCCATACTGCCCAAGGTAATTTATAGATTCAATGCCATCCCCATCAAGCTACCAATGACTTTCTTCACAGAATTGGAAAAAACTGCTTTAAAGTTCATATGGAACCAAAAAAGAGCCTGCATCTCCAAGACAATCCTAAGCCAAAAGAACAAAGCTGGAGGCATCACGCTACCTGACTTCAAACTATACTACAAGGCTACACTAACCAAAACAGCATGGTACTGGTACCAAAACAGAGATATAGATCAATGGAACAGAACAGAGTCCTCAGAAATAATACCACACATCTACAGCCATCTGATCTTTGACAAACCTGAGAGAAACAAGAAATGGGGAAAGGATTCCCTATTTAATAAATGGTGCTGGGAAAATTGGCTAGCCATAAGTAGAAAGCTGAAACTGTATCCTTTCCTTACTCCTTATATGAAAATTAATTCAAGATGGATTAGAGACTTAAATGTTAGACCTAATACCATAAAAACCCTAGAAGAAAACCTAGGTAATACCATTCAGGACATAGGTATGGGCAAGGACTTCATGTCTAAAACACCAAAAGCAATGGCAACAAAAGTCAAAATTGACAAATGGGATCTAATTAAACTAAAGAGCTTCTGCACAGCAAAAGAAACTACCATCAGAGTGAACAGGCAACCTACAGAATGGGAGAAAATTTTTGCTATCTACTCATCTGACAAAGGGCTAATATCCAGAACCTACAAAGAACTCAAACAGATTGACAAGAAAAAAACAAACAACCCCATCAAAAAGTGGGCAAAGGATATGAATAGACATTTCTCAAAAGAGGACATTCATACAGCCAACAGACACATGAAAAAATGCTCATCATCACTGGCCATCAGAGAAATGCAAATCAAAACCACAATGAGATACCATCTCACACCAGTTGGAATGGCAATCATTAAAAAGTCAGGAAACAACAGGTGCTGGAGAGGATGTGGAGAAATAGGAACACTTTTACACTGTTGGTGGGATTTTAAACTAGTTCAACCATTATGGAAAACAGTATGGTGATTCCTCAAGGATCTAGAACTAGAAGTACCATATGACCCAGCCATCCCATTACTTTGTATATACCCAAAAGATTATAAATCATGCTGCTATAAAGACACATGCACACGTATGTTTATTGCAGCACTATTCACAATAGCAAGGACTTGGAATCAACCCAAATGTCCATCAGTGACAGACTGGATTAAGAAAATGTGGCACATATACACCATGGAATACTATGCAGCCATAAAAAAGGATGAGTTTGTGTCCTTTGTAGGGACATGGATGCAGCTGGATACCATCATTCTCAGCAAACTATCGCAAGAACAGAAAACCGAACACCGCATGTTCTCACTCATAGGTGGGAACTGAACAATGAGATTACTTGGACTCGGGAAGGGGAACATCACACACCAGGGCCTATCACGGGGAGGGGGGGAGGGGGAGGGGGGAGGGGGGGAGGGATTGTATTGGGAGTTATACGTGATGTAAATGACAAGTTGATTGGTGCTGACGAGTTGATGGGTGCAGCACACCAACATGGCACAAGTATACGTATGTAACAAACCTGCACGTTATGCACATGTACCCTAGAACTTAAAGTATAAGAATAAAAATAAAAATAAATAATAATAATAAAAAAAGCTAGCAGAAAGCAAGAAATAACTAAGATCAGAGCAGAACTGAAGGAGACAGAGACACAAAAAACCCCTCACAAAAATCAATGAATCCAGGAGCTGGTTTTTTGAAAAGATCAACAGAATTAATAAACTGCTAGCAAGACAAATAAAGAAGAAAAGAGAGAAAAATCAAATAGATGCAATAAAAAATGATAAAGGGGATATCACCACTGATCCCACAGAAATACAAACTATCATCACAGAATACTATAAACACCTCTACACAAATAAACCAGAAAATCTAGAAGAAATGGACAAATTCCTGGACACATACACCCTTCGAAGACTAAACCAGGAAGAAGTTGAATCCTTGAATAGACCAACAACAGACTCTGAAATTCAGACATTAATTAATAGCCTACCAACCAAAACAAGTCCAGGACCAGATGGATTCACAGCCAAATTCTAACAGAAGTACAAGGAGGAGCTGGTACCACATTCCTTTTGAAACTATTCCAATCAATAGAAAAAGAGGGAATCCCCCGTAACTCATTTTATGAGGCCAGCGTCATCCTGATACTAAAGCCTGGCAGAGACACAACAAAAAAAGAGAGTTTTAAACCAATATCCCTGATGAACATCGATGCAAAAATCCTCAATAAAATACTGGCAAACCGAATCCAGCAGCACATCAAAAAGCTTATCCACCATGGTCAAGTGGGCTTCATCCCTGGGATGCAAGGCTGGTTCAACATATGCAAATCAATAAATGCAATCCAGCACATAAACAGAACCAAAGACAAAAACCACATGATTATCTCAACAGATGCAGAAAAGGCCTTTGACAACATTCAGCAGCCCTTCATGCTAAAAATTCTCAATAAATTAGGTATTGATGGGACATATCTCAAAATCATAAGAGCTATTTATGACAAACTCACAGCCAATATCATACTGAATGGGTAAAAACTGGAAGCATTCCCTCTAAAAACTGGCACAAGACAGGGATGTCCCCTCTCACCACTTCTATTCAACATAGTGTTGAAATTTCTGGCCAGGGCAATGAGGCAGGAAAAGGTAATAAAGGGTATTCAATTAGGAAAAGAGGAAGTGAAATTGTCTCTGTTTGCACATGACATGATTGTATATTTAGAAAACCCCATCATCTCAGCCCAAAATTTCCTTAACCTGATAAGCAACTTCAGCAAAGTCTTGGGATACAAAATCAATGTGCAAAAATCACAATCACTCTTATACACCAATAACAGACAAACAGAGAGGCAAATCATGAGTGAACTCCCATTCACAATTACTACAAAGAGAATAAAATACCTAGGAATCCAACTTACAAGGGGTGTGAAGCACCTCTTCCAGGAGAACTACAAACCCTTGCTCAACGAAATAAAAGAGGACACAAACAAATGGAAGAACATACCATGCTCATGGATAGGAAGAATCAACATCATGAAAATGGCCATACTGACCAACGTAATTTATAGATTCAATGCCATCCCCATTAAGCTACCAATGACTTTCTTCACAGAATTGGAAAAAATACTTTAAAGTTCATATGGAACGAAAGAAGAGCCTGCATTGCCAAGACAATCCTAAGATAAAAGAACAAAGCTGTATGCATCATACTACCTGACTTCAAACTATACTACAAGGCTACACTAACCAAAACAGCATGGTACTGGTACCAGAACAGAGATATAGACCAATGCTACAGAACAGAACCCTCAGAAATAATACCACACATCTACCAGCATCTGATCTTTGACAAACCTGACAAACACAAGAAATGGGGAAAGGATTTCCTACTTAATAAATGGTGCTGGGAAAACTGGTTAGCCATAAGTAGAAAGCTGAAACTGGATCCCTTCCTTACACCTTATACAAAAATTAATTCAAGATGGATTAAAGGCTTAAATGTTAGACCTAAAACTATAAAAACCCTAGAAGAAAACCTAGGTAATATCATTCAGGAGATAGGCATGGGCAAGGACTTCATGTCCAAAACACCAAAAGCAACAGCAACAAAAGCCAAAATTGACAAATGGGATCTAATTAAACTAAAGAACTTCTGCACAGCAAAAGAAATTACCATCAGAGTGAACAGGCAACCTACAGAATGGGAGAAAATTTTTGCAATCTACTCATCTGACAAAAGGCTAATATCCAGAACCTACAAAGAACAAAGAATAAATTGACAAGAAAAAAACAAACAACCCCATCAAAAAGTGGGTGAAAGATATGAACAGACACTTCTCAAAAGAAGACATTTATGCAGCCAACAGACACATGAAGAAATGCTCATCATCACTGGTCATCAGAGAAATGCATATCAAAACCACAATGAGACACCATCTCACACCAGTTAGAATGGCGATCATTAAAAAGTCAGGAATCAACAGATGCTGAAGAGGATATGGAGAAATAAGAAGACTTTTACATTGTTGGTGGGACTGTAATCTAGTTCAACCATTGTGGAAGAAAGTGTGGCGATTCCTCAAGGATCTAGAACTAGAAATAACATTTGACCCAGCCATCCCATTACTGGGTATATACCCAAAGGATTATAAATCATGCTGCTATAAAGACACATGCACACATATGTTTATTACGGCACTATTTACAAAAGCAAATACTTGGAACCAACCCAAATGTCCATCAATGATAGACTGGCTTAAGAAAACATGGCACACGTATACCATGGAATACTATGCAGCCATAAAAAAGGATGAGTTCATGTCCTTTGTAGGGACATAGATGCAGCTGGAAACCACCATTCTCAGCCAACTATCACAAGGACAGAAAACCAAGCACTGCATGTTCTCACTCATAGGTGGGAATTGAACAATGAGAACACTTGGACACAAGGCGGGGAACATCACACTCTGGGGCCTGTCATGGGGTGGTGGGATGGGGGAGGGATAGCATTAGGAAATATGTCTAATGTAAATGAAAAGTTAATGGGTGCAGCACACCAACATGGCGCATGTATACATATGTAACAAACCTTTACATTGTACATATGTACCCTAGAACTTAAAGTATAAAAAAAAACAAAGAATATCTCTTCATTTAATTAGTTCCTCTTTGACATTTTCCATAAGGGTTTTGCAGTTTTCCTCATACAGATCTTGTACCTGTTTTGTTAAATTTATATCTAAGTATTACAATTTTATGCTAATGTAAATGTTGTTGTATTTTAATTTCATATTCCACTTATTCATTGCTGGTTTATGGGAAACAGTTTGACTTTTACATAGTAGCCTTATATCCTGCAACCTTGCTATAATCACTTATTAGTTCCAAGAGGGGTTTTATTTGGTAGATTCTTTCAGATTTTCTATATAGGCAATCATGTAACCTGTGAACAAAGACAGCTTTATTTTCTTCCTGCAATCTATGCACTTCCTATTTCTTTTCTTGTCTTGCTGCAATATCTAGGGCTTCTGAGATAATACTGAACAGCAATGGTGAAAGAAGATAACCTCCCTTCTTCCTCATCTTAGTGGGAAAGCTTTGAGCTTCTCACCATTAAGTATGATTTTAGCTATAGGATTTTTGTAGACATTCTTCATCAAATTGAGAAAGTTCTACTCCATACCTATTTTACTGACAGTTTTGTCATGAATAAATGATGAATTTTGTAAAACGCTTTTTCTGCATCTACTAATGTGACCATGTGATTTTTCTTCTTTAGTTTATTGGTGTGATGGATTACATTATTTGAGTTTTGAATGTTGAACCAACTTTGCATACCTGGAATAAATCCCACTTGTCTATGGTGTAAAATTCCTTTTATACGTTGTTGGATTTGATTTGCTAACATTTTGTTGAAGATTTTTGCACCTATGTTTATGAGAGAAATTGGTTTATAGTTTTGTTTTCTTGTAATGCCACTGTCTGCTTTTGGTTTTAGGGCAATGCTGGCCTCATAGAAAGAGATAGGAAGTGTTGTCTCTCCCTATATTCTGAAAGATATTATAGAGAATTCATATAAACTCCTCCTTAAATATCTGGTAGAATTCACCTTGATAGAATTTACCTTCTGGGCTTGGTGCTTTCTTCTTTGGGAGATTATTAATTATTGACTCAATTTATTTAATAGACATAGGCCTATTCGGATTATCTATTTTTTCTTGTGTGAGTTTTGATAGATTTGGTCTTTCAAATAACTGGTCAAACTTTCTTTTATTTCAAATATTAGTAATTTGTGTCCTCTCTTTTTTTTTTTTTTTCTTAGCTCAGTTAGATTCTTATCAACTTTATTGATCTTTTCAAAGAACCAGCTTTTGTTTTCACTGATTTTTTAAAACTGACTTTCTGTTGTCAATTTCATTGATTTCTGTGGTAATTTTTATTACTTCTTTTCTTCTACTGACTTATAATTCAATTTGCTCCTCTTTATTTAGCTTCCCAAGGTGCATACTTGGTGATTTATTTTAGAATTTTTCTCATCTCAATGCTATAAATTTTTCTGTAAGATTGTTTTCACTGTATCCCATAGATATTGATATGTTTTCATTTTTATTTAATTCAAAGTATTTTTAAGTTTTTCTTGAATTTTTTGACCCATGTGTTATTTAAAATTGTATTTTTTATTTTCCAACTATCTTTCTCTTGATTTCTAGTTTAATTCCATTGTGATGTTGTTGAGCTCAACTCTACACTTACAGTTGTTTTTTTTTTTTTTTTTTTTTGCAATAGATATGTTTATCTCTTATAAAGGGTTGTTGAGGTATCTAACTCTAGTAGTGTATTCATCTATGTCTCTTTGAAGTTCTATCAGTTTTTGCCTCATATATTTTGATGCTGTGTTGTTAGGCACACATACATTAAGGATTATTATATCTTCTTGGAGAATTAAATTGACATTATGTAATGCCCTTCTTTATTCCTGATAACTTTTCTTTATCTGAAATCTGCTCTGCCTGAAATTAATATAGTTGCTTCTTCACTCTTTTAATTAGTATTAGTATGGTATATCTTTTCCCATTCTTTTACTTTTAATCTATATGTGTTTTCATGCTTAAAGTGAATTTCTTATACACAACATATAGTTGGATTTTGTTTCTTAATCCACACTGACAATCTCTGTCTTTTAATTGGTACATTTAGACCACTGATGTTCAAAATGGTTCCTAGTATAGATGAATTAATATCTACAATATTAGTTACTGTTTTATTTTCTTTTTCATTGTTTTTAATTATACTATAAGTTCTGGGATACATGTGCAAAACATGCAGGTTTGTTGCATAGGTACACATGTGCCATGGTAGTTTGCTACACCTATCAACCCATCATCTACATTAGGTATTTCTCCTCATGCTATACCTTCCCTTCCCCCCACCTCCAACAGGCCCTGCTGTGTGATGTTTCACTCCCTGTGTCCATGTGTTCTCATTGTTCAACACCCACTTATGAGTGAGAATATGTTTGGTTTTCTGTTCCTGATTGCTGAGAATGGTGGTTTCTAGCTTCATCAATGTCCCTACAAAGGACATGAGCTCATCCTTTTTTATGGCTGCATAGTATTCCATGGTGCATATGTGCCACATCTTCTTCATCCAGTCTATCACCGATGGACATTTGGGTTGGATCCAGGTCTTTGCTATTGTAAATAGTGCTGCAATAGACATACATGTGTATGTGTCTTTATAGTAGAGTGATTTATAATCCTTTGGGTATATACCCAGTTATAGGATTGCTGAGTCAAATGGTATTTCTCGTTCTTGATCCTTGAGGAATCACCATAGTGTCTTCCAACATGGTTGAATTCATTTACACCCCTACCAATAGTGTAAAAGCATCTTATTTTTCCACATCCTCTCTAGCATCTGTTGTTTCCTGACTTTTTAATGATTGCCATTCTAACTGGCATGAAATGATATCTCATTGTGGTTTTGATTTGCATTTCTCTAATGACCAGCGATGATGAGCTTTTTTTCATATGTTTGTTGGCCACATAAATGCCTTCTTTTGAGAAGTAACTGTTCATATCCTTTGCCTACTTTTTGATGGGGTTGTTTGTTTTTTTCTTGTAAATTTGTCTATATTCCCTGTAGATTCTGGATACTAGCCTTTTGTCACATGAATAGATTGCAAAAATTTTCTCTCATTCTGTGAGTTGTCTCTTAACTCTAATGATAGTTTCTTTTGCTGCGAAGAAGCTCTTTAGTTTAATTAGATCCCATTTGTCAATTTTGGCTTTTGTTGCCATTGCTTTTGGTGTTTTAGTCATGAAGTCTGCCCATGCCTATGTCCTGAATGGTGTTGCCTAGGTTTTCTTCTAGAGTTATAATGGTTTTAGGTCTTACATTTAAGTCTTTAATCCGTCTTCAGTTAATTTTTGTATAAGGTGTAAGGAAGGGGTCCAATTTCAGTTTTCTGCATATGGCTAGCCGGTTTTGCCAACACTGTTTATTAAATAGGGAATCCTTTCCCCATTTCTTGTTTTTGTCAGGTTTATCAAAAATCAGATGGTGGTAGATGTGCGGTATTATTTCTGAGGGCTCTATTCTGTTCCATTGGTCTATATCTCTGTTTTGGTGCCAGTACCATGCTGTTTTGGTTACTGTAACCTCATTTGAAGTCAAGTAGCATGATGCATACAACTTTGTACTTTTTGCTTAGGATTGTCTTGCCTATGTGAGCTTTTTTGTTTCCATATGAAATTTAAAGTAGTTTTTATTTTTCTAATTCTGTGAGGAAAGTCATTGGTAGCTTGATGGGAGTAGCATTGTGTCCATATATTACTTTTGGCAGTATGGCCATTTTCATGATATTGATTCTTCCTATGCATGAGCATGGAATGGTCTTCCATTTGTTTGTGTCCTCTCTTATTTCCTTGAGCAGTGGTTTGTAGTTCTCCCTGAAGAGTTCCTTCAAATCCCTTGTAAGTTGGATTCCTAGGTATTTTGTTCTCTTTGTAGCAATTGTGAATGTGAGTTCACTTTTGATTTGGCTCTCTGCTTGTGTATTATTGGTGTATAGGAATGCTTATGATCTTTGCACATTGATTTTGTATCCTGAGATTTTATAGAAGTTGCTTATCAGCTTAACGAATTTTTGGGCTAAGATGATGGGGTTTTCTAAATACACAATCATGTCATCTGCAAACAGACAATTTGACTTCCTCTCTTCCTGTCTGAATACACTTTATTTCTTTATCTTGCCCGATTACCCTGGCCAGAACTTCTAATACTATGTTGAATAGGAGTGATAAGAGAGGGTATACTTGTCTTGTGCCAGTTTTCAAAGGGAATGCTTCCAGCTTTTGCCCACTCAGTATGACATTGTCTATGGGTTTGTCACAAATATGGCCTAATTTTTTGAGATATATTTCATCAATACCTAGTTTATTGAGTGTTTTTAGCAAGACACTGTGCTGAATTTCATCAAAAGCTTATTCTGCATTTATTGAGATAATAATGTGGCTTTTGTCATTGGTTCTGTTTATGTGATGGATTACATTTTCTGACTTGAGTATGTTGTACCAGCCTTGCACCCCAAGGATGAAGCCAACTTAATTGTGTTGGATAAGCCTTTTGATGTGCTGCTGGATTCAGTTTGCTAGTATTTTATTGACGATTTCCACATTGATGTTCGTCGGGGATATAGTCCTGAAATTTTTTGTTGTGTCTTTGCCAAGTTTTGCTATCAGGATGATACTGGCCTCATAAAATGAATTAAGTACGAGTCCCTCTTTTTCAATATTTGTAATAATTTCAGAAGGAATGGTACCAGCTCCTCTTTGTACCTCTGGTACAATTTGGCTGTGCGTCCATTTGGTCCTGGGCTTTTATTGGTTAGTAGGCTATTAATTACTGCCTCAAATTTAGAACTTGTTATTGGTCTATTCAGGGGTTTGACTTCTTCCTGGTTTAGTCTTGAGAGGTTGTACATGTCCAGGAATTTATCCATTTTTTCTAGGTTTTCTGATTATTTGCATAGAGGTGGTTTATAGTATTCTCTGATGGTAGTTTGTATTTCTGTGGGATCAGTGGTGATATCGCTTTTTCATTTTTTTATTGTGTATATTTGATTCTTCTCTCTTTTCTTCTTCTTTGTGTGTGTGTGTGTGTGTGTGTGTGTGTGTAGAAGGAAAGGGCTTTATTCAGCCGGGAGCATTGGCAGACTCACATCTCCAAAAACCAAGCTCCCCGAGTGAGCAATTCCTGTCCTTTTTAAGGGCTTACAACTCTAAGGGGGTCTGCATGAAAGGGTCGTGATCAATTGAGCAAGCAGGGTTATGTGACTGGGGACTGCATGCACCGGTAATCAGAATGGAACAGAACAGGACAGGGATTTTCACAATGCTTTTCCATACAATGTCTGAAATCTATAGATAACACAAGCAGTTAGGTCAAGTGTTGATTTTTAACTACAAGGCCCAGGGCGTTGTGCTGGGCTATCTGCCTGTGGATTTCATTTCTGCCTTTTAGTTTTGTTTGTTTTTTTTTTTTTAACAAACACATTTTATTTATTTATTTATTTAATTTTTTATTATACTTTAAGTTCTAGGGTACTTGTGCACATGCGGGTTTGTTACATATGTATACATGTGCCCTGTTGGTGTGCTGCATGCATTAACTCATCATTTACATTAGGTATATCTCCTAATGCTATCCCTCCCCCCTCCCCCCACACCACGACAGGCCCCAGTGTGTGATGTTCCCCTTTCTGTGTCCAAGTGTTCTCATTGTTCAATTCCCAACTATGAGTGAGAACATGCGGTGTCTGGTTTTCTGTTCTTGTGATAGTTTACTGAGAATGATGGTTTCCAGCTGCATCCATGTCCCTACAAAGGACATGAACTCATCTTTTTTTATGGCTGCATAGTATTCCATGGTGTATATGTGCCACATTTTCTTAATCCAGTCTATCATTGATGGACATTTGGGTTGGTTCCAAGTATTTGCTTTTGTAAATAGTACCATAATAAACATATGTGTGCATGTGTCTTTATAGCAGCATGATTTATAATTCTTTGGGTATACACCCAGTAATGGGATGGCTTGGTCAAATGTTATTTCTAGTTCTAGATCGTTGAGGAATCACCACACTGTCTTCCACAATGGTTGAACTAGTTTACAGTCCCACCAACAATGTAAAAGTCTTCTTATTTCTCCATATCCTCTTCAGCATCTGTTGATTCCTGACTTTTTAATGATCGCCATTCTAACTGGTGTGAGATGGTGTCTCATTGTGGTTTTGATATGCATTTCTCTGATGACCAGTGATGATGAGCATTTCTTCATGTGTCTGTTGGCTGCATAAAAGTCTTCTTTTGAGAAGTGTCTGTTCATATCCTTCACCCACTTTTTGATGGGGTTGTTTGTTTTTTTCTTGTCAATTTATTCTTTGTTCTTTGTAGGTTCTGGATATTAGCCCTTTGTCAGATGAGTAGATTGCAAAAATTTTCTCCCATTCTGTAGGTTGCCTGTTCACTCTGATGGTAATTTCTTTTGCTGTGCAGAAGCTCTTTAGTTTAATTAGATCCCATTTGTCAATTTTGGCTTTTGTTACCTTTGCTTTTGGTGTTTGAGTGATGAAGTCCTTGCCCATGCCTATCTTCTGAATGATATTGCCTAGGTTTTCTTCTAGGGAAGAAACTTCCTCCCACAGGGTCACCTGCCAGATGACAGCCAGTGCTCTCCTATATGAGGTATCTGTTGACCACTGCTGGGATGTGTCTCCCAGTCATGAGGTATGGGGGTCAGGGACCTACTTGAGGAGGCAGTCTTTCCCTTAGCAGAGCTGTAGCGCTGTGCTGAGTGATCCACTGCCCTTTTCAGAGCCTGGAGGCAGAAACTTTTATGTCTGCTGAAACCGCACCCACAGCCACCCCTTCCCCCAGGTGCTCTGTCCCAGGGATATGGTAGTTTTATCTATAAGCCCCTGACTGAGGCTGCTGCCTTTCTTTCAGAGATTCCCTGCCCAGAGAAGAGGAAACTAGAGAGGCAGTCTGGCTACAGTGGCTTTGCTGCTCTGTGGCGGGGTCTATCCAGCTGAACTTCCTGGTGGCTTTGTTTACATGGTCAGGGGAAAACCACCTACTCAAGCCTCAGTAATGGTGAACGCCCTTCCCCCCACCAAGTTTGAGTGTCCCAGGTTTACTTCAGACTGCTGTGATGGTAGCGAGAGTTTCAAGCCTCTGGATCTTAACTTGCTGGTCTTCATGGAGGTGGGACCCACTGAGCAAGACCACTTGGCTCCCTGGCTTCAGCCCCCTTTCCAGAGGAGTGAATGGTTCTGTCTCGCTGGGGTTCCACGCGCCCTTGGGGTATGAAAAAGAAGTCCTGCAACTAGCTCAGTTTCTGCCCAAACTGCAGCCCAGTTTTGTGCTTTAAATCCAGGGCTCTGGTGGTGTAGGCACACAAGGGAATCTCCTGGTACGCTGGTTGCAAAAAGTGTAGTATCTGTTCCAGATAGCACAGTCCCTCATGGCACAGTCCCTCATGGTGTCCCTTGTCTAGGGAAGGGAGTTCCCTGATTCCTTGCGCTTCCTGGGTGATGCGATGCCCCACCCTGCTTCTGCTCACCCTCCATCGGCTGCTCCCACTGTCTAACCAGTCTTAATGAGATGAACCAGGTACCTCAGTTGGAAATGCAGAAATCACTCACCTTCTGCATTGGTCTCACTAGGAGCTGCAGACCGGAGGTGTTCGTCTTTGGTCATCTTGCTGAGTTACCCTCTTGTTACTGTTACCTATGTGTGGCCCTTGTTCTTAGTTCCTATTTTTTCTTTCTCTCTTTTTTTGCCTTTTGATTTTAAATGACCATTTTGTGTGATTCTAATTTCTGTCCTTCATTAACATATCACTTATACTTCTTGTATTACTTTATTAGTGATTGCCCTAGAATTTGCGATATATACTTACAATTAATCCAAAGTCCATTTTCAAATAACACTACACCATGTCACAGATAGTGTGAATAACTTATAATAAAACAAGTCTAATTTCTTCCTCCCATCCCTTGTATAATTTCTGTAATTCATTTCACTTATACACAAGTGCCTATCTATGTATGTATAATCTATCATTGCTATTATGATTCAATTAGAATAAAAATAAAAATCTTAATTTTGCCATAACTTATTGCTTCTTCAATGATCTTCATTTTTTTTTTTTACATAGATTGAGTTTCTGACCTTTATCATTTTTTTACCCTCTGAAGAATGTCTTTTAACTTTTTTTTCAAGGAAGGTCTACTGGCAACAAATTTCCTCAATATTTGTCTGTTTGAGAAAGTCTTTATTTCTCTCTGACTTTTGAAGGACAATTTCAAAGGGTACAAAATTCTAGGCTGGTGGATTTTTGCTCTCAACACTAAATATTTCACTTCACTATATTCTTTGTCACATAATTTCCTAGGAGAAGTCAGATGTAATTCTTATCTTTGCTGCATCTTAGACAAGGTGTTTTTGCACTCTGGACATTTTCAACATTTTTTCTTTATTATTAATTTTCCGTAGTTTGAAAATAATATTCATAAGTGTAGTTTTTGTTATTTGTCTTGCTTGGTGTTCTCTGAGATTTTTGGAACTATGATTTGATGTCTAACATTAATTTGGGAGAATTATCAGTCATTATTGTTTCAAATACTTACTTCGTTCCTTTGCCTCTTCTTTTTAATTCTCATTATGCATATATACCTTTTTTAGTTGTCTCAATGTTCTTAGATATCCTGTTGTTTTTTAAGTGTTTTTTCTCTTGTTTTTTAACTTTAGCATTTTATATATAGAAATCTTCAAGCTCAGAGATTCTTTCCTCATGTGTTCAGTCTACCAATAAGTCCATCAAAGGCATTCTTCATTTCTGTTACAGTGTTTTTGATCTATAGCATTTCTTTTGGGTTCTCTCTTAGAATTTCCATCTCTCTCCTTACATTGCCCATCTGCCGTTGCATGCTTTCTACTTTATCAGTTATAATCATTAGCATCTTAAGCATACTTGTTTTAAATTTTCAGTCTGATAATTCCAAGATTCCTGCCATATCTGAGTGTGGTCTGATGTCTCTGCAAATTACCTTTTTTGCCTTTTTGTACATCTTGTCATTTTTTCCTCAATACCCAGATATGATGTACAGGGTAAAAGCAAGTGCTGTAAATAGGCCTTTAGTAATGTAGTACTAAAATGTGTGGGAGAGGAAAATGTTCTATAGTCCTATAAAGAGGTCTCAGTCTTTTAGTGATTATGTACTCTAGAGAGTGGACTTCACATTTGCTTCTCAGTCTCTATTCTCCTGCAGTGTGACATATGGCTAGAGCAAGCTGGAGTTGGGTATTTCCATTCCTCCAGGTTAGTTAGGTTCTGCTTACATCCCAGCAGGTGAGGCTCTGGTTAAAGAGTTTCTCCTGAGGGCAGACCTTCTGAAGAACAGAACGCTCTGGCATATTTCAAAATGGCCACTTTTCCCCTTCGCCTGCTGGAAGCATGAAGGGATTTTTCCCCTAATATTTACTGTGAGAACCTGGTAGTGCTCCAGGAGGTAAAACTCACAAAAGTGTGGGAAACTTCCCAATGACTGGGTCCCCTTGAAGTTTTTATTTCTTAGACTTGTCCACACTAAGCCTCCAGCAATTAGTCAGTTATAGTTCAGGCTTCCCTACCTCAATACTAGTTCTTGTGGAAGTTTGTGCTTGTGGGTTTCTGTTCCAGCAAGCAACAATTTTCTGCATTTGCTTTTTTTCCCCCAAATTTGAAGGGTAATGATTTGTCCTGTAATCTCATTTATCTGATAGACTTAAGAAGAGTTGTTGATTTTTTTAGTTTGTTTAGCATTTTACTTCTTAGAACAGAATGGTGACTTTCAGTTTCTTATATGGTGGACAAGAAACCATAATTCACCAGTGATTTTTGAGAATTATTTTTTATTTAACAAATAGTAATTGGTTACCTACTATGTGCTTGGAGATAGAACATAAATAACAGTACATTTATTGTGCTGGGATTGGGAGATGTTTATTAGCAGATGATTTCTTTGCTTTTCCTATGTTGCTTGAATTCTTTCTAATGAAGATATATTTATGTACTACTTTTGTAATAAAATATTTTTTTAATTAAAATATTGAACTTAATGAAAGAAAAACCTCCTGGCAAAATATTGAAGTCAGGCTGTTTTAAGGGGAGGAACATTTTGGGAAATTCTATGTGCCGGGTGCTATATCTTCGAGGACACCCTCTGGAATATGAACTTCATTGAAGACAACCTACTTTATGATGCTAAAGAAGGCTGTGAACTCTGTGCTGAAGTAAATTAAAAAGGTGGACAAGGGTCCTAGGACATATGCTCAAAGTGTTTCAATATCAAAGAGTAGTAGGAATTATCTAGGCTTCAGAGTATAGAGAAAATAAAGTGCACAGTAAAAATAGGGAAGCATGGAGCCATGAGTAAGTAATCTTATCTGATCTGAGGGCATACACAAGAGAAATTTGTAAGAATATAAAATGGATGAATAAGGAATAGATCAGTTAGTGTTCATAGTTGCAAACAACAAAACCCACTCTAGCTATTAAAAACAATAAACACATTTTTAAAGGGATTCTAGGTGGCTTCAGTATCATTGAGAAGACTGAAGAATGAGGATTAAGGCTAAACTTCCAGAAATAATACCCGAGGAGAACTACATACCACTGCTCAAAGAAATAAGAGAGGACACAAACAAATGGGAAAACATTCCAACCCCATGGATAGGAAGAATCAGTATCCTGAAAATGGCCATACTGCCCAAAATAACTTATAGATTCAGTGTTATTACCATCAAACTACCACTGACATTCTTCACAATATTAGAAAAATCTATTTTACATTTCATATGAAATCAAAAAAGAACCTGTATGGCCAAGACAATCCTAAGCAAAAAGAAAAAAGATGGATGCATCATGCTAACTGACTTCAAACTATATTACAAGGCTACAGTAACCAAAACTGCATGGTACTTGTACCAAAGCAGACATGTAGACCAATAGAGCAGAACAGAGACCTCAGAAATAACACCACACATCTACAACCATCTGATCTTTGACAAACCAGACAAAAACAAGCAATGGGGAAAGGATCTCCTATACAGTAAATGGTGCTGGGAAAACTGGCTAGCCATATGCAGAAAACTGAAACTGGACCTCTTCCTTACACCTTATATAAAAACTAACTCAAGGTGGATTAAAGACTTAAAACCCAAAAGCCATAAAAACCCTAGAAGAAAACCTAAACAATACCATTCAGTACATAGGCATGGGCAAAGACTTCATGACTAAAATGTCGAAAGCAATTGCAACAAAAGCCAAAATTGACAAATGTGATCTAATTAAACTAAAGAGCTTCTGCACAGCAAAAGAAACTATCATCAAAGTGAACAGGCAACCTACAGAATGGGAGAAAATTTTTGCAATCTACCAATGTGACAGAGGTCTAATATCCAGAATTTGCAAGGAATTTAAACAAATTTACAAGAAAAAAACAATCCCAGCAAAAAGTGGGCAAAGGATATGAACAGACCTTCTAAAAAGAAGACATTTACACAGCCAAAAAACATGAAAAAAAGCTCGACAACACTGATTATTAGAGAAACGCAATTCAAAACCACAATGAGATACCATCTCATACCAGATAGAATGGTGATTATTAAAAAGTCAGGCAACAATAGATACTGGTGAGGCTGTGGAGAAATAGGAACACTTTTACACTGTTGGTGAGAATGTAAATTAGTTCAACTATTGTGGAAGACAGCATAGCAATTCTTCAAGGATCTAGAACCAGAAATGCCAATTGATGCAGAAATCCCATTACCAGGTATATACTTAAAGGAATATAAATCATTCTATTATAAAGACACATGCATATGTATGTTTATTGCAGCACTATTTACAATAGCAAGGACATCGAACCCAAATACCCATCAATTACAGGCTGGATAAAGAAAATGTGGTACATATACACCATGGAATACTATGCAGCCATAAAAAGGAATGAGATCATGTCCTTTGCAGAGACATGGATGAATCTGGAAGCCATCATTCTCAGCAAACTAACACAGGAACAGGAAACCAAACACTGCGTGTTCTCACTTATAAGTGGGAGTTGAACATTGAGAACACATGGACACAGAGAGGGGAACAACACTCACTAGGGCCTGTTGGGGGTTAGGGGGTGAGGGGAGGGAATTTAGAGGATGGGTCAACAGGTGCAGCAAACCACCATAGCACACGTATACCTATGTAAAAAACCTGGATGTTCTGCACATGTATCCTTTTCTTTTTTTTTTTTTTCTTTCAGAAGAAAAAGAAAAAAAGATGTTGGCATGAATGTGGTAAAAAGGGAATACTTCTACACTCCTGGTGGGATTGTAAACTAGTACAACCATTATGGAACACAGTGTGGAGATTCCTTAAAGAACTAAAAGTAGAACTACCATTTGATCCAGCAATCTCACTACTGGGTATCTACTCAGAGGTAAATAAGTAATTATACGAAAAGATACTTGCACATACATGTTTACAGCAGCACAATTCCCAATTGCAAAAATGTGGAATGAACCCAAATGCCTATCAAACAATGAGTGGATAAAGAGACTATGATATATGCATATATATATATATTCACAATGGAATACACTCAGCCATAAAAAGGAATAAATTAATGGCATTTGTAGCAACCTGGATGGAATTGGAGACTTATTCTAAGTGAAGTAACTCAAGAATGGAAAACCAAACATTGTATGTTCTCACTCCTAAGTGGTAGTTAAGGTATGAGGATGCAATGGCATAAAAATGACACAATGAACTTTGGGGTCTCAGTGGGCAAGGGTGGGAAGGGTGTGAGGGATAACAGACTACAAATTAGGTTCAGTGTATACTGCTCAGGTGATGGTTGCACCAAAATCTCACAAATCACCACTAAAGAACTTATTCATGTAACCCAGTACCAACTGTCCCCCTCAAAAAAAATTAAAAATAGGATTTGTATGTGTAGAGATGTGGGTTAAAGGTGAGGGAATATCATGAGCAGCACAAAATATTTGAAGAAAGAACAAGAGGTCTGTATTAGCTAAGGTTCAGGATGCACAAAAATGAAGTTGAAGATGTACATTAAGATCATATTGTGGAGGATCTTGAATGCCAAGCTGAGGGGGTCTGAATTGCATCCCATAGGCAAAAGAAAGCCATTGAAGGAACTGAGATCTGAAGTGACACAATGAAAGTTATGTTTTAGAATGATGAATATGACATCTGTGAAGAGAGTGGTCTCAGGATTCAGAAGCTAGGAGATCATATAACAAAGTATTGCAGTGGTCGAGGTGAGAGATGAGTAGTGGATAGGTTATGAAGAGGAAGAAATGGATCTCAGAACTACTATGGAGTGGAACTTATTAGATGTGGGCTGCAAAGGAGGAGACAAAAGGCAACAGTCAGGTTTTCAGCCGGGATGAATGAGAAGACTGGAGACTGTTATTCGCCTTTAAACTTAGATAACTTCATCCAGCACTTTAAACTGTTAGGCCACACTACTGCCCATGAGCCAGATAACGTCAAAGAGAAAAAATATTTTGTGATTGTTATGTAGACAAAGATTTGAAACAATTATCTAGATAGTTTTAATGAAAAAACCCTGCCATTTAGGGAAAAGAGTTCCATCATCTAAACCACTTAACACTCCTTATTATGATTATGTAGACAGAGGTGTGTAAACTTATGACAAATATGGAACAGCAAAATATGTTATTTGCTGATAGATGTCAAGATTCATCATTCCTCATTAATTAGTAATATATTAAATATTATTAAAATAAAGTGTTTAAGCTTTATGAGGTCATGAACTTATCCTGTGTTGTTCATTGCCATAACTCATGCACCTAGAACTGGGCTTACCACACAGTAAGCAACCAATAATATATGTTGAATGTATGTATAACCAAACTAGGAAAATTTTACTCTGATCTCATTTCTAATGCCATTTATAGTCACATTGCTCTAATGGGCAGGCTCTGTGAATCTAATAGAGAACCTACATAACAATGAAATTATAAAATTAGACATCAACAGGAAAGAAGATAAATCATTGTTTCTGTTCTGCTATTTTGCTTTTATTTTTATGGGTACATAGTAGGTGTATATATTTACGGGGTACATGGATATTTTGACACAGGTATTTATTTATTTATTTTTTGGAGTTTGTTTGCCATCCGTTTATCTTCTTTTTTTTATTATTATGCTTTAAGTTCTAGAGTACATGTGCACAACGTGCAGGATTGTTACATATGTATACATGTGCCATGTTGGTCTGCTGCACCCATTAACCCATCATTTACATTAGGTATATCTCCTAATGCTATCCCTCACCCCCCCCACCCCACAAAACACAGATATTTAATATGTAATAATTATATCATGGAAAATGGGATATCCATTCCCTCAAACATTTATCGTTTGTGTTAAAAACACTCTATACTATTTTAGTTTTTTAAATGTAAAATTAAATTATTTTGATTATAGTTACCATGTTGTGCTATAAAATACTGGGTACTATTCATTCTTTCAAACTATTTTTTGTGCCCATTAATTATCCCCACCTCTCCCCAACCCCCACTATCCTTCCCAGTCTCTGGTAACCATCCTTCTATTCTCTATGTGTTCAATTGTTTTGAGTTTTAGATCCCACAGATAAGTGCGAACATGTAAAATTTGACTTTTTGTGCCTGGCTTATTTCACTTAACATAATGACCTTCAGTTCCATCCATGTTGTTGGAAATGACAGCATTGCATTTTTTATGGCTGAATAGTACTCAATTGTATATAAGTACCACATAGTCTTTATTCATTCATCTATTCACAGACACTTATGTTGCTTCCAAATCTTGGTTATTGTGAACAGCACTGCAACTATTTTTGAGCGTTGGAATTATTGACTAGCCCACTGCTGTTAGGTGAAAATGAGCACTCCATTCCCAAGGAGAAACCGAAACTAAAAGCAACAGAATTACTATCAGATCTGAATAGGACCAGCCACATAATTTGCAGGGGCCAGTGCAAAACAAATGTGTGGGGCTTCTTGTTTTTAAAAAAATGCCTTTAAAGGTACTAAAATATAAAGCTTTTTTCCCTTTCTTCTGCAGCTGATGACGCTCCTGTCTCAACATTTAATAGTGTTTTTATGTGTTGTTTAATGCTATGTTAAATAATAAAATAATAAAATTTTGAGTCATTAGCATGAATTTTAACATTAATCTTTATATTGTGCAATGTCAGTTTCAGATGCAAATATAAGGGCATTGAAATCATGTGGAATCACTGAAATGATATAATTCATATTTTATAGCCCAAACATGCACATGCATTTTGTTCTTACTGGAACAGTAGAAACACTGCACAAAATTAACTCAACTGTTTTTCTTTCACTTATTGTTACACTCATATTCTACCAATACTATCTTCAGCTTACTGATGAATATGAAAGGATTGAGAGGGAAAGGAAAAATCGTCTCTTCTACCTTTCCATTTTCTTATTTGTATTGTTTTCATCTTAAGTAGTTCGTTGATATGGGGAAGTAACACAAATAAGAAATAATATCATAAGGTTCCCTGATAGTTCATACTTTTCAGAATGCCGTTGCCTTCTTTTCCTGTTAGAGCTAAGTTCTCATAGGAATGGAAACTGTGAGCTCTCTAACAGGAACTTTCTTACTCATTTTAAGTCTCACTTAACTACCACACCGAGTGGGTCCGCAGGAATTATGTGCTGTGGGGCATCCATGAACACTATATGCAAATAGGGTGGAATCGTGGTGGACATGCATATTGCATGTATTTCCTCTGCTCACATGCATCTTCCATTGTCCTATCTGACTACACTTACAAAACACAATTTTAAAGATAAAATTGTTAAGAATGTCAAGATGGTGACAGCAGAACACTAAATCCAGCATGCAAGGTGCTCTTCTGAGTGAGGAGGAAGCAAACTTTCCTGATCTGGCCATTAACAATGAAAACTCAAAAAAGAATCTTAAAGTCACTTGGTTAGAAAAAGAGAATGATTAAAAGTATTTTCTGGCTGGGTGCGGTGGCTCACACCTATAATCTCAGCACTTTGGGAGGCCAAGGCGAGTGGATCACCTGAAGTCAGGAGTTCAAGACTAGCCTGGCCAACATGGTGAAACCCCGTCTCTACTAAAAATACAAGAATTAGCTGGTCATGGAGGCGGGTGCCTCTAATCCCAGCTACTTGGGTGGCAGAGGCAGGAGAATGATTTAAGCCCAGGAGGCAGAGGTTGCAGTGAGCTAGTGAGCTGAGGTCATGCCACTGCACTCCAGCCTGGGTGACTGAGACACTGTCTCAAAACCAACCAACCAACCAAACAAACAAAATTCTTCTGCCTGTTGGAGCTTCTGTGAACGTCCTTATTCACATATATACAAACATCATCATTAGATGTTTACATCCTCCGGTATAGGTCCTCCACACTCATACAATCACAATGGTCACAGTCTCTAACAACTCCTACATGTGCACATTTCTAGCCCCATACAGCAAGATGTCTACCATCACAGCTAGAAAATAAAGATAGAGAGAGTGTGAAAGAAAGGAAGTAAGGAAGGTAGAAAGAAGGAAAAGGACGAGAGAAATGAAGGAAGACGGGCTGGAAAGCAGTGGGTAAATAGACAAGCAGGTGAAAGAAGTATGAAGACTGAATGATAGATAAGAGAAAAGATAAGGACAGACAGGAGGGTGGGCAGAATGAGTTAGACCATGACAAATGGAAGCACTTGCGGCTGTTCTGTATTGACAGAAAATGAAGTTGAGTGATTACAAACTCCGACTTAATTACAGATAAAGACCAATTTTCTCAAAATATGGAACCCACTCTCTTTCTCATATATACATAACTAGTTGAGAGATTATGAAAGATTTGTCTCCAATAACAGAATCAAACAATAACCTATTTCACTCTGCTACAGAGTAGAGCACATCCAGCTCCTGTCTCTGATAGGGTTTATTGAACTTCTTAAAAGAAAATTTAGTTTCTGACCACATTAGTTATGTTTAGGTAATGCTAGTTTGCTGTTTCTTACTTTATTAAGGTTCCTGAAATGCCCATTCTTTTTAGCTGCATCTATGCAGTTTAAGCTTCATTTTAACTAGGCATCTATGCATACAGGGTCACAGCAACAACACTTTGAGTTTCTCCTCTTACGAGCTGTATGAGGTCTCCAAGGAAACAACACAGGGCAATTGTACCAGCTGCTGTTTGGGTTCTTGAAAGCTACTGGAAGTGAATTTTCTTAAAATTGAAACCTTATTAAACTTTATGGTACATTTTCCTCCAAGGACATCAGCAGAAGCAGCATTTTAAAGCAAGATTGTTATTACTTGATAGTAGGTCAACAGCACTGCACATTTATTTGGTTCAATTTTAGTGCACCCTCTCCACCTACCCACCTATTTTGTTTTCTTTCTGAAGTAGTTTTGTACTTCCTGTTTATGTACAGTGGGGCATGATTACTAAATTTTAAATAAGAACGTGTCCAGGAATTTATCCATTTCTTTTAGATCTTCTAGTTTATTTGCGTAGAGGTGTTGATAGTATTCTCTTACGGTAGTTTGTATTTCTGTGGGATCAATTGTGATATCCCTTTTATCATTTTCTATTGTGTCTGCTTGATTATTCTCTCTTTTCTTCTTTATTAGTCTGGCTAGTGGTCTATTTTGTTAATCTTTTCAAAAAAAAAAAAAAAACAGCTCCTGGATCCATTGATTTTTTTGAAGGGCTTTATGTGTCTCTATCTCTTTCAGTTCTGCTCCAATCTTATTTTTTGTCTTCTGCTAGCTTCTGAATTTGTTTACTCTTGATTCTCTAGTTGTTTTAATTGTGATCTTAGGGTGTTGATTTTAGATGTTTCCTGTCTTCTGATGTGGGCATTTGGTGCTATAAATTTCCCTCTAAACACTTCATTAGCTGTGTCCCAGAAATTCTGGTACGTTGTCTCTTTGTCCTCATGGTTTTCAAATAACTTCATTGTTTCTGCCTTAATTTTGTTATTATCCAGTAGTCATTCAGGAGCTGATTGTTCAGTTTCCATACATTTGTGTGCTTTTGAGTGAGTTTTTTAATCCTGAGTTCTAATTTGACTGCACTGTGGTCTGAGAGGCTGTTTGTTATGATTTCCATTCTTTTGCATTTGCTGAGGAGTGTTTTACTTCTAATTTTGTGTTCAGTTTTAGAATAAGTACAATGTGGTGCTGAGAAGAATGTATATTTTGTTGATTTGGAGTGGAGAGTTCTGTAGATGTCTATTAGGTCTGCTTGGTCCAGGGCTGAGTTCAAGTCCTGAATATCCTTGTTAATTTTCTTTCTCATTGATCTAATATTGACAGTGGTGTGTTAAAAGTTCCCACTATCTATCTGTCAAAGGTCTAATATCCAGACTCTACAAGGAACTTAAACAAACTTAGAAGAAAAAAAACCAAACAACTTCATGAAAAAGTGGGCGAAGGATATGAACAGACACTTCTCAAAAAAAGTCATTTATGCGGCCAAGAAAAATGAAAAAAAGCTTATCATCAGTGGTCATTATAGAAATGCAAATCAAAACCACAATGAGATACCATCTCACACCCATCACAATAGCAATCATTAAAAACTCTGGAAACAACAGATGCTGGTGAGCATGCAAAGAAATAGGAAAGTTTTTACACTGTTGGTGGGAGTGTAAATTAGCTCAACCATTGTAGAAGACAGTGTGGCGATTCCTCAATGATCTAGAACCAGAAATACCATTTGACCCAGTGATCCCATTACTGGGTATATATCCAAAGGATTATAAATCATTCTTCTATAAAGACATATGTACACATATGTTTATTGCAGCAGTATTTACAAAAGGAAAGACTTGGAACCAACCCAAATGCCCATAAATGATAGACTAGATAAAGAAAATGTGGCACATATACACAATGGAATATTATGCAGCCATAAAAAAGAATGAGTTCATGTCCTTTGCAGGGACATGGATGAAGCTGGAAACCCTCATCCTCAGCAGACTAATACAGGAACAGAAAACCAAACACCACATGTTCTCACTCATAAGTGGGAGCTGAACCATGAGAATACAATGACACAGGGAGGGGAGCATCACACCCCAGGGCCTGTAAGGGTTGGAGGGTTAGGGAAGGGAGAGCATTAGGAAAAATACCTAATGCATGTGGAGCTTAAAACCTAGATGATGGGTTCAAATAACCATGGCACAGGTATACCTATGTAACAAACCTGCACGCTCAGCACATGTATCCCATAACTTAAAGGAAAATAAAATAAATTAAATAAATTTAAAAAATAGAAAAAATAAGAATGAAATTTTGTACTGCTGCAGAAACTTTCATGGAACAGTTCAAAATGTTTTTCAGAAAAAACTTGCTGATGTCCCAATATTCAAAAGAAATTGTGCAGGTTGTTTTTCTTTTGCACACTTTACATTGCTTCTATAAGCAATAAGGAATACCAATATGAATATATGGAAAATAATAAGAATAGTAGGAAAGAACTGTAGGCTGCATTTCTTATTTATTTATTTATTTATTTATTTATTTATTTATTTTTGAGATGGAGTTTCGCTCTTGTTGCCCAGGCTGGAGTGCAATGGAGCGATCTCGGCTCACCGCAACCTCCGCCTCCCAGGTTCAAGAGATTCTCCTGCCTAAGCCGCCCTAGTAGCTGGGATTACAGGCATGTGCCACCACGCCTGGCTAATTTTGTATTTTTAGTAGAGATGGGGTTTCTCCATGTTGGTCAGGCTGGTCTCGAACTCCTGACCTCAGGTAATCCACTCGCCTCGGCCTCCCAAAGTGCTGGAATTACAGGCGTGAGCCACTGTGCCCAGTTTGTAGGCTGAATTTCTAAGTCCAGTGGAGAAGGAAAAGACTGTGCAAAAGAGATTGCCTCTTCTGAAAAAAATTTGTACTTTTTCCCAGTGTCATTGAAGTATAAATGTATAAAGATTGTATGTATTTATGGTGTACACTGTGATGATTTGATGTACATATGCAATAGAAAATGATTAGTTCAATCAACTTAATTAACACATCCATCACCTCAAATACTTTTTTTGTCATGAGAATACTTTAAATTTACTCTTTCAGAAAATTTCAAGTATATAATATAGTATTATCGACTATAATAAGAAACTGCCTCTTGAAACATCTTAATAATACTAATATTTTGCTCTATATAAGCTCCTTTCATTAACTGCCTTTGCGATTCATTAATTAACTAAACCTTATAAATTCTTATAAGGTAGAGTAAGTGTTAAAGAATTTTCATACGATAAACTAGACACAGACAGAGCAAACTATTTGCCTGCTAACATATACCCAACTAATGCCAGAACCAACTAGGGAGCTCAGGGCCCTAATAAAAACATGGCACAAGGAGGGAGCCAGAGCAAAATGACTGCATAGAAACCTCCAGTAATTGTCTCCCAACAGAAACACCAAAATTGAACAACTATCAATGCAAGAAAGCACCTTCATAAGAACCAAAAATCAGGTGAGAAAACACAGTACTTGCTTTGAACATTATATCAAGGAAAGAGGCACTGAAGAGGGTAGGAAAGATGGTCTTCCATTGCCTACATTACCCTCCTCAATCCCCAGCTCCACATAGTATGGAAAGAGAATCTGTGTGCTTGAGGGAGGGAATACGAAGTGATAGTATGATGTTGCATTGGAACTGAGTGCTTCCCTATCTATCACAGTGTAATATAACACAGAATTCTGTCAGCACCCACGAAGAGAGCATTTAAACTAGCTCCAGCCATAGGGGAATTCTCCATCCCAGAAGCAGGAGCCTGAGTTCCAGCTAGCTCCACTACCAGCTGATTAAAATGCCCGTAGGTCCTGAATAAATTTGAAAGGTAGTCAAGCCACAAGGACTGTCATTCTTGGGCAAGTCTGGGTGCTGTGCTAGGTTTAGAACTAGTGGAACTGGAGTGCATGCAACCCAGTGAAATATCAGTTGCGGCAGCTGAGGGAGTGCTTGTGTCACCCATCCCCCAGTTCCAGGCAGTAAAACTTGGAGAGAGACTCCTTCTGATTGCAGAAAGGAGAGGGAAGAAAACTTTCTCTTGCAACTCAGTCACATTAAAATAAAGCACCAAGCAGATTTCTGAAGCCCCCAGTTTCAGACCCCAGCTCCTGGATGGCATTTCTAAATCCACCCTAGGCCAGTAGGAAAACAGCAGTGGTAAAGAGAAAGATCTCATCCTGGCAGGATTCATCACCTGCTGACTAAAGAGCCCTTGAGCCTTGAATAAACATGAGCAGTAGCCAGGCAGTAGTAATCATGGGCCTTGGGTGAGACCAAGCACTGTGCTGGCTTCGGGTGTGACACAGTGCAGTGCCAGATGTAGTGGCCATGGGATTATTTGCAACATTCTTCCCCCAACTTCAGGCAGTCCAGGATGGAACGAAGGACTTCTTCTGTTTGGGGAAAAGTGAGGAAAGAACAAGAGAACCAACCTGGTAATCTAGGGAATTCTCCTGGATCCTACCCAAGCCTACCAAAGTGATCCAAGAGTTGCAGTGTTACTGGGCTTTGGGCACTTCCTAGTGCAGACATGGCTGGATTGACCAAAGGTTTGGATCACAACACTCTTTTGTTTATCTTTGAATACCTGAAACCCTTTGAATACCTCAAAAGCCTTCTCAAGAAGGATGGGTATAAACAGGCACAGACTCTGAAGATGAGAATAAATAACATTTCCAGGCTTTGACAAACATCCAAAGCATCAAAAACACCGAGGAAAAACATAATCTCACCAAATGAACTAAATAAATCACCAGTAATCAATCCCAGAGTGACACAGATATGTGAATTTTCAGAGAGAGAATTCAAAATTCTCTGCTGTGATGAAAAAGCTCAACAAAACTTCAAGAAAACACACAGAAAATTCAGAATTCTATCAGACAAGTTTAACAAAAAGATGAAAATAATTTTTAAAATCAGCAGAAATTCTTGAGCTGATTCAATTGACAAGCAGAAAAGTGCATCAGAGTCTGTCAACAGCAGAATTAATCAAGCAGAAGAAAGAATTGGAGTGCTTGAAGACTAGCTATATGAAATTATGCAGTCAGAGGAGAAAAAAAAACTGTAAAAAAGAATTAAACATGCCTATGAAATCTAGAAAACAGTCTCAAAAGGGCAAATCTAGTTGTTGGCTTAAAGAAAAGATAGAGAAAGAGATGGCGTAGAAAGTTTATTCAAAGGAATAAGAACAGAGAATTTTCAAACTTAGAAAAAGATATCAATATTCAGGTACAAGAAGGTCATAGAGTACCAAGAAGATTTAACCCAAATAATCCCACCTCAAGACATTTAATAATCAAACTCTCAAAGATCAAGGATAAAGAAAAGGTCCTAAAAGCAGCAAGAGAAAAGAAACAAATTACGTATGAAGGAACTTCAATATGTCGGGCAGCAGATTTTTAAGTGGAAAGCTTACAGGTCAAAAGACAGTGACATAACATATTCCAGGTCCTGTAGTAAAAAAAAATAAATAAATAACCAACAACCTTCATCCTAGAATATAACATCCAGCAAAAATAGTCTCCAAATAAAGATTAAGACTTTCCTAGACAAAAGAAAAGCGGAGGGGTTTCATCAACATTAGACCCGTTCCACAAGAAATGCTAAAGGGAATTCTTCAATCTGAAAGAAAAGGACATTAATGAGCAATAAGAAATCAACTGAAAGTACAGAATGCACTGGTAACAGTAAGTACAGACAAATACAGAATGTTTAACAATAATTGTGGTGTGTAAAGATAAAAAGGTTTTTATAAAAATAACAAAAAGTTAAAAAGCAGGATGAGAGCTAAAACATAGTTTTTATTAGTTAAGTGTAGAGACTTTTTTAGCTTTCTTTATGCTTGTTTGTTGTTGTTTTTGTAACCAGAGTTTAATTCTTATCAGTTCAAAATACTTGATTATAAGAGGTTATTTGCAAGCCTCATGGTAACTTCAAATCAAAAATCCTAAAGCACAGAAACAAAAAAAATATAAAGGAAGAAAGTAAAGCATATTACTATAGTAAAGTATTTTTACACAAAGGAAGGAAGGAAGGGACGGAGGGAGGGAGGGAGGGAAGAAAGGAAGGAAGGAAGGAAGGAAGGAAGGAAGGAAGGAAGGAAGGAAGGAAGGAAGGAAGGAAGGAAGGAAGGAAGGAAGGAAGGAAGGAAGGACAATCCACCAGAAAACAAATTAAAAAATGGAAGTAGGAAGTCCTTACCTATCATAACAACAGTGAATATAAATGAACTAAACTTTCCCATCAAAAGGCATAGAGTGGCTGAATAACATTTTTAAAAGAATCCAACTATATGTTGCTACAAGAAACTCATTTCATCTATAAAAACACACATAATGAAAATAAAGGGATGGAAAAAGATAGTCCATGCAAATGGAAACCAAAAAAGAGCAGGAATAGTCATACTTAGATCAGATAAAACATATTTGAAGACAGAAACTGTAAAAAGAGACAATGAAAGTCATTATATAATGGTAAAGAGTCAATTCAGCAAGAAGAAATAACAATTGTAAATATATATGCACTCAACATTGGAGTACACAGATATATAAAGCAAATATGATTATACATAGAGAGAGAGATAGACTCCAATACAGTAATAGCTTGGACAGAAAATCAACAAAGAAACATCAGATTTAATCAATACTATAGAACAAATTGACCCAATAGGTATTTACAGAACATTTTATGTAACACCTGCATTTTTCTCTTCAGTACAAAAATCATTCTCAAAAATGGACCATGTTGTGAGATATCCATATTGTGAGATATCCAATCTGAAAGAAAAGGACATTAATGAACAATAAGAAATCAACTGAAAGTACAGAATGCACTGGTAACAGTAAGTACAGACAAATACAGAATGTCTGACAATAATTGTGGTGTGTGAAGATAAAAAGGTTTTTATAAAAATAACAAAAAGGTAAAAAGCAGGATATCTCACAGTATCCACATTGTGAGATAATTTCCCAGAAGAGTTGTCTGAATTCATACTCCCACTACCACTATCTTAGTTCCGATTGTTTCTGATATTTGCTGTCTTTCTCATTTTAGCAATTCTGGATCAATATGTGGTAGTATCTCATTGTGGTTTTAATTTACATTTCAATAATGACTAATGAGGTTGAGCATCTTTTGTATATTTATTGACTTTTAAAATACCTTCTTCTTTTTAGAAATGCCTATTTAAATCTTTTATCCATTTTTAATTGGGTATGCCATATTTTAAAAATTGATTTGTGGATGTTCTTCATATATTCTTGTATAAAATTTAGATTCGCGGGGTACGTGAGCAGGTTTGTTGTGTGAGTATATTGCATAATCCTGGGAATTGAGCTTCTGTTGAATCCAATCACCTGAATACTTAACCTAGTACCCAATAGGTAGTTTTTCAATCCTATCCCCCTTTCCTCACCCACCCTGTTTTGGATTCCCCTGTATCATTTCCATCTTAATGTTCATAGGTACTATTGTTAGCTCCCACTTATAATTGAGAACACGCAATATTTGATTTTCTGTTTCTGCATTAATTCACTTAGGATAATGGCCTTCAGCTGTATCCATGTTTCTGCAAAGGATATTATTGCATTTTTTATGACTGTGGTATTCTTTACTTATTTACCTATCCGCTTTCAGATACATGAATTGCGAGTAACTCTTATTCTATAGCTTGCCTTTACAATGACAGTAACTTATTAAATACAAATAGTGCCTATTTTAAAAGACACCACAAATAGCTCATGTATTCTTAGCCAGCCTCTTCAGATAGGTGGGGACAGGAAATTCTGCCCATTTTACAGATAGGGACATCAATGAATCTCGTTAAGACATTGAAGCCTGGAAAGGAATCTCATTACCTTGATTTTGTTAGTGTTCCATAAATACCAGATACTATTTGGATTCCTCTCTCCTCAGACCTCTCCCACCATACAATTTGACTGCATATTAATACTTGGACTCCTCTCAGAGGAAGAGCAATCTTGATGTCAACTGTAAATAAAATCAGTTTCTGGCTCTCTACTCCATTCGCTGTTTCCAGAGATATTACACAATTGTTAAACTGGTCACCAATTAGACCTATTTATAATAAGATTAAACTACAGTACTGGTGGAAAGATGCCACGCACATTAAAAGTGCAGTAACTCCTATTTAATAACAGAAAATTTACACTGAAATTTTAAGGTTAGCTGAGGTTAGCTAAGGCAAAAGACTAAGGTACTTAAAAGACCCATTTCTGGGGAAAAAAAAATGCTTTCAGATGCTCACTCAATATTCATTTAACGTAGAAACAAAGAAAGGTTTTCTTTGTCTCCAGGAGGACACACTTACCAACTTCATAATGAAGAATAAGATTTATAACTTCGATTGAATTTTTGTCAGAGTAGGAAAAAGTGTATACCATCACAAAAAAGTGAATCTGATATCCTGATGTCTGTGCCTTTAGCCTACAGTAAGCTGGTAAAAGTCACAATTGTGTTAGAAGACAACAGTTACAATGGAGTGATTTCACAGATCTAAATAAACTTTCTTCTCCCTCACCCAGTTGTTTCCTTGTCATCTGGTTGAAAACACACTCAAAACTTTATTTTGTACTTCAAGGTTTTGATATCCATTAAAATTAAATTTGAAGATGTGGAGCCATAGAATAAGAAATGCTCTCAAATTCTTTTAACTACATTCCTGAGAAAAGATTTAGATGAAGGGAAATGTGTGTGTGTGTGTGTGTGTGTGTGTGTGTGTGTGTGTGTGTGTGAGAAAGAGAAAATAATATATTTATTCTGGAGGCTATAAGGATATTGCAGCTTAAACTGAAGAAACGGATTTCATTAGATATTTTTTCCTACACATAATTTGTTCTAGGACTATCTCCCTGCTGGATGAGCTGTAGTCCAAATTCAATTCGACACTCTTTTCCCACCTTGAGTTTATTCCCCACTAAGTGTCATTACTCTCAAGAACGTTGGTTAACAAAAAAACTATATGCTAAAAGTAGTCCTTAATTTAATGTGCTTAGAAAATTGACAAGCCACATGTAGAATAAATAAATAGATTCTCATTTCTCACTTTATACAAAAATCAGCTCAAGATGGATAAAAAACTTAAATCTAAGACCTGAAGCCATAAAAATTGTAGAAGATGACATCAAAAAAAACTCTTCTAGACATTGGCTTAGGCAAAGAATTCATGACTAAGAACCCAAAAGCAAGTATGACAAGAATAAAAATAAATAAATGGGACCTAAGCAAACTAGAAAGCTTCTGCACAGCAAAAGAAATAATTAGCAGAGTAAACAGACAACCCACAGAGTGGGAGAAACTATTCACAAACTGTGCATCCAACAATAGGCTAATATACCAAATCTACAAGGAACTCAAATTAGCAAGGAAAAAAAAAACAAGTAATCCCATCAAAAAGCAGGCAAAACACATGAATAGACAATCCTTATACAAACAGCCAACACACATGAGAAATGCTCAACATCACTAACTATCAGGCAAATGTGAATTAAAATCACAATGAGATATCACCTTATTCCTCCAAGAATGGTCATAATTAAAAACTCAAGAAACAATAGATGTTGGCATGGATGTGGTGAAAATGGAACACTTTTATACTGCTGGTGGGAATGTAAATTAGTACAACTACTATGGAAAACAGTATGGAGGTTCCTTCAATAATGAAAAGTAGAGCTCCAATTCAATCCAGCAATCTCACCACTGGATATCTACCCTAAGGAAAAGAAGTCATTATATGAAAAAGACACATGCACGTGCGTGTTTATAGAAGCACAATTAACAATTGAAAAAATATAGAAACAACCTAAGTGTCCATCAACCAATGAGTGGATAAAGCGTATGTGGTATATATATATGCCATGGAATACTACTCAGCCATAAAAAGGAATGAAATAATGTCTTTTGCAGCAACTTGGATGGAGTTGTTAGCCATTATTCTAAGTGAAGTAACTCTGGAATGGAAAACCAAGTATTGTATGTTCTCACTTACAAGTGGGAACTAAATTATGTAAAGGCAAAGGCATAAGAACGACATAATTGATTTGGGGGACTTTGTGGGGAAGGTTGGGAGTGGGGTAAGGAGTGAAAGACTACATATTGGATACAGTATACACTGCTTGGGTGATGGGTGCATTAAAATCTCAGAAATCACTACTAAAGAATTATTTATGTAATAAAAAACCACCTGTACCCCAAAAACTATTGAAATAAAAAAATTTTTTAAATGTGTTTGGGTTAAATGCGTTACCTTTGAGAGTAATAAAAATTTTGTTTTACTTTTTCTCCAGTTGAAGCTGTAGTGCTGATAATGACTTAGCTCAACAATGTCCTCACTGGTGGAGCTTCCCTTGACTTTCAGTATTTAACGTAATGTTTTCTTTGTTTTCAAATAAAATGTTGCACATATAAAAAAATTTTAAAACAAATAAGAATAGGCCAGACGCAGTGCCTCGGGAGGCTTTGGGAGGCTGAGGCAGGAGGATTGCTTGAGCCCAGGAGTTTGAGACCAGCCTGGGCAACATAATGAGACCCGGTCTCTACAAAAAATTAAAAAACTACTCTTGCATGGTGGCACATGCCGGTAGTCCCAGCTACTCAAGAGGCTGAGGTGGGAGCATTGCTTGAGCCCACGAGGTGAAGGCTGTGTTGAGCCATGATTGTGCCACTGCACTCCAGCCTGGGTGACAGAGAGAGACCCTGTCTTCAAAAAAGAAAAAAAAAAAAAAAAAAAGGAATAATTGTTAATTAGTATATCCAGTATTTTATTTTATTATTTTAATTCCATTTTTTAAATGTTTTGTTTTGCACTTTTTTTGTGTACATAGGAGGTGTACGTCGTTATGGGGAATATGGGGTATTTTGATACAGGCATACAAAGTGTCATAATCACATAAGGGCAAATGGACTATTCATCATCTCAAGCGTTTTTCCTTTGTCTTACAAACAATCCATTTATACCTTTTAGTTATTTTTAAATGTAAAATTAAATTGCTGTTGACTACAGCCACCCTGTTTTGCTATTAAATGCTAATCTCATTTATTATTTCTTATTATTTGTTTTACACATTTACCATCCTCACTTCTCCCCCACCCCACTATTCCCAGTCTCTGGTAACCATCCTTCTACTTTATCTCCAGGAATTCAATTGTTTTAATTTTTAGTTCCCGCAAATAAAACAGAACATATGAAGTTTGTCTTTCTGGGTCTGGTGTTTTCACTTGACATAATGATCTCCAGTTCTAACCACATTGTTATGAATGACAGGATCTTATTCTTTACTATGGCTGAAGAGTATTTCATTGTGTAAGTACCACAGTTTCTTTGTCCATTCATCTGCTGATGAACACTTATGTGAATAATGCTGCAATAAACATGGGAGAGAATCAATGGCAGATTGGATAAAGAAAATGTGGTACATGTACATCATGGAATACTATGCAGCCATAAAAAAGAATGAAATCATGTCTTTTGCAGGAACATGAATGGAGCTGGAGGTTATTATCCTTAGCAAACTTGCAGAAACAGAAAAAAAATAACACATGTTCTCACTTTTATAAGGGGGAGCTAACGATAAGAATTTATGAGCACAAAGAAAGAAACAGCAGACACTAGGGTCTACTTTATGGGGGAGAGTGGGAGGCAGGAGAGGAGCAGAAAAGATAACTATTGGGTAGTGGGCTTAATGCCTGGGTGATAAAATAATATGTACAACAAACCCCTGTGACATGTGTTTACCTATGTAACAAACCTTCACATATGCCCTCAAACCTAAAATAAAAGTTTAAAAATGAAATAAACATGGGAGTTGAGATATCGCTATGATATACTAATTTTCTTTCTTTTGGGTGGATACCTAGCGGTGGGATTTCTGTGTCATTGGTAACTCTATTTCCAGTTTTTTGAGGAACCTCTAAACTTTTCTCCATAGTGGTTGTATTAATTTATGCTCCCACCAACAGTGCATAAGTGTTCTGTTTTCTTCACATTATCGCCATTATTTGTTATTGCCTATCTTTTGGATAAAAGTCATTTCACCCCGGGCACGGTGTCTCATGCCTGTAATCCCAGAACTTTGGGAGGCCAAGGCGGGTGGATCACTTGAGGTCTGGAGTTCAAGACCAACCTGGCCAACATGGTGAAACCCCGTCCCTAACAAAAATATAAAATATTAGTTGAGTGGGGTGGCGCACACCTGTAATTCCAGCTACTCAGGAGGCTGAGGCAAGAGAATTGCTTGAACCTGGGAGGCAAAAGTTGCAGTGAGCTGAGATCATACCCCTGCACTCCAGCCTGGGCAACAGAGTGAAACTCCATCTCAAAAACAAAACAAAACAAGCCATTTTAACTGGGGTAAGAAGATATCTCATTGTCATTTTTATTTGCATTTCTCTGATGATCTGTGATGTTGAGCATCTTTTCATATACACAGTTGGCTTTGTATATCTTCTTTTGAGAAATATCTATTCAGACTTTTTGTTCATTTTATTGTTAAATTGTATAATAAGATTTTTTTCCTATAGAGATGTTTGAGCTCCTTAAGTATTCTGATTATTAATCCATTGTCAGATGAGTAGTTTGCAAATATTTTCTCCCATTCTGTGGGTTGTCTCTTCAGTTGGTTGATTTTTTCCTTTGTTGTGCAGAAGCTTTCTGACTTCATGTGATTCCACTTGTCTATTTTTGCTCTGTTTGCCTGGGCCTGTGGGGTATCAGTCAAAAAATCTTTGCCCAGTGCAATGTCCTGGAGAGTTTCTCCAATTATTTCTTTTAGCAGATTCATAGTTTGTGGTTACAGATTTAAGTCATTAATCCATTTTAATTTGATTTTTGTATATGGTAAAAGACAAGGATCTAGTTTCATTCCTCTGCACATGAATATCTAGTTTTCCCAGCATCATTTATTGAAGAGTCTGTTATTTCCCTAATGTATGTTCTTGGCACCTTTGTTGTAAATGAGTTCACTGTAGATGTATGGATTGTTCCTAGGTTCTCTATTCTGTTTCATTGGTCTATGTGTCTCTTTTTATGCCAATTCTATGCTGCTTTGTTTACTATAGCCCTGTAGTGTAATTTAAAGTCAGGCAACGTGATTCCTCCATATTCGTTCTTTTTTGCTCAATATAGCTATGGCTATTTTGGGTTTTTGGAGGTTCCATACAAATTTTAGGATTCTTTTATCTGTTTCTATGAACAATATCATTGCATTTTGATAGAGGAGGGGTGCATTAAATCTATAGACTGCTTTGGGTATTACATACATTTTAACAATATTGATTCTTCCAATTCATGAACATGGAGTATCTTTCTATTTTGGGGAGGGGTATCCTATTCAATTTCTTGCATTAATATTTTACAGATTCCATTGTAGAGGTATTTTACTTCTTTGGTTAAGTTTATTCCTATGCATATTATTTTATATGTACCTACTGTATATGGGATTATTTTCTTAATTTCCTTTTCAGATTGTTCACTGTTGGCATATAGAAGTACAACTGATTTATGTATGTTGATTTTGTATCCTGGAACTATAATGAATTTATTTATCAGTTCTAATAGTTTTTTTTGTGTGTGTATTCTTTAGGTTTTTCTTGATATAAGATTATATCATCTGCAAACAGGGATAATTTGACTTTTTACATTCTAATTTGGATGCCTGTTATTTATTTGTCAGGTCCAAATGCTCTAGCTAGGAATTCCAGTACTATGTTGAATAACAGTGGTGCAAGAGGGCATCTTTGTCATGTTCCAGATATTAGAGGGAAGATTTTCAGTCTTTTTCCCAGTCAGTGTGATACCAGCTGTGTGCCTGTCACATATGGCTTTTATTATCTTGAGGTATGTTCCTTTTGTACCCTGATTTTTGAAGGTTTCTATCATGAAGAGATATTGGATTTTATCAAACGCTTTTCCAGCATCAATTTGAAATAATCATATGGTTTTTGTCCTTCATTCTGTTATGACGTACCACATTGATTGATTTGCATATGCTGAATCATCCTTGCATCCGTGGGATGAAACCCACTTGGTCATGACAAATGAATATTTTAATGTGGTGTTGAATTTGGATTACTAGCACTTTGTTGAGAATTTTTCCTGAATGTTTATCAGACACTGGCCTATATTTGTCCTTTTTTGATGCAACTTTGTCTGGTTTTGGTGTCAGGGTAATACTGATCTCATCAAATGGGTTTGAAAGTTTCAAGAAATTTCTCAATTTCTTTCTTAATCTCTTTATTGACCCAATGCAAGAGCAAATTATTTAGTTTCCCTGTGTTTTTGTAGTTTCCAAAATTCCTCCTGTTGTTGATTTCTAGTTTTATTTCATTGTGGTCAGAGATGGCTGATATTATTTCAATTTTTGAATGTTTTAATATTTCTTTTGTGGCCTAACCTATGATCTATCTTTGAGAATAATTCATGTGCTGAGGAGAAAAATGTGTACTCTGGAGCTGTTGGATAAAGTGTTCTATAAATATCTATTAGGTCCACTTGGTCTATAGTACAGATTAAGTTTGATGTTTTTTCATTGATTTTCTGTCTGAAAGCATTTATGTCATTGCATTTTGATAGAGGAGGGGTGCATTTAATCTATAGATTACTTTGGGTAGTACAAAATTTTACCAATATTGATTCTTCCAATTCATGAACATGGAATATCTTTCCATTATTTTGTGTGTGTCCTATTCAATTTCTTGCATTAATGTTTTATAGGTTCCATTGTAGAGGTATTTTACTTTTTTGATTAAGTTTATTCCTAGGTATGTTATTTTATATGTACCTACTGTACATGTATATGTATATGTACTGCACATGTAAAGTCCAATGCTGAAAGTGTGGTGCTGAGGTCTCTAGCTGTTATTGTATTGGAGTCTCTCTCTTTAGCTCTAATAATACTAGCTTTATATATTTTGGTGCTCTAGTGTTGTGTGCATGTATATTTACAATTGTTATTTCCTCCTGCCAAGTTGATGGATTTATAATTATATTATTTGTCTCGTCTTTTAATGTTTGTATTGAAATCTACTTTTTCTGATGTAAATATAGCTACTATCTTGCTCTTTCCTGTTTTTTGTTTATATGGTGTATTAGTTCATTTTCATGCTGCTGATAAACACATACCAGAAAGTAGGAACAAAAAGAGGTTTAATTTTACTTAGTTTCACATGGCTGGGGAGACCTTAGAATCATGGCAGGAGGCAAAAGAAACTGCTTACATGGTGGTGGCAAGAGAAAAATGAGGAAGAAACAAAGTGGAAACCACTGACAAACCCATCAGATCTTGTGAGACTTATTCACTATCATGAGAATATCATGGGAAAGATTGGACCCCATGATTCAATTACCTCCCCCTTGGTCCCTCCCACAACACGTGAGAATTCTGGGAGGTAAAATTCAAGATGATATTTGGGTGCGGACAGAGAGACAAACCATATCATTCCATCCCTGGCCCCTCCAAATTTCATGTCTTCACATTTTAAAACAATCATGCCTTCCCAACAGTTCCCCAAAGTCATAACTCATTTCAGTATTAACCCAGAAGTCCACAGTCCAAAGTCTCATCTGAGACAAGGCAAGTCCCTTCTGCCTATGAGCCTGTAAAATCAAAAGCAAGCTAGTTACTTCCTAGACACAATGGGGGGGGGTACAGGTATTGGGCAAATACAGCTTTTCCTAATGGGAGACATTAGCCAAAACAAAGGGGCTACAGGGCCCATGCAAGTCAGAAATCCAGTGGGGCAGTAAAATTTCAAAGCTGCAAAATGATCTCCTTTGACTCCAGGTCTCAAATACAGGTCACGCTAATGCAAGAGGTGGGTTCCCATGGTCTTGGGCAGCGCCGCCCCTGTGACTTTGCAGGGTACAGCCTCCCTCCTGGCTGCTTTCATGGACTGACATTGAGTGTCTGTGGCTTTTCCACGTGCATGGTGCAAGCTGTCAGTGGATCTACCATCCTGGGGTCTGGGGGAAAGTGGCCCTTTTCTCACAGCTCCACTAGGCAGTGCCCCGGTAGGGACTCTGTGTGGGGACACCAACCCCACATTTCCATGAGGCTTGCAAATTATGTATTATAAGACATTATTTTAAACTGTGACAATGTAACATTAATTACATAAACAAACAAGCAAAAAGAAAACTAAAAACCTCTGTGCTTTGACTTTATTGCCCCACTTTTAAACATTTTGTTGTTTCTATTTATATCATATTGTACTATCTCTGTCTTAAAAGTTGTTGCAGTTATCATATTTGTTTGATATCATCTTTTCATATTTCTACCTAAGATATAAGTTGTTTACACACCACAATTAGTGTTGTACCATTCTGTGTGTTTCTGTGTACTTACTATTACTAGTGAATTTTGTACCTTCAGATAATTTCTTTCTTTTTAAAGAAAAATTTATTTTATTTTGGGTTCCAGGATTCATGTGCAGAACATGAAGGTTTGTTACATAGGCAAACGTGTGCCATGGTGGTTTGCTGCACCTATCAACCCATCACCTAGGTATTAAGCATTAGCTATTTGTCCTAATTCTCTTCCTTCCCCGACCCCAACAACAGGGCCCGGTTTGTGTTGTTCCCCTCCCAGTGTCCTTGTGTTCTTATTGCTCTGCTCCCACTTATGAGTGAGAACATGTGATGTTTGGTTTTCTGCAGATGATTTCTTATTGCTTATTAACATCATTTTATTTCAGACTGAAGAACTTCCTTCAGCATTTCTTGTAGGACAGATCTGGTGTTGAAGAAATTCCTCAGCTTTTGTTTGACTGGAAAAATCTATTTCTCATTCATGTTTGAAGGACATTTTTGCCAAATATACTAGTCTAGGATATAATGTGGTTTTTTTTTTTCCTTCAGCACTTTAAATATGTCATACCACTTTCTCCTGGCCTGTAAGCCTTCCACTGAGAAGTTTCCTGTCAGTCATATTGGAGCTCCATTGTATGTTATTTGTTTGTTTTTCTCTCTTGCCCATTTTAGGATATTTTATTTATCCTTGGACTTTAAGAGTATGATTATTCAATGTATTGAGGTAGTTTTCTTTGGGTAAAATCTGCTTTATGATCTATAACTTTCTTGTATTTGAATGTTGATGTCTTACTCTAGGTTTGGAGAGTTCTCTGGTATCATCCCTCTGAGTAAACTTTCTACTCCTCTCTCTCTCTCTTTCCACCTCCTCTTTTAGGCCAATAACACTTAAATTTGCCCTTTGCAGGCTATTTTCTAGATCTTGTAGTGTGCTTCTTTCTTTATTTTTTATTTTATTTATTTTTTAATGTTTCCATAAGTTATTGGAGTACAGTTGGTATTTGGTTACGTAAGTTCTTTAGTGGTGATTTACAAGATTTTGGTGCATCCATCACCCGAGCAGTATACACTGCACCATATGTGTAGTCTTTTATCCCTCACCCCCTCACGCTCTTTCCCCCAAGACCCCAAAGTCTATTGTATCATTCTTATGCTTTTGTGTCCTCATAGCTTAGCTCCCACATATCAGTGAGGGCATATGATGTTTGGTTTTCCATTCCTGGGTTCCTTCACTTAGAATAATAGTTTCCAATCTCATCCTGGTTGCCACAAATGTTGTTAATTCATTCCTTTTATGGCTGAGTAGTATTCCATCATATATGTATACCATAATTTCTTTATCCACTCATTGATTGATCTTTATTCTTTCTTATTCTTCTTTTCTTTTGTCTCTCTTGACTATATATCTTCAAATACTCTATCTTAAAGCTCACTGATTCTTTCCTGTGATTGGCCCTTACCACTGGGACTGTACTAGGTCAATCCTGAAGTTGGCACACACTGAGTCTTACCCATGGCCTTTTGTAACCACTACCTGGCTACCACTTATGTCTGCTCAAGGCTCTAGTAATCTAAAATCAGGAGATGGTGAAGCCAGTCAGTCTTGTGAACTTCCCTTAATGGTGGTGAGGTCCCCTGGACCCTGGGCACATCCAGAGATGCTGTCTCAGAGTTGGAGCCTGGAGTCAGAAGTCTACCTGGTGCCCTATTCTACTGCAGCTAAGCTGGAACCAGAGATACAAGACAAAATTTTTCCCACCCTTCCCTCCCCTTTCCTCATGCAGAGGAGTCTCTCCCTATGTCCACGTCTATGGGGAATACTGCCAGGGTAACACTGATGTTCACTTAAGGCCCAAGGGCTCTTCAGTCAGCTTGTGGTGAATGCTATCAGGCTTTTTATTTACAGGGCAGTGGGCTCCCTCTGGTTCAGGGTAGGTCCATAAATGCTGTCCAAGAGCCAAGGCCTGGAATTGGGGACCCCCAAAGCCCACTTGATTCTCTATCCCATTGTGGCTGACTAGAACTTAAACTTCCAGACAAAATCCCTTTTATTTTTCACTCTCATTTTCTCAAGCAGAAGGAGACTCTCTTTGTAGCCACAACAGCTGTGAATATGCTGGGTCACACCTAAAGCCAGCATGTCTCAGAGTTTTACCCAAGGCCCACAGTGTGTACTGTCTAGTTACCATTGCTGACTATTCAGGACCCAAGGGCTTTTTACTCAGCAGGTGATGAATCCTGCCAGGACTGGCTCCTTTCCTTCAGGCAGTGGGTTCTCTTCTGGCCCAGGGTTTGAAATGTCATCTGGGAGCTATGGCCTAGAATAGGGGCCTCACAAGTCTGCCCACTGCCCTATTCTACTGTTGCAAGACAAATCCTCTTTAGTCTTCACTCCTCTCCTCAAACAGAAGGTAGGGGTTTCTTTTGGAGCTGTGAGCTGTGCTGCTTGGGTTTGGGGAAGGGGTGAGGCAAATACTCCTTTAGCCACCCCTGCTGGTGTCCACTAGGTCATGTGCCCCCCAAGTCCACTAGCTCCAAGTCCAGTACAGAACTAGGACTTGCTTAGGAGTTGTAGTCCTTGTGACCTAGATTGCTTTTCTAGTTCATTTAGCACCCTAGAACACTAGCCCAGTGTGGCAGGACTTGCCAAAACTCAAGTTCCCATTGCTGGGAGGGGTGATTCCTCTCTGGCTAGGTCTGGTCTAAATGCTCCCTCCATAGGCATTGGCTGAATTCTCCCCAGTGTTGGCAGAACTGAGTTCTAATCCAAGGCCCCACAACTGCTGCACTTTCTTTCCCTCAAGTGCACAGATTCTCACTCTGTCATGTAGCCAGTGCCAGGAGATAAGGGAGGAGTGGTGTCAGCCATTCAAGACTGTCTTTCCTAACCTCTTCTGTGCCCCTTCCAGTGATATGAAGTTAAAACCAAGAACTGTGATCACACACCTGATTTGTAGTTCTTAGGAAGGTGTTTTTTTTTTTTTTTTTTAATTTTTTTTTTTTGCATAGATAGTTGTTAAATTTGGTGTTCCTGTGAGGAGGATGATTGGTGGAGAATTCTACTCAGTCATCTTGCTTTGCCTCCTTCCTGTATATCAATCCTTCTATATAAAATAACTTAAAATTGTCCTAGGGTCCTTGATTAAAGTTACTATTATTTTGCAAATATGAAGAAATAAATTTCTAAGGTAATCTTGAGTCTGGTCAATCTGTTGTCCCAATTTTTGAACTGGTATAATCAGAATTTTACACTTATTGATTTCAAAATTTACAATATAATGTATTCATGTATTAGCTAATTAATTACCTGTGTCAGGGCATTGTACTGGGAGCTTAGGATATCAAAGACATCATCTTGAATATGGAAGCTGACTGTCTACCATGGGGAATGCTCATATAAAATATTGTTAAAATGTAAATCAAGAAACGTCATTGTTTTAGCAAAATATTATAACATCACAGAAGAAAAATTCACTATTTGGGATACAGCATGAGAGAGGACTTTTCAGAGAAAGCAACATTTGTGGTGGTTCTTGAAGGAAGAGCAGAATTTGCTCAGTCAGTACTGGGAGTGGGGATTCATTGCAAATATAGAGGCCAGCATTATTGAAAGCAGTGGTGGGTCCAGATACTTTATATAGGAGTAACTTGGGATGGTAATCTGGATGGCAGGAATGTTTAGGAGACTTCTCATAAAGTAAAAAAGAAAACAAAAAATTAAAAACAAAGCCCCTTTTCATAGAAGACACGTCACTCCTCCATAGCTTGGGTAGTTATTTATGATAGCTTTGGTGGGCTGATGGAGGTTATGGGAGTTCTAAAGCCCTCCAAAGCTCTACCTACATGAACGAGTATGTTCAGGAAATGACAAAGAATTGGCTCTGTTTGGCAGAAGCATTCAGATGGAGGTGAAGTAGTAAAGATAGCCCTCCCTTTTCTAGTAGAAACGACAAGAAATGAAGCTTTCACCATAGCCACCTTTTATTGAAGAACAATTCATAATTAAAAAATAAGAACCCACTTTCATTTTTACAACCAAGGCTATTCATTTGATTGGTTTTAGCAAGAGAATTTGCCTCATTAAAGTCATTTGTTCCTATGATTAAGCACTAGCATCTTTCAAATTTACATCAATAGTTGAAGTCTATGTGTCTTGTATTTCATGGTATGGGTAAGAAGTTCCACAAATAATTTTATATATTGGTCATTGCAATCCAGACATAACAATTAATTTTAGTTAACAAATGTTTATTTTTCACACTACAAGTATAACCTCGACCCCAAATCATAAATTTACTAGTTGTTCCTCCCTATAGATTGTACTAACTGCTGTTCATGCCTATCACCTCACTGTCTCCAAACCAAATACACCTTAGTTTACCAAACTCAAAATAAGTACAAATTTTATAACTAGCAGCATTTTCCTCACTTCTCTATACACTACACAGAACATAAACTAAATAATAAGCATAAGCAATAATAGTAAGAATGACTATTAGGATCTTTGTTATCAAATATCAGTTTCTTTCATTAAACTGCAAATATTATAACAAACTATGTTATTCACTTCATTTTTTTCTTCTCATGAAAGGAGCAGATATGTAGTGGGAGAGAATATTGAAAAAGTCTTGAGAAGTAGCTGAATTGGCATAAAGTGTGATACAGATGGTTATCAAGACTCATTATGAGGAAGAATCTGGGAAGATAGTTGGCATACCTCCCCAATTGGGAGCAATGGGCCAATGGTGAGCAGGCAAGTACCAAACATATGATACAAGGATGCAGGCCTAAGTCAAGGTGTGGTCAGCAGGCAAAAGCACACACATAAGCAAAGACATATTACTATGGCAGGTGAGGTGGAGAGAGGTCATGGACAAGAAGGAGAATTGAACAGGTAAGGGATTGACACTTAGGTAGAGATAGTTATAGAAGATCCTCAGATAGGAGTTAGTGAGTTAGACAAGAAGTAAAATTTACAAGAACTCAAGAACTGTAATGAATATAGGCATGAGTAATGATAGTCAGGCTAGGGATGGAGTCCAGTAAAGTATGAAGTTCATCAGTTATCTGAGTGAAGTGAAAAATAGTAGAACAATTGAGTGAGATAAGAGAGCTTGTAAGAAGTCTGTGGTTTAAAAGAGAGCTGAATAGAATGAAGGCCTACCATTGTTGGCGAGTGGCAAATGTAACACAAAGGGAAATATTTAGAGGAACAATGACTTCTCTGTCTCTGGCATCTGTCAGGTCACCAACAATAAATATTTACTAATAGATGGCTCAACAAATATGTTGCTGAGAAAATGGTTAGGGAAGAAGTGAAGAGGAAAAAGTCATCTATATGCTAGTTATCCACAAAGAAGGTGATAAAAGGAGAGAAGTGGGTCTGAGCCAACACAGTTATAATTAGCGTATGAATAAATCTTGAGATATACGAAGTTTAAGGAAAACCCTCTGAGCCTCACATTTGTTGTCTGCAGAACATGGTGGGGAGGGTTTTGTATTAGTGATCAGTACGGTTCCCATTTAGCTGTGATACTTCATGGTTTACATTCTGTGGTGAAGTTCTGAGTATGCCACAGACACACCTCCTTTTCACTTCCACTGACTTGAAAGCACCTCCAAAGATTTGAAAAGGCCTCCTTGTTGAAGCAGTAGAGAAGTCTGTGTTTTCAGGAAAGAGCCAGAATTCCACTCTGATAAGATAAAATGGAGAGGTAAGGTGAATTGTGTTCCAAGATTTGGTAGGGAGTTGAGGTTATTCTACATAATGAACTGGAATAAAGCGAGAGATGATGAAGAACCAGAGATGTTTTCAGGGATGTAGTAAGAATATGCTGTGGGATTGTTATGTTTAAAGACAGGACCACAGTAATGAGAGGTTTGAAATAGGACCAATAACATGGAGAAGAGGAATGAGGGAGACATTTTATTGAATAATACAGTAAAGCTCCAGAGTTAGGCAGGCAGAGAGAAAGAGTGAATTCAGGGCCACAGGAGGGATATGTTAATTTGAAATTAAACAACTGGCCTTTCATTCTTCTCTTCTCTTCTGGTTCTTCAACCTGTAAGTATGAACAGATAAACACCTAATTTCTATTTTTCATTTCTCTGAGGCAATATGATATAATACAAACACAGGAGCTTTAGAGTCGAACAAATGTGGTTTTGAATCCAGCTATGTACTAGCTGGATGACCTTGAATAAGTAACTTTAATGATCTGTATCTCATTTTTCCTTAGCTACCAAATGGATAATATATAGTACCTACATCATACGATTTCTGTGAGGCTTAAATGAATTAATTCAAATAAAGGCCTTTTGTTCTCTCCTCCAACTTATGGCCAACCAACCCCAACAATTACTATCTCAACCTTAATGTTACTCCTGTGCCCAAAGTAGGAACCTAAAGGGTAAAAGGCTAGTGGGTCATAAAATCCTGTTAAATGTTATGTGGCCAGACTCTTGTAGTGGAATGCACACAGGTTTTAAAATAAGGCAGAGCTAAGTTCAAATCCCAATTATGTCACTTATATACCATTTTAACCTTGTATAAGTTACAGAACTTCTCTGAGCCCCCATTTCCTCACCTTTATTGTAATGTAGAAATGAGATAAATGTAAAGTGGCAGGTACATAGTAGGCGTCAATAAACTTTCATTCTCTATTTTTCATCACCAAATTTCTGGAGTATGTTGTTAATATGGTACTATTAAAAGTTTCTGGATTGTTCCACCCTCAACTTGGCCTGTTAAGGTCACTGAAAAACTCAGTGCCACATCAAGGACAATGTTTCTTTATTACATATACTTCTCTGCTGCTGTTGATAGCATGAGTCATTACACAATCCTAAACATACTCCCCAATCTGGGCCTCAGGAATATCAGTTTTCATTGGGTTTGCATCTCATATCTTTGACTTCTTCTGTAGTATCTGTTTCCATACTTCGAAATCAAAGCATTTTCCACAGGCCTTATGACTCCCATTTGGGCTTTTTTATTACTATGCAAATGAAGCCCTGTCTGTTCTTGGAGGAACTGTTAGGGATCCCCAAATCAGTGGGACTTATAGATATTTTCACTATAAAAGAAAGAGAAACATTAGTTATTCTAAAAGCTGTCAACAAGAGATATAGAAGTACCTCTTCCTTGACTGAATTAATAAATCAACCAAGCTAAAAGTGCTATCAAGAGAGATTAGCAGCTACGTGCTGATTGCCCATAGCATTGGCTTCTGCTGACATTCTAAAACCACCAAGTTGCACAGTTCTGGACATGGTAGGTTTACTGTACCAGGGTCAATACTATCTGTCTCCTGGATTCAATTATCATCTCTGTGGATGTCACACAAATCTCCTTGTCTGTGCTGCACTTAATCCCTGGGTTCAGTCCTGTATAACTAAGGCAACCATATTTTCTGCAACAAAAATCAGGAGACACATGCATTGCCTGACAAAGGATTGTTTTTTGCCTGATCTGTGAATTATTCATATGAAGACTTACAAAAATTGAAAAATTCAATCACATTTAGTTGTACTTTTAATGAATTTACTTTACTGAACGATATCTAGCAGATGTCTATCGGTGTTACCATCAGCATGAACATACATTTATCCTCTGCAGCTTCCTCCAAGCTAAATTTTCCTAGCATAAATGGGAAATTTGATCTTTTTTTACATCCTTGGTGAAGTAACTTAGGTTAGTGTTCAACTTATCTAACCTCTTGCTCCACACATCAATCAGTTTTTAAATTACCACTTCTTTTAGAAAAAAAAAAAATGTTTTTTCACTACTTTATTCTGCCTAACTCTGCTGCCACAGTTGTCATATGTAAGGCTGATTATTCATCAATCTATGTGTGTGTCAGAAACAACTGGTGAAGCTTATTAAAATACAGATTCCTGAGCTCCACCTCCACAGAGATCGATTTAATAGAGCTGGTTTAGGGCCCAGAAATTTGCAGTTTTAACAAGCTTCCAGTTGCTTCTGATGCAGGTGATCCAAGTACACTATCACACTTTGTGGTAATCTTTTCTGTGTGAATTGTCTACTTTGGTATTGAATGTTTAAATTCAATTGTTTTAGCAAAGACTTCTATTTGAGGTCATAAAAAGATGTTGAGGGAAAACTAATGTCTGTGATCCAACTTGAAGATAAAACATGTGTCTTGTAGATTTCATCATGATACTGAATGAATCAAAATACCTACTGACCTCATTTTGATAGCACTGTAATCTTATTGTGGGACAAAGTACCTGAGGAGGATAAAATAGTGGCTTGAGGGCTGAATCCGCATATTGAGACTCATAGCATAACAATGGTAATGAAACAAACAAAACCTACAAAGTGAGCAGATGGAAGCTCATCGCAGCTTCTTTTCATTTTTATTTCAGTCTTATTTGAAACCTTTTTTATATTATTAATAAACTGCTTATATTCAACTAATATTAACTTTGAATACCTGTGAATGTCCATCTTAGCATGTAAACCTACAGAGAGGTTATAATTTCACTTTACATTGCACCTAGTTTAACTTCATATTCACTTTCTGATCTGTGGGATCTGTGGGATCCCTGGGATATGGGAGTATCCCAGGCCAGAGGAGAATTGGATCTATTAACAGAGTAGGACTGGATGCTTGTGAGCATCAGTTTTAAATGGAATATGAAGTGGTCTAATGTTCTGCCTCAAGAGGATACACTGCCTACATACCAATTACGCATTCACAAGACCATGCTTTTAGAAATTCTTATCCTGTATTGTCTCCTGTAGCATAGAACCTATGCTGTTAAAATTCTTTTCCTCCCTAGCCTCGATGGCTCCTCATCTCCCTGCATACCACTGCTCAGTTGTCTCCATTGCTTACACTTCATCCTCATTCCCCTGTAATCATTGCTTACTCAGATAAGGTTTGTTTAGTCCTGTAGAGACATCATTGCAAAAGTAATACTTTACTATTACTGTACTTACAAATGTTCCAGGATGAAGTAAAAATTATATTGCACTTTCTTGGTTGGGATAAGCTATGTTTCCCAATTCATAGGCATTTTGAGGCCCTCTGTCACCTCCTTATCTTGTACAAAATTAACAATATGTCCAGGGAGATTGCCGTTCTGCTCTTGTGTTCCTTGGTTTGAGGAAGAGAATTACAGATACATTCTTTTTTTAACTTTTCTTTGTATAAATAGTAACATACTACACACAATGTTGTCTACATTGCTTACCTTGCTTAATAATTTGTCTTGGAAACGTTTCTATATCAGTAATATAGAGCTCCCTCTTTTTTTTTAAACTGGTACCAAATATCCCATTGTATAAATGTACAGCAACTAATTTAATTAATTTTCTAATGAAGGTCATAAGTCTTTTTCAGTCTTTTTCTATTAAAACAGAGCTGCAATGAACATCCTAGTACACACATCATCTATGCATGGGCCGCTAAAATACTAAATCACGGGGTATGTGTATTTTTATATGGATGTGTAAGGCCAATTTATCCTCCACTGAGTTTACATTCCATTGATATTTTAAAAGAGCAAAGAGTTCTTTCTTTATGGACAGTAGAATTCTTCCCTACTTTATATTATTTTTGCCATTTTAAATTAATTTTATTTAAAATTAACATATTCTCTCTTTAAAAATTAAAAAAAAAGTAGGTTAAATCTTATTTTACATTATTCCCAAATCTTGTCTCTTGTCTAATAGTCATCCCCTCAAAGTAATCACTATGTTTTGTGATATATATATATATAGTTATTGACTCTTTTGTATGCATTGAAAATGTATGTGTAGCCATTGAAGATATACAGTAGTATTTTGTGATTTAAATTTTTTGCACAAATGGTATCGTATTGTGTATATCATTTGCATCTATTTTTACTTAACAATAAACTTTGGAATTCTATTTCTATTGATTTTTAAAAAGTATACTTCTGGTATATTTCTTGCTCAAGCTACATGTCCATTAAGGACTGTTGGAGGGCTCTGTTCATTGGAATCACTTAGGGATCCAGGCTGCTGGAGCAGACACCACTTTAAACATTGACAGTATGGATGACTGAAAGAAAGTTCTTCATAGTTTCTCACTTGTCACAGAAATAACAACTCATTGACCAAAACTAGACACATAGCCCCAACCAGCCATAAAGAACCACTGAGTGCAGTCCTACTGTGTGCCCAGGAGAGGAGAACTGGATAACAGTGAATAACAATAATGAGTCTAAATATGAGAAATAAAACTGAAGTGTCACAGGGTATACATATTTCCCAGTTTAATAGACACTATCAAATTATATTCCCAAGTGACTATACCAATTGGCATTTCCACTATCAGTTTATGTGTATATGTATCTACTCATATTCTTCTCAACACTTCTTTTCATGGTTTTAAAAATTTTTTAGTCTGGTGAGAAAAATATTGAAATAATACAGTTTGTACTTTCTGATTGCTATTGGAGTTGAGTATCTTTTTTTTTTGTATTGGCTATTTTTATTTCCTCTTCCATAATTTGCATGATCACATCCTTAGCCATTTTTCAATTAAGTAGTTTGTTGTATTGTTATCAATTTGTAGAAGTTCTTTAAATATTCTGGATATAAATTCTTATCTAATATATATTGCATTTTTTTCCCAGATCGTCACTACATTTAATGTCACCTCATTAAATTAAGTCCACTTAATTTTATTATTCTCCTTGGGCACAGAAAACAATTGCTTTTAATTTCTCACATAAAGTCCCCTGAAACATTTGAATGTGGTCATCAAGTCACCTCCTAACTCTTTCTTTGGACTAAATAGCATCAATGCCTTTACCTTATCCTCGTAAAACTGATATTTCAATTTCTTTAAACACATTTCCTCTTTGTCTACACCTTATTAAAATATTGGCCTACTATAAATACCATGAACTTCTAAACTGTATAACTTGCCTGCTTTCTTTCTTTCTTCTCTTTCAAATTGGTAGCTAAAAACCTTGAAGCTAAATCTACTTTCCACCAATAGAAATGGCATATGTCTTTATAGTTTGCATTATTTGAGTCCCAATTCTAGTCTTTTCGTGTCCCCACACTTGTTTATGGTTTTTTTTTTTTTTTGGCCATCTATTTTTAATTTGCATTATATTTTATTTTATGTGTCATTCTAAGATGCCTACTTATGTTTCTGAGAAAAGGCACAGTATTATATTAACAAATGGGTAAGGAGGTTTGGGAGGAGTGGAGACAGAGAGAGAGATCTAACAATCTTACAATATACAGGATCATCTCCTGGAACATTTTTACCTTAAATTTACCCCAATATTTGGTTGGATACTTTTCCTGCAATAGCTTTATGCTATAGATTGTGCTAAGTTTTTAATTTCTCCATCCTTGCCATCCTTTTCCTTCTACACAGGTGTCTAATCATCAGTCCATTCTAAAAGTAACAATTTGTATTTTTCCCTTTTAAGTTTCATTATGTGTCTGTAGGGGCATTTCCCCCAATTGGTCAAGGTCTTTTTGAAGCAAATTCTGCTTTTGAGAATATTTAATAGCCCCTGTGTAATTCAGCATCATCTGCAAACTTCATGAGATTTTTCCTCAAACATACATCTCAGACAAAGTTGTATACTTAAAGACAATTGGCTTCTTGGTAGTTTGATTAGAACTTCATTGTTTTCTGATTACTGAGAATTTCTAGTGGTACAGCTATTTATTTCAGTCCTGGTTTGCAACATCAAGTAGTGTTTCTGCTAAGCAGAATCACCAGAATGGCAGTGTCACTTATAAGATAATGCACCCAGGCCTGCTGAGAACAACTGAGGACCCCAGAAAGCTTGCAGATGAATACTATGACTGTCATCTCTCACTCTAGGTAGCTCCTGTGTCAAATCTCTTAGCAGTTACTGCGCCTTCTTTTCAAAAACTCTTGTTACAGCCATCATTATTGCTCCTTCTTGTCTATGTCCATCACCCACACCTTGTGCAGCTTAGTTGCCTCAGTTACTTTTATACTGAAATCATTATGCATTAGAATGTCATCTTGTTTAGTACTGTTCTAGTAAGAAAAACATTGAGGCCGGCAGATTCAGTTTTCTATAAGCAAAAGCATTCTTACAATTGGGGCTTATTCCAGCAATGGAACAGACTGTCTCTTGAAGTAGGTAGCTCCTGATTTCCAGAGGTAATTGGAAATCAGCAGAGGTTTGGAAAGCGCCTATTTTCCCTCTAAATTATAACTTCTGTCATCATTAAAACCAATTAATTAAATTTTTAATGAAGATATCTATTATGGGTTTTTTTCTGAATATACATGAATATTGTAAGAGAAAATTAAAACCTCCAATATTACCAAAAATTCCAGGGATCACCAGTGTTAACAACTTCATGTATGTTCTTCCAGATATTTAATTTGACCAAAAATTCCAGGGATCACCAGTGTTAACAATTTCATGTATGTTCTTCCAGATATTTAATTTGACTGTATAAGCATATTTGTTTTATTTTTTTATTTTTATATTTTTATTTTAAGTTCCAAGATATATGTGCAGAATGTGCAAGTTTGTTGCATAGGTATACGCATGTGAGATCAGAGTATATATATGAGTTTTTGCAAGTTGTTTTGTTCATTTAGAAGATTGGATATCTTTCCCTGTAAATTCAAAATATTTTATATTGTAACTTTGTATTAATTCTGTTAATTTACAGAGTATATGCCAAACTCAAAATCGTGGAGAATCAGAAAAAGTTGAGTTACAATGAAAACATACTATGCATAATATTTTTCAAAATTTTATTATGAAAATTTTCAGTCAAAAAAATTGAATGAAGTGCACAATGGATCTCTATAGTCATGCTACCTTGATTCTGTAACTGTTAACAGTCTCTGCTTTATCACATATCAGTCCACCTTAATTTTTGATACCTTTCAAAACAAATTGCTGACATTAGTACAATTCACCCCTAAATGCCATTAAATCATTTTTCAACAAAAATGACTTCCAGCAACAGCATATCTTTAACTTGAGCCCAGTGTTTGCTTATGACTCTTTAATTAGATAAAATTACATACATTAAAACACATATATTTAATTATTTAACCATTTAACAAGCTTTTAATAAATGCATGCACTTACGCAACTGAGGCCACTATCAAGATAGACATCACACCCAAAATGTCTTGCTGCATGGCATTTTGTTTATATTTTCTGTTTTTCATGCTGCCATGAGAAAGTAGACCCAATGCTATCGTGCAGCGTGCTTTTTTTAAATTAAAAACATATTGTGATAATGATTTGTTGCAAATAAATATAGATCTCATTTATCTTTTCTTATAAACAAAAAAATGTTTATGCTTAAAATTCAAATGATACTTTTTTCTCTCAAGTGGTGACATCATGTAAACAATACTGATCTACAGTGCGATTCTGTGGTTTCATTTTACAATATTGTAAGCATCTTTTCATACCATTAGTACATACTGAGCTACTAATCTTTTCAACAGTTATAAAATTGTATCAGTCCATTTTCACATTTCTATAATGATACTACCTGACACTGGGTAATTCATAAACAAAAGAGGTTTAATTAACTCACAGATACACATGGCTGGGGAGGCCTCAGGAAACTTACAATCCTGGCAGAAGCAAAGGGGAAGCAGACACCTTCTTCACAAAGTGTCAAGAGAGGCAGAGAATGGGCAGGCGAAACTGCCGCTTTTAAAACCATAAGATCTCATGAGAACTCGCTCACTATCATGAGATCAGCATGGGGGAACAACTCTCATGATCCAATCACCTCCCACCAGGTCTCCCCCTTAACAAGTGGGGATTAAAATTTGAGATGAGATTTGGGTCGGGACACAAAGCCAAACCGTATCATTCTGCCCCTGGTCCCTCCCAAATCTCGTGTCCTTTTCACATTTAAAAACCAATCATGCCTTCCCAACAGTCCCCTAAAGTCTTAACTCATTCCAGCATTAACCCAAAAGTCTAAGTCCAAAGTCTCATCTGAGACAATGCAAGACCTTTCCACCCATGAGCCAGTAAAATCAAAAGCAAGTTAGTTACTTTCAAGATCCAATGGGGTTACAGGTATTGGATAAATGTGCCCATTCCGAGTGGGAGAAATTAGCTAAAACAAAGGAGCCATAGGCCCCATGCAAGTCTAACATCTGGCAGGGCAGTTATTAAATCTTAAAGCTCCAAAACCTCCTTTGACTCCACGTCTCACATCCAGGGCAAGCTGATGTAAGGGATGGGCACATACGACCTTGGGCAGCTCTGCCCCTGTGGTTCTGCAGGATGCAGTCCCCACAGCTGCTTTCACGGGCTGGTATTGAGTGCCTGCGGCTTTTCCAGGTGCAAGGTGCAAGCTGTCGGTGTATGCACCATTCTGGGATCTGGAGGACAGTGGCCCTCTTCTCACAGCTCCACTAGGCAGTGCCCCAGTGAAGACTCTGTGAGGGCTCCTACCCCACATTTCCCCTCTGCATTGCCCTAGTAGAGGTTCTCCATGAGGGCTATGCCCCTGCAACAGACTACTGCTTGGACATCTAGGCATTTCCATACATCCTCTGAAATTTAGGCAGAGGCTCCCAAACTCTTGTCTTCTGGGAACCTGCAGGCCCATCACCATGTGGGAGCTGCCAAGGCTTGGGGTTTGCACCCTCTGAAGCAACAGTTCAAGCTATACCTTGGCCCCTTTTAGCCACAGCTGGAATTGGACCAGCTGGCATGCAGGTCACCATGTCCTGAGGCTGCACAGAGCAGCAGGGCCCTGGGCTCAGTCCTTAAAACCATTTTTCCCTCCTAGGTCTCTGGGCCTCGGATGGGAGGGGCTGCCATGAAGATCTCTGACATGATCTGAAGATACTTTCCCCATTGTCTTGGGGAAAATTAGCATTCAGGTCCTCATTACTTATGCAAATTTCCACAGCCAGCTTGAATTTCTCCCAAGAAAATGGGTTTTACTTTTCTACCACATGGTCAGGCTGCAAATTTTCCAAACCTTTATATCCTGCTTCCCTTTTAAACATAAGTTTCAAACCACTCTTTGTGAATGCATATAATTGTATCTTTCAGGAAGACATGTCATATCTTGAATGCTTTGCTACTTAGAAATATCTTCTGCCAGATACTGTAACTCATCTCTCTAAAGTTCAAAGTTCCACAGATCTCTAAGATAGGGGCAAAATGCTACCAGTCTCTTTGCTAAAACATAACAAGAGTCACCTTTTCTCCAGTTCCCAACAAGTTCCTCATCTCCATCTGAGACCACCTCAGTCTGGACTTTATTGTCATATTGCTAATAACATTTTGGTCAAAACTATTCAGCAAGTCTCCAAGAATTTCCAAAGTTATCCACATCTTCCTGCCTTCTTCTGAGCCCTCCAAACTGTTTCAACCTCTGCTCATTATCAAGTTCCAAAGTAGCTTCCACATTTTCAGATTATCTTCATAGTAGTACCCCAAACTCCTGATACCAATTTTCTGTATCAGTCTGTTTTCACACTGCTATGAAGATACTACCTGAGACTGTGCAATTCATCAACAGAAGAGGTTTAATTAACTCATAATTCTGTATGGCTGGTGAGACCTCAGGAAACTTATAGTCATGGTGGAAGGTGAAGGGGAAACAGGCACCTTCTTCACAAGGCAACAGGAGAGAGACAGCATGCAGGGGAAACTACCACTTTTAAAACCATCACCTCTCATGAGAACTCCCTCACTATCCTGAAAACAGCATGGGGAAAACCACTCCCCACAATTCAGTCACTTCCCTGAGGTCTCTTCCTTAACATGTGGAGACTACAAATTGAGATGAAATTTGGGTAGGGACAAAGAGACAAACTATATCAAAAATATCCAATAATAGGTATCTAACATAATTGTTTTACGTTTTACTTTTTGGAACTTTTATTTTAAGCTCAGGGGTACATGTGTAGGATGTGCAGGTTTGTTACATAGGTAAAAGTGTGTAACGGGGATTTGTTATACAGATTATTTCATCACCCAGGTATTAAGCCTAGTATCCATTAGCTATTTTTCCTGATCCTCTTCCTCCTCTCACCTTCCACCCTCCAATAAAACCTAGTGTGTGCTGTTCCCTTCTACGTGTCCATGTGTTCTCATAATTTAGTTCCCACTTATAAGTGAGAACATGCAGTATTTGGTTTTCTGTTCTTGCATTCGTTTGCTAAGGAGAATGGCCTCCAGCTCCCCACCCCCGTACCTGCAAAGGAAATAATCTTGTTTTTTTATGGTTGTATAGTATTCCATGATGTACATGTATCACATTTTCTTTATCCAGTCTATAATTGATAGGCATTTAGGTTGAGTCCATGTCTTTTCTATTGTAAATAGTCCTGCAATGAATATATGCATGCATATATCTTTATAATCAAATGATTTATATTCTTTGGGTATATATCCAGTAATCAGATTGCTGGGTCAAATGGTATTTCTAGGTCTTTGAGGAATCACCACACTGCTTTTCACAATGGTTAAACTAATTTACACTCCCATCAACAGTGTAAAAGCATACCTTTTTCTCCACAATATCACCAGCATCTGTTATTTTTTGACTTCCTAATAATAGCCATTCTGACTGGTGTGAGATGGTATCTTTTTGTCATTCTGATTTGCATTTCTGTAATGATTGGTGATTTTGAGCTTTTTTTCATATGATTTTTGGCTACATGTATGTCTTCTTTTGAGACATGTCTATTCATGCCCTTTATCTACTTTTTAATGGGGTTATTTTCATTTTTCTTGTAAATTTAAGCTTCTTATAGATGCTGTATATTAGACCTTTGTCAGATGCATAGTTTGCAAAATTTTTCTCCCATTCTGTAAATTATCTGTTTACTCTGTTGATAGTTTCTTTTGCTGTGCAGAAGCTCTTTAGTTTAATTAGATCTCCTTTGTCAATTTTTGCTTTTATTGCAGTTGCTTTTGGTGTCTTTGTCATGAAATCTTTACCCATGCCTATACAACATAATATTTATAACCGCCCCTCATTGATGAACATTTGAACTTTTCAGTTTTTCAACACTGCAAACAAGTTTACAATAAAAAAACTATATAGATGTTTATCTCCACACTTGTTTTATTGTATCTTTAGGAAAAACACTCAGAAATGGAATAACAGGATTTTAGGCAAAATACACTCCCATACACATTCTGCACACCCAAAAAGAAGTGTATGCGATTTCTACTATCTGATCTGAGTTTGTGTTTTACGGATTTCTACAACTGGCAAGATAAAGTTTATATTATAAGGCTAGGGAATAAAATTAGAGAATCAAGGATGAAAAACAAAAACAAAAACAAAAAAAAACCCTGGGGCTTCTAAGTTAGGAATCCGAGCACAAAGCCCAGGTACAAAAGGAGCTGAGACAATTTTAACATAGTAATAATAGCTAACACCTGAAAACAATTTATCATCAGCCCCATACAGGAACAAAAGGAGGAATAAAGATGTGTAATTATCCAGGTAATTCATAAAGCATAAAAATCTAGAGCAGTAGTTCTCAAACTTGAATTTGTATCAGGATCACCCACAGGGTGTATTAAAAAATCCATTGTTGAGCCATGCTCCAAGAGTCTGATTCAGTGGGTCTTTAACAGGATCTGATAATCTCCATTTCTAATAATTTCTCAGGTGGTGCTGATGCTGCTGGTAAAGGGACCACATTGAGAAGCCCTGATCTAGATGACATAGACTAGAAAGGTAACTCTCTTATGTTTCAGCTGATATTGGTCAAAATATTGTTACAACTTTTCTTTTAGCCCATGTGAACAAATCTCTGTAGATAAAGGTATAGTGAAAACTAATTTCTTCCAACTTTTGTTTGAATCTTCCTTTTTTCTATGTGTTTCTGAAACCAAGCCAATTTTCCTTTAATCTCTGCTCCCTTAATGTTCTATATCTCCCCATCTCCATTACAGGACTGATAATAGAAATTTAAACTTTAATGAAAAACATCTTCAATAACTGAATTTGTCAAGTGACTATATCTGAAAAGTAGGTACGGATCTTTGTCACATATGCCTGCATAGAGCCAGGCTAGAGAAAATGCACAGATTTAATATGTATAGTGGAAATCTGAATTAACTACCTTTCTCTAGATATAATGCATATTAATTCTGTTAATTTACAAGGCTACATGCCAAAGTCAAAATCATGCTGAATCAGAAAAAACAAATTACAAGTATAAACGCTTTTGTATGCACAACCACACTATTCCCCAGGGCTATTTAACTGCTGTTTAACTTTTGAGACATCAAATGTACCAGCCCTAACCTTTCAGCCTTTTAGTAACAAACCACATCCATATGCCACAAAATTTCTTGTAAACAATATATATATGCAAATTATATATATGTATATGTGTATATATATAAAATGCGAGTTTATATGCTGAATTCTGCTATTTCTTATTTTGTCACTACTAATATTTTAAATAAACATCACTTACAAGTTTAGAAGAGCAGCCAAAATTATGTCAGACCGTGCAACTCAAAAGACATAGTTTCCAACATTTACTGGACACCAGTATGTACTATTTCCTAGGTGCTAGGAGTACAAATAGTAATGAGACAAGGGTTCCTGCCTTTGAGGAATTTACAGTCTAGTGAGGGAAACAGATATAAAAAATAACTACAAGCCTATGAGAGAAGAGCTATCATAGAAGCATGAAGAAAATGCTGTGGGAATTACAAAGAAATGAACCAGTGGTTTTCTTGGTAGGAATCAGGAAAGGTCTTCATAAAAATTGTGACATGTTAAATGGGTCTTAAAGAAATTGCCTTATCAAAAAGATAGGAAAGACCATTTTAGGCAAAGGGACTTGTGCACATGCAGAAGTTTGGAGTTATCAAAGAGCTTAGTGTGTTTAGGGGAGTGGAAGGAATTTGGTGGCTGGGTTCTAGGTGAGAGAGACAGAAGCAATGGAAGATGAAGCAAGCAATGTGAGTATGGATTATGTTATGAAGGACTTTGAAATCCATGCTAAAGAGTTGGGGCAATACAGTGAGTTGTGAAACTTGGAAAGAGACAGATGGTATTTATCTGTTAGAGCTAAAACACTTTATTCCACCTGTGTAAGTGCTTCATTCATTTATTCATTAATTCAACAAACATATAGTGTGAACCTACTCTGTGAAAAGCATTATACCAAATCAGCTTGAGAAATGAATCAAATACAACCAAGCAACATGCTCCTTAACTTGTGTCCTATTTAATTACTCTTATATGAAAACAGTTTGAGCAAGGACAGGGAGAGTGCTTTGGGCTGAATTATGTCCTCTTACCAAATTAACATATTGAAGTACAAAACCCTAGTGTTACTGTATTTGTAGGCAGTGCTTGTGTAAAGAAAGTAAGATAAAATGAGGTCATAAGGGTGGGATCCTAATTTGATAGGATTGGTGACCTTATAAGAAAAAGAAAAAAAATCTCCCTGTCTCAATATATGCATGTGTATAGAAGAAAGGCCATGTGGGCACACATCAAGCAAGCTGCCTGTAAGTCAGGAAGAGAGCCCTCACCAGAGTCTGATCAAAGTGGAACCTTGACCTCAGACTTCTAGCCTCCAGAAAAAAATTATGTTGTTTAAACTACCTAGTCTATGGTATGTGGCTATGGCAGCCTGAGCAGCCTAAGACAGAGAGGGAGTGTATTGCTAAGTAGATTTTGCCGAAGAGTAAAACAGGACTTCTCTAGGCCAAATGGCCACCAAGTGTAAGTATCAATTCTTCAGGATCCCTTAGCTTGAAGCTATCCAATGATCAAGGACTCACTACATAATGAAGCAGCCCATTCTATAATGGATAACTTTGGTGGTTAGAAAAGTCTTATACTAACGTGTGTAAGACTTATTCAATGTATGTACATGTAAAGGCATGTATAAGACTTTTATAACTTTTATAATCACCAAAGTCTGCAAGATGTCTGCCTCTAATTGCCATTGGTCTTTTATTTTGCTTTGCAAAGTCACCCAGCACAGATTGGTAACTACTAGCTCTAAAAAATAGCAAGTGTTTCTTTAAAAAGCTGAGACCTTTTCCAATAACGTTACATTTCTAAATTGACCTGAGGTTGAAGATTTGTGCTTCTCCTAGGAGCCATCTTTGGAAAATGTAAACTGAATGAGAAGCCCAGAGAATTTACATTAAGTCACTCACCTGGTGTCTGCCAATGTGGGTCCCTACAACAGCTGCTGCTCCACCTTGGGTATGTCCTATCTGATTATAACTTATAAATTGTGGCTCCCTATCTGCTGAAGTTCCTCCAGCTCTGTAAGAATTCTCAGTGTTGACACAACATGCTGTAGCATGAATGCATTTTATTATTACAACAAAGTCCTTTCTTTGCACATAAAATACTGGGTGCTTATTTGGATTATAAAGGATGATCCAATGGAAATACTGTGAGTTACTGGTCAAAAAATCTGGCCTTTCTATTTATATTCAATTAGAAATCACTACATGACTTGGGGGAAACATCCTAACACCTTGGTGCCTCCATTTCTTCATCTCTAATATGAGAATATTATTTGCTTTTCAATTATAAATACGTGGTGAAAATAGAATGAAAAAGTCTTAAGAAATAGTCTACACAGTTCTAAAACCTCTTTAGGAACTTCTATTTGTGGGGGGATATAGTAGACATTCTTTCCTCTATCCCTTCCACAAGTCCAACTTTATATATGAACATTATATGTAATACAAACAAAAGAGAGGAGAGGGCAGACTGACTTAAAACCTCAGGATCCAAAAGACAACATGGTGATGAGTTCCTTAGGTTTTCTTTTTGCTTCACGCTGAAAGAACCAGAAACCCCAACATGCCAATGTACCCAGACAAAAAGAAAACCCAGCAATATCTTGCTTCCTCTATCCAAAGGACCAGAAAAGGGGCAGCTTAGCCAGATGAAATACTTTTAGACTAATAAACAATATATTCCAGCCAAACACCATAGAAAACACTGTGGACACACACACACATGCACCCACACCCCCCAGCAAAGGCTATGCTAGCCAGAGTATAATAAGTTGCCCCAAACTGCCTGCTGGGGTGCTATCAGAGAAGGCCAGCTACAGAGAAATACTGAAATACTGAGCAGAGACTTCATCCCTGCTGGGAAGTAGTATGATTCTCACTACTGACTCTTGCCACCTCAGTATCAGTGGAGACTATGTGGGGAACGTGGACTTCTACTTGGCATCTGGCAATAATAAGGCACCACTCCCTCCCTGCATTGGGATCGCGTCAGAAATGTCCTAGAGGAGTGTCAAGAATTTCTCCACCACAGAGTGGTAGTGAGAGCACAACGTTGTGGTGTCTGTGGAGGCCATATTGGGAGCAGTAGTGAGGAGGACCTAACCTTCCCATCCAGGGAGGTATCACCATAGGCCTAGTGGGGAACAGGATCTCCCACCCTCACTCAGCAGTCATGAAGAACGGCGCCCCCTACCCACCTTAGGTATTAGTGGAAGCTGAGTAGGGAAATTGGATTTCTACTTCCACCTGGAATTAATGAGGTAGCACTCTTGTTTTCTCTGCTGGAGCAGTATTAGAAGAGTCCAGCCAAAGCAGGTTTAAATAGGAACCAGAGTCTCATAACGTAATATCCCAAATCCGGATTTCAATCAAAAATCACTGACAACAAGAATCAAGAAGATATCTAACTGAATAGAAAAAAACAATGAATGGATGTCAACAGTGTGATAAGAGAGATATTAGAATAATGTAACAAGGTATTCATAAAAATATGCATCAAAACGTATTTATGGACATGCTTGAAACAAATGACAAAATAGCCTCAACACATTAAAAAAAAGATGTCAGCAAATAAACAGAAGATTTTTTTAAAAAAAGACAAATGGAATTCATTGAAGTTATAGAGTATAAGAGCAACACATAAAATTAGTCGTATTTTCATACACTAAAAATGAACAATCTGAAAAGAAAATTAATAAAATAATTCAACTTACAATAGCATCAAAATAATAAAATGCATAGAAATAAATTTAACCAAGAAGATAGAAGGTTTGTACATAAAAATTACAATATATTGCTGAAGGAAATTAAGGATAACCTAAATAAATAAGTCACCCTGTGCTCACAGATTAGAAGATTTAATATTGTTAAGACAGTAATACTCCCCAAAGAAACCTACAAATTTAATGCAATACCTATAAATATCTCAACAACGTTTTTTATAGAAATGGAAAGGCTGACACCAAATTCATAATGGTATTTCCAGGGACTCAAATAACCAAACAACTTTGAGAAAAAGAAAATTGGAAAACTCATACTTTCCAATTTCAAAACTCATTACAAGCTATAGTAATCAAAACAATGTATTACTGGCATAAATATAGACATATATATTAATAGAATAGAGTGTATAGAAATAAACCCTCAAATTTATGGTTGATTGATCTTCAATAAGGGTGACAAGATCATTCAATGAAGAAAGAATTGTCTCTTCAACAAATTATGTTGAGACAAATTGATAGCCATATGCAAAAGGATGAAAATAAACTCTTAACCTCACACTATATACAAAAATTTATTCATCATAGAAAAAAGATCTGAATATAAGAGCTAAAAACACAAAACCATTAGAAGAAATCACAGGGGTAAATCTTGGGCCATGGATCTGGCAATGGTTTCTTAGGAATGGCACTAAAAGCACAAGCAATTTAAAACACAGATAACTTAGACTTCATCAGCCAAACATTTGCATATCAAATGATAAAACCAAGAGAATAAAAAGATAGCCCATACAATGGAAGAAAATATTTACAAATCATGTATTTGATAAGGATCTAGTATCCAGACTATATAAAAGACACTTACAACTCAACAACAGAATGACAAACAATCCAATATAAACATGTCAACGGACTTGAATAGACATTTCTCCAAAGAAGTTTACAAATAGCCCACAAGCACACGAGAGGCTTCTGAGAATCATTGGTTATTAAAGAAAAGCAAAAAAAAAGCACAGTGAGACACCACCTTACCCACACTAAGATGACAATAATAATAATAACATCAACAATAAAAAGAAGAAGAGGAAGAGAAGAAGGAGGGAGGGGAGGAGGAGGAGAAGACTAACAAGTGTTTGTGACTATGCAGGACGTTGAACCCCTCATACATTGCTGGTAAAAATGTGAAAAGGTGCAGCTAGTATGAAAAACCATTTGGTGATTTCTCAAAAAGTTAAACATAAAAATACTATATGACCCAGCAGTTCCACTCCTAGATATATACTCAAAAGAACTAAAAACAAATGTTCAAACATTTGTAAACAAACTTATACAGTACCATTATGCACAATAACCAAAAGGTGTAAACAACACACATGCTCATAAAGTGAAGAATGAATTAAAACAATGTCCATATCCATATAATGGCCTATTACTCAGCTATTAAGAAACTGAAGTACTGAGAGAGTGTAGCAAGATGGCACAATAGGAGGCTCCACTAATTGCGACCTCCCCCATAAGTACACTAATTTAACAACTGTCTACCCAAAAAAAGCACCTTCATACGAATCAAAAATCAGGTGAGCATTTACAGTACCTGCTTTTAAGTTCATATTGCTAAAAGAGGCACTGAAGAGGTAGGAAAACAGTCTTATATTGCCAATGTCACCCCTACCCCATTCTCCAGCAGTTGCAGCATGATGCAGAGAGTGTTACTGTGTGCTGGGTAGATGTAGAGAACAGCAATTGTGAGACACTGAACTCAGTGCTCCTCTATTATAGCCAAAAGTAAAATTAGACCAAACTCAGCTGACACCCAGCCACAAGGGAGCATTTACAATAGCCATAGCCGGAGGGGAATGGCCGAGCCCAGCAGTTGGAACTTGAGTTCTTACAAGCCTGGCCACCATGTGGTAAAGTGCTCTGGGGCCCAAAATAAACTTGAAAGGCAGTGTAGAGCACAGGGAATGAAGTTTTTAGGTGAATCCTAGGGCAGAACTGGGCCCAGAGACAGTGGACTAGAAAGTATGAGGCTTACTGAGACACCAGCTGAGATAGCTGAGGGAGTGTAGGCAACACCCTTCATATCACACCGGGCTTCACAGCTCATGGCTTCAAAAGAGACCTCTTCCATCTGTTTGAAGAGAGAAAAGGAAAAAGTGGGGAGAACTTTGTGTTGCATCTTGTATACCAGCTCAACCACAACAGGACAGGGCATGGATTAGAGTTGTGAAGCCTCTTTCTTGGCCCTAGCTCCTGGTCGACCTTTCTAGACACACTCTTGGACAGAAGGGAGCCCAGTGCCTTGGAGGAAAAGACCAAGTCCTGGCAGGATTCATCACCTGTTACTTAAAGAGCCCTTGGACCCCAAATAACCATCAGTGATACCCAGGTACTATGACAAGGGCCTTGGGCCAGATGCTATGTCAAGGACTGTGTCTTGTAGTTTGAGACTCAGATATACTGCTTCAAGATGAGACTCAGCACATTCCCAGCTGTGGTAGCTATGGGGCAAGAGTCCTGCTTGAGAAAAGTGAAAGGAAATGTAAAAGGGACTTTGTCTTGCGCCTTAGATGCCAGTTCGGCTGCAGGGGGATGGAGAACCCAGTGGGCTCTTGGATTCTCTAATTCCGGGACTTGACTCTTCGATCGTATTTCTGAACCTGCCCTGAGCAAGAGGGGAGCCAACCACCCTAAAGAGTAAAGTCTTAGGCCTGGCACTATTTGCCACAGCTGACTGAGGAGCCTTGGGCCTTAAAGAAACATCAGCAGTAGTCTGGTAGTACTTCTCGTGGGCCTGTGGGGGCAGTGCCCACGGGGAGAGGCTCCTCTGCTTTTGCAAAGGTGAGGAAAGAGTGGAGAGGACTGTGTCTCATGGTTTGAGTGCCAGCTCAGCTGCAGTACAATAGAACACTCAGTAGACTTCTATGGTATTTGACTCTAGTCCCTGACTCTCAGATGGCACCTCTGGACTCACCCAGAGTTTGGGGGAACTCACCACCCTGAAAGGAAGGACATACACTTGAGTGGCTTTGCCACCTGCTGATTGTAGAGCCTTAAAGCCTTGAGTGAACATAGGCAGGAACATAGGCAGTGGTTACAGCAACTCTTGGGTGAGACCAGTGCTGTGCTGGCTTCAGGTCTGACTCAGTGCAGTCCTAGTGGTGGTGGCCACAGGGATGCTTACATCACTCTACCACCAGGTGACTCAGAACAGTCACCTGGTGGTGAAGTGACTCAGAATAGAGGTGACTCAGAATAGAGAGAGAGACTTTTGTTTATTTGGGAGAAAGTAGAGAAAGAAAAAAAAGAGTCATTGCCTGGTAATCCAGATAATTCTCCTGGATATTGCCGAAGATCATTGAGATGTTACCTCTATACGTCTGCAAGAACCACAGCATTACTGGGGTTGGGGTGTACCCTAAAGCAGATACAGCTTAGATCACATTACCCAAGTCCTTTTGAATATCTTGAAAGTCTTCTAAGAAGGATGAATACAAACAAGCACAGATTGAGAAGAATACAATAAATAAATAACTATTCAATGCCCAGACACAGACAAACATTTTAAAGTATCACAACCATCCAGGAAAACATGAACTCACTAAATTAACTAAAAGAGCCAGCAGGGACCAGTCCTGGAGAAACACAGATATGTGAACTTTCAGACAGAATTTTAAACGTGTGTGTTGAGGAAACTCAAAGAAATTCAAGAAAACACAGAGAAGGAATTCAGAATTCTAGCATACAAATTTAACAAAAAGATTGAAATAATTTTTAAAATTATTTAAAATTTTTAAAATTTTAAAAATCGAGCAGATATTCTGGAACAGAAATATGCAACTGGTATACTGAAAAATAAATCAGAGTCTTTTAATAGAAGAATTGATCAAGCAGAAAAAAATTATTAGTGAGCTTTAAGACAGGCTATTTGACAGTACACAGTCATAGGAGATGAAAGAATAAAGAATAAAATACAATGAAGCATACTTATAGAATCAAAAAAATAGCCCCAGAAAAGCAAATCTAAGAGTTACTGGCCTTATAAAGGAGGTAGACAAAGAGATGTGGGTAGAAAGTTTATTCAAAGGGATAATAACAGAGAACTTCCCAAACCTAGAGAGATATATCAATATCCAAATAAAGGAAGGTTATAGAACACCAAGCAGATTTAATCCAAAGAAAATGTGTTATTCTGTTCTCATGTTGCTATGAAGAAATACCCATAATTGGGTAAGTTATAAAGAAAAGAGGTTTAGTGGGTTTCAGCAGCTAGGGCGGCGGGAGGAGTGGCAGCGGCCAGGCAGCCCAGTTTCGGGAAGGCTCTCAGCCCGCCTCCACCCGCAGGCACCCACCTGGCACGCGCCTTCCCCGCCCCCAGGATGCCCAAGAGGAAGGTCAGCTCCCCCGAAGGGGCCGCCGAGGAAGAGCCGAAGAGGATGATCGGCGCGGTTGTCAGCTAAACCTCCTGCAAAAGTGGAAGCGAAGCTGAAAAAGGCAGCAGCGAAGGATAAATCTTCAGACAAAAATGTACAAACAAAAGGGAAAAGGGAGCAAAGGGAAAACAGGTCGAAGTGGCTAACCAAGAAACTAAAGAAGATTTACCTGCAGAAAAAAACGGGGAAACGAAAACTGAGGAGAGTCCAGCCTCTGATGAAGCAGGAGAAAAAGAAGCCAAGTCTAATTAATACCATATACCATGTCTTACCAGTGGTCCCTGTCTCCCTTCTTGTACAATCCAGAGGAATATTTTTATCAACTATTTTGTAAATGCAAGTTTTTTAGTAACTCTACAAACATTTTTAAGAAGGAGGGAATCCTACCTCATCCCATTTTTTAAGTGTAAATGCTTTTTTTAAGAGGTAAAATCATTTGCTGGTTGTTTATTTTTTGGTACAACCAGAAAATAGTGTGGGATATTGAATTATGGGAGACTTTGACTGTCTCGGGTGTCAGCTTAACATTCCATAGATGGGGGGTTAGTTTTTATATACTATAATAGAAAGCATATTGAATGGCAATATGGAGTCAGTCCTGCATTTAATGTCTTGAACATTTTAAATTACTTCTATTCGCATGTTGTTTTTTAGTAGAATTGTTTCCTAAAGAAAACCACTCCTTGATCACGGCACTCCCTGTCAGAATTGTGTGCACTCTGTAACATCTTTGGTTGTGGTAGTCCTGTTTTCCTAATAACTTTGTTACTGTGCTGTGAAAGATTACAAATTTGAATATGTAGTGTACCAGCTATTCAGTTGTGAACTGGTGGGCCATATGTAACAGCTGACCAACATGTGAAGATACTGGTACTTGATATCCTCTTAAGGAAAATTTGCTTCCAAATTTTAAGCTAGAAAGTCACTGGAATAACTTTAAAAAAGAATTACAATACATGGCTTTTTAGAATTTGGTTATGTATGTTAAGAATTTTGTACAAATTGAAATGTCTGTCCTGATCCTCAACCAATAAAATCTCAGTTATGAAAAAAAAAGAAAAGAGATTTAATCAGCTCACAGTTTCACATCACTGGGGAAATCTCAGGAAACTTACAATGATGGCAGAAGGCACCTCTTCACAGGGCAGCAGGGGAGAGAATGAGTGCCAAGAAAAGCCATCATATTGGGAGGGGCCAAGATGGCCGAATAGCAACAGCTCTGGTCTGCAGCTCCCAATGAGATCAACGGAAGAGGGTGATTTCTGCATTTCCAACTAAGGTACCCAGTTTATCTCATTTGGACTGGTTATGCAGTGGGTCCAACCCACAGAGGGCAAGCAGAAGCAGGGTGGGGTGTTGCTTCACTCGGGAAGTATAAGAAGCTGGGGGACCTCCCTCCCCCAGCCAAGGGAAGCCCTGAGGGACTGTGCTACCCAGCTGGGTTACTAGGTGTTTCCCACAGTTTTTGCAATCTACAGATCTGAAGATTTCCTCGTGTGCCTACACCACCAGGGTCCTGGGTTTCAAGCACAGAACTGGGCAGCTGTTTGGGCAGACACCAAGCTAGCTGCAGGAGTTTTTTTCATACCCCAGTGGTGCCTGGAACTCCAGTGAGACAGAACCGTTCACTCTCCTGAAAAGGTGGCTGAAGCCAGGGAACCAAGTGGTATAGCTCAGTGGATCCCATCCCCACAGATCCCATCCCCAGCAAGCTAAGATCCACTGGCTTGAAATTCTTGCTGCCAGCACAGCAGTCTGAATTCAACCTGGGACACTGGAGCTTGGTGAGGTGAGGGGTGTCCACCATTACTGAGGCTTGAGTAGGTGGTTTTCCCCTGACAGTGCTAAGGAGGCTGGGAGGTGTGGACTGGGCAAATTCACCACAGCACAGCAAAGCAGCTGTGGCCAGACTGCTTCTCTGGATTTCTCCTCACTAAGCAGGGCATCTCTGAAGGAAAAGTAACAGCCCCAGTCAGGGGGCTCACAGACTAAACCCCCATCTCCCTGAAACAGAGCACCTGGGGGCAGGTGTAGCTGTGGGAGCAGCTTTAGTGCATTTTACTGTTTCTGCGTGCCGGCTCTGAAGAGAGAAGCTGATCCTGTCCAGAGGGATTCTCCCAGCACAGTGCTCAAGGTCTGTTAAGGGCAGACTGACTCCTCAAGTGCATCCCTGACCCCCGTGCCTTATACTTCATACAGGAGAGCTCTAGCTAGCATCAGGCTGGTGCCCCTCTGGGATGAAGCTTCCAGAGGAAGGAGCAGGCGACAATCTTTGCTGTTCTACAGCCTCCACTGGTGACACCCAGGTGAACAGGGTTTGAAGTGGCCTTCCAGCAAACTGCAGCAGACCTGCAGAAGAGGGGCCTGACTGTTAAAAGAAAAACTAACAAACAGAAAGCAAAAACATCAACATCAACATAAATGACTTCCACACAAAACCCCCATCCAAAGGTCATCTGCCTCAAAGATCAAAGGTATGTAAATCCGCAAAGATGAGGAAAAACCAGTGCAAAAATGCTGAAAATTCCAAAAACCAGAATACTTCTTTTCCTCCAAATGATTGCAACTTCTCTCCAGCAAAGGCACAAAACTAGATGGAGAATGAGATTGATGAATTGACAGAAGTAGGCTTCAGAAGGTGGGTAATAAGCTCCTCTGACCTTAAGAAGCATGTTCTAACCCAATGCAAGGAAGCTAAGAACCTTGATAAAAGGTTACAGGAACTGCTAACTAGAATAACCAGCTTAGAGAGGAACATAAATGAACTGATGGAGCTGAAAAACAAAGCATGAGAACTTCGTGAAGCATACACAAGTATTAACAACTGAATTCATCAAGCAGAAGAAAGGATATCAGAGATTGAAGATCAACTTACTGAAATAAGACAAGATTAGAGAAAAAAGAATGTAAAAGAATGAACAAAGCCACAAGAAATATGGAACTATATGAAAAGACCAAACATATGATTGATTGGTGTACCTGAAAGTGACAGGGAGAATGGAACCAAGTTGGAAAACACACTTCAGTATATTACCCAGGATAACTTCCTCAACCTAGCAAGTCAGGTCAACATTCAAATTCGGGAAGTACAGAGAACACCACTAAAATCCTCCTAGATAAGAGCAACCTCAAGACACGTAATTGTCAGATTCTTCAAGGTTGAAATGAAGGAAAAAAACTTCAGGGCAGCCATACAGAAAGGTCCAGTTACCTACAAAGGGAGGAAGCCCATCAGACCAATAGCGGATTTCTCTGCAGAAACCCTACAAGCCAGAATAGAATGGAGGCCAATATACAGCATTCTTAAAGGAAAAAATTTTCAACCCAGAATTTCATATCCAGCCAAACTAAGCTTCATAAGCAAAGGAGAAATAAAATCCTTTACAGACAAGCAAATGCTGATGAATTTTGTCACCAACAGGCCTGCCTTACAAGAACTCCTGAAGGAAGCACTAAATATGGAAAGGAAAAACCAGTACTAGCCACAGCAAAAACACACCAAAATATAAAGACCAATGACACTATGAAGAAACTGCATCAACTATGTGCAAAATAACCAGCTAGCATCATGATGACAGGATCAAATTGACACATAACAATATTAACCTTAAATGTAAATTGGCTAAATGTCCCAATTAGAAGACAGACACTAGCAAATTGAGTAAAGAGTCAAGAACCATCTGTGTGCTATATTCGGGGCCCCATCTCATGTGCAAAGACACACATAGGATAAAGACAAATGGATGGAGGAGTATTTACCACACAATTGGAAAGCAAAAATGGCAGGGATTGCAATCCTAGTCTCTGACAAAACAGGCTTTAAACCCAAAAAAATAAAAAAAGACAAAGAAAGTCATACATCATTGTAAAAGGATCAATGCAACAAGAAGAGCTAACTATCCTAAATATATATACACTCAATACGGGAGCACCCAGATTCATGAAACAAGTTCTTAGAGATGCACAAAGAGACATAGACTCCCACACAATAATAGTGGGAGATTTTAACACCCCACTGTCAATAATAGAAGATCAACAAGACAGAAATTTAACAAGGATATTCAGGACTTGAACGCAGCCCTGGACAAAACAGACCTAATAGACATCTACAGAACTCTCCAGCCCAAATCAACAAAATATACATTCTTCTCAGGATCACATAGCACATATTCTAATATTGACCACATAATTAGAAGGAAAACACTCATTAGCAAATACGGAGAAAAAAAAAAAAAACCCCCACACACACAGAAATCAAAACAAACAGTCTCGCAGACCACAGTGCAATCTAAATAGAACTCAGGATTAAGAAACTCACTCAACACCACACAACTACATGGAAATTGAACAATCTGCTCCTGAAACACTTCAGGGTAGATAACGAAATTAAAGTAGAAATAAATAAGTTCTTTGAAACCAATGAGAACAAAGACATAATGTACCAGAATCTCTGGGACATAGCTAAAGCAGTGTTTAGAGGGAAATTTATAGCACTAAATGCCCACATCAGAAAGAGGGAAAGATCTGAAAAGAACACCCAAACATCACAATTAAAAGAACTGGAGAAACAAGAACAAACAAACTCAAAAGAAGACAAGAAATAACCAAAACCACAGCAGAACTGAAGGACATTGAGACACAAAAAACCCTTCAAAACATCAATGAATCCAGAAGCTGGTTTCTTAAAAAGATGAAAAAAATAGACCACTAGCTAAACTAATAAAGAAGAAAAGAGAGAAGAATCAAATAGACACAATAAAAAATGATAAATGGGATATCACCACTGATCTTACAGAAATACAAACTATCATCAGAGAATACTTAAACACCTCTATGCAAATAAGCTAGAAAATCTAGAAGAAATGGACAAATTCCTGGACACACACACCCTCCCAAGACTAAACCAAGAAGAAGCCAAACCTTAAATCGACCAATAACAAGTTCTGAAATTAAGGCAGTAATTCATAGTCTGTCAACCAAAAAAAAAAGTCCAGGACCAGACAGATTCACAGCTGAATTCTACCAGAGGTTCAAAGAGGAGCTGGTACCATTCCTTCTGAAACTCCTCCAAACAATTGAAAAGGAGAGACTCCTCCCTAACTCATTTAGGAGGCCAGCATCATCCTGATACCAAAACCTGGCAGAGAAACAACAAAAAAGGAAAATTTCAAGCCAATATCCCTGATGAACATCAATATGAAAATCCTGAATAAAATACTGGTAAATTGAATGCAGCAACACATCAAAAAGCTTATCCACCATGATCAAGTTGCCTTTATCCCTGGGATGCAAGGCTGGTTCAATAAACATAATCCATCATAGAAACAGAACCAGTGACCAAAAACACATGATCCTCTCAACAGATGCAGAAAAGGCCTTCGATAAAATTCAACATTGTTTAATTAAAAAACTCTCAATAAGCTAGGTATTGACGGAACATATCTCAAAATAATAAGAGCTATTTATGACAAACCCATAAGCCAATATCATACTGAATGGGCAAAAGTTGAAAGCATTCCCTTTGAAAACTGGCACAAGACAAGGTTGCCCTCTGTTACCACTCCTATTCAACATAGTATTGGAAGTTCTGGTCAGGGCAATCAGGCCAGAGAAAGAAATAAAGAGTATTCAAATAGAAAGAGAGGAAGTCAAATTGTCCCTGTTGGCAGATGACATGATTTTATATTTAGAAAACCCTGTCGTCTCAGCCCCCAAACTCCTTAAGCTAATAAGCAACTTCAACAAACTTTCAGGACACAAAATCAATGTGCAAAAATAACAAGCAATTATAAATACAAACAATAGACAAGCAGAGAGCCAAATCATGAGTGAACTCCCATTCACAATTGTTACAAAGAGAATAAAATACCTGAAAATACAACTTACAAGGGAGGTGAAAACCCTCTTCAAGGGGAAATATAAGCCACTGCTCAAGGAAATAAGAGAGGACACAAACAAATGGAAAAAAATTCCATGCTCATGGGTAGGAGGAATCAGTATTGTGAAAGTGGCCACACTGCCCAAAGTAATTTATAGATTCAATGTTGTTCTCATTAAACTACCATTGACTTTCTTCACAGAATTAGAAAAAACTACTTTAAATTTCATGTGGAACCAACAAAGAGAAAAAAGAGCTCCTATAGCCAAGACAATCCTAAACAAAAAGAACGAAGCTGAAAACATCACACTATCTGACTTGAAGCTATACTACAAGGCTACAGTAACGAAAACAGCATGGTACTGGTACCAAAACATATATATAGACCAATGAAACAGAAGACAGACCTCAGAAGTAACACCACACATCTATAACCATCTGGTCTTCAACAAACCTGACAAAAACAAGCAATTGGGAAAGGATTCCTTATTTAATAAATGGTGCTGGGAAAACTGGCTAGCCATATGCAGAAAATGGAAACTGGACTCCTTCCTTAAACTTATACAAAAATTAACTCGAGATGGATTAAGGACTTAGATATAAAACCCCAAACCAAAAAAATAAAACCACTAGAAGAAAACCTAGGCAATACCATTTAGGACATAGGCATGGGCAAACACTTAATGACTAAAACACCAAAAAAAATTGCAACAAAAGGCAAAATTGACAAATGGGATCTAAGTAAACTAAAGAGCTTCCACACTGCAAAAGAAACTGTCATCAAAGTGAACAGGCAACCTACAGAATGGGAGAAAAATTTTGCAAAACAGAGGAGGAACGAATACTTCCAGACTCATACTACAAGGCTAGTATTACCCTGATAAAGGAAAAAGCAAAAACAAAAACAAAAACAAAAACAAAAAAACAAAAAAACAAAGACACGTCAAAAAAAGAAAAACTACAGGCCAATATCTCCAATCAATATTGATGCAAATAAAAAAATCATTTATCATGACCAAGAAGTGCAATTTATTCCTGGGATACAAGGATGGTTCAAAATATACAAATCAATGTGATACATCATACCAACAGAATGAAGGACAAAAAGCATATAATCATTTCATTTGATACTGAAAAAGAATTTGATAAAATTTAACATCGTTTCATGATAAAAAGTATCAAATGACTGGGTACACAAGGAATGTACTTCAACTTATTAAAGTCACATATGACAGATCCACAGCAAGTATCATACTGAACGGATAAAATCTGAAAGTATTTTCTATAAGATTTGGAACATGACAAAAATACCCACGTTCACCAATGTTATTTAACATAGTACTGGAATTTCTAGCTAGAGCAATCAGACAAGAGAAAGAAACAAAGCATATCCAAATTGGAAAGGAAGAAGTCAAATTAGCCTTGTTTGCAGATGACATGGTCTTATATTTTCAGAAACCTGAAGACTCTATCCAAAAATTATTAAGACTGATAAATTCAGTAAAGTTGTAGGATACAAAATCAACATACACAAATCAGTAGCATTTCTATATGAGAACAGTGAACAATCTGAAAAAGAAATTAAGAAAATAATGCCATTTACAGTAGCTACATATAAAATAAAACACCTAAGAATAAACTTAACCAAAAGAGTGAAATATTTCTATGCCAGAATCTATAAAACATTGATGCAAGAAATGGAAGAGGATGCAAAAATAGAAAAATATCCCATGCTCATGGATTGGAAGACTTAATATTGTTAAAATGTTCATACTACCCAAAGTAATCTGCAGATTCAATGCAATCTCTGTCAAAATGCAAATGACATTCTTCTCATAAATAGAAAACACAGTCCTAAAATTTACATGGAACTTCCAAAGAACAAGAATAGCCAAAGCCATCCTAAGCAAAAAAGAATAAAACTGGAAGAATTGCATTGCCTGACTTCAAATCATACTACAGAGATATAGCAACCAAAACTGCATGGTACTGACATAAAAACAGACACATAGACTAATGCAACACAATAGAGAATCCAGGAACAAATCCACACAGCTACAGTGAACTCATTTTTGGCAAAGTTACCAAGAACATAAACTGGGGAAAAGACAGTCTCTTCAACACATGGTGCTGGGAAACTGAATATCCATATGCAGAAGAATGAAATAAGACTCCATCTCTCATCATATAAAAAAAGCAAATCAAAATGGATTAAAACATAGATCTAAGACCACAAACTATGATACTACAAGAAAACTTTAGGGAAACTCAGTAGGACATTGATTTGGGCAAAAATTTATTGAGCAATATGCCACAAGCACAGGCAACCAAAGCAAAAATTGAAAAATGGGATCACTTCAAGTTAAAAAGCTTCTGCACAGCAAAGGAAACTATCGACAAAGTGAAGGGACAACCCACAGAATGGGAGGAAAATGTTTGCAAAATACTAATCTGGCAGGGAATCAATAACTAGAGAATATATAAGGACTTCAAACAACTGTATAGGGAAAAAATCTAAAAATTTGATTTTAAAAATGAGCAAATAATTTGAATAGGCATTTCTCAAAAGAAGATTTGCAAGTGGCAAACAGGCATATGAAAAGATACTCAACATCACTGATTCTCAGAGAAGTGCAAATCAAAATTACAAAGAAGTATTATCTCACCACAGTTATCATGGCTTTTATCCAAAAGGCCATTAATAACAAATGCTGGCAAGAATGTGGAGAAAAGGGAACCCTCATACACTCTTGGTTGAAATGTAAATTTGTACATCCACTGTGGAGAACAGGATGGAGGTTCCTCAAAAAACTAAACATAGAGCCATCCTATGACCCAGCAATCCCAATTCTGGGTACATACATGAAAGAAAGGAAATCAGTATATCAAAGAGATATCTGCACTCCTATATTTGTTGCAGCACTGTTCACAATAGCCAAAATTTGGAAGCAACCTAAATGTCCATCAACAGATGAATGGACAAAGAAAATGTGGTACTTACACACAATGCAGTACTATTTAGCCATAAAAACAATGAGATCTTGTCATTCGCAACAACATGAATGAAATTGGAGGTCATTATGTTAAGTGTAATAAGCCAGGCACAGAAAGACAAACATCACATGTTCTCACTTATATTTGGCATCTAAAAATCAAAACAATTGAACTCATGGAGACAGAGTAGAAGGAAGACTACCAGAGGCTGGGAAGGGTAAGGGTAGTGAGGGGTTACAAAGGGAGGTGGAGTTGGTTAATGGTTACAAAATATATATATAAAGAACAATAAGACCTACTATTTGGTAGCACAACAAGGTGAATATAGTCAATGCTAATTTATTTGTACATTCTAAAATAACAAGAATTGTATAATTGGATTGTAAGACAAAGGATAAACGCTTGATGGTATGGATACCCCACTTTTCCATGATGTGAATGTTACTCATTACCTGCCCCTTTTAGCCATGGCTGAGCAGCTGGGACACAGGGCACCAAGATACAATGCTGCACACAGTAGGGGGGCACTGGACTTGGCCCAGGAAACCATTTTTCTCTCCTAGGCATCCAGGCCTGTGATGGGAGGGGCTGCTATGAAGGTCTCTGACATGCCCTGGAGACATTTTCCCTGTTGTCTTGGTGATTAGCATTTGGCAAACATCACATATTCTCACTTATTTTTGGCATCTAAAAATCAAAACAATTGCACTCATGGACGTAGAGATTAAAGAAAGATTACCAGAGGCTGGGAAGGGTAAGGGTAGTGATGGGTTAGAAAAGGAGGCAGGGATGGTTAATCGTTACACAAATAAGACCTACTATTTAGTAGTGCAACAAGGTGAATATAGTCAATACAAATTTATTTGTACATTCTAAAATAACGAAAATTATATAATTGGATTGTTTGTAAGGCAAAGGGTAAATGCTTGATGGTATGGATACCCCATTTTTCATGATGTCAGTATTACTCACTCATTACCTGCCTATAAAAGGGGCCAGTATACAGCTCAGGCTGTTGCTTCAGAGGGTGCAAGCCCCTAGCCTTGGCAGCTTCCATGTGGTGTTGGGCCTGCATGTGTGCAGAAGTCAAGAATTGAGGTTTGGGAACCTTGGCCTAGATTTCAGAAGATGTATGAAAATGCCTGGCTGTCCAGCAGAAGTTTGCTGCAGGGGCAGAACCCTCATGGAGAACCTCTGCTAGGGCAGTGCCAAAGGAAAATGTGGGGTTGGAGCCCCAACACAGTGTCCTCATTGGGTCACTGTCTAGTGGAGCTGTGAGAAGAGGGCCACCATCCTCCAGACCCCAGAATGGTAGATTCACTAACAGCTTGCACCATGCACCTGGAAAAGCCACAGACATTCAAGGCCAGCCCATGACAGAAGCCAGGAAGGGGGATGTAACCTGCAAAGCCATAGGGGTGGTACTGCCAAAAGCCATAGGGGGCCACCTCTTGCATCAGTGTGACTTGGATGTGAGACATGGAGTCAAAGGAGATCATTTTGGAGCTTTAAGATTTTCCTACACTGCTGGATTTTGGGTTTGCTTGTGGCCTGTAGCTCCTTTGTTTTTGTCAATTTCTCCCATTTCGAATGGGTGTGTTTACCCAATGCCTCTACCCCATTGTGTCTAGGAAGCAACTAACTTGCTTTTGATTTTATACGCTTATAGGTGGAAGGGACTTGCCTTGTCTCAGATAAGATTTGGGACTTGGACTTTTGAGTTAATGCTGGAATGAGTTAAGACTTTGGGGGACTGTTGGAAGGGCATGACTGTGTTTGGAAATGCAATGACATGAGATTTGCATGTGTGCCCAGGTGCAGAATGATATGGTTTGGCTGTGTACCCACCTAAATCTCATTTTTTATTGTTGTACACATAATCCCAACATGTTGTGGAGGAAGGTCCCGGTGGGAGGTAATTGAATAATGGGGGCAGTCCCCTCCATGCTGTTCTTGTGATAGTGAGTGAGTTCTCATGAGAGCTACTAGTTTTATAAGGGACTTTTGCCTCTTTTGCTTGGTATTTCTCCTTGCTGCTGCCATTTGAAGAAGGATGTGTTTGCTTCCCCTTCCACCATGATTGTAAGTTTCCTGAGGCCTCTCCAGCCAAGCTGAACTGTGATTCAATCAAACCTCTTTCCTTTATAAATTACCCAGGCTGTCTTGGGTATGTCTTTATTAGAAACATGAGAATGGATGAATACAAATGACATCAATTAGAAAAGGGATTGTGCTATCCAAGAAAACTGGGATCAAATGTAAAGATACAGGCAGGTAGAAAGTAAAATAATGAGAAAGATATATTATATAAAAATTAATCAAAGAAAATCAGGAGAGAATGTTTCAGAAAAAGTAAACTTCAAAGCAAAGAAAATTACCAGAAGCAGAAAGGGACATTATATAATAAATAAAGTATCAATCCACCAAAAAGACAGCAATTCTTAATGCATCTGCAACAGACACCATAGCTGAAAAATATCTGAAATAAAGACTGACAGAAACAAAGGAAACAGTTAATTTCACAATTATTGTTGGAAATTTAAACATTTATCCCTGCAAAATTGATAGAATGACTAGACAGAAAATCAGAAAACATAGAGAATTCAAAAACATCATCAAGCAACAAGATCTAATCAACATTTAAGAAACACTCCACCCAACACCTGAACACATACTCTTCAACTGCTCGCAGAACATATACTAAAGCAGAACACATCCTAGACCTTAAAAATCTCCTCGACAAATTTAAAAAACTGAGGTCATACAAAGTATCTTCACTGACACAATGGAATCACACTGCAAATCAATAACAGAAAGATGACAGGAAAATATCCAAATACTTATAAATTACTCAACACACTTTTAAATAACCCATGGGTCAAAAAGTAAGTTTTGACTCAAGTAAAACAGAAAAAAATTATTGAATAATCATCTGTCATGTGATTAGAGGAAAAAAACAAAAGTACATAAGAAAATGAAAATGATACATCAAATTTTGTGAGCTACAGCTTAAGTAGTGCTGAAAGGAATATTATAGTACTAAGTAATAACGTTATAAAAAAGGAAAAATCTCAAATCAATAATTTAAGCTCTCATCTGAAGAAACTAGGAAAAGAAGAGACAATAAACCCAAAGGAAGCAGAAGCACGCATAATAAAGACAAAAGCAGGGATCAATGAAATTGACAACCAAATGTCACTTAAACAATGATCTGGTTCTTTGAAAAAGTTAAATAAATTTGACAAATCACTAACAAGACCAACAAAAGAAAGAAAGAAAGAAGATACAATTACAATATAGGAATAAAACAAAGGATATCACTACAGACCCTGCAAACGTCAAAAGGAAAATAGAATGCTACAAACAACTCTACACATATAAATTTAACAACTTCAATGAGACCAATTTATTAAAAAAACACAAATTTCCAGCACTCACTGGAAATACAGTCATCTCTCCCTATATATGAGGCACTGGTTCCAGGATTCTTTGTATATACCAAAATCCATACATGCTCAAACCTTGTGGAATATGCATATAGAAAAAGCTGTCCCTTTGTGTATGAGGTTTTGTATCCCATGAATACTGCATTTTCAATCTGCGTTTGCTTGAAAAAAATTCCCATATAAGTGCACCTATGCAGTTCAAGCTAGTGTTTTTTAAGGGTCAACAGTGGATAATTTTAACAGCCCTATATCTAGGGAAATTAAATTCTTTATTTAAAATTCCCCATCCAAGTTTCCAGGCCCATGTGATTTCACTAGAGAATTCTATTAAACTTTTAAAGAAGAATTATTGGCAATTTTATATAATCTATTCCAGAAAATATAAAAGGAGGAGAGAATTAATTTTATGAAGCTAGTATTATCTTAATATCAAAATGAGAAAAAAGTCAATACAAAATGAGAAAATTACAAGTCAATATTTCTTATGAATATAGACCATTTGTTGAAGATATCTTTTCTCTGTCAAATTGGAAAAAAATTGCAAAATGTTAGTAGTAAAACTCAGCAATACATAAAATGAATATACACCATGATCAAATGGAGTTTATCACAGGGATCTAAGTTTAGTTCAATATTTGAAAATCAATCAGTGTAATCCATCTTATTACCAGTCTAAAACAGAAAAATCTCATGATTATATCAATCAATCAATGCAGAAAAACCATTAGACCAAATTTAACACTCATTCATGATTAAAACAATAACTCTCAGAAAAAAAAAATAGAAATAGAAGGAAATTTTCTCCACTTCATAAAGAGCATCCATATTAAAAGTAAAGCTAAACATACTTAACTGTGAAAGACTGAATGCTTTATATTTAAGGTGGGAACAAAGCATGAACATCACTCTTATTTGACATATTACTGAATATTCTAGTCAGAGCAATAAGGCAAGAAAATGAAATTTAAAAGTACAGATTGGAAATGAAGAAATGAAACCACCTTTATTTTTGCATCTCTTGATGATTTCAGTAGAAAATTCTAAGAAATCTATAAAAATTTCCTAGAACTAATAAATGAGTTCAGCATGGGCAAAGTACATAAAATAAACACATAAAAATCAATCATATTTCTCTATTCTCAGAATGGATACCTATGTGGCCATTGAAATTTCAAATACAGTACAATTAATAATCATTCAAAAATGAATTACTTAAGTGTAAGTGTAAAATACCTGTACAGTATTAACAACTAACAAAATAAATTTTAAAAGATCTAAATAAATGTGGAGAAATGCTGTGTTATTGAATTGGAAGACTCAGAAAAATAAAAGTATCTATTTTTCCCAAACTGATGTGTATAATAAATTTCTATCAATTCTCAGCAAGATTGTTTTCAATTATAGACAAGACTGTTCTAAATATATATGGTGTCTTAGTCCTTTCGGAATGCTATAACGAAATACTTTAGGGAATTTATAAATAACAGAAATTTACTTCTCACAGTTCTGGAGGTGGGGAGTCTAAGTTCAAGGCTCCAGTACATTCAGTGTCTGGTGAGGCCTTGTTCTCTGCTTTAAAAATGGTGCCTTCTTGCTGTGTCCCCACATGCTGGAGGGGCGAATAAGATCCTTTGGGCCTCTTTTATTAGGGCACTAATCCCATTCATGAGGGCTCTGCCCTCATTACCTAATCACCTCCCAAAGACCTTACTTTCCTATTAATACCTTGGGGGTTAGATTTTAACATATGAATCACACATTCAGACCACAGCGTGTGAAAAAGCAAAGACACTGGAAGAGATAAAACCATTTTGAAAAACAAGAATAAAGTGGAAAAATCACTCTATCTGATTTCAAGGCTTATATAGTCATGTTACCCGGTGTAATGTCTATTTGACATAGCTTAATTTCTACCCTGCCCTAACTCTGCTTGTCTTTAAGAAACAGAATGCCAGTGATAAAAAGTTCCCTTTGTAACTGGACCAGCTGAGACTGGTTGGAACCAAGATAGCCAACTGAATTTCTTCAAAAAGACATCAGGCTTCAGGATAATCTCATTTCCATGCTAAATGACACTCCCAGTAGCGCCATGACAGTTGACAATTTCTATGACAATGATAGGAATAAGCCATAAAAGAACAAAATGGAAAGCAGCCTTCTCCTTCTGGGAAATTCACTGCCCATTTCCAGAAAAGACATGAATATTCCTCCCCTTGCTTTTAATGTCCAACCCCATCATCAAAGAAACCCTGTTTTTTAAACCCCTAAGCCCCACACTAGTGGAGAAGTTGATTTGTTAGTCATGCTCCCGCTTCTCAATTCCATGGCCTTCAAATAAAGCCTGTACTACTTGACACTCACTTTTGGCTTCATGTATTGACTCTGTGACACTGAACAGGAAAAGATCCCATCTTTGGGCACCGGCTTTGTTGGTAACAGTCATACTAATCAAGGTTATATGGTATTGGTTTAGGGAAAGACACAAAGATCAATAGAATAGAATACAGAACCCAGAAGTAAACCCACACATATATACCCAACTGACTTTTGACAAAGATGCAAAAGGAAAAAAAAGCAATTCAATAGAGGAAAGACATCTTCAACAAACAGTGTTAGAGAAAATAGACATTCATAGCAAAAATTGACCTAAGTGTCACACATTGTACAAATGGTATCTCAAAATAGATTACAGAATTAAATGTGAACTGTAAAATCTAAAAATTTTAAGAAAAACCTTCAGGGTCTAGATCTAGGCAAAGAGTTATTAAATACCAAAAGTACAATACAATACACAAAAGCAAAAATTGATAAATTGGACCTCATCCAATTAAGAAGATTTTGCTCTGTGAAAGAGCCTAGTAAGATTTTTAGAGGATTAAAAGACAAGACATAGACTTGGAGGAAATATTTGTAAGCCAGAAACATGACAAATTACTTGTTTTCAGAACACAATAATTATTAAGACTCAGCAGTAGGGGGAAAATCCAATTAGAAAATAGACAAAGGACATGAATAGACATTTCACCAAAGACTACATACAGATAGAAAATAAGCACATTAAAAGATAATAGTCAAAATCAGTTAGCCATTATGGAAATCCAAATGAAAACCACAATGAGGTATCAGTGGTTCTATGAGAATGGCTAAAATAAAACAAAAAATAATAATAATGATAGCACCAAATGATAGTAAGGATGCAGAGAAGTGGATCACCCATACATTGCTGGTGAGAATGTGAAATGATAAAGCTACTTTGAAAAACAATTTGACAGTTTCTTTAAAAACTAGACATGCAATTACCATACAACTCAGCAAATGCATTTCTGGAGGTTTATCCTGGAGAATTGAAAACTTACATTCCCACAAAACCTGTCATGAATGTTCTTAGCAGCTTTACTTGTAATAGCTAAAAGCTGGAAACAACCTAGATGTCCTTCAAAGAGTGCATGGTTAAACAAACTGTGGTACACCAACAGTGTGGAATTCTGGCCATAAATAGAAAGAAATTAACAATTGATACATGTAACAACTTGGATGAATCTTTACAGAATTATGCTAAATCAAAAAAGAAATTATGAAAGGTTACATACTACAAGATTTCATTTACATTATTGAAACAACAAGGTTGAAATGGAAAACAGATTAGTGGTTTCGAATGTTTAAGGGAAGGGAGCAGGCAGAAGAAATGTGGGTGTGATTATTAAAAGGAAATATGATGCATCCTTATGGTGATAGAACTATTGTGCACCTTTACTGTATTGATATTCATATCCTGGTTGTGGTATTGTACTATACTTCAGAAGATACTGCCATTGAGGTAAACTGGGGAGAAGGCACAGGCATACCTCAGAGATACTGCAGGTTCAGTTCCAGACCACCACAATGAAGCAAGTCACACTTTTTTTTTTTTTTTTTATTTCCCAGTGCATATAAAAGTTACATTTATGCTAACTGTAGTCTACTAAATATGCAATCGCATAATGTCTACAGAACAATTTAACACCTTAATTAAATATACCTTATGCTAAAAAGGCTAATGATCATCTGAACCTTCAGTGAGTTGTAATCATTTTGCTGATGAACGGTCTTACTTTGATGTTGATGGCTGCTGACTGATCAAGGTAGTAGTTGTTGCTGAAAGTAGGTTTATGTGACTGTAGCTATTTCTATTTCTTTCTTTCTTTCTTTTTTATTTTTTAGAGATGAGCTCCCCCTATATTGTCCAGGTTGAGACTACAGGCTGCACCTATGCACCTGGGCACCCAGCTGTAATTTCTTAAAATAACAGAAAAATGAAGTTTGCCACATTGGTGTACTCTTCCTTACACAAAAGATTTTTATGTAGCATGCAATGGTGTTTGATTGCATTTTATCCACAATAGAACTTCTTTCAAAATTAGAGCTCATCCTCTCAAACCCTGCCACTGCTTTATCAACTAAGTTTATACGATATTCTAAATCATTCATTGTCAGCCAGTTGTGGTGGCTCACACTTGTAATCTTAGCACTTTGGGAAGCTGAGGTGGGCAGATCACCTGAGCTCAGGAGTTCGAGACCAGCCTGGCCAAAATGGTGAAACCCTGTCTCTACTAAAAATACAAAAATTAACCAGGCGTGGTGGTGTGTGCCTGTAGTCCCAGCTACCTGGGAGGCTGAGGCAAGAGAATCGTTTGAATCTGGAAGGCGGAGGTTGCAGTGAGCTAAGATCACACCACTGCATTCCAACCTGGGTAACACAGTGAAACCCTGTCTAAATAAATAAATTAATTAAATACATAAATAATTCTTATTTCAACAACGTTCATGGCATCTTCACCAGGAGTAGACTCCATCTCAAATAATCACTTTCTTTGTTCAACTGCAAGAAGCAATTCCTCATTCATTAAAATTTTAACATGAGATTATAACAATTCAGTCACATTTTCAGGGCCTACTTCTAATTCTATTCCTCTTGATATTTCCACATCTGCAGTTAGTTTCTCTACCAAAGTCTTGAACTCCTCAGAGTCATTCATGATGGTTGGAATCGACTTATTTCAAACCCCTGTTGATGTTGATATTTTTAGTTCTTCCCATCAATCACCAACATTCTTAACGGCACTGGAAAGGTCCATCTTTTTCAGAAAGTTTTCAATTTACTTTGCCCAGATCCATGACAGGAATCACTATCTATAGGAGCTACAGCTTTATGAAATGTATCTCTTAAATAATAAGGTTTGAAAGTCAAAATTACTCCTTGATCCATGGGCTGCAGAATGGATATTGTGTTAGCAGGCATGAAAACAACGTTAATCTCCTTGTATGTCTCCATCAGAGCTCTTGGGTGAGTAGGCGTATTGTTAATGAACAGTAATATTTCAAAATGAATCTTTTTTCCTAAGCCATAGGTCTCACAAGTGGACTTAAAATATTCAGTAAACCATGCTGTAAACAGATGTGCTGTCATCCAGGCTTTGTTGTTTCATTGATAGAGCACAGGCAGAATAGGTTTAGCATAATTCTTAAGGACTCTCAGATATTTGGAATTTTAAATGAGCATTGGTTTCAACTCAAAATCACAGGCTGCATTAGTCCCTAACAAGAAAGTCAGTTTGTTTTTTGAAGCTTTGAAGCAAGGTATTGATTTCTCCTCTCTAGCTATAACAGTCCTAGATGGCATCGACTTCCAATAGAAGCCTGTTTCCTCAACACTGAAAATCTGTCATTTAAGTGTAGCCATCTTCATAAGTTACTTTAGCTAGATCTTCTGAATAACTTGCTACAACTTTTACATTTAACACTTGCTACTTCACCTTGCACTTCAATGTAGTGGAGACGACTTCTTTCCTCAAAACTCATGAACCAACCTCTGCTAGCTTCAAACTGTTCTTCTGTAGCTTCTTCACCTCTCTTAAACTTCATACAACTGAAGAGAGTTAGGCCCTTGCTCTGGATTTGGCTTTGGCCTAAGGGGATGCTGCAGATGGCTTGATTCTCTCTTTAGACCACTAAAACTTTCTCCGTCTCAGCAGTAACGCTGTTTTGCTTTCTTATCATTTGTGTGTTCACAGGAATAGTACTTTTAATTTCCCTTGAGAACTTTTTCTTTGCATTCACCACTTGGCTAAGTGGTGCAAGAGGCCTAGCTTTCAGTTTATCTCAGCTTTCAACACGCTTTCCTCATTAAGCTCAATCATTTCTATCTTTTGATTTAAACTGAGAGACAGATGACTCTTACTTTCACTTGAATGTTTAGAGGACATTGTAGGGTTATCCATTAGCCTAATTTCAATACTGTTGTATCTCAGAAAATAGGGAGGCCCAAGAAGAGGGAGAGAGATGGAGAAGGACTGAATAGTGAGGCAGTCAGAACATACACATTTATGCATTAAGTTTGCCATCTTATATGGGTATGGTTTGTGGTGCTCCAGTACAATTACCATAGTTTGACACCAAATGTCACTCATCACAGATCACCATAACAGATATAATAATAATGAAAAAATCTAAAATATTGTGAGAATTACCAAAATGTGACATAGAGACATGAAGTGAGCACATGCTGTTGGAAAAATGGCACTGGATGCAGGGTTGCCACAAAACTTCTGTTTGTAAAAAGTGCAATATCTGTGAAGCATAATAAAAGAAGATATGCCTGTACCTGACATACTTCTGTATTTTTATAACTGCATGTGAATCTACAATTATCTCAAAATTAAAAGTTTAATTTAAAAAAGATAGGCTATACAAACGCTGCAAATTAAAACATTTTTTGATACTTTACAATATTTTAAAAAGAGCTCTTTTCTTTCCTCCATAATTTTCTGACTGTTTGAAAAACCACTAAAGAAATATGAAAGATTATTCTAGAGCCACAATTTTAAACTTTCCAATCAAAACACAGGAAGAACCAATCAACCAAGTAATATATATATTTAGATCCTAGCATGTGACATATATTGCAAAGGGTTATAGAAAACTCTAAGGCACAGGCTCTGATTTTGAGCAGTTTACAATCTAGGCATGCACATAAGAAATGATGCAATTTACATAAAACCATATTTCATCAATTCTATTATGTACATTTTTCTCATGTTAACTTTTCTGAAATCAGAATGACATCTTGGAGTCAATGAAATGCAGTAGACAAAAGGCAAGATGTGACATGTCACAAAGGAGTAGAATAGGAAAAGTGTCCTCATAATAGTTCAGAGGATAATTCATTGTAATTTGAAGTGGCGAGGGAAGACTATATAGAGGAGGTGAGAATGATTCAGGCCTAATGTGTGGGTAATATTACAATAGGCAAATGATATGCAGGTGAGTGGTTTAAATGAAAAAGCAAAGAGAATGGAGCTAATTATAAGATATAGCATAAGAAAAGACCGGTACTTGGGAACATGCAGATCACATTTTAGGTAACAGGGCATGAATTATTTTGGCTTTGGTAGAGCATACATTGAAAAGAAAAACAGCAACCTCTGCTTCTGATAATTGTGTAGTTCCTACTGATGGTTCCCAGTTGAGAAATATTTAAAAATCATCTTGAAAGTAGCAAAATTGGAATTACTTATCAAAATCAAACAGAAAGAAATATCTCAAAGAGATAAGCCTAGTATTGAAAGCTACTTTTGCCCTGAATTCTTTTGACAGTCATAAAGAAATAGCTGTGAAATTGAGTAGTGGTTTTGCCAGTATTGCAGGGTGAGAGGGACAGAAGTCAAAGCCCAATATCTCATCAATATGGAGGTTCTGATGAACCCCAATAAGCTTGGACTCAACAGGGCTACATTATCAGTGTAAAGGGGAACTGGGCTTTCCCTTCCACAGACTTGCAATCAAGTTTATGAGTGGTCCAGGGAATGTCATGCCATGAACTTAGGTTAACATGGTCCCAAATTGTTAAGCCCCACTGGTGCCTGGCAGAAGCATCTCTGGTGAGGGTACCTTCTACCTCAACTTTGAATTAATCCTGTTAATAAGTATTAAGATGCAATTGTTAGCCTACACTGAAAGACAACCAGGCATATATAAAAACAATATATTATTTGAATGAACCAGCAGAAAAACAGCCGAAACAGGCCTACAAAACTTCAGATTTTGTACTTATCAGCCACAGACTATAAAATATATTTTACTATGTTTAAAGAAATAAAGGACAAGCATGAATATTTCTCCATGGAGTATGAAAATATGAAAGAGACATAGCAGATATAAGAAAGAACAAAATATAACTTCAGAACTGAAACAATATCAAACTAGAAGCTCTTTGGCAGATATAATGGCAGATTACACACAGCAGAAGAGAGATTGATGAACTTAAAATAAGTCAAAACACAGTATTAGAATACAGCACATAGAGTAAAATAATAGAATATACAGAATAGAGTGTAAGAGAGAGACAAAAAAGAAAATTTGACAGATGTTTAATTGGAATACAGAGAGAGGAGAAAAACATGGGGCAAAGGCATTATGTGAGCAGGTAAGGACTGACAGCTTTTAGACTAATTAAAAACCCCAATCTATAATATTTGAATTCCTGGAAATATAAAGCAAGATAAATATAAACAAAGTCACACCTAGAAATATTGTAGTAAAATTGCAGTAAACAGAGAGAAAGAAAATTTTAAAACACCTGATTTTAGAATGAGAGTTACCAATAAAGGCGTGAAGAGACTGACAACTGACTCTCAAAAGCAACAACAACAACAAAAACAGAAGACAATGGAATGATAACTTCAATTAGCTTAAAGGTAACCACCAGGCCTGCCCTACAACAGACCCTGAAGGAAGCACTAAACATGGAAAGGAACAACTGGTACCAGCCATTGCAAAAAACATGCCAAAATGTAAAGACCATCGATGCTAGGAAGAAACTGCATCAACTAACGAGCAAAATAACCAGCTAATATCACAATGACAGGACCAAGTTCACACATAACAATATGTTCTTTGAAACTAATAAGAACAAAGATAATAACATGTCACCTGGTGGTGACGAAATCTCTAAGTATTTGTTTGTCTGTAAAGGATTTTATTTGTCCTTCACTTATGAAACTTAGTTTGGCTGGATATGAAATTCTGGGTTTAAAATTCTTTTCTTTAAGACTGTTGAATATTGGCCCTCACTCTATTCTGGCTTGGAGAGTTTCTGCTGAGAGATCTGCTGTTAGTCTGATGGGCTTTTCTTTGTGGGTAACCCGACCTTTCTTTCTGGCTGCCCTTAACATTTTTTCTTTCATTTCAACTTTGGTGAATCTGACAATTACATGTCTTGGAGTTGCTCTTCTCGAGGAGTATCTTTGTGGCATTCTCTGTATTTCTTGAATTTGAATGTAGGCCTGCCTTGCTAGGTTGGGGAAGTTCTCCTGGATAATATCCTGAAGAGTGTTTTCCAACTTGATTCCATTCTCCCCATCATAATATCATACCAGAATCTCTGGGACACATTTAAAGCAGTGTGTAGAGGGAAATTTATAGCACTAAATGCTCACAAGAGAAAGCAGAAAGATCTAAAATTGACACCCTAATATCACAATTAAAAAAGTAGAGAAGCAAGAGCAAACACATTCAAAAGCTAGCAGAAGGCAAGAAATAACTAAGATCAGAGCAGAACTGAAGGAAATAGAGAAACAAAAAACCCTCCAAAAAATCAATGAATCCAGGAGTTGGTTTTTTGAAAAGGTCAACAAAATTGATAGACCGCTAGCAAGACTAATAAAGAAGAAAAGAGAGAAGAATCAAATAGACACAATAAAAAAATGATAAAGGGGATATCACCACTGACCCCTCAGAAATACAAACTACCACCAGAGAATACTATAAACACCTCTACCCAAATAAACTAGAAAACCTAGAAGAAATGGATAATTACCTGGACACTTACACTCTCCCAAGATTAAACCAGGAAGAAGTTGAATCCCTGAATAAACCAACAGCAGGCTCTGAAATTGAGGCAATAATTAATAGCCTACCAACCAAAAAAAATCCAGGACCAAACGGATTCACAGCAGAATTCTATCAGAGGTACAAGGAGGAGCTGGTACCATTCCTTCTGAAACTATTCCAATCAATAGAAAAAGAGGGAATCCTCCCTAACTCATTTTATGAGGCCAACATCATCCTGATACCAAAACCTGGCAGAGACACAACAAAAAAAGAGAATTTTAGACCAATATCCCTGATGAACATCGATGCAAAAATCCTCAATAAAATACTGGCAAACCGAATCCAGCAGCACATCAAAAAGCTTATCCAGCATGATCAAGTGGGCTTCATCCCTGGGATGCAAGGCTGGTTCAACATACACAAATAATAAACGTAATCCAGCATATAAACAGAACCAAAGACAAGAACCACATGATTATCTCAATAGATGCAGAAAAGGCCTTTGACAAAATTCAACAGCCCTTCATGCTAAAAACTCTCAATAAATGTGGTATTGATGGAACGTATCTCAAAATCATAAGAGCTATTTATGACAAACTCACAGCCAATATCATACTGAATGGGTAAAAACTGGAAGCATTCCCTTTGAAAACTGGCACAAGACAGGGATGCCCTCTCTCACCACTCCTATTCAACATAGTGTTGGAAGTTCTGGCTAGGGCAATCAGGCAAGAGAAAGAAATAAGGGGTATTCATTTAGAAAAGAAGAAGTCAAATTGTCCCTGTTTGCAGATGACATGATGGTCTGTTTAGAAAACCCCATTGTCTCAGCCCAAAATCTCCTTAAGCTGATAAGCAACTTCAGCAAAGTCTCAGGATACAAAATTAATGTGCAAAAATCACAAGCATTCTTATACACCAGTAACAAACCGAGAGCCAAATCATGAATGAACTTCCATTCACAATAGCTTCAAAGAGAATAAAATACCTAGGAATCCAACTTACAAGGGATGTAAAGGACCTCTTCAAGGAGAACTACAAACCACTGCTCAGTGAAATAAAAGAGGACACAAACAAATGCAAGAACATACCATGCTCATGGATAGGAAGAATCAATATTGTGAAAATGGCCATTCTGCCCAAGGTAATTTATAGATTCAATGCCATCCCCATTAAGTTACCAATGACTTTCTTCACAGAATTGGAAAAAAACTGCTTTAAAGTTCATATAGAATCAAAAAAGACCCCACATTGCCAAGACAATCCTAAGTCAAAAGAATAAAGCTGGATTCATCATGCTACCAGACTTCAAACTATTCTACAAGGCTACAGTAACCACAACAGCATGGTACTGGTACCAAAACAGAGATATAGACCAATGGAACAGAACAGGGTCCTCAGAAATAATACCACACATCCACAGCCATCTGATCTTTGACAAACCTGACAAAAACAACAAATGGGGAAAGGATTCCCTATTTAATAAATGGTGCTGGGAAAATTGGCTAGCCATAAGTAGAAAGCTGAAACTGGATCCTTTCCTCACTCCTTATACGAAAATTAATTCAAGATGGATTAGAGACTTAAATGTTATACCTAAAACTATAAAAACCCTAGAAGAAAACTTAGATAATACCATTCAGGACATAGGCATGGGCAAGGACTTCATGTCCAAAACACCAAAATCAATGGCAACAAAAGCCAAAATTGACAAATGGGATCTCATTAAACTAAAGAGCTTCTGCACAGCAAAAGAAACTACCATCAGAGTGAACAGGCAACCTACAGAATGGGAGAAAATTTTTGCAATCTACTCATCTGACAAAGGGCTAATATCCAGAACCTACAAAGAACAAAGAATAAATTGACAAGAAAAAAACAAACAACCCCATCAAAAAGTGGGTGAAGGATATGAACAGACACTTCTCAAAAGAAGACATTTATGCAGCCAACAGACACATGAAGAAACGCTCATCATCACTGGCCATCAGAGAAATGCATATCAAAACCACAATGAGACACCATCTTACACCAGTTAGAATGGCGATCGTTAAAAAGTCAGGAATCAACAGATGCTGAAGAGGATATGGAGAAATAAGAAGACTTTTACACTGTTGGTGGGACTGTAAACTAGTTCGACCATTGTGGAAAACAGTATGGCGATTCCTCAAGGATCTAGAACTAGAAATAGCATATGACCCAGCAATCCTATTACTGGGTATATACTCAAAGGATTATAAATCATGCTGCTATAAAGACACATGCACACGTGTGTTTATTGAGGCAGTATTCACCATAGCAAAGACTTGGAATCAACCCAAATGTCCATCAGTGACAGACTGGATTAAGACTGGCACATATACACCATGGAATACTATGCAGCCATAAAGAAAGATGAGTTCGTGTCCTTTGTAGGGACATGGATGCAGCTGGAAACCATCATTCTCAGCAAACTATCGCAAGAACAGAAAACCAAACACCACATGTTCTTACTCATAGGTGGGAACTGAACAATGAGATCACTTAGAAATGGGAAGGGGAACATCACACATCGCGGCCTATTGTTGGGGGGCGGTGGAGGGATGGCCTTGGGAGTTATAACTGATGTAAATGACGAGTTGATGAGTGCTGATGAGTTGATGGGTGCAGCACACCAACATGGCACAAGTATACATATGTAACAAACCTGCACGTTGTACACATGTACCCTAGAACTTAAAGTATAATAAAAAAAAGAAACAAATAAAATAAAATAAAACTGGGATCACAGTGATTACCATTTTTAATCTTTTTAAACATAACCGATTAGCTTTGTCATACACGCCCTTAAATATTCTTGAAGAACATGATTTCCAATGGTTGCAATGTGTTCCACCATATGGATTTTCTAGTATCCTGTAATTTAACCAATTTCCTTTGTTGGGCATTTTGGTTATTTTCAATTTTCTACTGTTATAAATAAGGATTCAGTGAACATCCTAGTGCATAAATCTTTGCACCCATTTTAATTATTTCCATACACAAAATTCCTAGAAATGGAATTACGCAAAGACTAAAAAGCAAGGCTCTTTTGAAGATGACAAATGGTATGCAGGCTGGAATCTAACTTTATCTATTTGAGGAAATAAAAACCAGATAATGATCTGTTGGTTCCAAGGCATAACCTTTTGAACTCTGACTTTCAGTTCATGGACCTCTCATCTGCCCAGTCTAGGAGAAGACCATCCTCTGTTGAGAGTCAATGCCTCATGAAGAACAGAGACTTGGGCCAGGTGCAGTAGCTCACACTTTTAATGTCAGCACTTTGGGAGGCTGAGGTGGGAGGATCACCTGAGGTCAGGAGTTCAAGACCAGTCTGGACAACATGGCAAAAACCCATCTCTAGTAAAAATACAAAAATTCGCTGTGTGTGGTGGTGAACGTCTGTAGTCCCAGCTACTTGGGAGGCTGAGGCATGAGATTGGCTTGAACCCAGGAGGCAGAGGCTGCAGTGAGCTGTGATTGCACAACTGCCCTCCAACCTGGGTGAAAGAGTGAGACTCTGACCAAAAAAAAAAAATTTATTGAGACTTTTTTTTGTGGCCTATCATGTGGCCTATCTTGGATAATGTTCCATGTGCTGATGAGAAGAATGTATATTCTGCAGTTGTTGGGTAGAATATTCTCTAAGTATCTGTTGTCTATTTGTTCTAGGGTGTAGTTTAAGTACATTGTTTCTTTGTTGGTTTTCATTTGCATGGAATATCTTTTTCTGTCACTTCACCTTAAGTCTATGTGTGCCCTTACAGAAGAGTGAGTCTCTTGCAGACAGCATATATTTGTTTCTAGTTTTTCATTAATCCAATCTGCCATTTACGGTCTTTAGTTAGTGATTTTAATCCATTTAAATTCAAGGTAATTATTGGTAGGTAAGAACTTACTCATACCAGTTTGCTAATTATTTTCTTGTTATTTCTTTAGATACTTTGGGGTTTTTTTTCCTTTCTCTCTTGCTGTCTTTCTTTGTGGCTAAGTAATTTTTCTCTAGTGGCATGTTTTGATTCATTGATTTTTATCTTTTATGTCTCTACTATAGGTTACGACTTTGTGAGTACCATGAGGCTTATGTGGAACCTATAGTTATAACAGGCTATTTTAAACTAATGAGAACTTAAATTTCATTGCCCAAAAAATCCTCAACACTTTTACTCAATTCTATCTTTCTTCCCCCAATTTTTGACATTACAGTTTACATCTTTTCATATTGTATACCCTTAACATAATGTTGTAAATATTTTTAATAGCTTTGTCTTTCAATCTTTATACTGAATATATAAGTCATTTATACACCACCATTATAGTGTTCAAGTATTCTTAATTTGACTGTGTATCTACTTGCTCTAGTGAGTTTTATACTTTTGGATGTTTTCATGATACTCATTAGTATCCTTTTCTTTCAGCTTGAAGAACTCCTTTTAGCATTTCATGCAAGACAAGTCTGGTTGCAATAAATTCACTCAGCTTTTCTTTGTGAGGGAAAGTCTTTATCTGTCCTTCATTTCTGAAGGACAGTGTTGCTGGGTAAAGTGTTCTTGTTTGGCAGTTGTTTTACCCCTTTATATCCTATAAATATATAACCCCACTCTTTTGGCCTAAAAGTTTTTGCTGAGAAGACTGTTGCTAGACTACTAGAACTCTTTTATATGTGATATGCTTTATTACTCTTGATGCTTTCAGGATCCTCTCTTTGTCTTTGATTTTTGACAGCTTGATTAACGTGTCTTGGTGTATTAGTCTGTTCTCACGCTGCTAATAAAGAAATACCTGGAAATGGGTAAATTATATAGAAAAACGGTTTAATTGACTCACAATTCCACATGGCTGGGGAGGCCTCAAAATCATAGTAGAAGGTGAATGAGAGGCAAAGTCACATCTTACATGGTGGCAGGCAAGAGAGCACGTGCAGGGGAACTCCCCTTTATAAGACCATCAGATCTCATGAGACTTATTCACTGTCATAAGAACAGCATGGGAAAGACCCACCCCCATGATTCAATTACTTCCCATCAGGTCCCTCCCATGGCATGTGGGAATCATGGGAGCTAAATTCAAGATGAGATTTGGGTGCAGACACCACCAAAACATGTTCCACCTCGGGCCCCTCCCAAATATCATGTCCTCACATTTAAAAACCAATCATGCCTTTTCAACAGTCCCCCAAAGTATTAACTCATTTCAGCATTAACTAAAAACTCTATAGTCCAAAGTCTCATCTGAGACAAGGCAATTCCCTTCTACCTATGAGTCTATAAAATCAAAAGTGAGTTAGTTACTTCCTAGATACAATGAAGGTACAGGCATTGGGTAAACACACCCATTCTAAATGGGAGAAATTGTCCAGAACGAAAGAGCTACAGGCCCCATGCAAGTCCAAAATCCGATAGGGGAGTTATTAAACCTTAAAGTTCCAAAATTATCTCCTTTGACTCCATGTCTCTCACATCTAGGTCACACTAATGCAAGAGGTGGTTTCCCACAGCCTTATTCAGCACTACCTATAGCTCCCCTCCTGGCTGCTTTCATGGGCTGGCATTATCTGTGGCTTTTCCAGGCACATGTTGCAAGCTGTCAGTGGATCAGCCATTTTGGGGTCTGTAGGATGATGGCCTTTTTCTCACAGCTCCACTTGGCAGTGCCCCAGTGGGGACTCTGTGTGGGGTCTCCAACCCTGCATTTCTCTTAAGCAGTGCCCTAACAAGGTTCTCCATGAGGGCTTCCCTCTTTCCCCAACAGCAAACTTCTGTCTGGACATCCACACATTTCCATATATCCTCTGAAATCGAGGCAGAGGCTCCCAAACCTCAGTTGTTGACTTCTGTGCACCTGCAGGCTTAACACTATGTGGAAGCTGCCAAGGCTAGAAACTTGCACCTCTTGAAGCCACGGCTCAAGCTGTACCTTGGTCCCTTTTAGCCATGGCTGGAGCTGAAGTTGGGATGCAGGGTACCAAGTTCCAAGGCTGCTGACAGCAGGGTGGCCCTGGACCAGGCCCAGGAAACCATTTTTTCCCTCCTAGGCCTCCAGGCCTGTAATGGGAAGGGCTGATGTGAAAACCTCTGATATGCCCTGGAGACATTTTCCCCATTGTCTTGGCAATTAGCATTTGGCTCCTTGTTACTTATGCAAATTTCTGCAGCTGGCTTGAACTTCTCCCAGAAAATGGTTTTTACTTTTTTATTGCATCATTAGCCTGCAAATTTTCCAAACTTTTATGCTCTGCTTCCTCTTGAATGCTTCACCACTTAGAAACTTCTTCTCCCAGATACCCTAAATCATCTCTCTCAAGTTCAAAGTTCCACATATCTCTGGAGCAGGGGCAAAATTCTGCCAGTCTCTTTGCATAGCAAGAGTGACATTTATTCCAGTTCCCAACAAGTTCCAAATCTCCATTTGAGACCACCTCAGCCTGGACCTTGTTGTCCATTTCACTATAAGCATTTTGGTCAAAGCCATTCAACAAGTCTCTAGGAATTTCCAAACTTTCCCACATTTTCCTGTCTTCTTCTGAGTGCTCCAAACTGTTCCAATCTCTGCCTGTTACCCAGTTCCAAAGTCACTTCCACATTTTTGGGTATCTTTATGGCAGCACCCCACTCTATGGGTACCAATTTACTATATTAGTCTGTTCTCATGCTACTAATAAAGACATACTAATGATTGGGTAATATATAAAGGAAAACGGTTTAATTGACTCACAGTTCCACATGGCTGGGACGGCCTCACAATCATGGCAGAAGGTGAATGAGGAGCAAAGTTACATCTTACATGGTGCCAGGCAAGAGAGCATGTCCAGGGAAACTCCCCTTTATAAAACAAGCAGATTTCATGAGACTTATTCACTATCACTAGAGCACCATGGGAAAGACTCGTACCCATGATTTAATTACCTACCACCGGGTCCCTCCCACAACATGTGGGAGTTATGGGAACTACAATTCAAGATGAGATTTGAGTTGGGACACAGCCAAACCATATCACTTTGTGTAGGATTATTTTGAATGAATATGCATGTAAAACTTTGACCTTTCTGTACCTGGATATTTACATCCAAATTCCAGATTTCTGCTATTATTTCTTTAAATAAGCTTTCTACCCCCTTGTTTCTCTCTTCTCTTTCTTTACATTCTATACCTTAAATATTTTCTTTTTCAATGCCATCCCATAAATCCCACATGGTTTATTCATTCCTTTTTCTGTTTTCTCTAACTGAATATTTTCAAGTAAATTTTCTCTAAAATCACAGATTCATTATTCTGCTTGATCAATTCTGCTGTTGACATTTTCCATTGCATTTTTCATTTTGTTCATTAAATTTTTAAGCTCAAGAATTTCTGGGGGTGGCTTTACAATTTCAATCTGTGTTAAATTTCTAGTTTTAGTCACATATTGTTGTCCTAATTTTGTCAATTTTTTTTTTCTGTATTTTCTGGAGGTTTGCTGAGCTTCCTTTAAACAATTATTTTGAATACTTTGTCAGGCAGTTTATAAATTTCCATTTCTTTAGCACTGGTTACATGTGCTTTCTTTTGTTCCTTTTGTGTTTTTCTTTTTCCTTGATTGTTCTTGATCCTTATGGTCATGTGTTGGTGTCTATGCTTTGAAGAAGTAGAAGCTTATTTCAGTCTTGGCAGATTGGCTTTGTCTGGGAAATCCATTCACTAGTCAGCCTTTACAGAGATTCTAGGAAAGACATCTGGTCTGTGGGTAGCTTTGCTACCAGAGTCCTTAAACAAGCTGGCCTAGTGCTGGGATCAGCAAATGGGCAGACAGGGGTCCTGAGTTTGCAGCTTGAGCTAGGAGCCCATATCCACTGGGGTGGAACTGTTGATTGAGTCCATGGGTGTGAGCTTAGAGTCTAGGTCTGTAAGTGTGGACCTGGAACTTGCATTGCGTTCGTGAGAGCCAAACTGAATACTAGGTCCACAGGAGCTGATCTGGTACTGGGGTAAGTCTTGAGCCTGAGTCTGCAGGGGTCAACCAGGCACTGGGATGGGTCTGGAGCCTTTATCTGCATGGTTGGGCATAGATCCTGAGTTCACAAGGGTTAGTCTAGAGTCTGAGTTTGCAGGGGTGATCCTGGAACCTCAGTTTATGGGACATGGCCTTGCACTTTGGTCTACTGAGACAGACCTGGACCCTATGTCTGATAGAGCATGGGGCCACAGGAGTTGAAATGAAGTGTGGAGCCACCTGGACCAGGCTGGCACAGAATAGACCTGGAGCCTGTGTCTATATGTGCTGTTGCGGTACCTGAGGCTAGGCACGCTGACTTGGCACTGGGGTAAAACTGAACCCTGGGACTGTGTGGGTCTACTTACCTATGAGCTGGTCTGGTGTTTGGGGTATACCTAGAGTCTTGGGGCTGCAGGGATTGGCCTGGCAATTAGTGTACCTGGAGCCTGTTTCTACAGGGATCAGACTGGAGACTGGGTTCATACATGCCAGCTTGATGACTAGGACTGCAGAGGGCAACCTGTGCTGGAGGTAGACCTGGGGTGGGTCTAGAGGCTGAATCTGCAGATTACTCTGCAGCCTGCAGCCTGAGTATTTGGGAGCAGGCTTGGCACAGGGCCAGTCAAATGCCTGTGGCTGCTGTAGCTGAGCCTGAGACTGCTGGGTTTGGCCTAGTGGTGGGGCAAGTCCAGAGACTGAATCTACAGGGCAGATCTGCAGTCTGGAGCTGTGGTATTTTGCCTGGCATCAGGACAGGTCTGGAATCTCAGTCTATGAATACCTACCTGGAGTCTGGCACCCTGGGTGCCTGCCTGGTACTGGGTTTTCCTGTGGTGGGCCCAGTGTTGTGGGTCTGGGGGGAAATCTGATGCTCACTTCTCTTTCCTTCCCACAAGTAGATGGTATCCTTCTTCATACTGTGTTGCTTTGGGTTGGGGCAGCGAGGATGTGGGTAAGGTAAAAGTGTCCTTCCTACCCACTTCAATGCATCTTTTGTCTTTTCTTATTTCTGTGGTACACCCAGGTAATCTTTCCTGTGGTTTCCTAGGTCTAGTGGTAATATTTTTGCTTGTGTCAAATTATTCAAATGGATATTTCTGCATGGAGATAAGCACTGGAAAGTCCAATTACGCCATCTTTTTTACATCAGGGCTGAGGCTATGGGGGCATTCTGACCCACCATCAGCCAGGTTAGATTCTGCAATAAAACATAGCGGTTGCATTACCAATAGATGGTATTTTCAAAAAAATTCTTATGAGATTTTTTTTCTGTTGTAATTAAAAGCCTACATTTGTACAACCCACTAAAAGCACCAACATTATGAGCAATAAAGTACATGCCTCAATTTTCGTGCAAAATTTATTAGTCTTTGATTATTTCCTTTAAAATTTCTTCTCATTGATCCAGGTAAGAGACAGCTTGTGATTATAATTAAATGCTGCAACACCATATTAAGTTCAGACATCAATTTTCAGTGTTACTTTTACCTAAATCTCATTCATAAAAACCAATGAATTGACTGTTATTATGCTATATTTATTATACAACATTCCAAACTCGTATACTCTAGATGCTTTAAACATCTGTATGTAATTTGACTGAGGTACAAATATGACCATGATAAAGACTCATCTCTACTTATCATTTGCCCTCCTATAGAGAGATGGCCAATTGCATCTATTTTTTCTTCAACTGGGTCCATTTCTCGCCTACTTTAATCGCATGCTATTATTCCTGAGCTGAGACAATTTCCCTTTACCTGGCATCAGTCTGTTCTTGGATTCCTTCAGCTGCTTGGCAACTGCTGCAGGTTCCTGTTGATGACATCGTTACCATGTCTGTTTATTTTCATTCAGTATGATGCCTGCAGCTATACTGATAGGATAGGAGCTGGAAATATAGGATGTTTGAAAGTTTTCTCATCACATTCAGGCTCAACTATTAAGACATTTTATTAACAAAACATTTCATTTAAATTGTCATATTTAGAGGGAGATTCAGATTGGGTGTGTAAGCAAGAAGAAAGACAACTAGACTTGATGAATAATTTATATCAGGCCTCAAAGATCAAACTACTCATTCTTCCTGTAAAATATTCAAAAAGGAGTCAATGGTTGATGTTTGGATGAGGTAAACTTTATATTTCTTTCTGGTTGAAGGCCACATAATGAAAGCTATTGTACTTGATGTAACTATCCCATTTCCCAGATCACCAGACTCACTTTTTAATCTGATAATTGTGTTAGGATTTTCTAGAGAAACATAATCAATAGGCTATCTATATATCCCTATATCTACACACACACATGCACACACACACAGAGAGAGAGAGATACAGAAAGAGAGAGAGAGACAGAGAGAGATCGTGGGAATTGGCTCACCTGATGTTGGAGCCCAAGAAGTCCCATGATTTGCCGTCTGCAAACTGGAGAAGCATGGAAGCTGGTAGTGTAATTCTTAGTCCAATGCCAAAGCCTTGAGAAACTGGAGCAGGGAACTGTAAGCCCTGGAGTCCTAAGGCCCAATAACCAAGAGCTCCAGTGTCCAAGGACAGGAGAAAAAATATGTCCCACCTCAAGAAGAGACAGAGGTAATTCAGCCTTCCTCTGTCTTTTTGTTTTATTCAGGCTCTCAACAGACTGGATGGTGCTAGCCCACATTGGTAGAAGAGGACCTTTACTCAGTCCAAAATTTTTATTCTAACCTATTCCAGAAATATCCTCACAGACATATCCAGAAATAATGTTTTATCAGCTATCTGGGCATTCCCAACCATCACAATAATAATAACAATAATAGCAGTAACTAAAATTTATTGAGCACTTTGGATATGACAGGTACTGTTTTTAGTGCTCAACCTTTATAGTGTCAGGCACTCTTACATTTTAAAAGTGTCAAATAAATGCAGCACAAAGTATTGTGAAAAAGGCGAGATAAAACCTGACTCCTGTTTGCCATACAAAATTTAACATCTAAAATATAATATAAAATTATAATAGAATATATTATATAGAAAATAATGTAAATTATAATAGAAATTAGAAAATAGAAATTAGAAATAAAAATAGAACAAAATTATAAATAGAACAAAATTTAACATCTACGATATAAATTATAAGTAGAACATAAAATGTTATAAGTAGAACATAAAATTAAAAGCTTCCATATGATGAAAGACAAGAGACAAGATAAACAACCAATTAGGAAAAGTATTTGAAATATGCATGACATAAAAAGGGTTAATGATTTTAATGTAAAAATAGTTATTTTGTACAAAAACATAAACTTTTGTTTCTCAGACATTCAAACAAGGACTGGAATCTAGTCCATTGTCTCTTCAGCTCTCAGGCCTTTAAACACTACAGCACCAGTTTCCCTGGGTCTCCAGCTTGCAGGTAGTAGATCACAAGACTTCTCAGCCTCCATAATTGCATGAGGCAATTTGTTACCTTATAATAGATTTATATATATATGTGTGTGTGTGTGTGTGTGTGTGTGTGTATATCCAATTGATTCTGTTTCTCTGGATGAAACTGACTAATATTTATTCTCACTATTCAAACAAAAGTAATTTAATATAACTATAAGATAACCACTTCTCACACATCAGTTCAGCCATGAAGAAAATAGAAATACTCAAGGATGATTGAGTGTGTAGATATGGGCACATTCATATATTTCTTATGAGAATATAAATTGCTATAACCCTTTCTGGAAGGATATTTCACAATATGCATCAAAAGCCCTATGTAAAAGGATAGGATTTTACCTAGAAATAATTTACAATAATATATTATGAGAAAATAATAAAACAACATTGCAAAGATACATGCACAAGGATTATCATCCCAGTTTTGTATATAATATTGAAGTATTGTGAACAAATGTCAGCCATAGGTGATCCACTGAATACAATATAGTGTATATGTACAGTGGAATATTATATAACCTTTAAAAAGATCGTGTCAATTTATATTCTTTGGAATAGACAGATATACTTCATGAATTAAGTGAAAAATCAAATTTAAAATAGCTTGTATAGTCCTATGCTTTTAAAATACATATATATCTTTATGCATGTGCATAGTAAACAGGCCAATATGTATACATCTAAATGCCAACAGTGGGTTTTGCTCTTTTTTTCTGCTTTTTTAAAAATTAAATAAACTTGATTGAAGTATAATTTGCCTAAGATAAAATACACAAATTTTTAACATAAATTTTACTGTGTGCATTTAAAGTATACAACATGATGTTATTAGACAAATAGTAAAATTGTTATATTAGTGAAGCAAATTAACATATCCATCATCTTTCTGTTACTCATTTTTGTGTGCATCAAGAGCAGCTGCACAATCTGCTCATTTAGTAAAAATCCTGAATTCAATTCACTATTATTAAATATAACCCTCATGTTGTACATGAGATTTCTAGAGTGTTCATCCTACATATCTGTTACTTTGTATACTTTGGTGTACATCTTCCATTTTCTCCCCCATAATGACCCCTCTCTTGTTAATCATTGTTCTATTCTGTATCTCTGTATATTTGGATTTTTAAAAGACTTCATATATAAGTCACATCATGCAGTAGTTTTATTTCTGTATCTGGCATACTTCATTTACCATAATGTCCTCCAGGTCTATTTTACATTGTGATATCAAAAAAAAATTGTTATATCTACACCTATGTTTTCTTCTAGGAGTTTTATGGTTTCAGGTATTATATTTAGGTCTTTGGTCCATTTTGAGTTAAACTTGGTGCATGGAATAAGGGTTCAATATTATTCTTTTGCGTGTAGAAATCCAGTTTTCCAACACCACTTATTTAAGAGATTATCCTTTCCCCATTGTGTATTCTTAGTTCCTTTGTCAAAAATTAGTTGACAATATATGTTTGGATTTATTACTGGGCTCTGTATTCTGTTCCTCTGGTCTATGTGTCTATTTTATGCCAGTTTCACTTTTTTATTATTGTAGTATTGTAAATAAAATTGGAAAACAGGAAGTGTTATGACTCTTTTCTCTATCTCAGAATTACTTTTGCTATTTGGAATCTTTTGAGTTTCCATTTGAATTTTAGGATTTGTTTTTCTATTTCTGTGAATAATGCCACCAGGATATTGATTGAGATTGCATTGAATATGTGTATTGCTTTGGGTAGTATGGGCACTTTAACAATATTAATTCTTCTAATCCATGAGCATGGGATATTTTTCTATTTCTTTGTGACTTCCTAAATTTATTTCATCAATGTTTTACAGTTTTCAGCATACAGGCCTTTCATTTTCTTGGTTAAATTTGTTTCTACAATTTTTTTATACTTTCATAAATGGGATTGTTTTCTTGTTTTTGTTTTGGTTAGGTTGTTATTTGTGTATAGAAATGCTATCAATTTGTGTGTGTTGATTTTGTATCTTGCAACCTTACTGAATTCATTTATTAGTTCTAACAGGTTCTTTGGTGGAGTCTTTGGAATTTTGTATATGTAGATTCAGGTCATTTGCAAATGTAGATAATTTTACTTCTTCCTGTTGGATTTGGATATCTATTTTTCTCATTTGATTGCTCTCATTAGTGCTTCCAATTCTAACAAGAATAGAAATGGTGAGAGTGGACATCCTTGTCTTGTCCTGGATCTTAGAGGAAAAGCTTTCGGTTTTCCCCCATTGATTTTAATGATAGCTGTGAATTTTTCATAAGTGGTTTTTATTATGTTGAGGAATTTTCCTTCCATGCCTAAGCAGTTGAGAGTGCTTATTAAGAAATGATGTAGAACTTTGTTGAATGCTTTTTCTGCATCAGTTGAAATCATGTGGTTTTAATCTTTCAGTTTGTTAATGTGATGCATCACATTGATTGAATTGTGTATGTTAAACAAGACTTGCATGCCGGGAATAAATCTCACTTGGTCATGATGCGTAATCTTTTTGATTTGTTGTTGAATTTTTTTCTTAGTATTTTACTGAAGATTTTTGCATCAAAGTTCTTCAGAGATGTTGGCTTGTAGTTTCCATTTCTTGCAGTATTTTCATCTGGCTTAGGTATCAAAGTGATGCTGGCCTCCTAAAATGTGTTAGGAAATATAACCTCTAGTTCTATTTTTGAAAAGGTTTATGAAGTATTTCTACTAATTGTTCTTTGAATGTTTGGTAGTATTCAGCCATGAAACAATCTGGTCCCGGGCTTTTCTTTGTAGATAAGTTTTTAATTACTCTTTCAATTTATTTATTATTAGTCTGTTTATGCTTTCTACTTGTTCTTGATTCAATCTACATAGATTGTACTTTTAAAGGAATCTATCCATTTCATCTAGATTATCCAATTTTTTGGCATATAATCATTCATAATAATCCCTTTAGAATCCTATTTCTGAAGCATCTGTTGTAATGTTTCCATTTTTATTCCTCATTTTATTTGTTTGAGTCCTCTGATTTTTAGTCTTGCTAAGGGTTGTTTGATTTTGTTTACTTTTTAAAATAAAACAAATCTAGTTTTATTGACTTTTCCTGTGGTTTTTCTATTCTCCATTTGATTTATTTCTGATTTGATATTTATTATTGTTTTCCCTCTGCTAACTTTGGGTTTAGTTTTTTTCTTTCTCCTCTTCCAAAATACACAGATATTAAGTAAATAGTTCAAAGAGCATTTCAAAAATTCTACTTTAAAAATCTTTATCAGGTCAGGAATAGTGACTCATGTCTATAATTTCAGCACTTTGTGAGGCCAAGACAAGAGGATCCCTTGAGTCCAAGAACACAAGGCTGCAGTGAGTGAGAACCATGCCACTGCACTCCAGCCTGGGTCACAGAGCAAGACCCTGCCTCTAAAAAAATCCACACAGCTTTATCAAGGAATAATTAACAAACGATAAACTTCATATATTTTAGTTATGTAATTTGATATATTTTGACATATTTGTACACCCATGAAACCATTACCACCGTCAAGGTAATGAGTATACCCATTAGCCCAAAAAGTTTCCTTGGGCCTCTTTGTGGTAATCCTATCCCTCCCTCTATCCTATCCCTCCCTCTATCCTATCCCTCCCTCTATCATACCCCTGTTCCAGTTACTACAGCCTCGCCTTCTATCACTATAGATTGGATTTTCTAGAATTATATATAGGTGAAATATGCTTTTTTTCCTGCTTTCTTTCACTAAGAATAATGATTTGAGATTAATTTATGCTAGTTAGTTATCAATAGTTCATTTCTCTTTTCATTTTTAAAATTCTCGTCTCACACCATATGAAAAACTCAACTCAAATGGATTAAAAACTTAAAGGTAAGACCTGAAACTGTAAAAGTGTTAACAAATCACAGGGAAAAAGCTTATTGACATTTGTCTGGGTAATGATTTTTTTATATGACCTCAAAAGCACAGGCAACAAAAGTGAAAATAGATAAATGGTATTACATAAAACTAAACAGGCTCTGCATGTAAAAAAAAAAAAATCAAAAGAGTGAAGAGACAACCAATGGAATGGGAGAATATATTTGCAAGATCTATATCTGATAAGGGGTTAATATTAAAAATATATAAAGAATTTAAACAATCAATAATAAGGGAAAATAGCCCATTTTTAAATAAGGAAAGGAACTGAATAGGCAATTCTCAAAAGAAGACATATAAAAGGCCAACAGGTACATAATAAAGTGCTTAACATCATTAATCATTAGGGAAATACAAATTCAATCTACAATGATATATCACCTCCCACCTGTTAAAATGTTATTATCAAAAAGACAAAAGATAGTGTATTCAGCCATTTTTGCATTGCTGTAAAACAAAAACTTGAGACTGTGTAATTTATAAAGAAAAGAAATTTAATTGCTCATGTTTCTGCAGGCTGTACAAGGATGGTGCCTGTATCTGTTAGGCTTCTTGGGAGGCCTCAAGGAGTTTTTGCTCTTGGGAGGCATCAAGGAGTTTTTACTCACGGCAGAAGGCAAAATAGGAGCAGGCCCTTCACATGACAAAAACAGGAGTTAGAGGTAGGGGGAGAGGTGACACACACTTTTAAACAACCAGATCTCATGAAAACTCACTCATTATCATGAGGACAGCACCAAGTCATGAGAGATCTACTCCCATGATCTGATCACCTCCCACAAGGCCCCATCTCCAAAACTGAGGATTACAATTCAACATGAAATTTGAATGGAGACAAATATTCAAATTATATCCTATATTAAGTGTTGACAAGGATGTGGAGAAATGGGAAGCCTTGCACACTGTTAGTGAAAATGTAAATTAGTGCAGTCACTATAAAAAACAGTATGGGAAGTCCTCAAAAACTTAGAACTATCATATGATCTACCAATTTCACTACTGGGTATATATCTTAAAGAAAATAAAATCAGTATGTCAAAGAGATATCCACATGCTCTCATGTTCATAGCAGCATTATTCACAATTGCCAGATATGAAAGCAACTTAGGTGTCCATCAAAGGATCAATGGACAAAGAAAATATTGTATATATACACAATGGAATGCTGTGCAATCTTAAAAAAAAAGAAAAAAAAGAGACTATTCTGTCATATGTAACAACGTGGATGAACCTGGAGACCATTATGTTAACTGAAATAAGCCACACACCACATCATCTCACTTACATGTGGAGTGTAAAACAGTTGAATTTAAAAAAGCAGAGAGTAAAATGGTGATTACCAGAGACTGGGACATTAAAGGAATTAGGTAAATGTAGGTTAAAGTACATAAATTTTCAGTCAGACAGGAGAAATAAGTTCAAGAGTTCTATTTTACATCATGGTTACTACAATTAACAATACTTGAAAATTTTTAGGAAAGTAGATTTTAAGTGTTCTCCCTATTTAAAAAATTATAAGTATCTGAGGTAATGTGTATGTTAAATAGCTTAATTTATCCAATCACAGTGTATACACATATCAAAAAATCATGTTATATACCATAAATATGTACAATTTGTACTTGTCAATTAAAAAAATTAAAGTATCCTTTATCTAGTCCATGACTGCAAAGTGTCTCTCTGATGTTTTTTATTAAGCTTTTATATTTTACATTTCTGGTTTGGACATTTTTAGTTAATATTTGTACAAGGTATGAGGTTTAGGTTGAGGTTTTGTTTGTTTATTTCTATGGATGTTTAATTGCTCTAGTACCATTTGTTGAAAATGCTATCTTTCCATATTGAATCGATTTTGCACTTTTGTAAAGAATGAGTTGACCATCATGTGTGAATTTATGTCTGGACTCTATTATCTTCCAATATTTCACCAATACTGCTAATATAAATTGCTGTAGAGATAACTCTTGAACTCAGGGAGCATGATACTTCCCAATTTATTATGCTTTTTCAAAATTGTTTTAGCTATTCGAGTTCCTTTGACTTTCCACGTAAGTTTTAGTATAAGTTTGTCTATTCCTACAAAATACCTTGGTGGGATTTTTTTAATTGTATTAAACCCTGGGGAGAATTAACACCTTTACTATGTTAAATATTTCAATCCCTGAACATGGTATGACTCTCTATCTATTTAGATTTTCTTTTATATCTTTCATTCTTGTTGTGTAGTTTTAAATATCTAAGTCTTGCACATGTTTTGTTAGATTTACACATCAATGTCTCATTTACTTTGATTGATTATAAGTTACAATTTAAATTTTGTTTTCCACAAGTTTACAGCTAGAGTATGAGAATACAATTGATTGTTGTATGTAGATCTTATATCCTATGACCTTTCTAAACTCAGTTTAGCCCTAGAATATTTTTGTAGATTCATTAATATTTTCCATTAAAAACCACCAGGTTATCTGCAAATAGACACAGTTATATCTTCCTCTCTGATCCTTATATCTTTTATTTTATTTTCCTGTCTTACTATACTGACTAAAACTTCCAATATGATGTTGAATAGTGGTGGCAAAAGCAGCAGACATCCTTACCTTGTTCTGAATAGCAGTGAGAAAGCATTCAGTTTTTCACCATTCAATATGATGTTAGCTGTAATTCTTTTGTAGATATACCTTATCAAAATGAGGAAGCTCCTTTCTATTCTAGGTTTGCAGAGAAATTTTTTCATGAAGGAACACTGAGTTTTGTCAAATGATAGAATTGGGTGATTGTTTTTTAGCCTATTAATATGTTGCATTGAATTGATTAATTTTTAAATGTTGAACCAGACTTACACATCTGGAATAAACCTTGATTTTTCACGGTATATAGTTTTTTATATATTGTTGAATTCTATTTGATAATATTTTGTTAAGAATGTTTGTATCTGTATTCATGAGGGATATTGGTGTATGGTTTTGACAGACAGAATCATGGCCATCCCAAAGACATGAACATATTATTATCCCATCCCTGTGAATATGTATTCATATTACATACAGAATATGTAAATAGACCCTGCAGATATAATTAAGGACTTTGAGATGGAGAGATTACTCTGGATAATCTAGGTGGGTCCTTAAAAGCAGAGAACTTTTCCCAGATATGGTCAGAGGGAGATGTAACTATGCAAGAAATAACCAGAGAAATGACAGCATGAGAACTTGGGCTACAGTTGCTAGCTTTGAAGATAGAGGAAGGGGATCATAAGCCAAACAATGAAGGTAGCCTCTAGAAGCAGGAAAACTCAAGGAAACCAATTCTCCCGTGGAGCCCCCAGGAAAAAATGCAACACTGCTGAAACCTTTATTTTGCCTAATGAGATGCATTTTGAATGTTCTGAACTATAGAACTGTATGATAATAAATTTGTGTTATTTTAAGCCATTAAATTTGTGGTAATTTGTTACAGTAGCAATAGAAAGCTAATACACAAGTTTTCTTTTTTGTGCTATCTTTTTCTGGGCTTGGAATCAGACTAATACTAGCTTCATGAAATGAACTAGAAAATTTTCCTTTTCTTCTATTTTCTGAAAGAGTGTAGGATTCCTCCAATAAAACCATCTGTGCCAGGACATTTCTTTTTCAGGAGCTTTCAAAATACAAATTCAATGTTTGTATAGCTATAGGACAATTCAAATTATCTGTTTAATATTGGATGAATTGTGGTAATTGGTATCTTCAAGTAGTTGATCCATTTTATTTAAGTTGTATTAATAAAAGTTGTGTGTCTACAGTTGTTCATGGTATTTTTTCTTATGTTTTTGATGTCTGTGAAGTCTGCAGTAATGTCCTCTGTTTTATTTCTGATATTGGCAATTTGTATCTTCTCCTTTTTCTTTGTCTTCATAGGGAAACAGTTCTTTGTTGTATTGGTTTTCTGTTTTTAATGTTTCATTGATTTATACCCTTTAGTATTTTCTTTCTTCTGCTGGTTTGGGTATTTTTGCTCTTTTTTCAGTTTCTTGTTGTGAAATCTTATATTACTGATCTAAGACTTCAGCTCCTTTCCAATAGAAGCAATTAGTGCTATAAATATCCATCTCAGCACAGCTTTCAGTGCATCCCTCACATTTTCATATGTTGTATATTAATTTCCATTTAGGTCCATGCATTTTATTTCCTTTAGACTTACTATTTGATCCACAGATTATTGAGAGTTATTTTCTTAAATATTCAAGTGTTTTGAAATTTTCCTGTTACCTTTTAATTACTGATTTGTAGTTTGATTTCATTGTGGTCAGAAAACATACTCTGAATGATTTCAATTCTTTTACCTTGTTAATGTTTGTTTTACAATCCAAGATTTGGTCCACTTTGTTATATGTCCCATGTACACTTGAAAAGGAATGCATTCTGCTGTCGTTGGATGGAATTTTCTACAAATGTTGATTAGATCCTGTTGTTGATGGTATTGTTTAGTTCTTATATATCCCTGCTGATTTTTTCTCTGTTCTATAAATTCTTCATAAGGTGTGTTAAACTCTTCAACTATAATTGTAAATTTGTCTATTTTTCCTTTCAATTCTATCTGCATTGGCTTTGCATATATTGCAGCTCTGTTGTTTGGTGCGTATGCATTAAGGATTGCTATGCCTTCTTGTTGGATTAACACTTTTATCATTTTGCAGTAATATACCCACTTCTCTTCTATTGATTATATTTACATGGCATATTCTTTTGCATCTTTTTATTCTCAGTCAACCTATATTTTTACATTGAAGTGGCTTTCTTGTAGATAGCATGTAGTAGGGCCTTTTTTTTTTTTTTTTTTTTTTTTTTTTTTTTTTTTTTTTTTTGTTATCCACTCTGGCTAATTTCTGTCTTTTGATAGGTGTATTTAGACCTTTCACATTTATTGTAACTATTGATGTATTAGGCTCAAGTTTCCCAATTTATTTTTTTGTTTTCTCTTTGGATTCTATTATTTATTTATTTTTTGTTTTCTCTTTGGATTCTATTTTTTATTTCTCTGTCTTCTCTTCCCTGCCTTAATATGAGTTACTTGGCCACTTTATAGAATTCTATTTTGATTTATTTATAGCATTTTTGAGTGCATTTCTTGTTTTGTTCCTTCAGCATTTGCATTAGGTATTATATATACTTAATTTATCACAATTTATTCCTATTGACATTTTACCAGCTAAAGTGAAGTGTAGAAATCTAACTTCTTTTACATTTCTTTATCCTCCCTTATTTATGAGTCATAAGTATTTTTCCATACACATTAAGAACCAAAACAATATTATAATTTTTTTATTTAACCATCAAGCATAATTAAGAAAACTCACAAAGAGGAAGAAAATCTATTATATTTACTCATATTTCTCCCTTACACTTATTCTTTCTTCCTTCCTGAGGATCAAAGATTCTTTTATTGTTTCCTTTCTATTTAAAAAGTTTCCACTAGCCATTCTTTTAAGATAGATTTCATGGTGGCAAATTTTCTCAGTTTTTTTTTTTTCACATAAGAATGTCTCGACAGATCTTATTATAGCTATACCAGTTGTCACATTCTTATCATTTGCATAATATATTTTTTCACATCCTTTTTATTTCAACTTAATTGTTTCCTTAAAATTTGTCTCTGCTGTGCAGCATGTAGCGGGTCTTCATTTTTTATAAAATCTGACAGTCTTTGCCTTTTACTTTGAAATTTTTTGTCCATTTATATTTAAAGTAATTATTGACATGTTTCACTTTAAATATCTTGCTATTTGTTTTCTGTTTGTCTTTCACTCACTTCTCTCCATTCTCTGTCTTCTCTTTCACTAAATAAATATTTTTTAACATTTCACTTAATTTTGCTATTAACTTTTAAGTTATGTCTCTGTTTATTTATTTTTAATGGTTGCTCCTGATATTAGAATATACATTCTTAAATTATCATAATTTGCTTAGAATTAATACTGTATTTTTTCACAATTCACACATTTCAAAAGTAAATAATGTGACAGTAGCATAATTCAGTTTCACACTCCTATCCTTTGTGTTGTTTTTATATGTTTTTCTTTATAATATTTCAAAAACTTTACAATGATATTATTTTTGTTTAGTTATTTTTTCTTTAAGAAAATAAGAATACACAGCTCAGTCTAATATTTTATCAATATTTTATTCATTATAATCTTTTATGCTCACTTTTTCTTCCTGTACATATACATTTCTACATTTTCTTTCTGCCAAAAAACTATGTTTTAGTATTCCTTACAGTGAAGATCTATTAAAAATTGCTTCTGCTTTCATTTAACCAAAACATCTTTTTTTCATTCTGATGTTTGAAGATTATTTTTCACTAGATACCAAATTCTGTTACAGTTGTTTAAATGATGAGAACATTTATGATCTACTCTCTTAACAAATTTCAAGAGTACAATACAGCATTATTATAATCACCATGCTGTAATTTAAATCTCCAGGATTTACTCATCTTATAACTGAAAGTTAATACTCTTTGACCAGAATCTCATCTCCCCCACATCTCAGCTCCTGGCAACCACCATTCTACTGTTTCTATGAATTAGATTTCCCTTTTTAGATTCCACTCTAAGTCATACCATACATTATTTGTCTTTCTCTGTCTGCTTTCTTTCACTTAGCACAATGCCCTGAAGGTTCATTCATGTTGTTTCAAATGGTAGTATTTCTTTCTTATTCTGGCTGAATATTCAGTGTATGTATATATGCATGCATGTGTGTAGATGTGTGTGTATGTATGTATATATACACATACACTTACACACATGTATGCATATATATGTATATATATACACACACATATATACACACATGCAAACACATATATTACATTTTCTTTATCCATTCATCTGTCATTGGACATGTAGGGGTTGTTTCTATATCTTGCTATTTCGAATAATTACACAATGAGCATGGGGTGCAGATATCTCTTCAAGATACTGATTTTGTTTCCTTTAGTTATATACCCACCATATGGTTTGGCTCTGTCCCCACCCAAATCTCATCTCAAATTTTAATACCCTTGTGTTGGAGGAGGGGCCTGGTGGGAGATAATTAAACCATGGGGATTTAATTCTCCTTGGCTGTTCTCATGATCGTGAGTAAGTTCACACAAGAACTGATGCTTTTAAAATGTGGCACTTCTCCCTGGCTCACTCACTCTCTCCTGCCACCAAGTAAAACATACCTAGCTTCCTCTTCCCCTTCCACCATGACTGTAAGATTTCTGAGGCCTCCTCAGCCATGCGTAACTGTAAGTCAACTTAACCTCTTTTCTTTATAAATTACTCAGTCTCAGGTAGTTCTTTATAGCAGTGTGAAAAAGGACTTATATAGAAAATTGGTACTGGGTAACAGGCTGAGGTTGGGACAGTTTGGAAGAATCAGAAAAAGACAGGAAGATGTGGGAAAGTTTTAGAACTTCCTAGATACTTGTTGTATGGTTGTGACCAAAATGCTGATAGTAATATGGACAATAAAGACCAGGCTGAGTTGATCTTAGATGGAGATGAAGAACTTATTGGGAACTGGAGTAAAGGTCACTCTTGCTATGCTTTAACAAAGAGACTGGCAGCATTTTATCCCTACTGTAGAGATCCATGGAACTTTGAACTTGAGACAGATGATTTAAGCTATCTGGCAGGAGAAATTTCTAAGCAGCAAAACATTCAAGAGGTGAACTGGCTTTCTCTGAAAATGTACAGTCATATGCATTCAGAAAGAGACAGCTTGAAATTGGAACTTATGTTTAAAAGGAAAGCAAAGCATAAAAGTTTGGAAAATTTGGGGGCGGAGCAAGATGGCCAAATAGGAAAAGCTCCAGTCTCCAACTCCCAGTGCGAGCGACAAAGAAGACCGGTGATTTCTGCATTTTCAACTGAGGTACTGGGTTCATCTCACTAGGGAGTGCCAGACAATCTGTGCTGGTCAGCTGCTGCAGCCCGACCAGCTAGAGCTGAAGCAGGACGAGGCATCACCTCACCTGGGAAGCACAAGCGGGAAGGGAATCCCTTATCCTAGCCAGGGGAACTGAGACACACAACACCTGGAAAATCGGGTTACTCCCACCCCAATACTGCGCTTAAAGCAAATGGGCACACCAGGAGATTATATCCCACACCTGGCCGGGAGGGTCCCATGCCCACGGAGCCTCCCTCATTGCTAGCACAGCAGTCTGCGATCTAACCGCAAGGCAGCAGCAAGGCTGGGGGAGGGGCACCGCCATTACTGAGGCTTAAGTAGGTAAACAAACCCGCTGGGAAGCTCCAACTGGGTGGAGCTCACAGCAGCTCAAGGAAACCTGCCTGTCTCTGTAGACTCCACCTCTGGGGACAGGGCACAGCTAAACAACAACAAAAGCAGCAGAAACCTCTGCAGACACAAACGACTCTGTCTGACAGCTTTGAAGAGAGCAGTGGATCTCCCAACACGGAGGTTGAGATCTGAGAAGGGACAGACTGCCTGCTCAAGTGGGTCCCTGACCCCTGAGTAGCCTAACTGGGAGACATCCCCCACTAGGGGCAGTCTGACACCCCACACCTCACAGGGTGTAGTACACCCCTGAGAGGAAGCTTCCAAAGCAAGAATCAGGCAGGTACACTCGCTGTTCAGGAATAGTCTATCTTCTGCAGCCTCTGCTGCTGATACCCAGGCAAACAGGGTCTGGAGTGGACCTCGAGCAACCTCCAACAGACCTACAGCTGAGGGCCCTGACTGTTAGAAGGAAAACTATCAAACAGGAAGGACGCCTACACCAAAACCCCATCAGTACGTCACCATCATCAAAGACCAGAGGCAGATAAAACCAAAAAGATGGAGGAAAAGCAGGGCAGAAAAGTTGGAAATTCAAAAAATAAGAGTGCATCTCCCCCGGCAAAGGAGCGCAGCTCATCGCCAGCAACGGATCAAAGCTTGATGGAGAATGACTCTGACGAGATGAGAGAAGAAGGCTTCAGTCCATCAAACTTCTCAGAGCTAAAGGAGGAATTACGTACCCAGCACAAAGAAACTAAAAATCTTGAAAAAAAAAGTGGAAGAATTGATAGCTAGAGTAATTAATGCAGAGAAGGTCATAAACGAAATGAAAGAGATGAAAACCATGACACAAGAAATACGTGACAAATGCACAAGCTTCAGTAACCGACTCGATCAACTGGAAGAAAGAATATCAGTGATTGAGGATCAAATGAATGAAATGAAGCGAGAAGAGAAACCTAAAGAAAAAAGAAGAAAAAGAAATGAACAAAGCCTGCAAGAAGTATGGGATTATGTAAAAAGACCAAATCTACGTCTGATTGGGGTGCCTGAAAGTGAGGAGGAAAATGGAACCAAGTTGGAAAACACTCTTCAGGATAGCATCCAGGAGAACTTCCCCAACCTAGTAGGGCAGGCCAACATTCAAATCCAGGAAATACAGAGAACGCCACAAAGATACTCCTCGAGAAGAGCAACTCCAAGACACACAATTGCCAGATTCACCAAAGTTGAAATGAAGGAAAAAATCTTAAGGGCAGCCAGAGAGAAAGGTCGGGTTACCCACAAAGGGAAGCCCATCAGACTAACAGCAGATCTCTCAGCAGAAACTCTACCAGCCAGAAGAGAGTGGGGGCCAATATTCAACATTCTTAAAGAAAAGAATTTTCAACCCAGAATTTCATATCCAGCCAAACTAAGTTTCATAAGTGAAGGAGAAATAAAATCCTTTACAGATAAGCAAATGCTTAGAGATTTTGTCACCACTAGGCCTGCCTTACAAGAGACCCTGAAGGAAACACTAAACATGGAAAGGAACAACCGGTACCAGTCATTGCAAAAACATGCCAAAATGTAAAGACCATCAAGGCTAGGAAGAAACTGCATCAACTAACGAGCAAAATAACCAGTTAATATCATAATGGCAGCATCAACTTCACACATAACAATATTAACCTTAAGTGTAAATGGACTAAATGCTCCAATTAAAAGACACAGACTGGCAAACTGGATAAAGAGTCAAGACCCATCAGTCTGCTGTATTCAGGAGACCCATCTCACATGCAGAGACATACATAGGCTCAAAATAAAGGAATGGAGGAAGATTTACCAAGCAAATGGAGAACAAAAAAAAGCAGGGGTTGCAATACTTGTTTTCTGATAAAACAAACTTTAAACCATTAAAGATCAAAAGAGACAAAGAAGGCCATCACATAATGGTAAAGGGATCAATTCAACAGGAAGAGCTAACTATCCGAAATATATATGCACCCAATACAGGAGCACCCAGGTTCATAAAGCAAGTCCTTAGAGACTTACAAAGAGACTTAGACTCCCATACAATAATAATGGGAGACTTCAACACTCCACTGTCAACATTAGACAGATCAATGAGACAGAAAGTTAACAAGGATATCCAAGAGTTGAACTCATCTCTGCAGCAAGCAGACCTAATAGACATCTATAGAACTCTCCACCCAAAATCAACAGAATATACATTCTTCTCAGCACCACAACACACTTATTCCAAAATTGACCACATAATTGGAAGTAAAGCACTCCTCAGCAAATGTACAAGAACAGAAATTATAACAAACTGTCTCTCAGACCACAGTGCAATCAAACTAGAACTCAGGACTAAGAAACTCAATCAAAACCACTCAACTACATGGAAACTGAACAACCTGCTCCTAAATGACTACTGGGTACATAACAAAATGAAGGCAGAAATAAAGATGTTCTTTGAAACCAATGAGAACAAAGATACAACATACCAGAATCTCTGGGACACATTTAAAGCAGTGTGTACAGGGAAATTTATAGCACTAAATGCCCACACAAGAGAAAGCTGGAAAGATCTAAAATTGACACTCTAACATCACAATTAAAAGAACTAGAGAAGCAAGAGCAAACACATTTGAAAGCTAGCAGAAGGCAAGAAATAACTAAGATCAGAGCAGAACTGAAGTAGATAGAGACACAAAAAACCCTCCAAAAAATCAATGAATCCAGGAGTTGGTTTTTTGAAAAGATCAACAAAATTGATAGACCACTAGCAAGACTAATAAAGAAGAAAAGAGAGAAGAATCAAATAGATGCAATAAAAAATGATAAAGGGGATATCACCACTGACCCCACAGAAATACAAACTACCATCAGAGAATACTATAAACACCTCTACCCAAATAAACTAGAAAATCTAGAAGAAATGGACAATTTCCTGGACCCTTACACTCTTCCAAGACTAAACCAGGAAGAAGTTGAATCCCTGAATAGACCAATAACAGGTTCTGAAATTGAGGCAATAATTAATACCCTACCAACGAAAAAAAGTCCAGGACCAGATGGATTCACAGCTGAATTCTACCAGAGGTACAAGGAGGAGTTGGTACCATTCCTTCTGAAACTATTCCAATCAATAGAAAAAGAGGGAATTCTCCCTAACTCATTTTATGAGGCCAACATCATCCTGATACCAAAGCCTGGCAGAGACACAACAAAAAAGAGAATTTTAGACCAATTATCCTGATGAACATCGATGCAAAAATCCTCAATAAAATACTGGCAAACCGGACTCAGCAGCACATCAAAAAGCTTATCCACCATGATCAAGTTGGCTTCAACCCTGGGATGCAAGGCTGGTTCAACATATGCAAATCAATAAACATAATCCAGCATATAAACAGAACCAAAGACAAGAACCACATGATTATCTCAATAGATGCAGAAAAGGCTTTTGACAAAATTCAACAGCCCTTCATGCTAAAAATGCTCAATAAATTCGGTATTGATGGAACGTACCTCAAAATAATAAGAGCTATTTATGACAAACCCACAGCCAATATCATACTGAATGGGCAAAAACTGGAAAAATTCCCTTTGAAAACTGGCACAAGACAGGGATGCCCTCTCTCACCACTCCTATTCAACATAGTGTTGGAAGTTCTGGCTAGGGCAATCAGGCAAGAGAAAGAAATCAAGGGGATTCAGTTAGGAAAAGAAGAAGTCAAATTGTCCCTGTTTGCAGTTGACATGATTGTATATTTAGAAAACCCCATTGTCTCAGCCCAAAATCTCCTTAAGCTGATAAGAGACTTCAGCAAAGTCCTAGGATACAAAATTAATGTGCAAAAACCACAAGCATTCTTGTACACCAGTAACAGACAAACAGAGAGCCAAATCATGAATGAACTTCCATTCACAATTACTTCAAAGAGAATAAAATACCTAGGAATCCAACTTACAAGGGATGTAAAGGACCCCTTCAAGGATAACTACAAACCACTGCTCAGTGAAATAAAAGAGGACATAAACAAATGGAAGAACATACCATGCTCATGGACAGGAAGAATCAATATCGTGAAAATGGCCATCCTGTCCAAGGTAATTTATAGATTCAATGCCATCCCCATCAAGCTACCAATGAGTTTCTTCACAGAAACAGAGATATACACCAATGGAACAGAACAGAGTCCTCAGAAATAATACCACACATCTACAGCCATCTGATCTTTGACAAACCTGACAAAAACAAGAAATGGGGAAAGGATTCCCTATTTAATAAATGGTGCTGGGAAAATTGGCTAGCCATAAGTAGAAAGCTGAAACTGGATCCTTTCCTTACTCCTTATACGAAAATTAATTCAAGATGGATTAGAGACTTAAATATTAGACCTAATACCATAAAAATCCTAGAAGAAAACCTGGGTAGTACCATTCAGGACATAGGCATGGGCAAAGACTTCATGTCTAAAACACCAAAAGCAACGGCAGCAAAAGCCAAAATTGACAAATGGGACCTAATTAAACTAAAGAGCTTCTGCACAGCAAAAGAAACTACCATCAGAGTGAACAGGCAACCTACAGAATGGGAGAAAATTTTTGCAATCTACTCATCTGACAAAGGGCTAATATCCAGAACCTACAAAGAGCTCAAACAAATTTACAAGAAAAAAACAAACAACCCCATGAAAAAGTGGGCAAAGGAAATGAACAGACATTTCTCAAAAGAAGACATTCATACAGCCAACAGACACATGAAAAAATGCTCATCATCACTGGCCATCAGAGAAATGCAAATCAAAACCACAATGGGATACCATCTCACACCAGTTAGAATGGCAATCATTAAAAAGTCAAGAAACAACAGGTGCTAGAGAGGATGTGGAGAAATAGGAACACTTTTACACTGTTGGTGGGATTGTAAACTAGTTCAGCCATTATGGAAAACAGTATGGCGATTCTTCAAGGATCTAGAACTAGATGTACCATATGACTCAGCCATCCCATTACTGGGTATATACCCAAAGGATTATAAATCATGCTATTATAAAGACACATGCACACGTATGTTTATTGCGGCACTATTCACAATAGCAAAGACTTGGAATCAACCCAAATGTCCATCAGTGACAGACTGGATTAAGAAAATGTGGCACATATACACCATGGAATACTATGCAGCCATAAAAAAGGATGAGTTTGTGTCCTTTGTAGGGACATGGATGCAGCTGGAAACCATCATTCTTAGCAAACTGTCACAAGAACAGAAAACCAAACACCACATGTTCTCACTCATGGGTGGGAACTGAACAACGAGATCACTTGGACTCGGGAAAGGGAACATCACACACCGGGGCCTATCATGGGGAGGGGGGTGGGGGGAGGGATTGCATTGGGAGTTATACCTGATGTAAATGACGAGTTGAGGGGTGCTGACGAGTTGATGGGTGCAGCACAGCAACATGGCACAAGTATACATATGTAACAAACCTGCACATTATGCACATGTACCCTAGAACTTAAAGTATAATAATAAATAAATAAGTAAATAAATAAAAACAAGTTTGGAAAATTTGCAGTCTGACCATGTAGTAGAAAAGAAAAACCCATTTTCTAGGGAGGATTTCAAGCGACGCTGGTTACAGAATTTTGCATATGTAATGAGGAGCCAAATTCTAATAATCAAGACAATGGGGAAAATACATCCATGGCATTTCAGAGATCTTCATGGCAACCCCTCCAATTACAAGCCCAGAAGCCAAGGGGGGAAAATAGTTTTGTGTCCAGGCCCAGGGCCTAGCTGCTCTGTGCACCCTTAGGAAATGGTGCCCTACATCCCAGCCACTCCAGCTCCAGCCAGATCTACAAGGGGCCAAATTACAGCTTGGGCCATGGCTTCAGAACGTGCAAGCCCCTAGCCTTGGCAGCTTCCACGTGGTGTTGGGCCTGCAGGTGCATAGAAGACAAGAGTTCAGGTTTGGGAACCTCCACTTAGATTTCAGAGGATGTATGGAAACATGTTGATGTCCAGGCTGAAGTCTACTGCAGGTCTGGAGCCCCATGGAGAACCTTTACTAGGACAGTGTGGAGGGTAAATGTGGGGTTAGAGCTCCCACATAGAGTCTCCACTTGGGCACTCTCTAATGAAGCTGTGAGAAGAGGGCCACCATCCTCCAGAACCCAGAATGATAGATCCACCAACAGCTTGCACCGTGCATCTGCGAAAACCACAGGCGTTCAACACCAACTCAGGAAATAGCCACGAGGGCTATACCCTGCAGAGCCACAGGGGTGGAGCAGCCCAAGGCCATGGGAGCCCACCCCTTGCATCAGCACGCCCTAGATGTGAGACATGGAGTCAATGGAGATTTTGAAGCTTTGAGATTCAATAGCTGCCCAGCTGGGTTTCAGACTTGCATGGGGCCTGTAACCCCTTTGTTATGGTCTTTTGAAAGCAACCCTTTTGTTTTGGCCAATTTCCCCCTTTTGAAATGGGAGCATTTACCCAATGCCTGTACCTCCATTGTATCTTGGAAGTAGATAACTTGTTTTTGATTTTACACACTTATAGGCAGAAGGGAATTGCATTGTCTCAGATGAGACTTTGGACTTGGACTTTTTTTTTTTTTTTGAGACAGAGTCTCACTCTGTCACCCAGGCTGGAGTGTAGTGGCCGGATCTCAGCTCACTTCAAGCTGCACCTCCCGGGTTTATGCCATTCTCCTGCCTCAGCCTCCCGAGTAGCTGGGACTACAGGCGCCTGCCACCTCGCCCGGCTAGTTTTTTGTATTTTTTAGTAGAGACAGGGGTTTCACCGTGTTAGCCAGGATGGTCTCGATCTCCTGACCTCGTGATCTGCCCCTCTCGGCCTCCCAAAGTGCTGGGATTACAAGCTTGAGCCACCACGCCGGCCTGACTTGGACTTTTGAGTTAATAATGGAATGTTAAGACTTGGAGGATTATTAGGTTTTGAAATGTGAAAAGGACATGAGATTTGGGAGGGGCCAGGGGTGGAATGATACGGTTTGCTTTCTGTTCCCACCCAAATTTCATCTCGAGTTGTAATCCCCACATGTCAGAGGAGGGGCTTGGTGTGATATGATTGGATCAGGGGAGTAAATTTCCACCTTGCTGTTCTCCTGATAGTGAATGAGTTCTCACAAGAGCAGATTCTTTAAAAATATGGCACTTTGCAATCCCCTCCTCCGGCTCCTGCTGCCATTTAGAATGTGCTTTACTTCCCCTTTGCCTTCTGCCATGATTGTAAGTTTTCTGAGGCTTCCCCAGTCATGCAGAACTGTGAGTCAATTAACCTTGTATTCTTTATAAATTACCCAGTCTCAGGTAGTTCTTTATAGCAGTGTGAAAACAGACTAATAGAACCCAGAAATGAGACTCCTGGATTATATAGTAATTACATGTTTAATTTTTTTAGGAACATTCATATTGTTGACTATACCAATTTGCACTCCTTCCAACAGTGTACAAAGGTTCCCTTTTCTCCACATTCTTACCAATACTTGTAATCTCTCATTTTTTTTTATATAGTAGTCATTCTAACACACCCAAGGTGATATCTTGTAATGATTTTAATTTGCATTTTTTGATAACTAATAATGTTGGTCATCTTTTCATGTACCTGTGGGCTATTTGTATGTCTTCTTTGGGTAAAGATGCCTATTCAAGTCCTTTGTCCATTTTAAAATCAGATTTTTTTTTTCACGGTTGAGTTGTATGAGTTCCTGATATATTTTGGGTATTGACCGCTTATTGGATATATATTTTCTTTCATTTCATAGGTTGCATTATCAATGCATTGATTGCTTCCTTTGCTGTGCAAAAGCTTTTTAATTTTATGAGTTCCACTTGTTTATTTTTGCTTTTATTGCCTATACTTTTGATCAAATCCAAAAAAATCATTGCCAAAAACAATGTCAATAAGCTTGTTCCCTATGTTTTATTCTAGGGGTTTTATAATTTCAGGTTTTACTTTTAAGTCTTTGATCAATTTCAAGTTAAATTTTGTGAGTACTGTAACATAGAGGTCCAATTTCATTCTTTTGCCTGTGGATAACCAATTTATACAACACCATTTATTGACGAGACTATTCATGCTCCATTGTGTATTCTTGGCACCTGTGTCAAATATTAGTTGATTATATATATGTGGATTCATTTCTGGCCTCTCATTTCTATTCCATTGTTCTCTGTGTCTCTTTTTGTGCCAGTATCATACTGCTTTGATTACTATAGCTTTGTAATATACTTTGAAGTCAAGAAGCTTGATTCTTCTGGCTTTGTTCTTTCTCAAGATTGCTTTGGCTATTTTGAGTCTTTTGTGATTTCATATGAATTTTATAAGAGAAGTTTCACACAGAGTTTGACCCTTTTTGTCCTTTTATCTTCCTCTGTGTGAGGGCACACCATTCAAGGCAATATCTTGGAAGCAAAGAGACCAGGCCTTCACCAGATTTCACATTGGCCAGTAATTTAATCATGGACTTCCCAGCCTCCAGAACTGTGAGAAAATGAATTTCTGTTATTTACAAATTACCTGGCCTGTGGTATTTTGTTATAGTAGCACAAATAAACCAAGATACTCTGTATGTAATATGCTATTTTATCTTCACTGTTTCCAAATTTTCTCTTTATCTTTGATTTTCAGCAAGTTGACCATGATGAAACAGGTATGGATTTTTTTTTTTTTTTTCTGCTTTGAGTTCACTTAGGCTCATGGACATGTAGGTTGCTATTTATCACCAAATTTGAGGAATTGTCAATGGTTACTTCTTGAAATAGTCTTTTCTGCCTCATTCTAGCTCTCTCTCTTCATCTGGTATTCCAACAGGCCATTGAGACTCTGTTCTTTATTGTCTTCAATTTTTTTTCTATCTCTCTTCTTCAGATTGGATCATTTAATGACTCTGTTTTCAGATTCACCCTCCCTTTCTTCTGCTGTCTTCAATCTGCTGTTAGGTTCATCCACCTTATTTTTTATGATATATTTATACTTTTCATTTCTAGAATTTCCAATTGGCTGTGATTCCCCATGTTTTCACTCATTAAGACCATATTTTCCTCTAAATCATTGAACATGTTTAACGTTATTGATTTAGGGTCCTCAGCTGATAATTCCAAAATCTGGGCCATTTCAAAGTTGTTGCCCATTGACAATACACATTTTTTCTTGATTTTGTCTAAATTTTTCTTCTTCTTCATATGTCTAGTATTTTTATTGTATGCAGATTATTGTGAATGACACATTTTAAGGTATCTGAATTTATCTTCCTTTAAAGAATGATAAGACTTGTTGTGAGTGGTAGTTTATTTTCTAGTGGTTCTCCTTGAATGTGGGGATGCTTAACTTTAAGCTTTCTTTCGATGTGTCTAAAGTAGCCCCAATACTAGGTAATGGTCTTTACTCTTGTTGTGGCCTTCCTGGTGCCTCTTCTTTGGTCCTAGGTTTTTAGAAAGCTCTCTTTCTTCTGTCTGGACCAAAATTCCAACATCTCCATACACTGTATTATCTCTAGTGTCTCCATTTTGTTCACAACCTGTAGCAGCCACTCTCTGCTAGGCTTCCTGGTATCTTGCTCTACCCCTTTGCAGCTCAGATCTCAGCCAAATACTTGCAGAAAATGCTCTCACTGAGTACTGGTCTCTGTGTCATTGCCTCCAAACAGTTAGATGGGGAGAATGTGAGACTCACCTCATTTGTCTCCCTTCTCTCAGGGTTCGTATTTCTGTGCTGTTGATTGTTCAATCCCTGATAAGGGTTTCCTCAAATATTATTTTCCAGTTTTATAGTTATTTACAGCAGGAGAGGAAGTCTATTGCCAGTTACTTTGTCATGATGGCATAAGATGTCTTTTTTTGTTGTTGTTTTGTTTTTTGTGTTTTGTTTTTTTTTTTTTTGGTTTTTGGTTTTTCTTTTTTTTTTTTTTTTTTTTGAGACAGAGTCTCGCTCTGTCACCCAGGCTGGAGTGCAGTGACACGATCTCGGCTCACTGATACCTCTGCCTCCCGAATTCAAGCCTCAGACTCCTGAGTAGCTGGGATTACAGGTGCATGCCACCATAGCCAGCTATTTTTTTCTTTTTAGTAGAAATGGGGTTTCACCATGTTGGCCATGCTGATCTCGAACTCCTGACCTCGTGATCTGCCCACCTTGACATCCCAAAGTTCTGGGATTACAGCTGTGAGCTGCCACTCCCAGCCCAAGATGTCTGGTTTTTATCCATTACACTTCTAAATTTTTAATATGTTTACTATGAATTTATGTTGCTTGAGTAATAAGAAATAATAAAGGCATTTTATTATGTAAAATCATAATTAAGTCAAATGTAAACCAATGAAAAAAGGTCTATTTTTTAATCAAAGGCAGTATTAGATCCCCATGTTGCACCCTCTGTTAGCAATATGTTATTAGAGATACAAAGATGGAAAAATATAAATGATTTAATTCTTGTATTAGATTACTATAACAATTCTTTATTCTATTTTGAGTTTCCCTTGAATAGTCAAGCTTGAGAAAAGCATCAAAACATGTGAGCAGGAGGTTTTGTGTGCAAGTTAGTATATAAAAGACTTCCGAGTGAGAGTATGTATGGATGTGTGTACAATCTGAGTATCTGAAAGGAAAGAGATGTGATTGAAGGTAACAAAAGAAAAGGGGAAGAAGTAGAAGGAGGCATGATGTATGCTGGGAAACAGAACACTCAAAATAGAAAAAGAATGCACATACATTTAGAAGATGTCACTCTCATTATTCATATTATATATTAAATTTAAACAGAGTATTAATTTGGGAGTAGCTGTACGCACAGTAGGACTTAATAAGAATGTGTTGGTGTAGTGCTTCATTCATTGCTTCTGAACAAATAAATGCAGATTGTATCAGCTTTATTTTTTCTTGCAGACGACCCTATTGGGAAGGAAAGACCATCTATTATTGAATCCCAGTTCTTCATCATCACTTACCAAATTAGCAAAGATAGCACTTTATATATGTATTTGCAAATGAGCATGCTTGATGGGTGCAGGGAAGCATGAATTGAGAGTGGTTTAGACAGCATGAATAATAATTAGATTGTGAAACCCAGGAGGACCAGCTAAACAATGAATAGAAAGAAAAGCTTGGGACCCAGGTGTGGGAGTGAAAGAAAGCAGGCACATAACTGAAGAGTCAGTCAGGGACCAATGAATTAGTCCAAAAGTCAGTAAGCTTCTGTCACATTGCTTCTCCTTTTGTGTGTGTGTGTCTGTGTTTTTTTTTTTTTCTGTCTTTGGCTCCTCCAGCTCTCCTTCTTCCTCCCACTTACTCCCTCTGACTGTCTCCCAAAGTTCAGTTCTTGCCCCCTGTCTATTCCCTTTTGTCCTCACTCCTTCAGGGGAGTTCATGTATTCTTTTGATTTTGGCTACTCCTTGTGTACAAATGACTCTAATATGTCCAGCACCAGCACTGACTTAATTCGGACTTCTTATTTTCGTTGCTGTATTCTCATTTCAGTTGTCTGCAAGATATTTTTCCCTTGGGTTTCCTACAGTCCCCTGAAAATTAATATGTCAAAATCTTAATTATTCTCCCTTCTCACTTGCCTGACCCTTTTCAAAACAAGAATTCCTCCTAACCTCATCACTACCACCAATGGTACCATTAATTTTCCAATGTCTATCCTTGCAGCTGTGGAATGATTTTAATCCCTGTTAAATCTTTATACTACATCCAGTATACTGCCAAGTCTTTCTATTCATTTCTCTGCAAACTCCTTGAATTTTAACTTATATTTTTCTTTCTAAAACACATTAATATGTAGGTTATTACAATACGTTCTTAAATGGCTTCCCTGCCTTAGCTTCTCTGCTCTACTGCATCCCTCATACAGATGGTGAATTCAAATCCTGTGACTACACTTCTCTGAACCCCTTTAGTTTGCTGACTTAGTCAAGTCACTCTTTAGGCTAGAATTCAGTACCATGCCTCAGTTGTCTCTCTTTCCATGCCCATCTCAAGTTCTGCTCTCACTTATCCTGAATGCAGAATCCCAGAAAATACATACTGGAATGGAACTTTAAGCTGGAAATTCACATCAGGCATTTAGAAGAGGTTTCTAGGTATCTCAAACTAGGTGTGAAAGACATCTAGACAAATACATTAGCTGAAGTGGTGGTAGTACATAAGACACTGGGGAGGGGGGTACAATATGATGAAAGGATAGGTCCAAGAGCACAATCTCGAGGTATGGAAATCTTTCTAGAGACAGGAGGAGGAAGTCCCACATAAGAGATTTTAAAAAGCAATTACAAAACGTGGGTAGAAATAACTTAATTAGTACCAACTATATACTGGGTGTTTTACATCCTTTTCTCTAGTCTTGACAACTCCTGACAAAGTAGACATAATCAATCCCTTTTCAAAGATTAAAAAAAAAACAAAGCCTATGGCTCAAAAAGTGACATAAAGGTAGGGCCAGAATTTGAATTCAAATGCACATCAGTTTTGAGCTGAAGTCTATGCTCTTTTCATCAAAGCACACTACAAAGGGATTAAGAAAAGGAAAACTAAACATATGTTTTTGAATTTGATGAGAAAGAGGACATCAGTTACCATCCAGAGTTCAGCTTCTATACAGAAATTAAAGTGGAAGTCAAATTGCAAATTGAGACAGGAAAAGCAACATAACTCTTTTAAGAAATTTGATAAGGAAGAGAGACGAAGCTGTAGTTTGAGTATGTAGTAGGGTTAATGGAAAGTATTTTATGGTATGGCATTTTATTTATGGGACCAAAGCCATGTATACTTGTATCCAGAAGGAAAGGAGCCAGTTGAAAGAGAGTGTTTGAAAATACAGGCAAGAAAGAGGATGAACAGTGGGAAGACACGGAGATACAGAAAACAGGTACAGAGGAGTCAGCTTTTGGCAAGAATGAGGTGTCTTAGTCTGATTCCTGTTGCTATAACAGAATATGAAAACTGGGTAATTTATAAAGGAAATAAATTTATTTCTCACAATTCTGGAGATTGGGAAGTCCAAAAGCATGGTACTGGCATCTGGTGAGGGCTTTCCTATTACATTATCACAAGGAGGGTGAAGGAGCAACCAAGTGCATGAAAAAAGAGAAAAAAAGGAAGGGCTGGGCTTGCTTTATAACAACCCACTCTCAAGATAACTAACCCATTCCTACAATAATGCATTAATCCATTCAGGAAAGAGGAGCCCCCATGATCTAATCCTTCTTAAGATTCCATCTCGGCCGGGTGCAGTGGCTCACACCTGTTATCTCAGCACTTTGAGAGGCCAGGATGGGCAGATCACAAGGTCAGGAGATTGAGATCATCCTGGCTAACACAGTGAAATCCCGTCTCTACTAAAAAAAAAAAAAAAAAAAAAAAAAAACAGCCGGGTGTGGTGGCGGGCACCTGTAGTCCCAGCTACTTGGGAGGCTGAGGCAGGAGAATGGTGTAATGGTGTGAACTCAGGAGGCGGAGCTTGCAGTGAGCAGAGATCACGCCACTGCACTCCAGCCTGGGTGACAGAGTGAGACTCTGTCTCAAAAAAAAAAAAAAAAAAAAAAAAATAGAAAAAAAGAAAAAAAAAGTTTCCATCTCTTAATAACTGTTACAATGGCAAATAAATTTCAGCATGAATTTCAAAAGGGACAAACACTGAAACTATAGTAGGGAGAAACAATTATTTCTTAAAGACAGAATATATCAAGAAAGAGAACAGAGGAAATTAAAGATTTTGAGATAGAAACCATGAGAGTCCTCGCGGAATCTCCCTGTTGAGATGGCCAGTCATGTGGTACATAAGGAGAGTGGGAAGGAGTTAAGGAAACTAACATTCCATAAAGGCCTAAAATATTCCAAGCTCCTTAAGTGTGTTTTCTCTCCCCCCGCCCCATCCTTCAACATTTCCTTTCTGGATGACATTTCCTGCTAATGGCTCACTTTGCTCTACCCACTATGCATCTTCCCTATGCCTTAATAAATTTCAGGCATGCTCCCATTGCAGGACCTTTGCACTAACTAGTCCCTCTGCTGCAAAGCTCTTCCCCCAGAAATCTGCATAATTCACTCTCCCAGCTCCTTCAATTTTTGGCTTAAATGTCACCTTCTCTGTGAGGGCAATTCAGACTATTTTTATTAAAATTGCAATTTTTAATACCCATTCCCACATGTACACTCCCAATCTCTATTATTTTGTTCTACTTTGTTCAGTAGCACTCATCACTGTCTAGCATATTGTATCCTTTGCATATTTTTCATGTTCACTGCTAGTTGTCTGTCTCTCCATATTAAAATATGAGCTCACAGGCAGGGATTTTTGTCTCTTTTGTTGACTGATATATTGTACATAACTGGAACAGTATCTGATACATGAATATCTGTCAGTGAATATTTGTTGAATAAATGAATGAATTATAGTTTCATTATAGTTATAGTAAGAGAGACCAAAATTCAGAGTTTGGGGAAAGCCATGGAGGTAGAAGAGCTGTGAGTGGCAACAAAGTCTAAAGTTACAGCCTCCCATGAGAGGGTTGAGGAAGTGGTGGAAAAGATCACTGGTACTAAGAAAGTCAAGGTCACCTTGGTACCTGACTGTTTGCAGGGGCATTGAGGAGACACTAGGAGTATTACCTGAGGAGTCCTGTAGCCTAAAACTGTGGACGCAACAAAGGATACTCTCCTTACTTACTGTCACACTTACAGGGCTTTTTCTGCAAGTTCCCCCCAACTGCTCTTTTTCAGCATCTAATTATGTGTTGAGCACACTTCAGAATGGCATTTGAATTAATCATGGAGAGGAAAATAAAGGAGAAATAGTGAAAGAGAACTCAAAGGATCTGCATTAGTAGAGGAGTAGGACTTAAGGAAATTCTCACAACCCTTTTTGAGAAGTACTGGTACAGAGCACTTTTTTTGTCACACACACATAAATTATGCTCAGCTACTCACAGAGCTAAACTACAATTTTCACAAACTTTACCCTTTACACAAATGTTTATACAAGTTTGCTCACATGCGCTCATATCTATCTAAACACTCAGATCTCGGACACATATTCCCCAATGCAAACAAATTTATTTGAGATACTAAACACACATCTAGGTATCTATCGTGTCCTCATGTACAAAGACATGAGACTTCTTTATATCTGCTACTATACACAAAATTCCTTAACTCCTTCTCCTCCCTTCTTTACGTGCTCACAGACAACCATAGTTTTGTGCACAGATAGGCAAATACATCAACCACATCAGTCAGTTCCAGAATAACTAATCTCCACTCCCCTCTCCTGTTTACCACCTGCAATGGAAAAGAGCTCACCACTTCTATAGAGAATAACTATTAAATAGATACAGACCAGGAAAAATATTTGCTGTGCATTATTGTTAGCTATTTGAGTAACCAGATCAACAAAGCACTGTTATAATGGACCACCTGCAGTGACAGGAAAATCACTGTTGTAAAGATCCTTTATAACAGGAGTTTACCTTTGGCTGAGAAAAGGGGTCTGCTCATAGATTTAAGTGTAAATAAGGGAAATGTCAACCTATTTAAGTGAGAGTGAGGGCCTTAAAAACCTTCATTTATATTTAAATAATTATAATTATAAACAATCCTTATCTTTTTATTAAAGCACTTATAGGAGTCTCTTAGAGTATCTTTCAGTTAGCAATATGACTGGATACATTTGAAAGTAATACAATCACATTTCTTTCAAACTGTTCTACTACTTAGATTTTTCATTAATTCAGACTGATTTTAACTCCTCCCTTTCTCCCACCCCGAAGCATCACCCTGCAATCAGAATGAATTAGGAGAGGTGCAGTTTGTGTAAAGACTTAAAAGTTTTTTCTCCTTTTCTGCCTGTACTAGGAGGAAGTAAAGGAAAGAGCAGAATGTCAACACTGAGGCCCCTGAGGGGAGAAATCTGGGAGGTCTGAGCAGATGGATCAGAAGGAAGAAAAACAAGAGGGGGATTAAGAGGGAAGGGAGGAGAGAGTGGGAGAGAGGGTTACAGAGAAGGGAGTGCAGAGAAATATGACTCAAGAAGAAAGAAGCAGGGAGAAAGAAGCTGAGAGAGAAAAGGGCCAGGCACCTAAGTTGGAGAAGGCAGGAGAATCTACAAGGCGTAAAGGAAGGGGAAGCAGGAAACCCAATTTGGGTGGTGATGAGCAGGAGCTGAGGGAGGAGAGTCCTGGTAAGTCAGCAAGATCTGACCTCCAGAACCAATCTATGTGCTAAATACTACAAGCCACACACACACACACATACACACACACACCCCTTTTCACAAATTTGTTTGGTTCAGTTAAAATATGAGTAGACTAAAGTATCAAACATGCTTCCCTCACCATTTTGTCCAAGATCAATTATGTACATAAATATAGCCCACAAATACTGATTCGTGTCTTCTTTAGAAGGTGAGAAATCGTTCTGCTACTTTGAAGAGATTTACAACCATCCCGACATTGTTGCCTATGACTATACATACTCTTTTTTAATTTCCCAACATCATTGTGATTATGTAGGCACTATGTCACTGATTCATTTCTCACCCACAATACCCCCCTACCACCTTCCCGCAAAATTCTTTCCAGCCATTCACCCCTCTGAAACAGCCAGATGATATTCCACACTTACTCTGGTCTCACAAGATAAGTGGCTGCTGTATAGGCAGCTTGTGGGTGTCTCAGGAACCAGCTGTGAAACTGCTCTGAAATGTGGCATATCCTTGCGGTCTCTGTGGAATCAGCTGAGGAAAACAACCACTAGCTAAACCTATTCTCTCTGCTCTGGCTGAGTTGGGGCAGCTACTCACCTCAGTAACATTTGCAATTTTTCCTGAGGCTCTCACAGGGTAATCTGGCTCCTCAGTTCACACTCCCATCTGCTAAAGACCTTGGGGGCAAACTGTAAGGACCTAGGTTAGACAACATTTTACCTACTTACTTATTCTATATCTTACTCAAAAGTACTCCTTCCAAAATTGAACCAGTGAGTCAAGATATAGTCCAGAGCGCTCAATTCTCATCTACCTCGGGGTAAAATCTTTTATCACTCTTGACACCATGACTCCCTTTCCCAGAAGTTGGGGAGTAGTGTGACAGTAAGCTTTGTATCTTCTCTTTGATCAGGACTGTTAGTGTTATTGTCCTATGGCCTGACCAACAGTCATCAAATTCTCTTCATCATTAACCCCAAAAGGTCTTGTAGTCCTGATGCAAGTAGGCCCATTGACAATCGTTGCTCCTAAAGTAAGGTAGGAGTTGGGGTATGGGATAAGTACCTCCATCTCTAGAAGCCAACTCAAACCCAAAATTATATTCCTCCTTAGAATCTCTATAAATCCTCCAGATGGACAAAAGGAGTAATAAGGAAGTCAATACTATTCTACCTAAGGTAACCCAATAACACCAAGACTTGGTTCCCAGGATGGAGTAGGCTGTGTGGGTGGCACCTTCTGCTCCCTGGCACCCCAGAGATGTAGAGACAAGATAAGCTACATGTAAAAGGAATTTCCAGCATACACCTCCACCGGCCCCCATCTCTCCTGTCCAACTCCAACCTCCAATACCTTCTATTCACAGGACACTTTTTTTAACAAGAAAATTCCTCACCTAGCCCTCCTGTTTGAGTCCTGGTAAAGGTGCTCTGAGCATAGCACTTTCAGAGCCTGGGTGCTCCCATCCCAGCTTCCAGGCAACTAAACAAGGGAGACAAAGGATTCAGTACTGCATCTTCAGCTGCAGGTTAAGGGAAATGGGTAGTGCAGAAAAGATTCTTTTTTTTTTTTTTTTTTTTTGAGACAGAGTTTCACTCTTGTTGCCCAGGCTGGAGTGCAACGCAATGGCTCCATCTCGGAGCCTCACCGCAACCTTTGCCTCCTGGGTTCAAGTGACTCTCCTGCCTTAGCCTCCCAAGTAGCTGGGATTACAGGCATGCACCACCATACATGGCTAATTTTTTTTTGTATTTTTACTAGAGATGGGATGTTACCGTGTTGGTCAGGCTAATTTTGTATTTTTAGTAGAGATGGGGTTTCTCCTGCCCTCCTTTTGTTATTCCCATTTTCCCTCACTTGATCATCCAAAGACATTCATTTGAGTCTCTTCATCCTAAGGACCCTCTTCAAACATATCTATACTTATTTTAATAATTATTGTCTTTATACTGTCTTACACTGTCTTTAGTCATTAGTGTCAAACATTTGTGGACACAAATATTGTGACTAGCCCTCTCCCAAATTGCTTTCTTGTGTTAATCACAAGGTAAGTCTTAAACTTTGATTTTTTTCTCTTTCTGTTATTGCTTTTATAGTAACTAGGTTTTTAAGTTTAGGCAGAGGCTGACAGAGTTTGGAGGACTCAGAAGAAGACAAGAAGATGAGAGAAAATTTGGGACTTCCTAGAAACTGGTTGACTGGTTAAATTGTTACCAAAATGTTGATAGTGATATGGACAACAAAGTCCAGACTGAGATCTCAGATGCAAATGAAGAATTTATTGGAAGCAGAAGTAAAGGTCACTTTTGCTGTGCTATGCTTTAGCAAACAGCCTGGCTGCATTGTGCCCCTGCTCTAGGGATCTGTGGAATTTTTAACTTAAGAGTGATGATTTAGCGTGTCTGGTGGAAGAAATTTCTAAGCATCAAAGCATTCAAATGTGGCCTGTCTGCTTCTACCAGCCTAAGCACTATGAATGAACAAATAAATGACTGGAACTTATATTTGAAAGGGAAGCAGAGCATAAAAGTTTGGAAAATTAGCAGCCTGGCCATGTGGTAAAAAAGAAAAGTCAATGTTTCAGGGGAAAAATTCAAGCAGGTTGCAGAAATTTGCATAACTAAAAGGAAGTCATGTGTTGATGGCCAAAATGATGGGGAGAAGGCCTCGAAGGCATTTCAGAGACCTTCACAGCAGCCCCTCCCATCACAGACCTGGAGGTCTAGGAGAATGGAATGGATCCCTGGGCCAGGCACTGGGTCCTGCTGCCCTGCACAGGCTTGGGACACTGCTCCTCGAATCCTGGCCACTCCAGCACCAGCTATGGCTCAAAGAGGCTCAGGTACAGCTCAGGATGCTGCTTCAGAGGGTGTAACCGTTAAGTCTTGGCAGCTTCCATATGGTGTTAAACCTGCAGGGGTGCAGATTGTAAGAGTTGAGGCTTGGGAGCCTCTCCCTAGATTTCAGCGGATATATGAAAAAGCCTGGCTGTCCAGGCAGAAGCCAGCTGCAGGGGCAGAGCCCTCATGGAGAACCTCTACTGGGGAAGTGCAGAAGGAAAATGTGGGGTTGGAGCTCCCACATAGAGTCCCCATGGGGGCACTGTCTAGTGAAGCTGTGAGAAGAGAGCCAACCTCCAGAACCTGGAATGGTAGATTCACTGAAAATTTGCACCATGTGTCTGGAAAAGCCACAGCACTCAATGCCAGACCTTGAAAGCAGCCATGGGAGCTGAACCAAGCAAAGCCATGGGGGCAGAGCTGCCCAAGGCCTTGGGAGCCCATCCTTTTCATAGGTGTGCCCTGGATATGGGACATGGAGTCAAAGAAGATTATTTTGGAGATTTAAGATTTAGTGACTACCCCGCTGGGTTTTGGACTTGCATGGGGGGCATGTAGCCCCTTTCTCTTGGCCAATTTCTTTCTTTTGAAATGAGAGTATTTACCTAATGCCTATACCCTCATTTTATGTTGGAAGTAACTAACTTGTTTTTGTTTTTGTTTTTGTTTTAATTTTGCAGATTCATAGGCAGAAGGGACTAGTTTTGTGTTAGATGAGACTTTAGGCTATAGACTTTTGAGTTAATGCTGGAATGAGTTAAGACTTTGGAGGACTATTGGGAAGACATGACTGTATTTTGAATGTGAGAAGGGCATGAGATTTTGGAGGGTCCAGGGGCAAAATGATATAGTTTTGATCTTTGTCTCTACCCAAATCCTACAATGAAATGTAATCTCCAGTGCTGGAGGTGGGGCCTGGTGGGAAATGATTGGATTGTGGGGACAGTTTCTCATGGTTTAACACTATCCCTGCCAGCTTGGTGCTGTTGTTGATAGTGAGTTCTCATGAGATCTGGTTGTAAAAGTGTGTGGCACCTACCCCTCACCTTTGCTCCTGTTCTGGTCATGTAAGACATGCCTGCTTTCCCTTTGCCGTACACTATGATTGTGAGTACTCTGAGGCCTCCCCAGAAGCTGAGCACATGCCAGTATCATTCTTTCTGTACAGCCTGTAGAACTGTGAGCCAATTAAACCTCTTTTCTTTACTGATTACCCAGTCTCAGGCATTTATTTATAACAGTGTGAGAATGGGCTGATTCTTATGGTGGCAAAAGAATCAGTAGGATTGGGTAGTAATCGACAGCTTTGGTATATCTCTGCAGGATTTATAGCACATCCTCGACATTGTTCCTGGAAGATGCAGCACACTTTCATGTTGGCCTCACTGAGTTATTCTCAACATCCTCTACACTTCCTATGGGCCATACTAGTGAACAAGGCTTGGCTCCTCTGAGAATCTGTAGCACAATCCCTTGCTTCTAATAATGTGCAAGCATTCTTAGCTTTTTAAGATGGTCTGGTTCACTCCATTGTGGTTAGGGTGTTGGATCTATTATTATTTATTTTGTATATTTATATCTACATATTTACAGTGGTACAGTGATTCCTCTGCTTCACTTCTTTTCCTATGAAACTTTCTCTCACTCCCCTCATAACTACCTTTTATAAGCCATGACATCTTTGTCCCATGGTTTCTAGGAAGCTGCTGCTTCTTCAAGAGGTCAAGCATCACCCTCTGGTTAAAAGATTGTATACCTAATAGATATGTTACATAACTCACTGGGTCAGAGTTTCTCATTTTCTCCCTTTTTCGAATCTGTGACACATTCAGCTAAAATTTAACTACTCACAAAAGAATCAGAGTAGTCAAAGCAATCCTGAGCAGAAAGAACAAAACTGGAGCCATCTCAGTATTTGACTTCAAATTATACTACAAAGCTATAGTAACTAAAAAAGCATGGTACTGGCACAAAAACAGATACATAGACCAATGGAACAGAAGAGAGAACTCAGAGGTAAGTCCATACATCTACAGTGAACTCATTTTTGATAAGGGTGCCAAGAACATACACTGTGGAAAGGACAGTGTATTCAATAAATGGTGCTGGGAAAACTGGATACCCATATGCAGAAGAATAAACTAGACTGTTAATTCTCACCATGTACAAAAATCAAATCAAAATGAATTAAATACTTAAATCTGAGGCCTCAAACTATGAAACTACTAAAGGAAACATTGAGGAAACTCTCCAGGATATTGGGCTGGGCAAAGATTTCTTGAGTAATACCCTAAAAGCACAGCCAACTAAAGACAAAATGGAAAATGGGATCACATCAAATTAAAAAAAAATAAAGCTTATGCGTAGCAAAGGAAACAATCAACAAAGTGAAGAAATGACCCACAGAAAAGGAGAAAATATTTGTAAACTATCCATCTGACATGGGATTAATAACCAGAGTATATAAAGAGTTCAAAAACTCAACAACAAAACACCAAATAATCCAATGTAAAATGACCAAAAAATCTGAATAGACATTTCTCAGAAGAAGACATACAAACGGCCCACAGTTATATGAAAAAGTGCCCAACATCATTAATAATCGGAGAAATGCAAAACTAAATCACAATGAGATATCATCTCCCCCAGTTTATATGGCTACTATCAAAAAGACAAAAAGTATGAACTGCTGAGGAGGTTTTGAAGAAAGGGGAACTCTCGTACACTGTTGATGGGAATGTAAATTAATTCAGCCATTATGGAAAGTAGTATGGAGGTTCCTCAAAAAACTAAAAATAGAACTACCACATGATCCAGCATTCCCACTGCTGGGTATATATTTAAAAGAAAGGAAATTGGTATATTGAATATATATCTGCACTCCCACGTTTATTGTAGTAGTATTCATAATAGCCAAGATATAAAATCAACTTAAATGTCCATCAGTGGATGAATGGATACATAAAGTGTTGTATATGTACACAGTGAAATATTATTTAGCATAAAATAATGAAGTTCTGTAATTTACAACAACATGTATTGAACTGGAGGGCGCTATATGAAGTGAAATAAACCAGGCACCGAAAGGTAAATACCACATATTCTCACTCATATGTGAGAGTTAAAAAAAAAATGATCTCATGGAGGCAGAGAGTAAATGGCAGTTACCAGAGTCTGGGAAGGGTAGAAGGAAGGGGTAGATAAAAAGGGATTAGTTAATAGGTAATGGGTACAAACATACAGTTAGAAGGAATAAGATCCAGTGTTCAGTAACCCAATAGCAATTATAGTTAACAATAATTATTGTATATTTCAAAATAACTAGAAGAGTAGAATTGGAATATTCCTAACACAAAGACATGATAAATATTTCAGGTGACAGATATCCTAATTACTCTGATTTGGTCATTACACATTGCATGCTTGTATCAAAATTTTGCCTGTACCCCATAAATATGTACAACTGCTATATACCCCCAAAAATAGTAATTTAAAAATTAAACTAAATTAATTGGAAATAAATAAAAATAAAATTCAACTACTAGCAAGGTATTTTTTGTAGGGGCAGTGGATACAATTCCATATTCTCTAAAATAGAAGGGCTGGCAGTCTTGTCTTAGCTTTGAGTTCTTTCTTTGTTATTAGAAACTAAAACTTCTTTATTTTTAAAAAATAATATTGCCTCAGTTTTTGTGGATTCTTTTTATCTTCCCTGATAATGTAGAATCCAGAGAGATGTTTTTACAACCTGCACCTTCTCCTCAAGAACAGCAGCTAGATGGTTTTTGGTAGCCACACAGTCAGTGCTTAACTCTAACTGGAAGTACACTCACTTCAAGATACTAGAAAATTCCCTTAAAATTTTCTTCTCTTATTTTGGGTTGAGATTCCACATATATCATCATCTTTTATGGGCCTTGTTGGTAACCAACTGATTCAGCAACCTTAATATACCACATTTTCTGTTGCCCTAATAATATGAGCTTCTGTTTAGTACTTTGCCAAAAAAATCAATGTTTTCAGAAATAAATATTTAAATTACATCTATAAACACACAAATAGCATGCAATTTTACACAAAAGTGTTTTTTGTTGTTGTTTTGTTTTGTTTTTATTATACTTTAAGTTCCAGGGTACATGTGGATAACGTGCAGGTTTGTTACATACGTATACCTGTGCCATGTTGGCGTGCGGCACCCATCAACTCGTCAGCACCCATCAACTCGTCATTTACATCAGGTATAACTCCCAATGCAATCCCTCCCCCCTCCCCGTGATAGGCCCCGGTGTGTTCACAAAAGTTTTATAAACACATAGCAACCTGCCTTTTTGAAGTAATTAGCTTGCCATCACTAGGAATATGGGAAAAAACCACAACTGTATGACCACTTGTAAGGGATAGTATAGTGGAGATTCCTATGTTGAGTTGGAGTCTAGTCTAGCTAATCTCTAAAGTTTTTTCCAACTCTAAGACTTCATATTTAAAAACTAACCCTCAGAGTTGAAGTCCTAAGCCCTAGGAGCCCTCCACATATGTTGTGGATATCTGGCATTTGTGGCATCCCTGGTGCACACTCTGAACTCTGGGATAGTTTTCAAACCACATGAGGACTATGTGATTGAATACACTGTCCGAGGTAGGTAGCATCTTCATATTCCTCACTACATTTGGTAAAGTCATGCACATGTTAAGAACAAAATAAATGTTTGCTGTATTTGAATTTTCAGATCCAAAGCTGTCACGGAGTACATGCTTTCTGCCATTCCTGAAATTAATGGTGGCATGGTGATAACACTCTTTGCCAGGTTGTATCCACTGGCCTGGACAATTTATGTGTATGTTCTCCTCTATCAAGACTTTCCTTGGGGTGGCATGAATCTAGGGTCTTCCAAAGGAGGAATTCATGGAGGAAACCACACCATGTACTTTTATCCACTCTCTATACATATTCCTAAACCTGCTTATAGTAAAATAAGTTTCAAATATATGTTAAATGTAGCATTAAGTGAGGAAAATAAAGTTATAAAATAGATATATTCAAAGTGGGAAGAAGTAGCCTGATTATTTTACTTTGTAGATAATTGCAGATTTTATTAGGCAATTGTTTGTATAATGGTCTCAGTTTTAGTAGTCACAAAAGGAGTCACTTATCCCTCACTACGAATCCCCTTGGGCAAAGAGGATAGGGAAATTTTTAATTCACAGTGCCCTAGGAAAAACTCTGCCTCAAAATCGTAAAGACTTTTGGTTTAATTCCTAAAGTGTTAAGTTCCTTCTAGGTAAGATCCAAGGTTACACCATGTATTAGTAAACAGTGACAACTGTCATTCTTTTAGATAGTATATGGCTTCGTGGGCAGGTAGAAAGAAACCAGAACAGATGAATGAACAGGTAAATGAGAGAATGGTTTATACTGGAAAGAATGGCAGAGTAGATAGATGATGGAGACTGGTGTTGGCATTTTTAAAAAGTCACCCTTTTCCTATGTGAATTCTGAATCACATGTGACATAACACAAGACAGTGAGCCTTTATTACTGATAAAGTCTAGGTTGAAGGACGTAATTATTGTTACTGGTCAGGAGGATTTCTTGACACTGAATCTTAGAATTAACAATTATCTCTGTCTAGTTAAAGGTGATGCTGTATGGATGCACAGGTTGCATGTGGAGTCCTTTTCTTAGAAGAGCAAAAGAGGATGTAGATAGTATCCAATAAGAAAGAGGGGGCTGTATTAAAATCCAGTTTTTGTTCCCAAACTTATTAACCATGTCACTCTACCTCTCATGGTAGAGGAATAGTAAAGGGCGTAGAGAGGCCAAGTGCATTACACTTATGGTGATGCCTCCACGGAATAGAAAACGTTAGCAGTAATGAAGTATTTCACTTCCAAAGGGGGCTTTTAGGGAAGAAAAGAAGTTACTAAAAAGTGCCTATAAAATATTAGCCATTTTTATTTGCCAAATGAGAAACACTCATAGCAAGATCCACAGTGTACTATTACTTCAGTCTACTTATCCGAATCCAATTAGATCAGGAAAATCTTCAGAGTTATGTACTACCGTGATGAAAAAAGAAAGTTCTTGTCACATTTCAATATTCTGTATGATATAGAAATGCCCTTACCTAAGGTAATTTTAGCACATAAATGATTCCTTTTGACCATCTTGATAAGACATCTAAAGCCCAGAGTAGAAATAAGACTTCAGGGTGAATGGAAAGTGACTGCCAGTAGTATTGTATTGCAAACATCTAAAAACTTGCATAATTAATAGTTGAATTTCTCTGAGACTGAGCTTTTACTGACAAACACATGGGCAGAGCAAGTTGTTCCTTGGATATTATAACAACTGCCGTATCTCCTAGAGGTTGATAGCAAGTTAATATTTTTCATTTTTCTAGAAGGCAGCCATACCAACAAGGTAAAACTTAATAACCTTGTCTATCAATCATTATTTATACAAGGACTAACTCGGTATTGGGCTTAGAATTACAAAGAGTTAGTTAATTATGAGTCGATATACATCAACATTTTTAAAATGAATTCTGACTGGAAGCTATTACATTTGACATGGTTATTTTCAAATTTAAAATTAAAAACACAGTTTTAAAAACTACCATACACAATTATCATTTGTATTATTCCTCTGCAGATTTTCAAAAAAACTGCATACAATGTAAACATAATTTGGTTAGAGACAGAACTGATATTGATATCAGGGAGAGACTAGTTTACAGTTTGAGCATACATATCATGTACCATGCCCCAATTTTGATTCTCTACACAATGATTAGGTCTCTTCCCTCTTAGATTAGTGCAAACTTCCAAATGCAGTGAATGGAAAAGATAACTAGGAACTTTCTTTTGATTGCTATACAAGCTACAATAGAGACAAACCATTGATGGGAGAAGCAATTAACAACATCACTGTCAGTTGAAGTTACACTCTCTCTAGATCTCTCCAATACATGTGAGAAAATCAACAGCGTAAAAACAATGTAGCCAAAAATACTAGTTTTAATATTAATGTTTAACATTTTAACATTTTAAAAGGTTAACTACTGTCAAATCAACAATATATACTTTCCAGAGTTTCTAGAACAGTCAAATCAAAACTGAACGTAAAGGACATTTACATTAAAGCAAATATTGTTGTCCTTCCATGCAGTTAGATATGTAGTTTTATGTATGTTGTGATTTGTTAGGTCTGATAAATATATTTCCCCCACTGATGACTGAAATTTCATTCTTTCTTTGGTTTCAAAAACTCCCTCTTTGGCCTTTTACTTCCCATTAAAGGCAACCAATATTTATTGGACACTGACAGTTCCAGTGTGCAGGTTGCTAGGGTTACAAAGATGAATAAGAGCCATTCCCCACCCTCAGGTAGTAAAATACTCTTCAGAGGAGTATCATTAAATCTCTAACACCTAAGTGAGAATTGGTTTTATCGATCCCTTCCTGCAAGAGATACTGAGGAATAAAAAGGTAGTTGGAGGATGATTGTGCTCTGGATTTGAAAACGCAGGGAAAGGAAGGGTTTTGAAAGGGAAATTTGGAAAGAACTTCTGCTAGCTTGAAGGCCTGCATTCTGTCAGAGTCATTAATCCCTTTCAATTTTATGAGGAATAAATTCCAAATGCATGGAATACAACTGATTATGTAAAATTCTTAGTTGTTCCAGCAATGTAAAGTCCTATTTCTTTCCACTACTGGATGGAAGCAGGTTCCATGGCCACACATCAATTAGCTGCAAAATTGGGGTTGGGGTATGGTGAAGAAAGGCCTTGCTTTACAGGCAGACAGGCCGAGATTTCAATCCTAATTTTACCATTTACTACCAGTGGGATCTGAACCACTTAATGGCCCTAAACCTCTGTTTTCTCATCTATAAAATGAGGATAATAATATATAATGTATACAAAGTATTAAGCACAGTGCCTAACTTATAGTAAGTATTTTATAAATATTGTGTCATTTTCCCTACACTAATAGTGTAGAACAACTATTCTAACTATGTAATCTGGGAACCTTTGCAGGTCTCTAATCCGTTCTCAGGGTGTCCGTAAAATCAAAACTATTTTTATAATAATACTAAAATATTATTTTCCTTTTCTACCCTCATCCTCTTACAAGTTTACAGTAGAGTGGTGTATCAGTGGGCTGAATGATGTGAGAACCCAGCTGTCTTTCGTTAAGCGAGACATTTGGAAAAGTGAAAACTTATGGCACTCTTCTTGCTATCATTTTTAAAAATTTAATTTTATTTTAAGTCAGGATACATGTACAGGACGTGAAGGTTTGTAACATAGGTAAACGTGTGCCATGGTGGCCTACTGCACCTGCCAGCCCACCACCTAGGCATTAAGCCCTGCGTGCATTAGCTCTTTATCCTGATGCTCTTTCTCCCCCACCGCCACCCCCATGACAGGCTCCAGTGGGTGGTGGTCTCCTCCCTGTGTCTATGTGTTCTTATTGTTCAGCTCCAACTTATAAGTGAGAAGATGCCGTGTTTGGTTTTCTGTTTCTGTGTTAGCTTGCTAAGGATAATGACTTCCAGCTCCATCCATGTCCCTGCAAAGGACATGATCTCATTCTTTTTTATGGCTGAATAGTATTCCATGTTGTATATGTACCATATTTTCTTTAGTCTATCACTGATGGACATTTGGGTTGATTCTATGTCTTGGTTATTGTAAATATTGCTGCAGTGAACATACATGTGTATGTATCCTTATAATAGAATTATTTATATTCCTTTGGGTATATACCCAGTAACGGGATTGCTGGGTCAAATGGCATTTCTGGTTCTAGGTCTTTGAGGAATCATCACACTGTCTTCCACAATGGTTGAACTAATTCACATTCCCAACAAAAGTGTAGAAGTGTTTCTATTTCTCCACAGCCTTGCCAGCCAGCATCTGTTGTTTCTTGACTTTTTAATAATCATTATTCTAGCTGCAGCCAGTAGGGTACAGGCCCCACACTGCTGCACACCCCTTCATCAGCTGGGCCTGCTCCAGCACAAAGAAAAGGGCACCACAGGCACAGCACACCCCACCAATCTCCTTCCAGTCCCTACCAGGCCCAGCCAGCAACTTCCATCAAGAGCCATGGCTCCAAACGCCAGATTGGAAAGTAGATACTACGATCCCTCCAGTTAGCTTTAATTACAGACCCCAAAAGTACAGCTTGACAGCTCCCAACACTGTCACTTCCTTCATCTGACTTTATTGAACAAACTAACAGTCACCAGCACCAAAGAACTAAGTCAAGTAACCTGCTTTGAATATTATACCAGCAATCCATATGGCTTTACCTGGTATAAATCTGCCTTTGATCACTTCTGGACCATAGGAGAAAGGAATAGCAGCCATTAAAATCTTGGGCCAGAGAACACTATTTTTACATAACAGTTTCTTAACCTAAAATCAGGGCCTTGGACCTTTCCTTGAGGGTTGCCTAAGATTCTTTCATGCTTTCTATTCAGGAGTAAGTCCTTTATTGCAAAAGTATTAACTCTAATATCTCCCACAAGCTAGAGGAACTTGAGAGTATATTAAGGACACATCTGACATCCAGTGTTTGGTTAGAATATACAGTACATTGTGATAACACAAAAAGTGGATTCATCTTGTGTGATTATAGGCAGAAGGTATTTTGCAAATTTTTATGTATTGTTTATGTACTGTACAAGTAACTTATTCTTGAATAATGCAATTTTTGCTATAATGTACAAATTGCTATATCTACATTAAAAGTTTTCAGAATCTTGAAAAAAAATCACCATTCTGACTGACATGAGATGATATCTCATTGTGGTTTTGATTTGCGTTTCTCTAAGGATCAGTGATGTTGAACTTTTTTTCATATGTTTGTTGGCTGAATAAAAGTCTTCTTTTGAGAAGTGGCTTGTTCATATTCTTTGCTCAGTTTTTGATAGGGTTGTTTATTTTTTTCTTGTAAATTTCTTTAAGTTCCTTATAGATTCTGGATATTAGACCTTTCTCAGATGGATATATTGCAAAAACTTTCTTCCATTCTGCAGGTTGCCTGTTCACTCTGATAATAATTTCTTTTGCTGTGCAGAAGCTCCTTAGTTTAATTCGATCCCATTTGTCAATTTTTTCATTTGTTGCTTGCTTTTGATATTTTCATAATGAAATCTTTGCCCATGCCTATGTCCTGAATAGTATTGCCTAGATTTTCTTCTAGGATCTTCATAGTTTAGAGTTTTACATTTAAGTCTTTAATCTATCTTTGTTTATTTTTGTTTAAGGTGTAATTAAGGGGTTCAGTTTCAATTTTCTGCGCATGATTAGCCAGTTTTTCCAGCACCATTTGTTAAATAGAGAATCTTTTCCCCATTGCTTGTTTTTGTCAGGTTTGTTGAAGATCAGATGTTTTTAGACGTGTGGTCTCATTTCTGTGATCTCTATTCTCCTTCATTGGTCTGTGTGTCCTTTTTTGTACCAGGACCATGCTGTTTTAGTGACTGTAGCCTTGTAGTACAGTTCAAAGTTGGGTAGCATGATGCCTCCAGCTTTGTTCTTTTTGCTTAGGATTGTCTTGGTTATACAGGCTCTTTTGGTTCCATATAAATTTTAAAGTACTTTTTCTAATTCTGTGAAGAATGTCAATGGTAGTTTAATAGAAATCACGTTGAATCTATAAATTATTTGGGGCAGTATGGCCATTTTTATGACATTGATTCTTCCTATCCGTTAGTATGGAATGTTTTTCCCATTTGTTTGTGTCCTCTCTTATTTCCTTGAGCAGTGATTTGTAGTTCTCCTTGAAGAGGTCCTTCAATTCCCTTGTTAGCTGTATTCCTAGGTATTTTATTCTCTTTGTAGAAATTGTGAAGGTGAGTTCATTCATGATTTGGCTCTCTGCTTGTCTGTTGCTGGAGTATAGAAATGCTTGTAATTATTGCACATTCATTTTGTATCCTGAGACTTTGCTAAAGTTGCTTATCAGCTTAAGAAGCTTTTGGGCTTAGAGTATGGGGTTTTCTAAATATAGGATCATGTCATCTGCAAACAGAGACAGTTTGCCTTTTTCTCTTCCTATTTGAATGTGCTTTATTTCTTTCTCTTGCCTGATTGCCCTGGCCAGAACTTCCAATACTATGTTCAGTAAGTGTGGTGAGAGAGGGCATCCCTGTCTTGCGAAGGTTTTCCAGGGGAATGCTTCCAGCTTTTGCTCATTCAGTATGATATTGGCTGTGGGTTTTTCATAAATGGCTCTGATTATTTTAAGATATGTTCCATCAATACCTAGTCTATTGAGAGTTTTTAACATGAGGGGATGTTCAATTTTATTGAAGGCCTTTTCTGCATTTATTGAGATGATCATGTGGTTTTTGTCATGGGTTTTGTTTACGTGATGGATTACATTTATTGATTTGCATATGTTGAACCAGTATTGCATCCTGGGGATGAAGCTGGCTTGTTCGTGTTGAATATGCTTTTTGTTGTGCCGCTGGATTTGGTTTGCCTATATGTTATTGAGGATTTTTGCATTGATATTCATCAGAAATACCGGCTTGAAATCTTTTTGTTGTTGTTGTATCTCTGCCAGGTTTTGGTATCAGGATGATGCTGGCCTCATAAAATGAGTTAGGGAGAAGTCCCTCTTTTTCAATTGTTTCGAATGGTTTCAGAAGAAATGGTACCAATGGTACCAGCTTCTCTTTGTATCTCTGGTAGAATTAAGCTGTAAAACTGTCTGGTCCTGGGTTTTTGGGGGGTTATTTATTATTACTTCAATTTCAGAACTTATTATTGGTCTAAGCAGGGATTTAACAACTTCTCAGTTTAATCTCAGTAAGGTGTATGTGTTCAGGAGTTTATCTATTTCTTCTAGATTTTCTACTTTATTTGAATAAAGGTGTTTATATTATTCTCTGATAATTGTATTTCTGTGGGGTCAGTGGTAATATCCCCTTTATCGTTTTTTATTGTGTCTATTTGATTCTTTTCTCTTTTCTTCTTCATAAATCTAGCTAGCTGTCATTCTTTTTTTTTTTTTTTTTTTTTTCAGAAAACAGCTCCTGGATGTATTGATTTTTGAAGATTTTTTTCTATCTCTATCTCTTTAAGTTCCACTCTGATCTTGGTTATTTCCTGTCTTCTAGCTTTGGGGTTTGTTTGCTCTTGGTTCTCTAGTTCTTTTAGTTGTGATGTTAGGGTGTTGATTTGAGATCTTCCTAGCTTTTTAATGTGGGCATTCAGTGCTATAAATTTCCCTCTTAACACTGGTATAGCTGTGTCTCTTTGTTCTCATTGGTTTCAAAGAACTTCTTGATTTTTGCCTTAGTTTCATTATTTACCCAAGAGTTATTCAGGAGCTGGTTGTTCAATTTCCATGAGTTGTGTGGTTTTGAGTGAGTTTCTTAATCTTGAGTTCTAATTTGACTGTGCTTTGATGTGAGAGACTGTTTGTTATGATTTCAGTTCTTTTGCCTTTGCCAAAGAGTGTTTTACTCCCAATTATGTGATTGATTTTAGAGTAAGGGCCATGTGGCACCAAGAAGAATGTATATTCTTTGATTTGAGGTGAATAATTCTGTAGATATCTATCAGGTTTACTTGATCCAGAGCTGAGTTCAAGTCCTTGTTCACATCCTTGTTGTATTAGACTGTTCTCACGCTACTAATAAAGACATGCCCAAGGCTGGGTAATTTAAAAAGAAAAGAGGTTTAATGGACTCACAGTTTCACAGGCCTCACAGTCATGGTGGAAGGCAAAGGAGAAGCAAAGGCATGTCTTACATTTTAGCAGGCTTGAGAGCTTGTGCAGGGGAACTCCCCTATATGAAACCATCAGATCCCATGAGACTTATTCACTACCATGAGCACTGTATGGGGAAAACCACCTCACTGATTCAATTATCTCTACCTGGACCTGCCCTTCATACATGGGATTATTAAAATTCCAGGTGAGATTTGGGTGGGGACACAGCCAAATCATATCACTTGTTAATTTTCTGTCTCAATGACCTAATATTGACAGTGGGGTGTTAAAGTCTCCCACTATTATTCTGTGGGAATCTAAGCCTCTGTGTCGGCCTCTAAGAACTTGTTTTATGAATCTGTGTGCATATATATTTAGGATAGTTAGCTCTTCTTGTTGAATTGATTCCTCTATCATTATTTAATGCCCTTCTTTGTCTTGGGTGGTCTTTGTTGGTTTAAAGTCTGTTTTGTCAGAAACTAGGATTACAATGCCTGCTTTTATTCTGCTTTCTATTTGCTTGGTAAATATTCCACCATCCCTTTATTTTGAGCCTATGTGTATCTTTGCACATGAGATGGATCTTGACTCTTTATCCAGCTTGTCATTTTGTGTCTTTTAATTGGGGCATTTTAAGCCCATTTACATTTAAGGTTAATGTTGTTATGTGTTAATTTGATTCTGTTATCATGATGCTAGCTGGTTATTTTGCAGACTTGTTGATGTAGTTCCTTCATAGTGTCATTGATCTTTGTATTTCAGTGTGTTTATGAAGTGGCTTGTAATAGTTTTTCCTTTCCATATTTAGTGCTTCCCTCAGGAGCTCTTGCAAGGCAGGCCTGGTGGTGATAAAATCCCTCAGCATTTGCTCGTCTGAAAAGGGTTTTAATTCTCCTTCGTTTATGAAGCTTAGTTTGGCCAGATATGAAATTCTGGGTTGGAAATTCTTTTCTTTAAGAATGTTGAATATTCACTTCCAATATTTTCTGGCTTATAGAGTTTCTGCTGAAATGTTCACTGTTATTCTGATGGTCTTCCCTTTGTAGGTGACCTGACCTTTCTTTCTGGCTGCCCTTAACATTTTTCCTTCAGTTTGACCTTGGAGAATCTGAGGATTATGTGCTTGGGGTTGATCTTCTCATCGAGTATCTTACTGGAGTTCTTTAGATTTCCTGAATTTGAATGTTGGCCTTTCTTGTTAGATTGGGGAAGTTCTCCTGGATGATATCCTGATGTTTTTCAACTTGGTTCTGTTCTCTCCAGCTCTTTCAGGTACCCCAATCATTTGTAGGTTCAGTCTTTTTACATAATGTCATAGTTCTTGGAGGTGTTGTTTGTTCGTTTTCTTTTGTTTTTCTCTAATCTTGTCTGCCTGTCTTATTTCAGCAAGAGAGTCTTCAGGCTCTGAATTTTTTTGTTCTGCTTGGTCAATTTGGCTATTGATACCGTGGCTGCCTTGTAAAGTTCTCATGTTGTGTTTTTCAGCTACATCAGGTTATTTATGTTTCTCTCTAAACTGGTTATTCTAGTTAACAGCTCCTCTAGTGTTTCATCATGACTCTTAGCTTCTTTGCATTGGGTTAGAAAATACTCCTTTAGTTCAGCAAAGTTTGTTATTACCTACCTTCTGAAGCCTACTTCTGTCAATTCATCCATCTCAGCCTCTGCCCAGTTCTGTGCCCTTGCTCCAGAGGTGTTGCAATCATTTGGAGGAGAAGAGGTACTCTGGGTTTTTGAGTTTTCAGCATGATTTCACTCATTCTTTCTCATCTTCATGGGTTGTCTTTGATATTTGAGGCTCCTGACCTTTGGATGGGGTTTTTGTGGGGACTTTTTTGTTGATGCTGTTGTAGTTATTGTTGCTTTCTGTTTGTTTTTCTTTTAACAGTCAATCCCCTCTTCTGTAGGGTTGCTGTGGTTTGCCGGGGATCCACTCCAGACCCTATTCACCTGGGTCCCTCTCACACCTGGAGGTGCCATCTGTGGATGCTGCAGAACAGCAAAGATGGCTGCCTGTTCTTTCCTCTAGGATCTCTGTCCCAGAGAGGCACAGACCTAATGCAGTCAGGAACGCTCCTGTATAAAGTGCCTGGAAACCCCTGTTGGGGGGTTTCACCCAGTCAGGAGTCATGGGATCTGGGACCTGCTTAACAAAGCACTCTGGCTGCCCCTTGTCAGAGGGGCTGTGCCACACTGCGGGGAATCAACCTCTCTGGACTGTCCGGATTCCTCAGAGCCAGCAGGGGGAAGATTAAGTCTGCTGATCTGTGGAGACTGCGGCCACCCTTCCCCACAGGGCTCAGTTTCAGGGAGTTCAGAGTTTTTCCCCTAACCCGTTAGCTAGAGTTGCTAAAATTCCTGCAAGGATGCTCCATCCAGTGAAGAGGGATGGGTGAGGGTCTGGCCTAAAGAGGCAGTCTGGCCATGATCTACCATAGCTGCTGTGCTGCACTGTGGGGAAATCCTCCGGGGTTCAAACTGCCCAGTCTCCTCGGGACAGCCAGGAAAAGATGGCTGACTGGATCTGCAGTGATTTTTGCTGCCTCTCCCCCAGGTAGCTCAGTCATCTTAGGCTGCAGGGAGCCACAGTGATGGTGGCCAACTCTCCTCCCAGAAACTCAGTAGTCTTAGTCTGCAGCCAAGTGGCCATTGACAATCTGCACAGCTCTGTGCTTGGGAATCAAGGCCCTGGAGGCTTGGGCTCATGAGGGGATCTCCTGATGCATGGATTGCACAGATCCATGGAAAAAGTGCGGCTTCCTGGGCAGGGTAGCACTATCACTCACTACCTCCCTTGGCTGGGGGTGGAAGCTCCCCTTGTCCCATGTGGCTCCCAGGTGGGCCATTGCACCACCCTGCTTTTTCTTGCTCTCCATGGGTTGCACCAACCATCTAGTCAGACTCATTGAGACAACCTGGATACCTCAGTTGCCATTGCAGGATTCACTTGCCATTTTCTTTCTTGTCCATGGGAGCCTCCGACTGCAGCTATTTCCAGTCAACCATCCTGGCCCCTCCCCCCATTCTATGGCTATCTTTTTTGTTTCTGAAAATGTAGGGGCTTTGCATACCTATATTATTATGTTAACATATAATAGATGTATTATTGTTCATCTTAAATGAATTAATAAATAAATATTTTTAACATTTCTCAGTTTTAATTGTTGATATGGTAAATATTGGTGGATATAATTTACATAAACAAAAGTTCTTTAAGCTCTCATGTTTCAGAATCACTGGAGATAAATCACTGTAATTCTTAACATGGTCACCCCCAAAACTAATTTCAGACCTTGGCTTTCCTGTACTTACATCTATATTTTCCATAATTAATAAATATCAACTGATTTCAGGTTTATCTCATTCTCATTTTAGCCTCTATCACTTTCTGGTAGAAATGTGAATATGCCAGAAACCAGCCAAAATGTCAACAAGAGAAGAAGCAATGGGCTTGGAAATTTCACCAAATAATTAATCAGTTATGAGTAATTGTTAGCTGAAATAGTTAAATAATATCTTACAATATGCTTTATTAATGTGAGATTAATTTAGATACATTAAAATCCCCCTTTTTGGCATACAGTTCTGTAAATTTTGAAAAATGTGTACAGCTGTATAATCACAATCATGATTCAAAAATTTCCCTTGTGTCCCTTTGAAGTCAATGCTTCCCGGCTCCTCCCCCACCAGCCACTGGTCTGATTTATGTCTTCATGGTTTTTTATTTTCTAGAATATCTTACAAATGGATTCAAACAGTATATAACCTTTTGAGTCTGGTTTCTTTTGCTCAGCAATACACGTTTGAGATTCATCCACGTTGTTTCATGTATCAATAGTTTGCTCTTTTTTATTGATAAATTGTGTTCCATTGCGTGGATGGATGAATCAGAGTGTTAATTCATTCACTAGCTGATGGACATTTGGATTGTTTCTGCTTTGAGGAGATTATGAATAGAGTTGCTATAAACAATTGCATATAGGTTTTTATATGGACATACGTTTCCCTTTCCCTTGAGTAAATGCCTACTAAAAAAATTATCCAAACTGTTTTTCACAGTGGTTATAACAATGACTTTTCCATCAAGTATGACTTTAATAAAGATTTTACAACTATCATAACAACAAAATTGATTTCCTGTTGGAGGGTTTTCTTTTTAAACAGTAAAGGACAAATACTGGGAAGTACAAATGCATTCTGTGTCTCATCTTAAATTTAATCCTGAGAAACTGGGTTTAAAAACCCATAAAACAGCTCGGATTTTCAGGGGTTTTTTTTATTACAGAAATGGCATTTGCATTTTATTGTCATTAGAAAATATAAGTTTATGCATGTTGAGTGGTGCTGTCACAACAAAAATTGACAAACATTTGATGTTTGTTTTTCATCTGCCATCCACCGTAAAATATAAAACAAAACCAGAGGGAATGTGTTCATTTTCCATTCCAAAAGGGAGAGTGAACGACAGAGTTATTTCTTTTTTAAAGCTTTTTTTAAAATTTCCATAGGTTTTTAAGGAACCTATGGCATTTGGTTACATGGGTAAGTTATTCAGTAGTGATTTGTGAGATTTTGGTACACCCATCACCTGAGCAGCATACACTGAACCCAATTTGTCGTCTTTTATCCCTTACCACCTCACCCTTTTCCTCAAGTCCCCAAAGTTCATTGTATCATTCCTATGCCTTTGTAACCTCATAGCTTAGCTCCCACTTATGAGTAAGAACATACGACGTTTGGTTTTCCATTCCTGAGTTACTTCACTTAGAATAATAATCTCTAGTTCCATCCAGGTTGCTGTGAATGCCATTAATTTGTTCCTTTTTATGGTTGAGTAGTATTCAATCATATATATATATCACAAATTCTTTATCCACTCATTGATTGATGGACACTGGGCTTGTTTTATTTTCTTTCTATTGCAAATTGTGCTCCTATAAATATGTGTGTGCTAGTATCTTTTTCATATAATGTCTTCTTTCCTCTGGGTAGATACCCAGTAGTGGGATGGTTGCATCAAATGGTAGTTCTATTTTAGTTGTTTGGGGATTCTCCACACTGTTTTCCATAATTGGTTGTACTAGTTTACATTCCCACCAGCAACGTAGAAGTGTTCCCAACATCTTTTTTTTTTTTTTTTTTTTTGACTTTTTGATTATGGGCATTCTTGCAGGAGTATTGGTATCACATTGTGGTTTTGATATGTATTTTCCTGACCATTAGTGATGTTGAGCATTCTTTCATATATTTGCTGGCCATTTGTGTATCTTCTTTTGAAAATTGTCTATTCATGTCCTTAGCCAACTTTTGATGGGATTCTTTGTTTCTTTCTTGCTAATTTGTTTGAGTTCCTTGTAGATTCTGGGTATTAGTCGTTTGTCAGATGTATAGGTTGTGAAGATTTTCTCCCACTCTGTAGGCTGTCTGCTTATTCTTTTGATTATTCTTTTTGCCGTGCAGAAGCACCTTAGTTTAATTAACTCCCATTTATTTATCTTCGTTTTTGTTGCATTTGCTTTTGGGATCTTGGTCATGAAGTCTTTGCCTCAACCAATGTCTAGAGGGGTTTCTCCAGTGTCATCTTCTAGAATTTTTATAGTTTCAGGTCTTAAATTTAAGTCCTTGATCCATATTGAGTTGATTTTTGTATAAGGTAAGAGAAGAGGATGCAGTTTTTTTTGTTGTATGTTTTGTTTGTTCGTTTGTTTGTTTGTTTTTTTGAGACAGAGTCTCTCTGTCACCCAGGCTGGAGTGCAGTGGCACCATCTCGGCTCACTGCAAGCTCCGCCTCCCAGGTTCACGCCATTCTCCTGCCTCAGCCTCCCGAGTAGCTGAGACTACAGGAGCTCACCATCATGGCTGGCTATTTTTTTTTTTGTATTTTTAGTACAGACGGGTTTTCACCGTGTTAGCCATGATGGTCTTGATCTGACCTTGTGATCTGCCCGCCTTGGCCTCCCAAAGTGCTGGGATTACTGGCGTGAACCACCGCGCCCAGCCGAGGAGGCAGTCTTATCCTCCTACGTGTGGCTTGCCAATTATTCCAGCACCATTTGTTGAATAGGGTGTCCTTTCTCCCCTTTATGTTTCTGTTCACTTTGTAGAAGATCAGTTGGCTATAAGCATTTGGCTTTATTTCTGGATTTTCTATTCTGTTCCATAGGTCTATGTGCCTATTTTTATACCAATACCATGCTATTTTTGTGGCTATTGCCTTATAGTTTAATTTAAAGTCAGGTAATGTGATCCCTCCCGATTTGTTCTTTTCATTTAGTCTTTTTTTTTTTTTATAATTAAAAATAATTTATTCTATATTTCAAAATAGCTAAAAGTTATTGTGAGTTCCCAACACAAAGAATAAATAAATGTTTGAAGTGATGGACATCACAATTACCCCGATTTCATCATTACACATTGTAAACAGGTATCAAAATATTTCACACACCCACAAAATATGTACAACTCATATACCAATAATAAAATATATTAACAAGCAAAGTCCTCTAGGCCATTCAACAACAAAAAAATCAAACGAGTTTAGAACTAATTATGTGATTTTTGCCATACTTTTCAGATATAAAGACTAATAAAAGCATTTGATTGTCATTTGTAAAAATGCATGCGGAATACACCCATTAGTACACTTTCCATGCTTCGTGTTGATGAAAAATCCATTTTTAACCATAAAGTAATTGATTTTCATAAGTGTCCTTTTCATATATTACTGACTTGTATTCTATAAGCACACCATTAAAAAATGGTTTGTTTGAGCGCAACTCCCTCCACTTTGCCTTAGGTTTTCTGGTTTATTCAAGTTACCAAGAAACAAAAATAGCTGCGGTTTTGGCAGAATGCATTCTCTTTACTTTAGGGAATACTCACAATTTAGCAAGGAGCATTTTCAAATGCAAATGACCCTCCAAATTAGGGCAGTCCTCCTTTTTTTTTTTTTTTCAGACTTCTGATATATTTTTTTAAATTTATTTTTTATTGTTATTATACTTTAAGTTCTAGGGTACATGTGCATAATGTGCAGGTTTGTTACATATGTATACTTGTGCCATGTTGGTGTGCTGCACCCATCAACTCGTCAGCACCCCTCAACTCGTCATTTACATCAGGTATAACTCCCAATGCAATCCCTCCCCCCTGCCCCCTCCCCATGATAGGCCCCAGTGTGTGATGTTCCCCTTCCCGAGTCCAAGTGATCTCATTGTTCAGTTCCCACCTATGAGTGAGAACATGTGGTGTTTGGTTTTCTGTTCTTGTGATAGTTTGCTAAGAATGATGGTTTCCAGCTGCATCCATGTCCCTACAAAGGACACAAATTCATCCTTTTTTATGGCTGCATAGTATTCCATGGTGTATATGTGCCACATTTTCTTAATCCAGTCTGTCACTGATGGACATTTGGGTTGATTCCAAGTCTTTGCTATTGTGAATAATGCCACAATAAATATACGTGTGCATGTGTCCTTATAGCAGCATGATTTATAATCCTTTGGGTATATACCCAGTAATGGGATGACTGGGACATATGGTACATCTAGTTCTAGATCCTTGAGGAATCGCCATACTGTTTTCCATAATGGTTGAACTAGTTTACAATCCCACCAACAGTGTAAAAGTGTTCCTATTTCTCCACATCCTTTCCAGCACCTGTTGTTTTCTGACTTTTGAATGATCGCCATTCTAACTGGTGTGAGATGGTATCTCATTGTGGTTTTGATTTGCATTTCTCTGATGGCCAGTGATGATGAGCATTTTTTCATGTGTCTGTTGGCTGTATGAATGTCTTCTTTTGAGAAATGTCTGTTCATTTCCTTTGCCCACTTTTTGATGGGGTTGTTTGTTTTTTTCTTGTAAATTTGTTTGAGCTCTTTGTAGGTTCTGGATATTAGCCCTTTGTCAGATGAGTAGATTGCAAAAATTTTCTCCCATTCTGTAGGTTGCCTGTTCACTCTGATGGTAGTTTCTTTTGCTGTGCAGAAGCTCTTTAGTTTAATTAGGTCCCATTTGTCAATTTTGGCTTTTGCTGCCGTTGCTTTTGGTGTTTTAGACATGAAGTCTTTGCCCATGCCTATGTCCTGAATGGTACTACCTAGGTTTTCCTCTAGGCTTTTATGGTATTAGGTCGAACATTTAAGTCTCTAATCCATCTTGAATTAATTTTCGTATAAGGAGTAAGGAAAGGATCCAGTTTCAGCTTTCTTTATACTTATGGCTAGCCAATTTTCCCAGCACCATTTATTAAATAGGGAATCCTTTCCCCATTTCTTGTTTCTCTCAGGTTTGTCAAAGATCAGATGGCTGTAGATGTGTGGTATTATTTCTGAGGACTCTGTTCTGTTCCATTGGTCTATATCTCTGTTTTGGTACCAGTACCATGCTGTTTTGGTTACTGTAGCCTTGTAGTATAGTTTGAAGTCAGGTAGCGTGATGCCTCCAGCTTTGTTCTTTTGACTTAGGATTGTCTTGGAGATGCAGGCTCTTTTTTGGTTCCATATGAACTTTAAAGCAGTTTTTTTCCAATTCTGTGAAGAAACTCATTGGTAGCTTGATGGGGATGGCATTGAATCTATAAATAACCTTGGGCAGTATGGCCATTTTCACGATATTGATTCTTCCTATCCATGAGCATGGTATGTTCTTCCATTTGTGTGTGTCCTCTTTTATTTCACTGAGCAGTGGTTTGTAGTTCTCCTTGAAGAGCTCCTTTACATCCCTTGTAAGTTGGATTCCTCGATATTTTATTCTCTTTGAAGCAATTGTGAATGGAAGTTCATTCATAATTTGGCTCTCTGTTTGTCTGTTACTGGTGTATAAGAATGCTTGTGATTTTTGCACATTAATTTCTTTAATTTTGTATCCTGAGACTTTGCTGAAGTTGCTTATCAGATTAAGGAGATTTTGGTCTGAGACAATGGGGTTTTCTAAATATACAATCATGTCATCTGCAAACAGGGACAATTTGACTTCTTCTTTTCCTAACTGAATCCCCTTGATTTCTTTCTCTTGCCTGATTGCCCTAGCCAGAACTTCCAACACTATGTTGAATAGGAGTGGTGAGAGAGGGCATCCCTGTCTTGTGCCAGTTTTCAAAGGGAATTTTTCCAGTTTTTGCCCATTCAGTATGATATTGGCTGTGGGTTTGTCATAAATAGCTCTTATTATTTTGAGGTACGTTCCATCAATACCGAATTTATTGAGCGTTTTTAGCATGAAGGGCTGTTGAATTTTGTCAAAAGCCTTTTCTGCATCTATTGAGATAATCATGTGGTTCTTGTCTTTGGTTCTGTTTATATGCTGGATTATGTTTATTGATTTGCGAATGTTGAACCAGCCTTGCATCCCAGGGATGAAGCTCACTTGATCACGGTGGATAAGCTTTTTGATATGCTGCTGAATCCGGTTTGCCAGTATTTTATTGAGGATTTTTGCATCAATGTTCATCAGGGATATTGGTCTAAAATTCTCTTTTTTTGTTGTGTCTCTGCCAGGCTTTGGTATCAGGATGATGTTGGCCTCATAAAATGAGTTAGGGAGGATTCCCTCTTTTTCTATTGATTGGAATAGTTTCAGAAGGAATGGTACCAGCTCCTCCTTGTACCTCTGGTAGAATTCAGCTGTGAATCCATCTGGTCCTGGACTTTTTTTCATTGGTAGGTTATTAATTATTGCCTCAATTTCAGAACCTGCTATTGGTCTATTCAGGGATTCAACTTCTTCCTTGTTTAATCTTGGAAGAGTGTAAGTGTCCAGGAAATTTTCCATTTCTTCTAGATTTTCCAGTTTATTTGCATACAGGTGTTTATAGTATTCTCTGATGGTAGTTTGTATTTCTGTGGGGTCGGTGGTGATATCCCCCTTATCATTTTTTATTGCATCTATTTGATTCTTCTCTCTTTTCTTCTTTATTAGTCTTGCTAGTGGTCTGTCAATTTTGTTGATCTTTTCAAAAAACCAACTCCTGGATTCATTGATTTTTTGGAGGGTTTTTTGTGTCTCTATCTCCTTCAGTTCTGCTCTGATCTTAGTTATTTCTTGCCTTCTGCTAGCTTTCAAATGTGTTTGCTCTTACTTCTCTAGTTCTTTTAATTGTGATGTTAGAGTGTCAATTTTAGATCTTTCCAGCTTTCTCTTGTGTGGGCATTTAGTGCTATAAATTTCCCTCTACACACTGCTTTAAATGTGTCCCAGTGATTCTGGTATGTTGTATCTTTGTTCTCATTGGTTTCAAAGAACATCTTTATTTCTGCCTTCATTTTGTTATGTACCCAGTAGTCATTCAGGAGCAGGTTGTTCAGTTTCCATGTAGTTGAGCGGTTTTGATTGAGTTTCTTAGTCCTGAGTTCTAGTTTGATTGCACTGTGGTCTGAGAGACAGTTTGTTATAATTTCTGTTCTTGTACATTTGCTGAGGAGTGCTTTACTTCCAATTATGTGGTCAATTTTGGAATAAGTGTGATGTGGTGCTGAGAAGAATGTATATTCTGTTGATTTGGGGTGGAGAGTTCTATAGATGTCTATTAGGTCTGCTTGCTGCAGAGATGAGTTCAATTCCTGGATATCCTTGTTAACTTTCTGTCTCGTTGATCTGTCTAATGTTGACAGTGGAGTGTTGAAGTCTCCCATTATTATTGTATGGGAGTCTAAGTGTCTTTGTAAGTCTCTAAGGACTTGCTTTATGAATCTGGGTGCTCCTGTATTGGGTGCATATATATTTAGGACAGTTAGCTCTTCCTGTTGAATTGATCCCTTTACCATTATGTAATGGCCTTCTTTGTCTCTTTTGATCTTTGATGGTTTAAAGTCTGTTTTATCAGAGACTAGTATTGCAACCCCCGCTTTTTTTTGTTCTCCATTTGCTTGGTAAATCTTCCTCCATCCCTTTATTTTGAGCCTATGTATGTCTCTGCGTGTGAGATGGGTCTCCTGAATACAGCAGACTGATGGGTCTTGACTCTTTATCCAGTTTGCCAGTCTGTGTCTTTTAATTGGAGCATTTAGTCCCTTTACGTTTAAGGTTAATATTGTTACGTGTGAACTTGATCCTGCCATTATGATATTAACTGGTTATTTTTCTCATTAGTTGATGCAGTTTCTTCCTAGCCTTGATGGTCTTTACATTTTGGCATGTTTTTGCAATGGCTGGTACCGGTTGTTCCTTTCCATGTTTAGTGCTTCCTTCAGGGTCTCTTGTAAGGCAGGCCTAGTGGTGACAAAATCTCTAAGCATTTGCTTATCTGTAAAGGATTTTATTTCTCCTTCACTTATGAAACTTAGTTTGGCTGGATATGAAATTCTGGGTTGAAAATTCTTTTCTTTAAGAATGTTGAATATTGGCCCCCACTCTCTTCTGGCTGGTAGAGTTTCTGCTGAGAGATCTGCTGTTAGTCTGATGGGCTTCCCTTTGTGGGTAACCCACCCTTTCTCTCTGGCTGCCCTTAAGATTTTTTCCTTCATTTCAACTTTGGTGAATCTGGCAATTATGTGTCTTGGAGTTGCTCTTCTCAAGGAGTATCTTTGTGGCGTTCTCTGTATTTCCTGGATTTGAATGTTGGCCTGCCCTACTAGGTTGGGGAAGTTCTCCTGGATGATATCCTGAAGAGTGTTTTCCAACTTGGTTCCATTTTCCCCCTCACTTTCAGGCACCCCAATCAGACGTAGATTTGGTCTTTTTGCATAATCCCATACTTCTTGCAGGCTTTGTTCATTTCTTTTTCTTCTTTTTTCTTTTGGTTTCTCTTCTCACTTCATTTCATTCATTTGATCCTAAATTGCTGATACTCTTTCTTCCAGTTGATCGAGTCGGTTACTGAAGCTTGTGCATTTGTCACGTATTTCTCGTGTCATGGTTTTCATCTCTTTCATTTCGTTTATGACCTTCTCTGCATTAATTACTCTAGCCATCAATTCTTCCACTTTTTTTTTCAAGATTTTTAGTTTCTTTGCGCTGGGTATGTAATTCCTCCTTTAGCTCTGAGAAGTTTGATGGACTGAAGCCTTCTTCTCTCATCTCGTCAAAGTCATTCTCCATCAAGCTTTGATCCATTGCTGGCGATGAGCTGCGCTCCTTTGCTGGGGGAGATGCGCTCTTATTTTTTGAATTTCCAGCTTTTCTGCCCTGCTTTTTCCCCATCTTTGTGGTTTTATCTGCCTCTGGTCTTTGATGATGGTGACGTACTGATGGGATTTTGGTGTAGGTGTCCTTCCTATTTGATAGTTTTCCTTCTAACAGTCAGGGCCCTCAGCTGCAGGTCTGTTGGAGATTGCTTGAGGTCCACTCCAGACCCTGTTTGCCTGGGTATCAGCAGCAGAGGCTGTAGAAGATAGACTATTCCTAAACAGCAAGTGTACCTGTCTGATTCTTGCTTTGGAAGCTTCCTCTCAGGGGTGTACTCTACCCTGTGAGGTGTGGGGTGTCAGACTGCCCCTAGTGGGGGTTGTCTCCCAGTTAGGCTACTCAGGGGTCAGGGACCCACTTGAGCAGGCAGTCTGTCCCTTCTCAGATCTCAACCTCCGTGTTGGGAGATCCACTGCTCTCTTCAAAGCTGTCAGACAGTGTCGTTTGTGTCTGCAGAGGTTTCTGCTGCTTTTGTTGTTGTTTAGCTGTGCCTTGTCCCCAGAGATGGAGTCTACAGAGACAGGCAGGTTTCCTTGAGCCACTGTGAGCTCCACCCAGTTCGAGCTTCCCAGTGGCTTTGTTTACCTACTTAAGCCTCAGCAATGGTGGGTGCCCCTCCCCCAGCCTTGCTGCTGCCTTGCGGTTAGATTGCAGACTGCTGTGCTAGCAATGAGGGAGGCTCCATGGGCGTGGGACCCTCCCAGCCAAGTGTGGGATACAATCTCCTGGTGTGCCCGTTTGCTTTAAGTGCAGTATTGGGGTGGGAGTTACCCGATTTTCCAGGTTTTGTGTGTCTCAGTTCCCCTGGCTAGGAAAAGGGATTCCCTTCCCCCTTGCGCTTCCCACGTAAGGCGATGCCTCGCCCTACTTCAGCTCTCGCTGGTCGGGCTGCAGCAGCTGACCAGCACCAATTGTCCGGCACTCCCTAGTGAGATGAACCCAGTACCTCAGTTGAAAATGCAGAAATCACCGGTGTTCTGTGTCGCTCATGCTGGGAGTTGGACACTGGAACTGTTCTTATTTGGACATCTTGCTCCGCCCCTACCATTTAGTCTTGTTATGGCTATGTGAACTCTTTTTTGGTTCCATATGAATTTTAAGGGTGTTTATTCTAGTTCTGTGAAGAAAGATGGTAGTATTTTTATGAGAATTGCATTGAATTTGTAGATTGCTTTTGGCAGTATGGTCATTTTCACACTATTGATTTTACCCATTTATGAGCATGGGATGTGCTTCCATTTGTTTGTTTCATCTATGCTTTCTTTCAACAGTGTTTTTTAGTTTTTCTTATAGAGGTCTTTCACGTCCTTGGTTAGGTATATTTCTAAGGTTTTTTTGTTTTTGTTTTTGTTTTTGTTTTCTGCAGATATTGTAAAAGGGGTTGAGTTCTTTATTTGATTCTCAACTTGGTCACTATTGGTGTATAGCAGGGCTATTGATTTTTGTACGTTAATTTTGTATCCTGAAATTTTGCTGAATTCATTTATCAGTTTTATGAGCTTTTTGGATGAGTCTTTGGGGTTTTTTAGGTATGAGATCATATCATCAGCAAACAGCAATAGTTTGATTTCCTCTTTACAGATTTGGATGCCTTTTATTTCTTTCTCTTGTCTTATTGCTCTGGCTAAGATTTCCAGTACTATGTTAAATAGAAGTGGTGAGAGTGGGCATTCTTTTTTTGTTCCAGTTCTCAGGGAGAATGCTTTCAACTTTTCCCTAGTCAGTATTATGATGGCTGTGGGTTTGCCATAGACGGCTTTTATTACATTGTGGTATGTTCCTTGTATGCCAATTTTGCTTAGGGTTTTAATCATAAAAGGTGCTGGATTTTGTCAAATGTTTTTTCTGCATCTATTAATATGATCATGTGATTTTTGTTTTTAATTATGTTTATGTGCTGTATCACATTTATTGACTTATGTATGCTAAACCATTCCTGCATCCCTGGTATGAAACCCACTTGATCATGGTGGATAATCTTTTTGATACGCTGTTGGATTCAGTTAGCTAGCATTTTGTTAAGCATTTTTGCATCTATGTTCATCAGTGATACTGGCCTGGAGTTTTCTTTTTTTGTTACATCTTTTCCTGGTTTTGGTATTAGGGTGATATTGGCTTCATAGAACAATTTAAGGAGGATTTCCTTTTTCTCAATTCTGTGAAATAGTGTCAATAGGATTGGTACCAATTTTTCTTTAGTGTCTGATAGAATTCAGCTGTGAATCTGTCTGGTCTTCGACTACTTTTTATTGGTGATGTTTTATTACCATTTTACTTTTGCTACTTGTTATTGGTTGACTCAGGAGTTCTAATTCTTTCTGATTTAAGCTAGGAGGGTCATATATTTCCAGGAATTTATCCATCTTTTCTAGGTTTTCTAGTTTATGTGGATAAAGGTGTTTATAGTAGCCTTGAATGATCTTTTATATTTCTGTGATATTGTTGTAATATCTCTCATTTCATTTCTAATTGAGCTTATTTAAAACTTCTCTCTGCTTTTTTAAGTTAATCTTGCTAATGGTCTATCAATTTTATTTATCTTTTCAAAGAATCATCTTTTTGTTTCATTTATCTTTCGTATTTTTCTTGTTTTAATTTCATTTATTTCTGTTCTGATCTTTGTTATTTCTTTTCTTCTGCTGGATTTAGGTTTCATTTGTTTTTGTTCCTCTAGCTGCTTGAGGTGAGACCTTAAATTGTCTGTTTGTGCTCTTTCAGAGGTTTTCTTTTATTATTATTATTTTGCTTCAAGTTCTAGGGTACATGTGCAGAACGTGCAGGTTTGTTACATAGGTATACATGTGTCATCGTGGTTTGCTGCACCCATGAACCCGTCATCTATATTAAGTATTTCTCTTAATGCTATCCCTCCCCCAGCCTCCCACCTCCCAACAGGCCCGGTGCATGATGTTCCCCTCCCTGTGTCCATGTATTCTTATTGTTCAACTCCCAATTATGAGTGAGAACAGGCATGTTTGGTTTTCTGTTCTTGTGTTAGTTTGCTGAGAATGATGGTTTCCAGCTTAATCCAGGTCCCAGTAAAGGACATGAACTCATCCTTTCTTATGGCTGCATGGTATTCCATGGTGTATATGTGTCACATATTCTTTATCCAGTCTATCATTAATGGGCATTTGGGTTGGTTCCAAGTCTTTGCTAATGTGAATAGTGTCACAATAAACTTAAGTGTGCATGTGTCTTTATAGTAGAATGATCTAAACGATAAATTCCTGAACATATACACCCTTCCAAGACTAAATCAGGAAGAAGTCAAATTCCTGAATAGACCAATAACAAGTTCTGAAATTGAGGCAGTAATTAATAGTCTACCAACCAAACAAAGGCAGGACCCAATGGATTCACAGCAGAATTCCACCAGAGACACAAAGAGGAGCTGGTACCATTTCTTCTGAAACTATTCCAAACAACTGAAAAGGAGGGACTCCTCCCTAACTCATTTTATGAGGTCAGCATCATCCTGATACCAAAACCAGGCAGAGATACAACAAAAAAATAAAACTTCAAGCCAATATTCCTGCTGAACAACGTGGCGTAAATCCTCAGTAAAATACTGGCAAACCGAATCCCAAAGCACATCAAAAAGCATATCCAATATGATCAACTTGGCTTTATGCCTGGGATGCAAGGCTGGTTCAACATATGCAAATCAATAAACTTAATCCATCACACAAACAGAACTGAAGACAAATACTACATGATCATTTCAATAGATGCAGGAAAGGCCTTAGATAAAATTAAACATCCCTTCACATTAAAAACTTTCAATGAATTAGTTATTGATGGAACATAGCTCTAAATAACAAGAGCTATTTAAGACAAACCCACAACCGATATACTAAATGGGCAAAAGCTGGAAGCATTCACTTTGAAAACTGGCACAAGAAAAGGATGCCCTCTCTCACCACTCCTATTCAACATAGTATTAGAAGTTCTGGCCAGGGTAATCAGGCAAGATAAAAAGGTAAATGGTATTCAAATAGGAAGAGAGGAAGTCAAATTGTCTCTGTTTGCAGATGACATGATTTTATATTTAGAAAACCCCATCGTCTCAACCCCAAAACTCCTTAAACTGATAAGCAACTTCAACAAAGTCTCGGGATACAAAATTAATGTGCAAAAATCACAATTATTCCTATATATCAACAATCAACAAGTGGAGAGCTGAATCATGAATGAACTCCCATTTGCAATTGCTACAAAGATAATAAAATGCCTAGGAATACAGCTAACAAGGAATGTGAAGGACCTTTTCAAGGAGAACTACAAACCACTCCTCAAGCAAATAAGGGAGGACACAAACAAATGGAAAAGCATTCCATGCTCATGGATAGGAAAAATCAACATCGTGAAAATGGCCATACTACACAAAGTAATTTATAGATTCAATGCTATTCCCATCAAACTACCATTGACATTTTTCCCATAATTAGAATAAACTACTCTATATTTCATATGGAACCAGAAAAGAGCCCATACAGCCAAGAAATCCTAAGCAAAAAGAACAAAGCTGGAGGAATCACACTGCCTGACTTCAAACTATACTATAAGGCCACGGTAACCAAAAGAGCATGGTACTGGTACCAAGACAGATATATTGACCAATGGAACAGAGAAGAGACCTCAGAAATAACAACATACATATACAGCCATCTGATCTTTGACAAACCAGATAAATACAAGCAATGGGGAAATGGTTCCCTGTTCAATAAATGGTGTTGGGAAAACAGGCTAGCCATATGCAGAAAACTGAAACTGGACCACTTCTTTACACCTTATACAAAAACTAACTCAAGATGGATTGAAGACTTAAATTTAAAACCCCAAACCATAAAAACCCTAGAAGAAGACCTAGGCCAATACCATTTGGGACATAGGCATGGGCAAAGACTTCATTACAAAAATGCCAAAAGCAATTAGGACAAAAGCCGAATGGGATCTAATTAAGTAATTAGCTTCTGCACAGTGAAAGAAACTATCTTCAGAGTGAACAGGCAACCTGCAGAATGGGAGAAAATTTTTGCAATCTACCCATCTGACAAAGGTCTAATATCCAGAATCTACAAGGAACTTTAAAAAATTTACAATTTATAAAAAACATCAAAAAGTGAGCAAAGGATATGAACAGACACTTCTCAAAAGAACACATGTATGTGGCCAAAAAACATATGAAAAAAGCTCAACATCACTGATCACTAGAGAAATGCAAATCAAAACCATGAGATACCATCTCATGCCAGTTAGAATGGATATCATTAAAAAGTCAAGAAACAATAGATCCTGATGAGGCTGTGGAGAATTAGTAATGCTTTTACACTGTTGGTGGGAATGTGAATTAGTTCAACCATTGTGGAAGACAGTGTGGCAATTCCTCAAGGATTTACAACCAAAAATACTATTTGACCCAGCAATCACATTACTGGGTATATATCCAAAGGAATATAAATCATTCTACTATAAAGACACATGCACAAGTATGTTTATTGCAGTACTGTTTACAATAGCAAAGACATGGAACCAACCCAAATGTCCATCAGTGACAGACTGGATAAAGAAAATGTAGTACATATACGTTATGGAATACTATGCAGTCATAAAAAGGAATGAGATCATGTCATTTGCAGGGACATGGATGAAGCTGGAAGCCATTATTTTCAGCAAACTAACACAGGAATAGGACACCAAACACCACATGTTCTCACTCCTTGTGGGATACAGCAAAACCAGCTCTAAGAAAGAATTTTATTGCAATAAATACCTACATTAAAAGAGAAGATCTCATGTAAACCACCTAACTGTACACCTCAAGGAACTATAATAACAGTCTAAGCCCAAAGTTAGTAGAAGAGAGGAAATAATATAGATCAAAGCAAAAATAAAAGTAATAAAGGCTACAGAAACAATAGAAAATGTTAACAAACTAGGGGTTGGTTTTTTGAGATGACAAATACAATTGATAAAACCTTAGTCTAGGAAAAAAAGAAAGCATATGAAAATAAATGCAATCAACAATGAAATAAGAGACCGTATGACAAATATCAAATTCATAAAAAGGATCATAAAAGACCACCATGATCAATTCTACAGCAACAATTTGGATAACATAGAAAAAATTGGATAAATTTCAAGACACATACCACCTATCAATATTGAATAATAAATACATATATAAAATCTGAACAGACTAATAATGAGTAAGGAAATTGAGTCAGTAATAAAGAGTCTCCCATTAAAGAGACTCTCATTAAAGAGTCCAAGCCAAGGACTTGATGGCTTTGCTCCTGAATTCTATCTTCTGCACGGCAAAGGAAACAATAAGCATAGTGAAGAGACGACCTACAAATTGGGAGAAAATATTTGCAAGCCATACATCTGATAAGGGATTAATATCCAAAATATACAGGGAACTCAAACAACCGAATAGCAAGAAAACAACCCAATTAAAAAATGGTAAAGGATTCAACCCATAAATCCCATTACTGGGTTTATGCCCAAAGAAATATAAATATTTCTGTTATAAATACATATGCACATGTATGTTCATTGTAGCACTACTCACAATCGCAAAGACAAGGAATCAGCCTAAATGCCCATCAATGATAGACTGGATAAAGAAAATGTGGTACACATACACCATGGAATACAATACAGTGATAAAGAAGAATGAGATCATGCCCTTTGCAGGGACATGGATGGAGCTGAAGGTCATTATCCTAAGCCAACTAATGCAGGAACAGAAAACCAAATATCACCTTTTCTCACTTATAAGTGAGAGCTAAATGATGAGAATGCATAGAAACAAAGAGGGGAACAACACACGCTGGGGCCTTTTGGAGGGTGGGCCATGGGAGGAGAGCGAGGATCAGGAAAAATAACTAATGAGTACTAAGCTTAATAACTGGGTGATAAAATAATCAGTACAACAAGCCCCCCATGACACAAGTTTACCCATGTAACAAACCCGTACATGTACCCCTGGACATAAAATAAAAGTTAAAAAAATGTTAAATTAATAGAAATGGTAAAGGCCTAAATAGATGTTTTTTCAAAAGGAGACATACAAATGACCACATATTTGAGATACATGAAAAAATGCTCAACATCACTAATAATTAGGGAAATGCAAATTAAAACCATAATGAGATATCTCCTCACACTGGTTAGAATAGATGTTACTAAAAAAGATGAAAGATCGAAAGTGTGGGAAAGGATGTGGAGAGAAGACAATCCTTGTACACTGTTGGTGGAAATGTACATTAGTATAGCCATTATAGAAAACCATATGCAGTTTCCACAAAAAAACTAAAAATAGAATTACCATATGATCCAGTGATCTCAGTACTGTGTTTATATCTAAAGGAAATAAAATCAGTATGTTAAAGAGTTATCTGCACTTTCATGTTCATTGCAGCATCATTCACAATAGCTAAGTTACAGAATCAACCTAAGTAACAATCAAAGGATGAATAGATGAAGAAAATGTTTTATATATGCGCAACTGAATACTATTCAGCATCCCAAAATAAGAAAATTCTCTCATTTGAGACAACATGGATTATCCTGGAGGACACTATGTTAAACAAAATTAGTTAGGCACAGAAATGGAAATACCTCATTATCTCACTTATATGTAGAATTTGAAATAATTGAACTCAGAAGCAGAGAGTAGAATGGTGGTTACCAGGTCTAGGGGGTAGATATAAATGGGGAGATGTTGGTTAAAGAATACAAAGTTTCAGTTAGATAGGAGGAATAAGTTTTGAGATATATTGCACAGCACAGTGACTATAGTTGATAATAGGGTGTATTTCAAAATTGCTAATAAGACAGCAAACTTCAAATGTTCTCACTACAAGAAATAAGTATTTGAGGTGATTAATATGTTAATGAGTTGATTTATTCATTTCTCATTGTACACATACATCATCACATAACTTTGTATCCCATAAATCATGAATATATACAATTACAACTTGTCAATTTATAATAAAATAATAAATTTTTTAAAAAAGATAAACTAAATATTTTTTGTGTTGAGAACCTCTGTGAAGAAACCCACAAAACTTTACTAAGCGACAGAAAAGACAAAAAAGAAGGCTTAAGGCCGGGCGCGGTGGCTCACGCCTGTAATCCCTGCACTTTGGGAGGCCGAGGCGGGCGGATCGCGAGGTCAGGAGATCGAGACCATCCTGGTCAACACAGTGAAACCCCGTCTCTACTAAAAATACAAAAAATTAGCCGGGCGCGGTGGTGGGCGCCTGTAGTACCAGCTATTCGGGAGGCTGGGGCAGGAGAATGGAGTGAACCCAGGAGGTGGATCTTGCAGTGAGCCGAGACTGCGCCACTGCACTCCAGCCAGGGCAACAGAGTGAGACTCCGCCTCAAAAAAAAAAAAAAAAAGGCTTAAATAAATGCAGAGACTTATCATGTTTCTCAAGAGGAAGACAATAGTGTAAAGACGTGATAATTCCCTCTCTCCTGAAAACACATCCTTCTCTTGGAATTTATGCTACAACCTTTTCCTGTTTGTGTTTCCACCTTACTGTCTGCTCCTTTCAGCTCCTTACCTGAATTTTCCCTTTCCTGAACACTTCTGAAGGTTTTGGTTCTTAATCATCTTCTCTTCTCTATTTGCGTTCTTTCTAGATGAACTCACCTTTTCTTATGGTTTTAAATACTAACTATATGTTGATGACGCCAGCCCTGACCTCTCCCCTGACTGCCAGTCATGTACCCGATTATCTACTTGGCAAGTCACACGGATAAATCTTAGCATATCAAACTTTGAAGGTACAAAACAGAACTCTTAGCTTCTAACTTCAGTTTGGGACACTTTTGCTTCAGATCTGCGCAAGGCTTCTTCTCATAATTCAGTTCTCAGTTCACCTTTTGAAGTCACCTTTTGAGTGTCACCTTTAGAAGCCACCTGATCTAAACAAACCCTCACCATTCGCTGAGATGGTCATATCACATTATGCTGTTTAAATGTTGCCATGACATTCATTACTATGTGAAATTATCCTGTTTGTGTACCTATTTGCTTGTTTATACTTTATCTCCATATCATCACATCCAACTAAAATGTAAGCTCCTCAAAATTAGTGATATTGCTTGACTTGTTTACTGACATGTTCACCTGTCACTAGTGTGTGTACTAGTGTCTGAGAAATAGTAAGTACTCAGTAAATACTTAAACATTAGTCTTCTCCTATCTGTAAAGGATAAATTCCAAGACCGCAGTGGACACCTGAAGCCACAGATAGTACCCGACCCTGTAAGTACTGTGTTTATTGTATGTATGCGTATATATGATAAATTTTAATTGATAAATTAAGTATAGTAACATATTAACAACAATAGCTAATAATAAAATGGAACATACACAGGAATATGCCAGTATCACTATTCTTGTACTTCGA